>NW_024063488.1:3635000-4321666 GCF_006381635.1 Hibiscus syriacus | reverse complement strand
ATGAGACAAGATTAATTTAGATAATAAACGTTTAGAAACATCAAAATGTTTTATAATATGGGGAAAACCCATATAGAATGCATGCGTATTCTTGTTTATTTCATTGTCAACATGGTTAATATAATGGGCAAATACCCCACCATTTTGTTATGTATGCACCTATCCCCTATTCCCCTCTATTTTCTTCCCTCCATTCATTGATTCATGACTTTCATTTTAATGGCTTCCCCTTGTGCATATCAATTCCATGCGCCGCTATTATGTGCTATTTACGGTCTCTCGTGTCGGACCCATACCCGGATCTCCCTTTCAATTATTAGAAACAAAAAGGAAAAAAAATTATTTGATCACTCACTTATCCATGTGTTTCTTTTTAGTCACTTAATTGTATTATTTTCAAAATTATACTAAAACAAAAGCATGAGAATAGTTGATCAAATAGATAATTTACCCAACAAACAATTAGATGGGCAATGCCAAATTCAGTAGGTTTCTTTTTCCTTTTTCCCTTGTATGAAATAATAGTCTCATATGATAAAAAATTGTCGACATAGACGGAATCACGATTTTGTGTTTAATTTTTTGAATGGATAAATTTATAAAATTTTAAGGAATAGAAAAAAATTAGAAATACAAAAATAAAAAAAAATGAAACATATGATAATTCAAAGTTTTCAGAAGGCGACTATTTTCACTCGTCTCTCTCAATTCATCCTTCCCATCAAAATATTATTTGATTTTACACTAATATTATTTGATATAGTTAACGTGACATTTATTATGATAAACATTTTAGTGATTATTTGAATATATTTGACATCATTAGTTAATTTAGAAATCGTAAAAAAATAATTAAAAGTTAAGAATAACAAAATAATTTATTATTTTCATAATAACATTATAGTTTAAAATAAAGAAAATGTCTCATAATTATTATGCATTAACATTTATATTAGTAATTTTAATCATACTTAAATTAAATTAACATATAATTTAAGGTTAAGATCTCAAAACTTTTAAAATTTATTAACATTAACTCAATGTCTAAAGAGTTATACTGTTTTTAAATATTTATACGACTTTATTAAAGTCTTGATAATGACACATGACTTGGTCTAACATATGTTACGACACCAACGATTATTTTAACTAATGATGACCACTTGTTAGATTATGCATTGAAGTTTTATTTTATTTAATCCACATAATTAGATTTGCATTCAAATTTGTTTATTTAAATATCTCTAAACATGAAAGAGATGGATCATATAAAAAGATTTATAAATATTCGGGAAAGAAATAAGGGTAAATTACATGTTTAATATCTAAACTATTGTTATTGTTCCATTTTGATACTTCAATTTTATTTTTTTCAAAATCATACCTAACGTTTAGATTATGTTTCATTTTGGTACCCGCCGTTAAAAACTTAACTAAATTGTCGTACGTTGTTTTTTTATGGGTAAATTACACCATTTATCACTCAATTATCTTCTCACTCCTATTTTAGTCATTGAAGTTTAATTTTTTTAATTTAATATTTGACTTTCAAATTACTCTTACTCTCATCACTCTAATTTATTTTTTTAATATTTTTATGAGATGACATCTTTTAATTAGTATTTTATTAATAGATAATTAAAATAAAAAAGAAAGAGACGAGTTGGAGAGGTCGTTAAGAGTGATGTTGCAAGGGTGGGGTGAGGGGTTTGTGATTTTGGGTTTGTGGTATAATTTTTGGATTTGTGTATCATTTTAAATTTAATTTTTTTATTTTATGTATATATTAATATAATAATAATAATAATAATAATAATGTAATGTCACCAAAATATTAATAAAATAAATTAGAGTGATTAAAACATGAGTAATTTGAAAATTGAGTAGTTAAATTAAAAATGTTCAAACTTTAGTGATCAATATAGGATTGAGAATATAATTGAGTGATGAATGATATTATTTACCCATGAAGAATGACACGTACAATACAGTTACAAACGGCATGGTACGAAAATGAAATATAAACTAAACATTAAGTATGATTTTGAGAAAAATAAAGTCAGGTACCAAATCAGAACAAAATAATAGATTAGGTATTAAACATATAATTTATTCAGGGAATAAAAACGTGGGTAATTTAATTTGGACAATGTGAAAAAGTTTGTTTGGTACAGCTCCAATAAGGTCCGCAAAACGGGAGCAAGCCTAACGTTGTCTTATACATGTTGAAAACAAATCAAGAATAAAAAACTAGAATGCATGCCATTTATTGCCATTCATCAATTAATTTGTGGGGTAAAATTTACAAATGGTCATTTAACTATGTTAGAATTATCTTTTTGAACATTAAATTTTTAAAAGTTGTATAATAACCATTAAACTTTAGATTTTATTACAAAATTGATACAACACCACTAAATATTATTAAAGAGGTAACGTGGTATGTTAAATTATTAAGAAATATCTCATTTGAATATTGATTATAACTAAAATCTCATTTTTACTCTTAATTTTAATTAAAATGATTATTATTAAGTTTGTTTAATTGAAAATAAAATTGATGTAAATAAAATAAATATTATTTTTCAATTTCATATTATAAGTATTAAATTTATACCATATAAATTAAAATTTATTTTATATAATATTATACTTTTATAGTTGTATGATTTTTAAATTACATTTAAATTTGTAAAATAAAATTTAAATGCTTAAATCACATCATTAATAAAATTTAATTTTATTGTTTGATAATATAATTTTCGGACCTCAAAAATTACAAAAAAATTTACTTCACAAATACAGTAACAATTAAATACGTAATTTGTTATAAAATAGTTTTTACTTAATAAAAAAATTAATTTCATTATTTGATAACTGAAATTTTTGATGGAGTCCACAGAAATGAGAATGTTTCGATGGGCATGTGATATGACTCTGTGGGACATGACATCAAACTCTGCTATTAGGATGTCATTGGGGGTGGTGCATGTATCCGAAAAATTGAGGGAGGGAAGACTACGGTGGTTTGGGCATGTCCTTAGGCGACAACCGTCGGATGCGGTCAGGAGGGTAGAGTCGATTACAGTCGACAGTGCTAGAATGAGAGGACGACCAAGGCGGAAGTGGGAAGACTGCTTGAGATTTGATTTGAAGGATTTAACTATTACCAAAGACATGACCTCTAATAGGAAAATATGGAGACTTAAGACCAGGGTAGCCGAGTAGTGCGGGTCACATGTATCATCTATGTCTTCTTTTAATGCCTTTGTAATAATTTTCATGACTTCTACTTTTTTAAGTTTCTGTCATTGGAATTTATGAAGGCTTAGAACTAGGGTAGCGTAGTAGTATTGCCTTAGTTTAGGTTTTAACACATTTGACTTTATTCCTTCTCGTTGCTTGCTACCGTTAACTTATGTGTATCATTCTCTTCTTGTTTCCTCTTTTTAAATTTAGTCGGGTCTTACGTTTCTGTCTATATGCAGAGCTTTTTAAGCAGAGATTTATTTGCAGGGATTACTTTCCATTACAGACGTGCATATGTAGACTGCATATGAAGATTGTTTAACTATGTATTTATTTATTTATACATGCATTGCATTTTATCTTTATTTTTAATTTTCTGATTACCGAGAGTCATCCACGGAAGCTGCCCTCAACCTGACGTTGGAGGCAACATACTAGGCTACTACCCTACCTCCTCCTTACCCCATACATATGGGAATAGGGTGTTGTTGTTGTTGTTTTATATATTTTTAAAGAAATTATAAAAATTCTTATTTTTTGTAATAATTACTTAAAAATATTAAAAGAATATTAAATGAGATTTTAGTTATAATTAAGGGGTTAAATAAGATATTTTATTATTATTTTAGTGCTACACCACCCTTAATAACCTTTAATCGTCGCTATCTATTGTTTAACAAAATCGAAAGTTTAATGTTTATTTTGTAACTTTTAAAAATTAAATAATAAATAAATAAATTTAAAAAAATATAAAACAATTTATGAATTTTACCATTTTAATGAATGCCATTCATGATAAACTTATCCGTTTTTTAGTATGATAATTTAAAAAAACAAAAAAACAAAACTATAGAGCTTAATAATACATCACTTGAAGGCTGGTTTTTCTAATAAATATTAAGATATAAAATATCAATATTTACATGTTTTATAATTAAGTTTAAATAAAAATATATTTTAAACAATTTATTACTAATTCGGACCCAAACAAAGGATGGAGATGTACAATCTGCTTCAATAAAAGCCTAAATCATAAAAGAGATTCTGCAACTTTATTGATTCAAAGCCCAACTTAACGTGGGATGGGCTTTATTGAATCCACACTCACTTTTAATTCGACTTGGAATTATTTGTTTTTTTTTTGTCATATGCACATTCACTTTTATGCCTGATGTATTTTAAATCTGAATTTAGTAGATTCATGCTACCCCTTTAAGAATTATTTTCTATTTATAGAAAACGGATTATTTTTTTATTAATGAAGTAATTGTTTATGATTTCAGAAACTTTAAGAAGTAGAAGAGAACCTAGTACATTATCATTGTTAATCAATTTATACGTATATAAGGAGTAGAAGAGAACTGAACATACATCGCCTGGTGGATGTTATGGATTAATCTGGCAGAATCGCGGTAGTATAAGTTGACAACTTCTTCGACGAAATTTGGGTTGGCATCATCTTGGAGTTCCTCCAACTCTACGAATTGCTCATCCAGATGTCCCTAAATATGCCATTGATATGGACGATTAAAGTGGGGGTTTTCTTTTCGTTTTCAAAATGTCAAGGAAAACAAACCCGATCAAGCAAGGATTGCCTCATGATTGCAAGCTGCCTCCGCACAGGGTTTCTCTCCATTTGAAATAATGACTAGAGCTTGAGCAACAAAACCAAGGAGAAGAAAGACAGAAACAATTTGCGTGATAATTGCATTGGAAGAAGAGGGGTTTATGGTAGAGAAATTCGTTGGATACCTCTTTTGTAAAAACAAATCTACGTGGACACATTTCATCAGTTGGTATCTCAAGGAGCTTCAGAATCTGGAGTTTTTAGTATTTTCCAGTGTTGCTTCTGTTTAAACAAAACAAAAAATATATATATCAAATTTATTTATTGTTTTTTCCCTCTTGAGTCTTGACACATTGGCATCTTCTTCTTTTTCTTCATGTACATAAGATGTTAGATATTTTCTCCCTTCTCAACTTCTATAAACACATGTACCGTTTTTTATACATGCTCCTTAAGATGGAATAAATTATTCTTTTTACTTTTATATACTTTTGTTACTCAATTTCAACGTTTCTCATAAATCATACTCCAATATTATTAGTGAAACTCAAACCTCTTTTTAACAAATTCTAAATTTAATCCTAATCTTACTTAGAGGAGGACGACGGATGACTCTAGGGAAAGGAAGGAAAATACTCCTAGTGGGTCTAGAACCAAAGAACTAAAAGAATATGAGGGTGCAACTAAGCCAACTAGTAAAATGTACTTGCTATTCGGTGAGACTCAAATTTAGTACTTATAACGAGTAGTGAAATAATTGAATCAATTATAACCTCTAGTACTATAGTAAGACTTGCATGGAATTCCTTCATTTATCAGGTACGACAGGAAAGAAACAGGAGGAAGCTAAGTTGATTTAAGGTGACATGCAGTAGGTCATGTTTATAACTCTCTCTAGATTATTCTTAAAAGAAAAATATGGTGACAAGTATATGGAGGAAGCTAAATATAAGTGCACAAGAATAGTAAAAATATTCTTCACCTTAGTTATAAAGAGAAGTATTCCTTTTGTATATAAGGTGGGCATGATAATGAGATACGACAAATCAAGTCCCAAATGGGCTTCTCTTATGTCTGGTTTGGCCGCAAAAAAACAGAGTTTAGTGGGCATCAATGAGACAGAATTTATACTCAGTAAACCTAAATTAGGTTAAGCCATTCATCTCATAAATGGAATTACTCCTAAAATTACTATTTCCAATTACTTTTGGCCATCTATCACAACAATAAATTTTAATATTTTTTTAAAAAAATACTCTAAAGTGATTTTAAGATTATATTTGTTTATAATTTTTCTTAGTGCTTGAAAACGCACGTACACCCTCTAGACGCGACAACTCGAATTCAAAATTTCTAAGGAGAATATTTCCCTTAACTATTGAGTTCGTTTGATAGATTCTCAACTTCAACACTTTTATAATTTTATATTACCATTCCAATTGGCTTTTAATGAAAATTAAGATTTGTTGCGAGAGTTCGTTGTTGTTCTTAAAAGTTACAGGTTCGAGCACTAGCGACTGCAAGGGTGATTAAATGTTCATTCTCAAATGGTTAAGATTATTTAGAACATATACTACTTTTATAATATTATATTACCATTACTATTGAGTTTGTTTGTTGTTCTTAGAAGTCATGAGTTCGAGCACCAACGACTACAATGGTGATTGAATATTCATTGTTAAATGATTAAGAGTATTTAGAACAAATATTACTTTGTCATCGCCTTAATTTAATAAAAAAAAAATAAGATTTAAATACATTTTTTCACAAACGTGATAAAATAACACTAACAAAAGAAAAGATGGTGCATCGTCTCTAAAAAACCGTATGAATAAACTATTTTTATTTTATTAGGTTTCTGTAAAAAAAATAAAAAAAATATGTATTAATTAAAATTTATACAGTCTATATATTAAGTATTATTTTATTTAAATATATGGTTGTCCCTTGTTCCCATATGTAATGGGGTAAGGGGGAGGTAAGATAGTAGGCTGCCCCCAACACTAGGTTGAGAGCAGCTTCCGTAGGAGACCTCCAAATTTTATGAAATACCCTCCATGAGACTCGATCTCACGACCTCAAAGTTAAGAATCTTGTGCTCTACCAACTGAGCTAGATGGTCATTTATTTTATTTAAATATATGTTACATATAAAAAAACAATATAATTGAACTCTATATATAATGATAAAAGAAGAGCGACATATGTACCCCCACAACAAAAAATGCTATCAATTGCATATTTCTTTTGCCATATAGGATCATATCATGGCATCAATGTAGTATAATTATATGTAATCTTTTAAAAAGTCTTTAAACTTTATCCCTGCTTAATTTCATAATTTTATTGAATTCAAATATTTTATTATTTATTATTTTTAATTATTTTATTTTTTTTAAATATTATCTACTTCAATGAATAAATATATCAAGATTATAATAGAATATCATTGAAATCTTAATTTGAAGGTAAGGATAAGATTTTAAAAATTTTATGTCATAATTATAATTTTATTTATATGTTATATGATTAATTTTGATTATAATTATAATAAAAGCAGTAAATTTTTCATTTGAATCAAAGATTTGTATTGGTAAAAAATGAAAATTTGATGTATACCTTAATTATTTCGTTCAGCAAGCCTATTTAGTATATTAGCTTTATTTCTGAGTTTGTATAATTTTTATGAGAAAATAACCTCACTAACCAAAAATCTCATATAATATACGATTTTAACCAATTTTTTCCGGATTTGCCAAAATGACCAACAAAATCGCAATGCGATCGCTAATTCGCAACGCGATCTCCATTATCGCAAATTCGCGTTGCATTTTCGCAATGCGATAGTTGAAAATCGCGTTGCGATGGTCTACAGTATCGTTGCGATTTTCCCAATTCGCAATGCGAATAAGTAAATCGCAACGTGAATTGGGAAATTCGCAATGCGAATAAGTAAATCGCAACGCGAATTGGGAAAATCGCAATGCGATACTGACTATCGCAATGCGATAATAAAAAATCGCAACGAGATACTTACTTTCGCAACGCGATACTGACTTTCGCAACGCGATAATACATAATCGCAATGCGATTTTCAAAGCGGCATTAGTATCCTGGCCAAGTATTTTATTTTTAAATTCCAAACATGAATATAAATATATTGGAACACTGAACTGTCCACAGTATATCCCGTAATCGCAACTCATAACCTAAAACCTAAAATCACAACTCAGTCCCATCTCCATCTCTCACTCTCTCACCCATCTCCGACGAAATCCGTCCCCATCTCCGGCGAAATCCGTCTATCTAAATCTCTCAGAGCCACTCTCGCAATCAGAAATGGAAAATCAACCAAATCAACCAACGAGGGTTAGTTTTTTTAATTATTTTCTTTTTGAAATTTTTGCATTATTATTAGGTTTTTCATATTGAAATTGATGATAAGTTTACTGGTAATTTCAATAATAGATTAACCATTTCACTTAGATTGCTTATTAAATCAACCAAGAATCGCAACGCGAAATGCAAATCGCAACGCGATTTTAGTTTCGCGTTGCGATTCTCTCGTTGCGATAGTCATTTTCGTGTTGCGATTTTCATTTTCAGAAATTATTCTTCTTCTGCAAATTGAAACTTGAATGAATTGCATTAATTCAACCAAAAAACAAAGACAAATACGAAATTCACAGTGTTGCATATTTAAGTTTGAAGAATAAACTACTATTATTTATGTTTATTATTGTTTTTGGTATATCTTCACAGTGTAGTTTTTGGTATATCTAATTTAGTATGTTTATTGTTTTTGTAGAACTTTTATTCGGCTCAATTGACCTTGAGAAATAAAGTCAGCCTGGCCAAAACAATTGCGTCGAAGCTTTCACCTGCACAAAGAAAAATGTTTGAGGATACATGCTTCGGGCCATGGCTGAAAGTACAACATCCCGGTGGAGATGCGATGTTGACACACCTGTTTCTTCAAACCATGACTAGAGATCTACCAGAGACTATACAACGTCGTGATGAAGAGATATGGTTTGATTTTCCACCGGCGTATACGTGTTTTGGGCGGGAGGAGTTTTGCTTAATCACCGGTCTACGCTTCGGACATGATGATGTAGGTCGGTACACTAGACACATTACCCGCCCATCATGGCTATCCCGGGTTTTTCCTGAGCTGGAGAGGCCGAGTCTACACGTAGAAGACCTGACAAGATTTTTGAATAATAAAGATGGTTTTACTCGGATGGATGACGTCGACGTTGTCCGAGTATGCCTTCTAATTCTTTTGCATGCCGGCTTTTTAGGCAGAGAGGCCAGACAACCTATTCCAAATGATCTAATCAAATTGGTAGAAGACCTAAATGCGTGGAACCTGTTTCCGTGGGGCTCGTATTTATGGAAAGCTACATGGAATAAGTTATCGTCTGCCTTGGATGATCGAAAAAGTTTGCATGGCGATGGTTCCAAATACACTTTGACAGGCTTTATTTGGGCCTTTAAGGTAAGAATTTTTATATAATGTTTCCAAAATTATAAGTAATTATTTAACAATTACTAATGTTTGTTATTATATTGTTTGTAGATTTGGATATTTGAGGCCTTTCCCGCCATGAAGACATATGCAATAAAAACTTCAAATAATATTCCCAGGGCTATTTCCTGGAAGAGGAAACGAACCTTGCAATGGGAAGATTTACTACGGTATACGACAATAAATAATGTAAGTTAACATAAATACTACCATATGTTTATAAACAAGTTATTACTAGTACACATTTAACTTTGTTTGAGCTTTTATATTGTTAGGAGGCCAACACTCCTCTACAGAGGCTGACACCCACGGAAGCTGAGCTTGTCACTGATTGGTGGCAAGCTAGTAAGCATTTTTTTGATGGAACGGTTGATGAGCAGCCTCCACTTCGGGAGCCATCACCTCGCCCAGAGCTATCACCTCACCTAGAGCCATCATCTGATCGACCCGGCTATACACCTCCACAACGACAACCATCACCTATTCTGTCACATCATCGAGCCTCTTCTCCACCATCACCGCAAGATAGGCGACTGGCAAAGATGCCACGACGTTTATCTCCCTGTTCTCCACCTCCACCTCAACGGGATGAGTTAGGGGAGTTACGTGATGAGGTCAATGCCTTGCGTGAGGAGGTCGGTACTTTACGCAAAGACGATGGTGCATGGCGTGTTGAGGTGTCTACATTACGCGGTGAGGTAGCCGCTCTACGTGAGATGGTAGCATCGTTGCAGAATGAGGTTCATACTCTACGCAACGAGGTAAGTTTAAGATTTTTCATACTCGTAATTCATTCGGTTGCTGCCAATCTGTTTTTGTTAGTATTTGTTTTTGGTTTGTTTTTGTCTTTTGGTTGAAGTAATGCAATCCATTCAAGTTTCAATTTGCAGAAGAAGAATAGTTTACTTTCACAACACGAAAATGACTATCGCAACGCGGAAATGGCTATCGCAATGCGAAATAAAAATCGCAACGACAAAATCGCAACGCAAAATGAAATCGCAACGACAAAATCGCAACGCGAAATGAAAATCGCAATGCGATTTGTGTTTCGCGTTGCGATTTTGTCGTTGCGATTTCATTTCGCGTTGCGATTTTGTCGTTGCGATTTTCATTTCGCATTGCGATAGCCATTTCCACGTTGCGATAGTCATTTCGCGTTGCGATTTTAAGTTTCGTGTTGCGAAAGTAAACTATTCTTCTTCTGGAATGTTTATATATGTTTTCCTTTTAAATGTTTATATAAGTGTTTACTTCTGGAATGTTATCTGAGCATTTTGTGAACTATGATAGAATAATGATTTGGGTGAATACAATGCTAGTTTGAAACATATTTGTCTTTGTTTAATATCATGTCTGTTTATTTACTGATTTATGTATTAATTTTTTTAGCGGCCCGATAAGGTGGATGCTTTACGTCGGGTTTTCCTTGCACGACGGAGTTCACGCATCAGACGGCGTGGACGTGCTATTACGTCTCCGTTCACCCCAATGGTGCGAAGACTCCGCAAGAAGAAGCCCGACTCACCGGTCATCCCTCAAAAGTCCCCTCCAATCGTTCAAGAGGCCCCTTTTCTCCTCAAGATTCCCCCCCACCGTTCAAGAGGCCACTGTCATCGTTGAATAGGTCCCTCCCACCATTCCAGAGCCCGATTCCGGACATGATGGATGAGAGTTGGCTCTCGTATGAGTTACCGGCTAGTACCCTTCCGGTATCTGAAGTGGAGATGAGACAACTACCGGAAACAATTGTGGATAATACCCTTTGGGCTAAGACCGCAGTTGATTTTTATCTACATGAGCGGAGCCAAGGGTGTTACACTGACATCAGCAAACTCAACGATGAAATGTTTTGTTGCTTGATCGGTCTTGGTGGGGTGTGCTATTAGGGGTTGAAGACAGTGGCTATTTGGATGGGGAGGTAAGACTATATTTGTCTTATATATGATTTTGATTAATTTGTTTAAAAATTAATATAATTCACTAATATATGTATTTTTTTGTAAAACAACATATCGATGCGTAGGTGTCACGTCTACTAATAATAAGGAAGCTTAGGAAAAATAAAAAAAATTCGCTATATACAATAATGCCGACGGCTTTTCACGCAGTTCACTTGAAGAATCAACGAGATGAATCATTTTTGTTGGGCAATGGACAAGCTAAACTTTATCCTGCATGGTGGGAGGTCGATAAGGTTAGTGTTAATTTTTTAAATTTTTTAAAGGTGTTAATAAATAAGTGCGCAAATAAATGAATTATTACTTATGATCGCAGGTGTTTATCCCTGTTTTGGAACGTCGTCACTGGCTTCTCGTCCAACTTCAGCTCCCATCCCTGAAGATAATAGTGTATGACAGCATTATCAATTACATATCACTGTCTGATTTGAGAGATATTTTCAAGGGATGGAGCTCTCATTTGGCTAAATTCTTGGATGGGATTAAGTATTGGAGTCATTCTGGACACAAGAAGCCAAAGAAGTTCAATGTCACAGTTGTCAGAGATGAGACCGCGCCACAGCAATCGCCGGGAGCCAGAGGGGATTGTGGTCCTCTCGTATGCCTTTGCTTGGCGCGTTTGACGACGGGAAGCACAGAGTTTTTACCTCCCACCGATAGAGATAGAGCTGCAGTAGGCTTGTGGTTTCGGCATTATATGGCTAGAGCAATATATTCGAGACGCTGCCTACTTGCATCCGCGTTATGAAAGTGTCCATTGTTAATTGGTAAGTCAAATGCAAGTTTTGTTAACATATATACTCCTTTTGGTTTGAAAATGTTTGGTTAAGTACCTAGAATTCAATAATTTGCTGTTTGTAGGTTTTAGATGTGTAGAAAGTCTTGTTTGAGCAAATGTTTGGTTTCTGCAGGTTAATCCTTAAGTGAGCTGCGTGAAATGGATGTACGGGGTCACAAAGTTGTTGATTCATTGATTCAATAATTGATGAAGAAATAAGAATTATTATTATTTTTTTATTGTTTAATTGATTTGTAAAAGATGATTTGTAAATCTTGATTTGTTTAATTGATGTGTACATAATTTGTGTTGAAATGTAATAGTTGATTGTTGATTTTCAATCTGCTTTATGTTGAAGGCAAAACAGACTATCGCAACGCGAAATGGCTATCGCAACGAGAAAATCGCAATGCGAAATGAAAATCGCAATGCGAAATGAAAATCGCAATGCGAAATGAAAATCGCAACGAGAAAATCTCAATGCGATTTTCATTTCGCATTGCGATTTTCTCGTTGCGATAACCATTTTCGCGTTGCAATAGCCATTTTCGCGTTGCGATAGCCATTTTCGCGTTGCGATAGCCATTTTCGCGTTGCGATAGTCAAATGAATGTCTAATAAGTGATGACAACTGAACAGATCATAGCAATGTTCAAACTCAAGTTACTAATACATGCCTAACTGAAAATGTTAAAAGTGCACACATAAAATACACATAATGCAAGTTTTGTTAACATATATACTCCTTTTGGTTTGAAAATGTTTGGTTAAGTACCTAGAATTCAATAATAATTGTTAAAAGTTTATGCATGTTAATCCTCGTTGCCTTTTTCATTTCGCATTACGATTCTATCGTTGCGATTTGCATTTCGCATTGCGATGGTCAAATGATTGCCTTTCGCAACGCGATTCTGACTTTCGCAACGAGATAATACAGAATCGCAATGCGAGTTTCAAAGTTCGCAACAGGTTTTAGTTTCGCAAGCCAAATTTTGAGTGTATATATATACACAGCAGCAATAATTCATAACCTAAATCCCTAAATCGCAACTCATGCCATCTTCATCTATCACTCTCTCCGGCGACATTCGTTCCAATATCCAATGACATCCTTCCCCATCCGGCAACAGGTCTTAGTTTCGCATCTCGTTTGTTTAGTTACAACCATGAAATCATCTAATGTTGATCATGTTTGGATAGATTTGTGTTTTGGAGGGTCATGGGAGAATGTTCATGATGTTTTACAATATATGCCTTTACCCATGAATCTTCAACTAAAATTGTCATTAAAGAAGTTAACTTATGAAACCCTAACGTTACGTGTTTCAAAGAAATTGAATTTAGAGCCCCTAAGTGGATTTAGGCTATCTTATCAGAGAAATGGTAAAGTTTATTTGTTAACCGACAATGAAGATGTTGAACGATTCATTGCTTACATTAATGTTTCAAGTGATGATGTTACATTGTATGTTGTTGAACCTAGAAGTAGTATTGTTGGGTCAATAGCGGGTAGTAATCAACTAAGTGGGTCAAAAAACCCACAGCCTTTCTCTAATCCAAATCTAAATCAACTTTCAGCACCAAATTCCGGTTTTCATATTGACCAATTAGACGATGATGAGCCAAGAGAAAAAATTGTGAGTACTAGTCAGTATTCGAAATTTGATCTTGGTCAATACCCGGACTTTGATATTGGTCAATACACGGATTTTGATGATGTTTCAGAAGAAGAAACAGACCCTGCGTGTAATGATTTTGATATTGGTCAATACCCGAATTTTGATGATGAAACACCCGTTGCCGAGGAAGATGTTGTTGATGATAATGAGGAGGAAGTTACGACTGTGAATGAACATGTTGAACATCCATTCTGTAATTCATATAATCCTGAAGAAGAAAAAGAAGAAGAAAAAGTCCCCGAAGAAAAGAAAATGCCACGGGAGTATAACTGGAATATGCCAGAATTACTTCAGTTACCGGAAGAAGAGTTGGCAAAGAAAGCAGTTGATTGTTACACAAAAGTTATTCGTATCAAGAAAGATGATTGTTTTGATACAAAGGAAGACTTGAAGATAGCTTTGTATACGAAATGTGTGGAAGATGGCTATCAACTAAAAGTTAACAAATCAAGCAAATATCGTTTCGAAACAAGGTGTACGATTGACAAAAACTGTACGTGGCGTATGATTGCAAAGAGGATAAAAGATTGCGCAATGTTTCAAGTTAGGACCTTTATTGATAAACATACATGTTCAAGAACCCAAGTTTTTCCTCACCATAGACAGGCAAACAAAAAGGTGTTGGGTGGTTTTCTGGCTGAGTTAATGTTTTTGAATGGCAGGGTATATCGGGGACATGAAATTATGACTGACATGAATGCTCGGTTCAAGATTAGTATATCATATTCTCAAGCTTGGAGAGCCAAATGTTATGCCTTGGAATTGTTGAGGGGGTCGCCAGAAGCATCGTTTGCCCAACTGTCGGCTTATTGTCACAATTTAAAGCTGAAAAATCCTGGGTCGGTAACTCATATCAAAACAGATAGAGATGGACGCTTTGAGTTGCTGTTTATCGCCATTGGTGTTGCGGTTAGTAAATCAATATAATTTTGTTGACTCATTTCTGTTAGTTACATGCATTTAAAATTTAAATGATTATATTTCTTGTGTATATTATTTTGTAGATTCGTTCGTTTATTACTTGCATGCGCCCAGTTATTATAGTTGACGGAGCACATTTGAAAGGTCGATACCTTGGAGTAAACTTATTAGCAGTAGCCATGGATGCTAACAATGGGATATTGCCAATAGCTTACGGGGTTGGCAAATCTGAAACCTCTGATTCATGGACATGGTTTATGGGGCATCTTAGGGATTGCATAGGTCCTATTAGCAATCTGACAATCATATCCAATAGGGAAAACTCAATTGACAACGCTGTTAGAAGGTGTTTCCCAGATGCTTTTCATGGACTTTATGGTGTTCATTTGTATAGAAATCTAAAATCAAGGTCTGCTGGTATAAAAAAGCACAAATGGACATACTGGAAGGCTATAAAGGCTTATCGGGAAGTGGATTTCAATAAGCATATAAACTGTTTAAGACGTGTTTTGCCTCAGTGTGCTCAAACACTAGAAGATGTCGGGTTTGAAAGATGGTCAAGAGTACATCAACTTGGAGCAAGATATGGTTTCATGACGTCTAATAGTGCAGAATCAATGAACGCTCTAAGTCGTCATTCCCGGAAATTACCCATTACTATGTTAATGGAGTTTTTTCGAGCCTCTATTCAACAGTGGTACTACAAGAAAAGAAACCATGCAGGTATTATTTCTTTGAATTCGTAACTTATCATATATTTTACTAAGTATTATTTATTTAAATTTACAGGAACATTGGAACATCGTGTTACACCATGGACTGAAAAAAAGATAACGAAACGTGTTGTGAAGTCAACGTCATGGAGAGTTGAACCATGTTCAAACACTTTGTTTGAAGTACTGGATAATAACTTAAATGGGCTTGTCGATCTAAATGCAAGGACGTGTAGTTGTATGAAATGGCAAACATCTGGTTATCCATGTGGCCATGTTATAAAAGTTGCTCTTCATCTAAACCAAGATGATTCAAGCACATACGCTATGGATTGCTACACTACAGAAGTATATCGACAGACTTATGCCGAGATTGTCTACCCTATTTCACATCCTTCTGAGTGGGACATACCAGATGACTTACAAACAGTTTTGCCACCAACCATGGACAGAAGGCTATCTGGCCGACCAAAAAGTCACGATCGTATACCGTCTAAGGGTGAAGAGAAGAAGAGATCGACATGTAGTCGGTGCAAGGAAAGTGGTCATACAAGGTTGACATGTGGATCACCAGTGCCATCACAATCATCTTTTCCTCTACCAAAATATGGATCATCATCAAAATCCAAAGCTCATATGGTGTCAAGAAAAGGCAATCAAAATCGCAATCATCTTTAAAATCCCAATCACAACTGGCTTCACCTTTTGGGACTGTTAACTTAGGTGATTTTTAAATGCAAACGTTGTATTATGTAGATTTTATGTGTGAACTTTTAACATTTTAAGTTAGGCATGTATTAGTAACTTGAGTTTGAAAATTGCTATGATCTGTTCCAGTTGTTATCACTTAATAGGCAATCATCTTAATGTCCATCGCAACGCGGAAGTTACTATCGCAACGCGAATTTAATTTCGCGTTGCGATTCTCTCGTTGCGATTTTCATTTCGCATTGTGATAGTACTTTTTGCCTTCAACATAATGCAGATTGAAATCAACAAAATCAATCATTACATTTCAATCAATTAAACAAGCACAAATAAGAATTATGTTAACATCAATTAAACAAATCAACTTTTACAAATCACCTTTTACAAATCAATTAAACAATCAAAAAATAAGCAATAATTATTAGAGAAAATAACACTTCTACTATTGAATCAACTTTTGCAGCCATCCATCATTTTCACGCAGCTCACTTCTGAGATTAACCTGCATAAACCAAACATTTGCTCAAACAACACTTTCTACACATCTAAAACCTACAAACAACAAATTATTGAATTCTAGGTACTTAACCAAACATTTTCAAACCACAAGCCTATAAACATACCAACTGTTTATGGACATTTTTATAACGCGGATGCAGGTAGGCAGCGTCTCGTATATATCGATCTAGCCATATAATGTCGAAACCACAAGCCTACTGCAGCTCTATCTATATCGGTGGGAGGTAGATACTTTATACTTCCTGTGATCAAACGGTCCAACGCCAAGCATACGAGAGGACCACAATCCCCTCTGGGTCCTTTCGTTTGTTGTGGTGCGGTCTCGTCTCTGCTAACTGTAATATTGAGCTTCTTTGGCTTCTTGTTTCCAGAACGAGTCCAATAATTTATCGCATCCAAGTATTTAGCCAAATAAGAGCTCCATCCCTTAATAATATCTCTTAAATCAGCCAATGATATGTAATTTATCATGCTGTCATATACTATTGCCTTAAGGGATGGGATCTGAAGCTCGACGAGAAGCCAATGGTTACGTTCCAAAACAGGGATAAACACATGCAATCATAAGTAATAATTCATTCATTTGCGCACTTATTTATGAATACCTTTAAACTCAATCTAAAATAAACACTAACCTTATCGACCTCCCACCATGCAGGATAAAGTTTAGCTTGTCCATTGCCCAACGCAAATGATTCATCTCGTTGATTCTTCAAGTGAACTGCGTTAAAAGCCGTCGGCATTATTGTATACCGTGTATTTCTTTTATTTTCCTTAAGTTTCCTAATTATTAGTAGACGTGACACCCACGCATCGATATGTTGTTTTACAAAAAAATACATATATTAGTGAATTACATTAATTTTTAAACAAATTAATCAAATGAAATATAAGAAAAATATAAGACTTACCCCTCCATCGAAATAGCCATTGTCTTCGACCCCTAATAATACGCCCCACCAAGACCGATCAAGCAACAAATAGATATCATCATTGAGCTTGCATATGTCAGTGAAACACCCTGGCTTCGCTCATGTAGATAAAAATCAACTGCGGTCTTAGCCCAAAGGGTGTTATCCAGAATTGTGTCCGGTAGTTGTTTCCTCTCCTCTTCAGATACCGGTATGGTACTGGTCGGTAACTCATACGAGAGCCAACTTGAATCCATCATGTCCGGCACGTCAGAGGGTTTCTCAAGAATCCTACATATGACGCCATGTGAATCGGGCTCTTGAATGGTGGGAGGGACCTCTTCAACGATGACAGTGGCCTCTTGAACGGTGGGAGGGGACTCTCGAGGAATGATAGGGGCCTCTTCAACGATAGGAGTGGAATCTTGAGGGATGATAGGCGAGTCGGGCTTCTTCTTGCGGTGTCTTCGCACTATTGGGGTATACGGAGACTTAATAGCACGTGCACGCCGTCTGATGCGTGAACTCTGTCGTGCAAGAAAAACCCGACGTAAAGCATCCACCTTATCGGTCCGCTAAATAAAAATACAAATATTAGTAAATAAACAGACATGATATTTAAACAGTGAAAACAAAGATAAATATATTTCAAACTTTCAACCAAAAGACAAAACAAAGACAAATACTAACTTCACAGTGTTAAAGTAAAAAGTTTAGCAGCTTTGGCAGCAACCGAATAAATTTACTAAGCAATCTAAGTGAAATGGTTAATTTAAGTGAAATTACGAGTAAATTTATCATCAAGTTAAATATGGAAAATCTTAAACTTACCTCGTTGCGTAGAGTATGAACCTCATTATGCAACGATACTACCATCTCACGTAGAGCGGCAACCTCACCACGTAAAGTAGACACCTCCACATGCCATGCACCATCGTTATCGCGTAGAGTATCGATCTCCTCACGCAAGGCATTGACCTCATCACGTAACTCCCTTGACTCATCCCGTGGAGGTGGAGAACATGGAGATAGAAGTCGTGGCATCTTTGTCGGTCGCCTATCATGAGGTGATGGTGGAGAAGAGACTCGATGATGTGACGGGATAGGTGATGGCTCTCTTTGTAGAGGTGTACAGTCGGGTCGATCAGGTGATGGCTCTGGGTGAGGTGATGGCTCTCGAAGTGGAGGAAGTGGAGGCTGCTCATCATTCGTGCCATCAAAAAAACGCTGACTAACTTGCCACCAATCAGTGGCAAGCTCAGCCTCCGTGGGTGTCAGTCTCATTAATGGAGTGTTGGCCTCCTAAAAATATAAAAACTAAAACAAAGTTAAACGTCTACTATTAATAACTTGTTTATATATGATAGTATTTGTGTTAACTTACATTATTTATTGTCGCATATGGTATTAAGTCTTCCCAATCCAACATACGTTTCCTCTTCCAGGAAATAGCCCTAGGAATATCATCTGAGGATTTTAATGCATATGTCCGCATGCTGGGGAAAGCCTCGAATATCCAAATCTACAAACAATATAATAACAAACATTAGTAATTGTTAAATAATTAATTATAATTTTGAAAACATTATATATAGAATTCTTACCTTAAAGGCCCAAACAAAGCCTGACAAAGTGTATTTCGACCCATCGCCCCGCAAACTTTTGCGGTCATCAAAGGCAGACGACAACTTAGTCCAGGTAGCTTTCCATATATACGAACCCCACGGAAACAGATTCCATGCATTTAGGTCCTCTACCAATAATATTAGCTCCTGAGGAATAGGTTGTCTGGCCTCTCTGCCTAGAAAGCCGGCATACAAAAGTAGTAGAAGGCATACTCGGACAACATCGACGTCATTCATCCGAGTAAAACCATCTTTCTTATTAAACAATTTCTTCATGTCGTCGACGTGTAAGTTCGGCTTCTCTATTGACTCATCAGGAAAAACCCTGGATAACCATGATGGGCGGGTGATATGACGAGTGTACCGGCCTACATCATCGTGTCCGAATCATAGACCAGTGATTAAGCAGAACTCCTTCCGCCCAAAACAAGTATACGCCAGTGGAAAATGAAACCATATCTCTTCCTCACCACGTTGTATACTGTCGGGTAGATCGCTAGTCATGGTCTGAAGCCACAAATGGGTCAAACTAGCATCTCCACCCGGATGCTGTACTCTCAGCCATGGCCCGAAGCAGGTTTCTTCAAACAATTTTCTTTGTGCAGGTGAAAGCTTCGAAGCAATTGTAGTGGCTAGGCTAACTTTATTCCTTAATGTCAATGAAGCCGAAAAAAATTTCTACAAAAAAACAATAAACATACCAAGTTAGATACCAAAAATTACACTGTCAAGATATACCAAAAACATAACATAAACATAATAGTAGTTTATTCTTGAAACTAAAATTTGCAACACTGTTTTTGTCTTTTGGTTGAAATGAAAATCGCAACGCGGAAATGACTATCGCAACGAGAGAATTGCAACGCGAAATGACTATCGCTACCAGACAATCGCAACGCGAAATGAAAATCGCAACCGCGAAATAAAAATCGCAACGCGAAATGAAAATCGCAACGCGAAATGAAAATCGCAATGCGATTTTGGTTTCGCGTTGCGATTATCTCGTTGCGATAGTTATTTCCGCGTTGCGATTTTCATTCTCGAAACTATTCTTCTTCTGCATTACTTCAACCAAAAGACAAAGCAAAGACAAATACTAACTTCACAGGCTGAACAGTTTAGCAGTATTGGCATCAATCAAATGAATTTAATAAGAAATCTAAGTGTAATGGTTAATCTATTATTGAAATTACCAGTAAACTTATCATCAATCTCAATATGAAAAACCTAAAATAATGCAAAAATTTCAAAATAAAAATAAAAAAAGCTAACCCTCGGAGGTTGATTTTCCATTTCTGAATGATTGTGAGGGATTTTTGACTGTGAATGGTTGTGAGGGATTTCGCCGGCGATGGGGACGGAAATATTCGGAGATGGGGACGGATTTCGCCGTAGAGAGTGAGAGATGGAGATGGGACTGAGTGTTGTGTTTTTGGGTTTGAGGTTATGAGTTGCGATTACTGTGGACGATTCATTTTTCGATTTATTAAGAAAAAATACGTGTTTGGAATTTGAAAAAAAAATACGCGTTAATACGAATGGCGCTATGTAAATCGCGTTGCGAAAGTCAGTATCGCGTTGCGAAAGTAAGTATCTAGTTGCGATTTTTTATTATCGTATTGCGATAGTCAGTATCGCATTGCGATTTTCCCAATTCGCGTTGCGATTTACTTATTCGCATTGCGAATTTCCCAATTCGCGTTGCGATTTACTTATTCGCATTGCGAATTGGGAAAATCGCAACGATACTGTAGACCATCGCAACGCGATTTTCAACTATCGCATTGCAAAAATGCAACGCGAATTTGCGATAATGGAGATCGCGTTGCGAATTAGCGATCGCATTGCGATTTTGTTGGTCATTTTGGCAAATCCGAAAAAAATTGGTTAAAATCGTATATTATATGGGATTTTTGGTCACCGAGGTTATTTTCTCAATTTTTATTTGGAAAAGGAATTTAAATTTACTCTTTTGGAGGGACGATGCGCCAATCATTGAGTTATTTAGTTATTGAGGCCTCAGCAGCAAGAAAGAGAATAATTGTTAATTTCTGAAATAGGAAAATAAATAATATATAAAGAAAAAATATTCCATATAGGGGGTAGCAATCAATATATCTGAATCCAGTTTTAGAATTATGACAAGTTTTATGCTCTTAGAAATTAATATTTTTTTATAAAATAAACTCATTTTTTAACGCTCATCCAACTATCCTAAATCTCTATGTAAAACTAAAGAATTTTTCATTATGTAGGTGAATCGCAACTCTCATATATATAATGTTAAAAATGTTAGAATTAACATTAGCATACAAACATTTGTCATTAAAAATTATAGCAAGTGAATATTACTTGACCTTGAGACAATTTGCTTTTATTAGTGAAAGTTCGCTGATTTTTTTTTTCTTCTATAAAGATCAAGTGTCATTAAGTTATAATGGGTCTTTGTAGTAAACGGTTCGAATTTCATCATTTTAAATTTATTTAATTTAATAATATTATTTTCGTATCATTTGAAGTATTATTAAAATTTAAAAATTCAAGAATTAAAATTAAGGTTCAAATACGAAATACACAACTTAATATAGTACAATAACTAATAACGGAATTTGATGTTAGATAGAACCTAAAATTTCGCAGGAAAAAATAGGGAGAAAAACAGTGTAAGAATAAAACCTAATATACAAGGACTTGATGATATAAGACCCAAGGCATTCACTGCCACTATCCATTTGATTATTAAGACCTATTGCCTGTATAAAGTTAGGATGAATAAATATTTCCCATAATTAATCTTAACCCATAATGGTAAACACCCAGATATTTCTTGCTCTCCCCCAACAATAGTAATAATATGGTAATGCAAAATTAATTTTTTCTTTTTAACTAGAATAGAGTGACCACTTTCCTTGGCTACCGTTTTCAGACAGCTTGAATAGCACCAGTTTTGCCCTTGCTCAAGTTCGTGTTCCCAACTGCTGCATTTGAATGAAATGCTGATTGTCTTGATGGTTCTCCTAGCAGTTTCAAGGATAGCGGTGAAGGCTCTATATGCCCATTCGCAGTCTCTCCAATACTAAGATGAGACATTCCGACTAGTTCATCTACATTGACAGGTTCCTTTGGAAACAATGGGATTGGCTTCAGTACTTGATGTTTAGATGCCTCTATGAGCTTCCCGTCATCGGGAGGGACTGGATTTGGTGGCCAAAATGCGTAAGGAACAGGTGTGTAAGGTGAGATGAAACCTTGGACTACAGGTGCTGGTCCTCTTGATAACATCATGGTTTCTTCGGTTCCCTTAACTGTTTCTTGTGCTGCAGTTTCTCTTTGTTCAAATTCAGAGTTGAGAGAAAGATTTAATGAAGGTGTTGAATTTGAATTATCTGCTTCTTCTTCATGTGAAGGAGGCAGCAAAACTTGTTCTTCTGGCACTGCAGGTATATCTGTGGCCTGCAAAGGAACATAAATGTTAATCACACCAGAATTGATGATAGAAAATAGTCAACATCTAGTTTACGAAATATAGAATCTAGCTTTAGAGCAGATGGCATCATGCAGACAACCCAAATTTATAACAAAAACAACATGATTCAAAATTCGACTTACAGCCAAAATAGGCTGCTCTCTGTTAGCAAAACAAATGCGTCTAATGGTAACCAGATAAACTGTGTTACAAGCCAAATCTAATGTGCATGATAGGCTGTGTTACTATTTTAGGATATAAAATATATAAAGAAGCAAAACAAACCATATCATTTGGAACCATGTCGAAAAGGCTTGAACGTCTCTTTCTTCGGTAACATTACTCTGACGGATGAAATACTTCTGTGCATGACTTGCTACTGAGTTGGTGTTCTTGACATGACAAAATTTCGAGCTATTCCCCGCCAGTCCCCTTTCCCTAGTTTCTGGAGGCCAATTAGAAAGAGTCGATGTTCCTCTTCAGTCCATGGAACACCTGAAGCAATCAAAACCACAGCCAAGGATCGATAGTTTAGTTGACATAACACAAGTTAATCAAATAAGTGATGAAACATTCCCCGTCCTGTCCACTTTTAGTGGTGACTCAAAGTTTTATTTTTTGTACAGAGGGAAAATTGGTTGACTCAAAGTTATAAGGTACAAATGGTCAACTACCCGTTGATGTTTAAGCAGCAACTATACAATATTTTAGACTGCTTGGAAATTCATTCCTCGCCCTGAAAACCAATAATTCATATAACTAAGTACTTGAAAAGAAAACCAAATGCAAACTAGTTACCTAAATACCTCTACTGCAGGAGGCATATGGGTTGGATGCCTCAACAGCAACGACATAAGAAAATGTGATGGAATAACCTTAAACTACAGAGCATATCAATTGTTGCTGCAATTGAAACTCAACGCAATTCCAATCATATATTTGTACAAATTGGAGTGCAATTAAGCTTCTATACAATATCCTCTTGCAAAGACTGGACCAAAGTCTGCTCCACAAATTTTAGCAGAATACGCTGCTCAAAGTTCACAGGCATAAGCCAATTTCCCAAAATAATGATGTAAGAAGCAGTTGAAGCCTCTCTTCCAAGCCACAACTATATTCTCCGAAGCTACTTATACACTCAAACAACACATGCCAAAAGGTAACAATCAACTTATCCAACACATGCTTCAGCATGTAGTGTCCTTCCTTCCTAAATTAACAAGGATAGTTACATAGTCGTTAATCTAAGGTTTAAAGCATGTAACAAAACCAACACAAAAGACGGCCAACTAAATTTGAAAATGGATCCAAGTTCTCACCCAAAAACTACTTTCTTCTGCCCAGTGATCACAATTCTATCAGGAACCCAAGTTTTAAGGGAAACTGAAATTAGCAAGTATAAATCATCGCAACATTAGTTGAGAACTAATATTATTATAAGCAGTTTAGTCTAAAATGTCACTCTTTTTTTGCCAAAATCAAAATGTCACTTTAGCTCCATATCATATACGGAGAATGCGGTTATTATACGCAGCTGCACATACATTCAATGCAAATAAGCCACTTACGACATGAGTGGAGATCACAAACACAGACAAGTCTTAAAACCATGCAGCACAATCGACAAATTAGCTTTTCACCCTGGTTCAAACAAGGTGAAGTAAAAGACATTCAATTATTACAAAGCAGCTAATTATCTAAGGATCCCTTATTCATGTGGTCCCCAAAGGGCCACACTACTCATAACACGAGCATTAAAAGTATGAGAAAAAACTAGGCAAGCCTATTCGAAAACAAGGAAAACAAAAACGGCCCACTTAATCATGGTTATTAAAAAAAATCAAACATAACATACTAAAAATATCAGTGCTTCCTGCATACTGCTTTCTTAATATCATTTAGAACGAGGTATATAAACAAATTTTATAAAAATAAATAAAAGAAGACCATTTCCTAGCATAGCTGAACTCCAAAAAGTTCTCTAAACCCACAAAATAAAAGGGAAATTTTGGCAACAAAATTTTCTTACTCAATTTTTTCATTAAAAACCAAGAAAAGTTGCCAGTAAAAGAAAAAGATTCTTATCGATGCAGAAAATTACAATACTAATAGTATTAAATAATCCTTTTTCATTTAATTTGAAAATGAATAAATAAAACTAAATCTTAAAAGAAAACGTGATCGTTAACATACTAAGTTCTCTCTCACTAATTGCAAAAAAGATTAAACAGCTAGAATAAACAACCTTAAAATCCCCCAAAACGAGAATAAAACTATAGAAGTAACAAAACCAGCTCAAAATACGGCGTTTCAGAATAATCACCTTTCTTTCTCTCACCGCGAGGATTGGCTGAAGTGTGTGCGGTGGGCTCATCAGATAGGTATCCGTCGGGGTCGTGGTTCGAGTCACGGACATGATCCGATGAAGGAGATCCCAGATTAGGCGAAGCGGCAGCTGATGACGAGCTATGGTAGTGCGCTGACGACAAATTTCCCATACTCGCACTCTTCTTGATTATCGACCCGTCCGTCAAACGGACGCCGAACAGTTTAACTCCTCCGCAGCCAACTCCGCCGCTTCCACCGCGCGTGGGACACGTGCGGGTGTTGTGGCCGTTGTTGCTGCAATGCGAGCATCGCCGAGTCATGACTCACGCGAGCCAAACCAAAAAAAAAAAACTGAGCTAATCTAATTTAATAGATTAATCAATAAAAACGAAAAAATTGATACGGAATAATAAAAACTTTTCTGAAAAAAAAAGTTAAGAGAGAGAAAGATTTTTTAGAGAGAGACAGAGAGGAGGAGGAGGAAGGTTGCATGGAAATGAAGTGAGATTAAGGGGGAGAGAGTAGTATAAAAGGCCAGAAAAAAGATGAAGGGCAGGATTAGAGAATCACGGTGGATCGCTCATTGGAGATAACTATAATGACCTTTTTGTCCCTTCAGTGGGGGGGGGGAAATCATCCTTTATTTTATTTTTATTTTTTTATCTTAAATACACATTCGCCAACTTCATTTCGTATTTCTTTTATAGTAAACCAAGTATCATACAATTTTGTGTTCACTGCCTTCTTCCCAAGTATGGTAAATTTGTATCAAATTCTATATTCTAGTAATCCATTCTAAATCGATCAGAATATTGTTAATATTCTACAACTTTTTATACGTTTAAATATTATAAATTTATATAACATTTTACACGTTAATAGTTAGTAATCTACTTAAATTAATTTCATATTAATCTTATTTTACGCATTTTTAATAAATTTAATAAAAAAATAATTTATATTTAATGATTGATAATTTATTTTATTTAATTATAAATTTAATTCAAAAACAGATATTTATTTTTATATTAGTCTGAATTATTTCACATGGACCTTCCAATTTGTAAACTATGACGTCTATCTTTTTATAAACTGTTAATCAGGTAATAATGTAGCATTTTAAAATTGTATCAACAATTAAAATTTTGTGATAATTTTAAATAAAAAGTTAAATATTGTATTTAGATTATTAATTTTTGTTTAAAAACCCTTAATCTCCTATTTTTCTTCGTCGTCGTCATCTTCGAACCCCAAATAAATCTTCAATTTAGCCATTCCCATATTGAATTGCTGAAATCGTGGAGATTTTTTATTAATTAATCATCCATATTTAATTATTTAATTAATTAATTTATTAAATGTTACATAATATTGTAACGATAATTTTTCTAATTCAATTTATTTCATTTATAATTCAATATTCAACTTTCTAACCTTATTTAATAGATTGAGTGACTGGTTGTTAGTGATTTTTTTTTTTTGCAAACAATGAAAAATAAGATAATAGAGGTTTGATGGTTTTTTTTAAAAAAAATTTCTTTAAATATTTGAAGTATTTAATGCTCAAATTATTTAATTATGACTTTGTCACTATGTAATGAAATATGAGTTCAAGGGTTAACACGAACTCCAGTAACCTTAGTGATAAATGAATTATTATTATTCCTTAATGTTTCGGGCTCGAACATCAGTAATGTCAGGGATACGAGCGTTTAATGTCAAAAGATTAAGAGTTAAGTATCTTTTAGCAAATACTTAAATCTAAGGTATCTAATCTTTTCCATATACATATATTTGTATAAGGTTCATCACATATTTTCTTCAATCCAAAATTTTAAATTCATTTACTTGTTACTAAGAAACACCCTTTAATTAATATTTAATTTGTTAATAACAATACTTAAATCTTTAAACGTTTTGTATTCATATAAAATCGTCTCAAAACTTTGATCTAATTTTGACAAAAATGAATTGGACTTTCTATTTGAGCGAATATCAATCTTCCCTCATTCCCATATGTAATGGGGTAAGGGGTAGGTAGGATAGTAGGTTGCCCCCAATGCCAGGTTGAGAGCAGCTTCCCTATGAGACCTCCGAATTATGAATGCCCTCCGTGAGACTCGATCCCACGACCCCAAGTTTAAGAGCCTTGTGCTCTACCAACTGAGTTTCAATTCTTATTATAAGTATGTAACAATAAATAATAGTTATCTACCTTAGCATGATCCATCATTAGATAGTTTGTTGTCCTTAAACCTTAAATAGGATAAGCTTGACTCTCCTAAATCTTATCAACATGGCATAAAACTTATTAGCATATCCTTTTTAGCGGAGGGGAAATTCCCAACCCACTAATCAAATCTCTCAACATTTTCTGTTCAAGACAATGTTTTATATCTCTGACTATATATATAATAAAACTATTAATATGATATAACGTTAAATGAATTCATTTTATTCATTAAAAAATACAAAATATAATATATATATATATATATATAATATATATATATATATACATTCGCGGTCAATTTTATTTTTTGTACTTATTAAAAAACAAATTATCTAATTTATATTTCAGTAAATGAGTGGTCAAATTTTATTTTAATAATACAAGACATATACATCCATCCAATCATTGGAGAATCTAATCATAGGATAAATTTAAAACTGTCCAACACGAGGCCGCACCTGATTGCTTTAAGATATGACACAGTGGACTGAAAATTTTGATATTTTTTTCCTTTCAAAGATGAGATTAGGGATGGTAACTCAATGCGAACCCATAGATTCCGACTCGATCTGATCGGGTGATCGAGTCGGATTTTTTTAAAAAAAATCGGATTTGGGTCGGGTCGGGTTTAGGGTGAAAAAATTCGACCCGACCGAAATATATATAATTTTACCTATATTTAGGGAATTTTTCGGGTCGGATCACGGCTGAAGGACCCTTTCTTCTCGGGTCGGGTGACCAAAAAACCCGACCCGACCCGACCCATTGCCATCCCTAGATGAGATGGTAGAGGAAAGCAGTAAATCTGGCTAGTTTTTTTCTACGATAGCCTAAAATAAGTCTAAGGAAATGCGTTATTAAAAATGTTAATAATTTTTTAATATTTATAATAGAACGATACTTTAAATATCATTTTTCTATTAGAAATGTGAATTTCATTATCTAAAATGAATATTTTTGATATTAACATTTTATGTAGAAAAAATAACATTTTAAATAGCGCTCGATATTAATATTTCAGGTAAAAAAATAATATTTTAGGTAACGCTTTATCGAAAATATTAAAAATATATTAATATTTACGGTAGCACTTTTTCTTAGCCTTGGCTGCCTTTCCTTAGACACCCCAGTAATGTCGAGATTTAGTAGAGTTTTTAACTCATAAAAAAATAAATACTTTATTGTATATTATATTTGTCACACCCATAAAAAAGTATTTTTAGCACATAATATTTGAACTTTTATACACTTGAGATTAAAAAATCATCGTATTTTTTTTTCAAAGATAACCTTTTAAGTTTTTTTAATCTCATTTGTAAATTATAAAATCCATTATCACCATATTTTTAATTATATTGTAAATTCATATTGTTTTTTACGATAGCAAATTAGAAGTGCGAAAAGGAATTTGGAATTTCCCTCTGAGTTTGAAATTGATTCGTCGGGACTCGACTCTTTGAGACCTTGGAATTTGGACCACTTTGTGGTAAAGTCAGATTTTTAAGCTACCCTCATGCGCCGTCCTCTTGATTCCAATAACATGGGGATTACGTATGCATTAAACTTTTTCCACAGATTTAAAACCTATATATCATTTAATTAATATTTTTTCTAAAAATATTTTAGAATATAATAATATATGCTATTTTCAGAAATATAATTATAAAACTTAACCTATTAAAATATATTTCAATGGAAAATATAGGAGAGTTTACAAAGATTTTTACTGGCGTTTGCTAACGTAATAACAATGGTTGAAAGTTGATATTTGGAGGTATGGCGAGAACAGCCGCCACTTGTTTGTAAAATTGCGTGTGTGACTTCGTCATATGTGAGCTACGTCGTCAAGCAATTGTGTGGAATTCAGCCACTTGGGCCCAACAACCAAAAACTCGTACGAAAGTTTGGCGCTCACCGTCCACTTGTCATTTATGGTTGGTTTTTCAGCATTCCATCTTTGACACTTCCAAATTTCTGTTTCAATATCTCAAATTCTTCGATTAAGTCCATGACGTAGCACCATTTTTTCATGCTTTCTTTGACTTAATTTTATTTTAATTAAAATAATCACTTTTTTCCTGTCAATTATTTGATTGTTTAACATGATTTCTTTTGAAGAAAAGGATTATGTAAAGTTAACATGATTTCTTTTGAAGAAAGGATTATGTAAAGATATCGACAGAGACTTAATATTAACTAAAGTTTTTTCAATGTCAATGAACCATAAGCTTTGATAACATCAAATTCTGATATTATTTATTTATTTTTGAAAATTATAAATGAGAGGACCAAGTATAAAGCTAGCTAATGTTGCAATTCATGAATTGAACCTGGACCAAGTCACGTAGAACAGTATGATTGATTCCCTTGTGAGATTATATTCAACAAACTTTACATTTCCAGCTACAACTTTTGTAACATTTTCTACTTGCAACTAAACCCATCGTCATCACCTATGCTATCATGCTTACACGAATTTAAATTAAGAACAACAACAGTAATAATGAAACTGGAGATGAGATTTGGAATTTTTGGATGGCTCTCTATTGTCAATATTTACAAGGTCCATTTTGCTTGTAAAAGTACAACACATGCTCCAGAAGAATTTCATGCATAATCCATTGGTGTCTATCTGGTCTGGAAGTTGATGTCCTTATGCAGTCTGCAAACATGAAGGCGAAGAACGCTGCAAAGCCAACCAAAACTGCAGCAACTGGTCCCATGAAGTCCGAATCGTAGCCATAGTGATCTATGATATATGATTTAACGTAGGGTTAGGCGTGATGCCAGGTGCTTTAATGGTATCTTCGATATTTCCATACTGTGACACCATCAGTCCGTAAACCGTCCATGCCACGGACAAATCCAGTAATACCCAGACCCCCCTTGGGGATTCTCTGAATTTCAAGGAAGTGATGGATTTTATATCAGCTTTGATTGTGGACATGATTAAAAACAATCTCAATTTCTTGTGAAAGAAGTAACGTACCGGTCTTGGAATAAGAAACCGGAGAACAAGTTAAAGAGTGCATAGAAAGCTGCGGCGAAAATAGCTGCCACTTGATGGTTTGGTGTGATGGAAACAGTCATCATTCCATAGAATGTGAAGTAAAGGAAGGAGAAGTTGATGAAAAAAAAAACCCAGAACTTTGCCACCGTCCATTGAAAGCCCACCATAGCACAATGAGTGTATAGTATGTTGTTTGGACAAAAATGTAAGGTATTTCGCAAACACCTGCATTCCATATAATTAAAGTTTAATCATTTAGCACCTTATATAGGTTAATCATTTGAACTTACAGATTAAGAGACTAATGAAATCAATGGATTTCCCCTCACCTGTGCAAGGCATAAGGTAACGCAGAGTACATGCCAGCTGCTCTTTCACGATAGAACACTGTTCTTTCAATGTTCCGACGAACAAGACCGCAGCATACATTGCCCCAATTATCATTGTGATCAGTTGTGGATTCCCTGAACCTTGAAGCATCGGGTTTATTGCAGATACAAAAGAATAAGAATTGTTAGCATTATAAGCATGAAAATAGGTACTAACCTTTTAGTGCCGACCTGCCAGGAAATAGTACCGACCATGAGTGCAGAGAGCAAAGTGAAAGTATATCTGACAAGGTTATAATCTGGACTTCTCCAGTAATCCACCATTGCTTCCAAAGGCATGATTTGAATTGACCCCATGTTGATTGCGAGTACTGAGTGGTGAAATAGAGTCTTTCACTCCCGGGGGTGGTGTGCTTAACTCATTTACTAATGCCTTGTTTCTCCTGTTTCACAGACACATATGTTACTAAGAAAAGGTAAACAATTGAATTAGTGTCGGTATTGCTTATGTCTCGACTTACCGATACAAGGATGATGATTTATAGTGTTCGGCAAAGTCCATTCCGAGCCTAACTTCAGCAGGTACAGAGCTCACTTCTAGCATCCATGTAGCTGGTTGTACTTGTCCTTAATTTTGGGGATTCCAAGAATGGACTGCATGGTGAACAAGAGAGGAATCAATGATGCCTTCTTTCTACTTTAGATTAGTGTATTAGATATTGAAGACCATGCTATAGTTACATACCTCGAAATATTCAATGATATTGTTGTGCGGCCTAGTGATCCGGAGTAATCACCTGCCCACCTCTTTTCATCAGTAGCAACTCATCAAGGCTTCAAAGATATCAATACTAGGCTGATGAATAGTGCAAACAACTGTTCTTCCAGTGTCCACAGTATTTCTGACAGTCCTCATAATAATGGCTGCCGCTCTCGCGTCAAGGCCAGATGTTGGTTCATCCATGAATATAATTGAGGGATTAGCAACAGCTCTACTGCATTGTCAACCTCTTTCTTCTTTGCTCAGTTGACACCCTGTGACTCCTGGCAGCCCTACTATGGCATCCTTGAGATTGTCCAATTCTACCATTCCATCACTTCATCCACAAAAAATCTAAAAGATAACAGCAATATTGTTTAGGGACTAAATTAAACAATTTAAGTCATGCTTTATTTCACTGAAAATTACATAATTGAGACTTCTTACCATATTTTCCTCTTTGCTGACATCTTTAGGAAGCCGTAGGAAGCTGAGTAAATCAAGGATCCTCTGACTTTAACTTGGGGCGAGTGAATATCTTTTGTTCACAGTATCCAGAAATTCTAGCAAAGGTTTCTTGTATCTTGGTGTATCCGGAAATTCTAATCACCCTCGATATATCCACCAGTCTTTCTTCCCGCTAAAACATCCATCAATGTCGTCTTTCTTGCACCCACTGACTCCATCAGTGCAGTCAATCTCCGGGCCTAAATTCTCCAGTTACTTCTCGAAGTAGTTGTAACCTGTCCTCGGCAACCTTGTGCCTTCATTTCCTGTTAAATAACTGTACTTTAGACCATTCTCCACGTAAAAACATATAATATTTTATAATACTTTTAATCGATCACATATTTAACCAGTACACTATATTTAACCGTGTTAGTAGAATCTCCCAACTCCAAACGCTAGTGTGTAACCGGAAAGGGAGGGATATGTGTGGAGTTCAATAATGGAGCCGTGGCAGCCTTTCACCCCACTGTCCCATTCTTTTCGCCTTTTGGGTCATTTTCGGGACTTTTGCTTTTTACGATACCTAAAATATAACAAAATTGGGCCACAACTCTCTCAATACAAATTTTAATTTCATAACATCAATTCCAATACGTATTACGAGTCGGACCAATATATAACCGAGTAAAAATCACTTATTGAAGAGTTAGTATTTAGACATTGAATATAGTTCAATTATTATTATCAGTATTTTAAATCTATAATATTTTAATTTATAAAAAAATGTGAGTATAAATATCATTTTAAATTATTAAAAATAATTTGCCAATATTTTCTTCAACTAAATAACAGAAAATACGTGGGCAGTTTAAGAAAGCTTCTAGCAATGAAAAATGATTTTCAACCGATATGCAATGTTAAACACCCTAAAATTAATTTAAAATTATGGTTAAAAAATGATTTTTAACCTACCTCATGCGCTCAATTTCTAGATTTATTGTGAAAATTACTTTTGAGTGAAATTAATTTTTATCCTCGTATATTATATTTTTGATTTACAACATAACGTCTAAAATTAATATTTTATCTTTTTAAAATCATATTTGACAGTAATTCTAAATAGTTAAATTTTAAATTGTATTTTTCAAAAATATTTTAAAAGTATTTTTTTACAACACTTTTAAATTACTTTTCAAAAGTAATAGTTTGTGTTCCTCGTTACATTTTTTTAATGACTAAATCATTAGCATTACCAACATAAATTATAATCTAAGTATTTGAGATATATTTAAACATCAGATCATATGGTAAAGCTGCTTAAAAGAATTGGCTTCCTTTTGAATACTTAAGATTTTGAATACTAAATCATTAGCATTACCTAATCGTTTGTTTTTAGTATCAAAGTACAATAATTGATCTTCAATCTTTTAGGTTGCACTTAATTTGTTAATGACATATGACCCAAACTTAAAGTCGCTGTAAGAATTGTAGGGAAAACATAGCGACGCTTCTATGACAAATGCATGGCCCTGGAAAACGAGGAATTGTGATGCCGGAGAGCCAAGTAATGAAGCAATATTCTTTTCTTATGGTTATGCTCTTAAGTGAACTTGAAGCCAACCAATAAATCATATTATATAAATTTAATGTTAGATATAAGATATACAGATAACATTGTAAAGCCAGGCAGAATGAATAAGTCTTTCTATCTATTCATGCAAAAGTTTTACTTTGAACAAATATACTGACAAAATTTCCTTGGCACGACATGATTTTAATGCAGGAGCCAATATACTGGACCAATCCGTTAACATGCGTTAGTCACAAAATATTCGTCGGTAATGGTAGTTTTCACGTAAATTTTCTTTTATTTGTTGAAATCAACTACAGAATAAAAATCCCCAAAAATTAATCAACCATATATAAAATTCTATAGGAAAATCATCATAAACACATATAGAGGAGCTCCCTTTATGAATCAGCCAATCCCTTATTTTGCTTTCTTCAAATCCTTGTAAACCTGTTGATGAAATCCTCGGCGGCCTTGTCGACGTAGTCATTGTCTTCATCCACGTCCCTTAAAGGAAAGGCGAGTCCGTTATTCTGAGTTGCCTCGCCAACGGAGTGCGTCCGAATCCTGGCAACATAGGAGAGGAGGGGACCACGTTGTTGTAGCTGTCGTTCTTGTTGAGCATCTCCAAGGCAGCCTTAACGGCGTTCATGGTGGCCATGTCGTCGTCAAGGGTAGGAGGCGCGTGGGTGCAGGCGAAGAAATGGTGATAGTAGTTGTTAATGCTGTTCTTCTTCTTGGCGTTGAGGTTGAAAGGGAAGGTGTAGTTCGGGGTGTTGCTGCAGCTGAACTCGTACTCATTGGCCGCCGTGGAAGAAGTTGAGACCTGGCGGTTGTTGTTGTTGTGGTGGTGGTGGTGGTGGAACATGAGGTTGTCGATGGCTTTGGCGCCGGCAATCTTGCCGCGTTTAAGCATCATGTTGAGATCAACCATGAGTTTTCTCTTTGATACAATTCCTTTTCATCATGAAGAGAACTGCTTTTACAATGCTCCATACTCCTTTGGCCGTCGTTGGTGTATTTTGTTCCATTTTCTTTCGCCTTTGCCTTCACTATTTCTCTATTTTTCTCTGTTTGTGACTTTTGAGAGAGAGAAAAGGAAATTGGTTGTTGTGTTTGCGTTTGAGGAAAGAGAGGAGGGGTATATAAAGGGAAAGACAACGGGGAGAAGACGAAAGGAAATTGAGAAATTGCTTAAACGTGGGTACAGCGTAGGTTTATTACGGCGCTCACCTCTCACTTTAATTTAGGCTTATGTTATAAATAAATAAATAAGACATTATTATTATTATTATTATCTAAAACTTAAAGTATTTTTATTAAATAAACATTTAATTTTTTTATTAAAATAGATAGTTAAAATATTTTTTAAATAAGTACTTAACATATTCAATATTTTTAATTTAAGTTTAAAAAATATTAATATGAGATTAAATAAAAATATTTTATCAACAAAATAAATACTCTAGACTTTTTTTTATAAAAAAAAGTACTTTAGGCATCTATTTTGACCAAAAAGATAAATTTAGATATTTACTTTGACTAAAAATATTTAGGTATTTAATAAAAATAATATATTTAAATATTTATTTGTGATATAAACATTTAATTCATTCTAATATATGATTTTTTAAAACTTACGAACTCTTTAAATGTATGTGAGTATGTGATATTTTATTATATCAACAATTTGAATGAAGTAATGTTTTTATATAAATAATATATTTAAAACAATTATAAGTGAAACGATAAAATTACGTGTGTGAATATATTTACATGTGTTCGAGTCATGAATAATAATTTTTATTATTATTTAATTATTACATGTAAATTATAAAATTATGAATTTTTTTATAATCATAATGTAAAATAAAAATATTTTAATATTTTTTGATTAAATTATGATTAGATTAATTAATGATATTAATTTTATTTCAACATTGTTAGTAGTATATACAAATATACAATAACCATACATAATCAATTGATATAATCAAAATTTTATATAATTTACTCAATAATTTTTGAACTCGTGAAATCCTTAAAAAATAAGTATTATCTACTAAAAAGGTAAATTTTTAAGTAATATTTTATGAACAATTATTGACATAAAATTAAAATCTTAAATACCTTTAATCTATTTCATTATTAAATATTATATAACTTCTTCATTCATTTAATTTGTAACACTAAATATAATTAACAAAAATTATTTGTACATTAAAAATCGTCAGATGTATAACTATTTTTTATTAATTACTAAATAATCATGATAAAGAAACCAATGTTCTGTAAAGGGCATGTATATTATAAACATTTACAAAATGCATTATTTTATATTTGCCCGAATAAACAAATAATGAGTAAAAACACTTAGGGTGTGTTTGGTTGGGGAACGTGAGATTCCCATGGAAATGGAATCTACTTCCACCGTTTGGTTGGCTGGGAATGTAATTCCCGGTAATCTTACATTACCAATAGTAAATTTTTTTGGGTATATTATCGGGAATGTCATTACCTCCCTTTCCTTAGGTATTGTTGGATTACCGACGTTTTTACTAAATGCCCTTATTTTTTTTTTTCTTTCAAAAATATCCTTATTCTGTCATTGAATAATAAAAATTCTACGAAGGTTAAATTACAAATTTATCCTTAAACTATTTTAGATTACAAAAAAGTCTATAATTAAAATTTTATATGAAGTTCAGGGTTAAAATAAAATTGTACCCTTTCATTAAACCTTTTTATATTTTTAATTTTGTAAAAAATATATATATTTTTTATAAATTTAATTTTTTTAAAGAATATAAATATTTTCAACTTGTTAAAAAATAAATATAATAAGGACAATTTGGTCAAATATCATTTCAGTAGTCTTTTATTTCTTTAACCAAACACGGTTATCTTATATTCTTGCTAAACCAACCAAACACAAAACATAACATTCTCAGTAATCTTATTTCCTGATAATCTTTTATTCCCATTGGTAATCTTACGTTCCGTGAACCAAATAGATTTGAAAAGAAAGCCAAATGTGAAGCAAGGTATGGACTGGCTGCTTTTGTTTCCATATATACCCCCAACTTTATGCATGTATGCAACCTAACTTTAGGTTAATTAAGCAGTTCACCAAAAAGTAGGACGGGTATTTTAGGCCAAAGGATTATAAAATCCAACGCTCGATTGAAGCAGCCCGATGACTTTGAACGCCTGGAGGAGTTTCCTTAGCCTATAAACAAAGGCAAAGCAATAATGGGCTTTAACAAAGTAGAGTCTACCTTTTTGACAAAATATAAAAGAGATTCAATTTCAATGTGAGTTCCATTGCTAGATTTGTTTGTATTGTCGATTCAGGGTTTCGACGAACAAACGTGGCCGAACTCAACCTTCTTTCTTCTTTCGTGTGTCAATCAAAACGTACAATGTTGTAAGGCTGTTCGTCCTGTTTCAGTTATTTAATGTTTTACAACTCTTAAAGCTCACTTTGTACAATCCCCCCCTTTTTTCGGGTTTTTAATATTATAAATTAACCACATTTTTAGCTGCAAACTGTTGGATGCTAATGTACAACACTCGTACATGAGACATGTATATAGACATGGGTATACTGTAAAGTATAAAATATGGAATATGATCTTAAAATGATAAAAGGTATTGCATATTGTAAAATCCAAATTAAATTGAGAATTTTTATTGCTTTGCTTTTGGCAGTCTGCAGTATTTTTGGTTTTGCATGTGCGACCAACAACAGTATTAAGCATGAGGTGTAGTGCCATGGGAGGCAAGCAGACTGCAGTTTCTCTGAGGTGAATTCAACTCATGTTGCTTTGCTTACATAAAGAGAGTTCTCGTGGGATGAGAAAGGAATGTTAAAGCATGATGTTCTGATCACCCATAAAGATTTCACCGGTTGTTAATAGGTATCAAATTTTAAAATTTAATCTAATTAAAATTAATCAGTTTTAGTTCGATTATATTATAATTGTTACAACAATTCAATATTTGTAATTTCAACTTAATTTAATTAATAATTAAATATATATATATTATATATAATACTTATATCAATTAAACTCTATATATTTAATAATTCGAACCTTGTAGGTGAAGATAATAAGATATATTATTCTCAACCCTTTTTTCTTCCTTTCCTTCATGGAAGTATCAAAGGGTGACGTGGAAGTTGACCCAAATTAGAAGATAATGCATTGTGAAAATCCAAATTGACCCCAAGCATATGGAGTGATAAATAAAATAGAATTCTTATTCACAAACTTTTTAAATGATTTCAATTTATAGTTTAAATAAGATTAAATACTAATTATTTTTACAATAGATTTTATATACAATTTTTATAAATATATTTTTATAAAAGAGTTATCATTTATTTTTATTGACAAATGTGATCTTCATTTTTTTAAATCAAATATAGTTATAGTTAAAATTTCCTCGAATTTATTTTTTAAAATTAAACATTTTTTAATTTAAATAGTAAATACTTGCATGATGAGAGACCGACATAATTGGCAAATGTGAGTGGGGAATTCATTTGATTATCAATTCTCAGATTATAATCATTTTAATTTTTTTTTAATGTTCACGACGTTTTGAGTTTATCCTCTTTTAGCTTGCTTCTCTCGTGAAGCTCTGGGGTTGTCCCCAAGAAGTAAAGGTAGTTGGCCCCCCGTGAATTTACGACTCTTTTTTGCATGCTTTATATGAACAATTATTTAAATTTCATTTTGTAAAGCTTAACAAAGATTTTTTTCTTGGGGGGGGGGTTACAATAGCATTGCAGAATTCAGCTTCTGAGAGTCAGACCAGCCCGGTGAACGTTGAGAAGGTCGAATGTACATGTATTGAACAAAATTAAAAATGGAAATACCGCTGAATTTTGAAGTTTGTACGCCCCACCTACATCTAAGTAATTAGGGTATTCTTTTTCTTTCTTCAAAAAGTTATAATGACATAAAAGCTTCGTATTAATTGCACCACCCGATGATGATCCCGACTCAACTGCCCCAGATGGAACAGTAGTGGTGAAGAAGAACACTGACAAACAAAATATCTTAGAAACCTTTGCATGATATGACAATGATGCCTCCTTTCTATAGGTTAAGAAGAAACAGTTAGCTTCAAAACCCAAAAGTTGAAGGCAAGTTGCCATTTCTTGAAAAATCTAGCATGTTTCTAAGCGGATTGTCGACATGTGAGTCTACGGGATCCACACAATAATTTCACTTGTCAGATACAAAAAGAAAGGGCTCCGTTCCAGCATTCTATAAATAACCTAGTTTCATGCTTTTAACTCTCTATCCACCACCATTTGCGTTTATTTAAGGTTCTTCACTTCCATTAAAGCTTCAATCCTTAGTTCTTCATCGTAATCACTTGGTAGTTTCCTACCAAGTTTCCATTAAAATGGCACCACATGGAGATGCTATTACTACTAGCACTTACCCCAAGAGAAACAACTTCCCCTTGCCACCGAAACTCTCCAAGGACACCCTCATCCGGACCGCATCCGATATCACTTTCCAAGTGAGCAAGGAAGTGCTCGATAACTACAAAGAAACAGCCGCAACGTGTGAGAACCAGCTGCCGCCTATACCCGAAGTCGAAGACGCAAAGTGCGAGTGTTGCGGGATGAGCGAAGAGTACACTCCGGAATACATCGAGCGAGTCCGCAGCAAGTACTTGGGGAAATGGATATGCGGACTGTGTGCCGAGGCTGTAAAAGAAGCAATGGAGAAAAATGGAGGGAATATAGAAGCCTTGAGTGCACATATGAACACATGTGCGAGATTTAACAAGATTGGGAGGGCTTATCCAGCTCTGTTGACAGCTGAAGCCATGAAGGAAATTTTAAGGAAGAGTTCGAGAGAAGCGAAAAGTGTTAGGGCAAAATCTATTAGCCCTAGGGATAGATCAGGAGGTCAGAAGAATGGTGGGATTGCCAGAACCACCAGTTGCATTCCACCAACTACAAGGAACATCAACAATCTCAAAGTTTCAAACTGATGAGATGAGAAGTTATCAGCCAACCCCATCATAATATTTTTATTAACCTATTCTTTTCCTCCCTGTCTGGGCCAAACCTTTTGTTAACACAATAGTTTTTTTGGGTTTGGTCCAATTATTTTTATTAATTTGCTAATATGGGTCTTTGACTTTTGTAACCAAAAGCTCAAACCAACTTTTGGCTAAGTCGGTATATAGTTGGGTTTTTTGGGGGGATCCTCTAGATGCTTCTTTTTGCGTCCCTTTCCCTTCAACCCCGTAGATTCTGCTTGCTGCATAGTAACTTCAATGAGTATTTGTGAAGGGTTGGCATCCTTTGTCCATTTTACTGATCTGCGCTCAACCTTTTATAAATACTACTTGATTTTAAGTTTGTATCCCATTTCCACGTATAAAATTCATATGTAACAATAAATGAACTCCGTTATTTTAAGTGCTAGTTATCTCTTATATGGTAGAACAACTGAAACAAGCAGGTGATCACCAATTCTTAAAATGAATCTTGAAATAATCACAGAAAACACAATTATTCTTGATAACAAAATATATATTTTTCGCAACTTTTTGCACTAAATTGTACCTACTTTATCCGAAAGCCATCCGACAGTGAACGGGTGCTTTCTCCACCAGTCTTATAAAGTTGATAAATGGCTTCACAACCAACTTTCCGATTAGTAAATTGATTGGCTAACGTTTTCAAGTGATTAAACCAACCAACAATACTTAATAGTTGAAACGTGACCCTCGAGACCAAACATTGGTCCACGGTCCTTTCAATGGCCTTTGTTTATCACAAAGAAATAACTAGATCATACTGGCTGTATGTAGTGTCTGGTTCAAGGTCGAGACCAAACCAACCAGATCGAACCTAACTGAATTCTCCACAATCCTGAACAGTAAAGATATGGTTTCACACGCATGCATAGTAAACCAACTGATTCGAGCATAAAGTTCTCGTTACATTAAAAGTGCTGGGGAATAACAGACCTGAAGATTTAACATAAGGGTTTTTTTGCGACTACAGATATTCAAACCAACAAAACGTTATCCGATAATGTCTCACCACGCGGGTGCAAAAGCTTAGACAAAAGACCAGTTGACAAACATAAAGCAGATGCAATGAGCATTCTCTTCTTCATTCAACACTTTCCAAGCTACTGCCCTCTCATATGAAACTGGTCTTCCCATGCTTGACAAACATATCCCACCTTGTAGACAAGCAAAACCCTAACACCACAAAACAAAACAATTCGGTAAAATTTAGTTATCCATTAATTGGGTTTTCATATTTAAAGATGTTCCGTCAGGTTCGAAATCAGAATGAAATGCTAGACCTGTTGCATTATCTGTGGGAACTCCGTGCAGAGAGTCTTTCGTCCATGTTCATCAAATATCTTCTCCAAAGTTAAGTCCTGCAGAGCAACCAGGGTTGTCTCCAGCATGTCGAGACCAGCCTGATTTGCAAATGTAAAAACGGGCAATGCCTGCAGAAACTTCTATTAGTTTTAGATTTAAAAAAAAAACATAGTCGTACGGAAAACAACACTAATGTATGAAATGGAAAGGGAATGGAGGAAATATGTACTTCACACATACTTTAAGAGTGCAGCACATGATAGCTTCCGAGTGATGCCACAAGGTCTTGAGAACGGATTCACTCCCTTCAGTGTTGGATTTGAGCAACTCAACGCCCATGTAGAGCCTGTAAAATTATTAACAAATCATCCCTTGTTCAAATATTGCTGTGATTGTTGCTATAACAAATGCCGAGCAAATGCAACGTTTTATGAATGCATGGTACAAGATATCAATGCAACAGTAGCCAACAAATTCAACAAGTAAGATTTTCAAATCTCTCATCACAAAGGGTAGAAGCAGAAGAGACCAAATGACAAGTATATCTCATTCAAAACTACATGAACAATCATGTTTCTACTGCTACCCTTTCATAGTTCAGGCAAAAAAATCCTCTTGAGGTTGAATCCAGTTTTCCAACTTCATATCAAAATAATATTTCAAGGAACAAAATACATCCCAGAAAGATGAGGCAGGGTGAAGTACCTATAACTCTGGCAGATCCAACGAGCAAGAGTCTGTGCTTCAGGAGTACCCAGTGGGGTTCGGAGACCAGCTTGTGAACTTAAATATGAAGGAGAAAGTGCTAATGCCACCCTCTGAACTGAAGATATAATGCTACGGACATATTGTCGGGCCATAGATGCTACATGTTCTTGAAGGTGGCTCTCAAAAGCAAACTCAAATGCTATGGTCATCACAGATCTCATACAACCAGCACTACCAGGATAATCATTAGACGCTTTATTTCCAGCTGGCCCAATCTCAAGAGCAGAAGCAAGGTCAAGAGTGCGATTTGGACTAGAGGTTTCCTGCATCACTTCCCAGTGCTTATTAAGAAACTTCACAAATGAAGGAAACCTAAGAAAGCACCGGCTTAACATGATAGAAAGAGGCTAACCTTCCCAGAATCGAGAGGTATGATGCGGAAACCAGAAGGTAAAAGAGGTGCATCGTCAGCAAAAGAAGCATCTATGGGAGCAAATATAAGCTCAGCACAGGTGCCCACAGCATTTTCATCCATTCCACTGCATAGCTATAAAACAATAGCACAGTAAAGTGATTTACGCAAACATAGAACTTACAAATAACAAAGAGAACAAGGTCCATAACAAGTAGAGTGAAAACAACAATTCTTACTTGCAGGAGAAAAACATCTCTTGCCATTAGTGCATCTTCAGGAGATTGTGCAATTCCCTCCAGTTTAATCACCTCTAAGGACTAATAATAGTATAAAAAAGGTCACATGACATTACTAAACATAAGTCAAACCCAAATGGCTAAATCATCAACGCGGAAAGTTCAAAATTTGAAACTAATGACATTTTAAGTGATATAAATTCAATATTCTTACCTCTTCATGTTCAATAGTGTGCCAGGGGAAGTATACTTGACTGCCAAAACCTCCTACTCGAGATCCTCGTAGGCTACAGGGACCAACTTTAACAACCGCAGCTGAGTAAGCATCAATGCCGCAGTCAGCCCATTCTGATCTGTGTTCCCGTAGGAAACGAAGGAGGATTGCTGGAGGAACATTCTAAACGAGAGACCAAAGAGCAAATATATATATATCAACAAAATAAAGACATGTCAATACTACAGGGACCAACTTTACAACCGCAGCTGAGTAAGCATCAATGCCGCAGTCAGCCCATTCTGATCTGTGTTCCCGTAGGAAACGAAGGAGGATTGCTGGAGGAACATTCTAAACGAGAGACCAAAGAGCAATTATATATATCAACAAAATAAAGACATGTCAATATGATAATTGCAACTATGCAGGTGTTAGAAATATTCAGATACTAGGATTCTCAGTTTTGACAGAGATAGGTGGTGGGAAAAGAAAAAGCCCTCCAAAGAAAGCATCACAAAGTAGTTCTTCAAAACACAGCATCCTCACCTGTAAAAGCATGAGGCTTTCGCACATAGACTGAATTGCTGATAGATGGAAAACCATTAGCAATGAAAGATTGAGGCCCATGAGCTTGTCAGGAAAGAGTTCACAAGTATAGTAACATCATCCATGCCATCATTTCCCATCATTGACCACCCCTCATCAGTGAAACCATTGACAGCATCATTAAAACCCCTATTAGAAATCATCTAACAGGTTTTAAATCCATATAAATTTTAACAGGCAGAAATGCTTTATGACAAGCACTTCGAAACTAACCTGCTCAATCTCTGGCTAAGTGCCCGTAAGGCTGCTGGTCGTCGACCCCAGCCAGTCACATTAGGTTGAGAAACCTCCTGAGCTATCTGCCTCAGTTGCCGTAAAGCCTAAAGGAAAATTAGAAAGAAAAAAGATCTTCACCATTTTCTAAAGCTACAGCTATGATAATTCTGAACATTGCAAGCCTTCCTCCAAACGTTTCAATTTTCCATGACAACAAAAGGACAAGGGCGAAAACACATAAACACTAACGGTAAAAAAATCTTACCGCCATTGTCACTTTCTGAGCAGCACTGTTGAGATTCATAAAGCGGCGCAACACTTCTGGCACACTCCACGGCTGGTTGATGAGAAACACCCAAATTATGTTTAGATAATACCTATAGTTTAGAACATTGAAGATAATTTACATAAAAAGGAAAAGTATACCTCCAATCCATGATCCACAATGTGTATAATTGAACCACCCCCCTTCACAAGGTCGAATAAGGTATCCACTCGCAAACATTTCTGCTCTCACAAAATGCTGCACTGGAGGCATGCTAGGGCCATTTTGAGTATTTTCAGGGACCTCTCACAAACCTAAGCAATGCAAAAGGCATTTAAGGAAGAAGTTTTTATTTATGAGAAAAAAGGTAGGCGTGTTTGTATGTGCCATTCATTGTCTTACATCCAAAATAAACCAGCTTATTCACATACCACAAGGCTTCCATCTTCTAGAACAGAAGTATATGCAACAACCAGTCGAGCAGGCGCCAATGTAGTTGGCGCATAGAGCTATATCAGAAAATGTGAAGTATTAATTAAACAACAAAGAACCAATAAAATCTTGCCACAACAGAGTAGTGATCCCTGACCTGCATGTACAGCAACTCAATGGTTCCACCATTGACAGTAGGCAGCACATTTAGAACATCCACAGCTCGGCAATCGCGGAACCACGAAGGCCTATCCTTGAGGAGTTCTGCAACCTGGAAGGCATAACTGTTTGAGCTTTAAAGTTCAATATCAATGAGAAGAGGACATTTTAACGGTTAGACTTACCCTTGTAGGTTCAAGACCCACAAGGCCGCAGGCACGTGCTGCCACTCCAGGGCAACCATGAGAATAGCAACGATTCCTATGGAATCCGGACCAGGCTGTTCAAATAAAAAAGATACACGGAATGGATTAAAATCAATGCTGCTTAATGAAGCAATTGCATTCTAACAAAAATTTACACATAAAATTACAATTTAACAAAGACACGGCAAACCCATTAAAAGAATAAAAAAAGTCCTCGAGAAGATAAGTGAGTTTTGAAGTATTAGGGTATACCCTTCATTCCAGGCATTTGGACCCACTCTACAGCAGTTCCAGTGGCCTTTGAAAGAAACTCCGCTAAAGTTTCTTCTGCAATGGACAACAGCCTGGAAAAGAAATACATTTATCAGTTCTAGAACACAAATAAAACACACAACAAAGTTGTCACAGCACAATGAAAGAAAAGGATCAAACCCTGCAGGACTAGCATCTCTAGGAGGATTCTCCTGTGTGACACGGTGTTGACCACTTGTCATTGCAGATTCACAGCTAGGATCTTTGGTTGCAAGTGTCGTCTGTAAGAAAACAATCCAACATTTCTCACTCAATTTCCATGTAAAAAGAATACATTGACAGTATATAACAATGCAAATTCAGCACCAATTTAGTTGAATTGGCAAACAGGTAAATTTCGAATTTTCCTGTTGTACTTCAACAAAATAGATGTTAAGAAAAAAAACCACAACTGGAAGCAACAACCCAGAAGCTAAGACAAAGAGCATAAATTCTCACATTCTGAGTATGTTGTTGACGAAAGCAACCATTCTCATACACCAGCTGTGACACCTGCTTCTGCAACCTATCATTCTCCTCCATCAAAAGCTTGTTCATTGCTGTCAGCTTCCTATTCACAGCTTGAAGGCGTGATGCCTCTTTCCTCTGCTTCTCTCTACATCTGACAAATCCAAATCATACATGATAACATGCATTATTAATTTTAAAGATAGTTTTCCACCTGAAAAGAAAATTGTGACCACCCAAGAACAAAATAAATACTAAAAATCCCACATTTTATTAGTTGTTTATATTCGTTTCTAGAATCATTATCAATAAAACAGACTACAAGTTTACTGAAACACGTAAATTACACTAAGCAATGGCACCAAAAGCAAACCTTCTATTTTGGAACCAAACTTTGATCTGTTTAGGCTCAATGTTAGAGAGAATAGGGCACTCCCTAATCAGCTGCTGCCGACGAATCGAACTGGGCTTAGGGCATTCATGATACACCCTTTCAAGGGCCTCAACCTGCTCAGGTGTGTACCTTACATATTTTCCATTATCCAAGCTCCCAGATTTACCATCCTTGCAGGACATTGCCATCTTTCAAACTTCACTCTTGAAATTTCACAGCTACCCAAAAAAACACCCCAAATAGCCGCCCTTTCCTAAAACCGCAGACTTTTGCAGCTTCCTATCCTCAAACCCCAAGTAACTAAACAAAAGTACTAAAACTCAATCTAATAACCAAAGTTTACACTTTTTAACAAAACCCAGCAAGAAGAACCAAGGAAAAGAAGAGGTTTTCTTTTTTTTTTGCTTTGTCTCTCTCTCTTCCTTAACTCGTAGTTTGGAAACGAAGATCGCACAAGTGGATTTTTTTCTTCTTTTGCTTTCAACTAGATTTTCATCACAAAGTATCTGAAATCTTAAGACTCCGGAATTGTTTAATGCTTGACTGTGAAATGTTAAATAAGCAAAAGATAAATGAAAGAGAAAATGAAGGATAAAACCCAACAAGGGACAACTGTATCCTGACTGGAGATAGATTTATCCTTGGTCGGAGCTTCCTATCCCAAATAACCGATCTGATTCACCCAAACATTATTTAATTAAAAAAGCTTTGGTCTTGGAGCGAGTTAACGATTCTATCAGCCAATCTTTCGATTTTGAGCCACCAAGATGCCACCTTTAAAATTAAACGGACCTTTAAAAAGCGCAAAAGAAACGTTTTCCAGCTCGATTTTTCTCAGGATTCAAAGCAGTCTTTTTTCTCTCTATCTCTCTCCGTGAAAAACAGAGATTTGTCCAGCTCAAACCCAAAGAACCACCTTTAACGGCACCGCTTCACCGGTCTCCATTTCGGGAAAGACACAAATCGTCCCTAACCTCTGAAACATAGTTTTGGTGATTCAATCAACCAAAAACCAGAGCTTTACTTTTCACCATGAGAATGTTTCCTTTTTATTTCTTTTGAACAGAAAAGGATTTGCAAAACAACAACCGAATCAGACAAAGGAAAAAGAAGAACAACAGTGGAAGAATTGTTGTTGGTAAAATGGTTATGGTGGGTGTCTGAAAGGCAAAAAAGTAAGAATGGGCAGACAGATAGAGAGAGAGGGTGTTGCTTTGATGGGCTATTGCTTTAACTTTTGAGGGTTTATTTTATTTTATTTCATTTTATTTCATTTTATTTCAACTCATTGGAGTTTGGTATTTTGTACATTTGGTTCTTTACATCTGCAAAGATTTTCATTGGTTCGTCGCTTCTTTTGGCTTCTTCACTGTGAAGTGAAAGACAAAACAGAGGAAGAGAGAAGGAGAATACTAAATACTCTTATCTAATATAGAACATTTTTTGTCAGGAAATTTGATTCAGATTATTGTATTGGCCCAAAAATACAATATACCGATAAATGGCTCTTTTTACAAATAATTTCTACAAAATTTACACTAATAAAGCTTTGTGAAATTGGTAAATGATATGGCATCAACAACAAGAAATCACTCGTAGAGAGAGATGAGGGCATTGAGGGAAAGGGGTGCATATAAAATATAAAATTAAGAAGAAAAAAGATGCAGCAAAACAAAGGGAGGGAGGAGTGGCGGGGGCGTGGGTCAGAGTAGACATATGATGAGGTTTTTGCATGCGTCTCGATTTCCAACCTCTCTCTCTCTCTCTCTCCTCTTTATTACTCCCTCGCCACCATTCTTTTCACCTCTGTACCTTCTTCTCTATAAACATTATTACTGTGTTAACCGGCAAAACTTTCGAGATAATATTATGAAAAAAATTAATTTATGAGATAAAGTACTCTCAAGATTAATTGCTTAAATAAGGTGAAATCCATAGTGTTGGCTGTAGGTCGTCATGTCTTTCGGGCGACCTACTAGATCACCATGTCTTCCCGGTGAGCTATAAGAGATTGCATGTGCCATGCATATCCCAACACGCTGGGCATCCGAGGTCATCCGACCGAGGCTATCCGAGAGCATCCGAGGTCATCCGACCGAGGCCATCCGAACGAACTATGCGAGGGCATCCGAGCGAGCTATGCGAGGGAATCCGAAGGAAGCCGCCGAGCGAGGGTAGGTCACCCGGAGTGCATGGCGACCTACAATGTCGCCCGGAGGGCATGGCGACCTACAAGGTCGCCCGGAGGACATGGCGACCTATGTGTTGGGACGTGCATGTGCTATGCAACACGTTCATTCTCACGTTCATTCTCTCTGTTTGAGTAAGGGTTGGTCGCCCGGAGTGCATGGCGACCTGGAGTGCATGGCGACCTACGGCCAATACTGTAGACTTCACCCTATTTGAGCAATTAATCTTGGGAGTACATTAGGTCGTGAATTAATTTCTTTCAGAACATTATCTCGAAAGTTTTGCCCATTACACTTAACAATTTCATTTACTACTTAAATTTCTTAAATCAATACTTTATATATATAATAATTCTAGCAAGTAACACCCATTTCCTATACAATGATAAAATCACTTCGTATTATTCGCATAAATAATTGTTTTAATTCTTATTTGTTTAAATTATTTGAAATTAATATTTCAACTTTTTATTAGAATAATTTTTGTTTGATAAAAATTGTTAGTGGATTATCGATCAACATATGTTGATGATGTGGTTATAGACATACATACAATTTTATGTTATAAGACGAACTTTTAAAATTTAAAGAGTATATGAACTTATAAAATTTTAATTTATATATGTATTTAATTGTTGATTTGATAAATGTCATATGATTTATTTAGATGAATTAGTATATATCACATCATTATTTGAATGATACAGTATATGTCACATCAATAATTAAAGATATGTAAATATATATTATAATAATATATGTTGATTGTTTATTGATTAAATATTCTTATTCAATTTAAATTCTTTATATTAATATTAAGGATAATGTTTTTTTTATCATAATACATTTCTTTTAGAAATTTAAACTTTAAAGGTCACACTATAATCTTCGTACAAAATGAATTGATGACATTTATTGAAGATTTTATAATCTTAATATTGTTTATCAGGAATATTATGTTTTATTAAACAATTTAAATAATTTAACTTTTCATGAAATCTTATTATGTTTTCGATTATATTGTTTTCTTTTAATTTTTGTTACATACATAACATGATGACAACAATTATGGTCGGTTTTTAACAGTGGATGATCAAAACGAAATAAAAATATAACATTGAATATGAGTTTAAGAAAAAAAGTTGATCAAAACAAAATTAAAGAAACAGTTAGATGACTATATGTAATCTGCCAAAAAAATTAATAATTAAAAGTTTTCCAACAATCAACACTACCTTATAAACGATTAATTTAAATTATATTTAAATTTTAACAAATAAAATGTCAACTTTAGAAAACTTATAAATCTCAAATGACCATTGGAAAATAAAAAGTAATCTAAATATGAAACAATTACAATGTAAACTGATTTAATACCCCAAATAATCCCCAACTCGGAACAAGTTAATAAATTCTAAATGACTAAAGATTTCATTGACACGAAGGTGTCCCAAACTTGTCATTATCGATTGCAACCTTTTCGACATGATTTGTCTCAAACTCCAATTTGTAATTATAAAATAATTACATCATTAGTTAATCACTGGTTTGGAAAAATCGAATTCCAACATTAAAATTGATAATTTCTAACATTTGTAAAATAAATTCTAAATGTTTAAATTATATTTTTAAATATTTAAAGATAAACTGATAAATTTATCTTTTTAACATTTGTACAAATAATCACTTTGTTATTTTTTAAGTAATTTAACCTCTAACATTTTAATTTTTTGTCAAAATAAATTTGTGGGATGAATGTAACATATCACGTTAATAATTGAACACATGTAAAAATGTCACATCAACAACATTTGTTGCTAACGATTTCCATACAACATGTGTTTAATAAAATCTTTAAATCCTTAACTTTCTTAAAAACTCTTTAAAATGTCAACAATATTTAGAGCAAGCGGTTAAAAGCTTTTAATTGACAACTTTTTTTTGTGTGGATGAATCGAATTGTATTATCCAAATATAATAGAATTGTTACAGAGTAATCAATCAATCTGTAACAAAGAAGACTAAAAACAACCTACTTACAACAAATATAGATTGATTAGACTATACCCCAAACATTACAAAGGTTAACATTAGTACTATCTAATCTATTAATATTTCTACCCTTAAGTTGTATTCCAACAGATTCTTTAATCTTCTTCAGCATGTCTTCAATAGTTCTATGACGACCTTGAAAAATTATGTGATTCATTTCTTCCCACAGTAAGTATATATATGCAGTCCATGAGATCTTCAAGATTGTGGTGAGAAGAGACTTACCTTTCCATGTTGAAGCAGCCGTAGCAACCATAACATCCCATGATAAGAATGTACTATTCAATCCGTTGAGCGACATTATAGAATTCCAAAGACGAACAGCAATAGGACATTGAGAAAAAATATGATTCCTAGTCTCTTACTCGATGTTGCAATTAACACAAATATCTTCATAATTGATTCTCATTTTGAGTAACTGATCTCTAGTAGGAAGTCTGTTCATCAATGCCATTCAAGTGATCAAACTGTATTTTGGAATGTGCATTGGGAATCATATAAGTTTGTGCCAGGAAACTTTCTCCCCTTTATTACGAATTGAATCCCAGATGTCCCTTAGCTTTAACAAACCAGAAGAAGAAAGAATAGTGTAAGTTGTAGCACGCAATTTAAAAATTCTATTAACAGTCCAGCTTATATTAGAACCTGCAACTTTTATCTTCTTAGATTGTGAATTAAATACTCATTAAGAGCATATATCTAACTTGGTAGTTAAACCAATACCACCTATCAAAACAACAAATACTTATATTGTATTTACTTCAAAAGTCAAGATTATGTATCAATTTATTACATTTAAAACTTCAATACGAAAAGAATCTATACAAGATTGTGATTAATCGAAATATTATTTTCGCCAAAAAGCTTTAAGCCCAAATCAACCGTCACTGAAAATTAGTAATAAGAGCAAACAACGGGTCTTTGAAGTTTGGACAAGTTTTTATTTTTATTATCGGAGTTTTAAAAATTTTAAAATATCCACTGACATTTTCAATTTATAATAAAACGGCCACTCAGTCCTTAGTATACAATTAATTTATCAACAATTTATTGAATCTTAAATTTGTTTTAACATACTAGAGATATAAGATAGTATATGTCTGTCCATAATTTTTTTAGTATGTTAACAACTCACACCTTACAAATACAACTGTTCGAACTCGAATCCTCCAAGAATAACACATTCTATTTTACTATTGATGTCCCTTATTTAGATCCATAAAGTCTAGAGCTTGATCCAATGAATATGTGTTGGTTCTTCTCTCAAAAGGTCCCGCTTCAAAACCTCATACCTTACACTTTATATTATCAAGTATTTTATCACCAATAAAATGACGATACGTGTTATCATCTTATTGAATTGTATTGATTTATTAAAAATATAATATTATTTTATGATTGAGTGGCCGTTTTGTAAGTTATTAAATTTTAATGATGAAAAGAAAAATTTACGTAAACTTTAATAACCAATGACGTAATATAGGATATTTTGCTTCAAATCAGAAACAGAGAAGAGAAAATACATATCCCAAAAATTAGCATTATTACTTGGATGGCTTTGTGATAGACTTCCAAATAAAGATTGATTGCTTGGAATGGGATTTGAGATTGATAATACATGTGTGCTTTGCAATGTCTCTTTGAAATCTAGGGATCACTTATTTCTTCATTGTCCTTTGTCTAGCTCACTGTGGGATGCGATTTTGCACCTAAATGGCATTCGAAGAAGACCACGCTCTTGGGAAGAACACATATCTTGGGCATGTGCTACATGTAAAGGTAAATCCCTACTAGTTACTATCATGAAGCTTGCTTGGACATCTTTTACTTATACTATATGGGAAGAGAGGAACAAAATGTTATTTACAGGTTGCTCAAGATCTTTTGAAGCTATGTTCAACACCATTAAAGATACCATTTCAATCAAATTATGGGGTAGAAACATTAATATGATTGATAGTGTCAATATCACACTTTGTAATCAATGAAGTATTGCTTATTGAAGTTGTTTTGTTGTAATTTTGATTGTAAGTTCTGAATACTCTTGTAAGTACTTACTGTTCTTTTACAGCAGATTTTTGCTCTTGGATAATAAAAATGAATTTATCCAAAAAAAATGACGTAATATACCTAATAATAAAGGCGTTGAAATAAATTTGATTTTCCACAATGGGGTAAATGCGTGTATTTTTCTTGTTATGAATGTATTCGGATTAGTTTCATAAAGGCAGTAATAGTAGTAATGATAGAGAAGTCAAATTCTACCAACCTTCCGAATAATGAAGAGAGTGTCATAATTCCTACAAGTTAGTATTTTTAGGACATACAAATTGTCCCCACAGGTCTCCTTTGCCTTATTTGCAAATCAAAGAAGGATACTTCAACTTTTCTCACGCATCATTACTCATTGGTATTGTTCAGTAGCAAACAAACCAAAATATGAAACTTGTACGCTCTCCCTTCGTGCACGTTTTCACCATCCAATCACAATATAAAACAAGCCTTCTTCTTTAAGCATGTTCGCCACAATTATCATTTCCCCCAGATTTATTTGTTACTCGATTTTGATCCATCATATTCAAGGATCCGACCGTTGCATTGCTGGAATTATATTAGATTTTAATAAAATCATTTCTAATTTAGAGGCTCGAACTATTACACCATAATAATGAGATAAAATAATCTTAGTGACCGAAAATGTCTTATAATATACGATTTTAATCAATTTTTTTTGGATTTACCAAAATGACCAATAAAATCGCAACGCGAACTCTAATTTTCCAACTTAGTTTCCAGATTCGCAACGCGATTTCCAGATTCGCAACGCGATTTTGAAAAATGTGTTGCGATAGTTAAAATGTGTTGCGATAGTGAAAAATCCAAAATAAGTTTACATTTAAACTATTCCAAATTCACGTGGAGTTTGAAACAATAAAGAATGTGTTGCGATAGTGTAAAAGATTCCCAAGCCATATTTGTAAGATCTTATTTTGAAACAATAAAGAATGTGTTACGATAGTGTAAAAGATTCCCAAGTGTTTGTAATGTTCAATCCCACATAGTATTGTAAACACTATTGAGAATGGGTATTTAAGGCTTGGATTTCTCACTTCCTTGTTGAGTGAAAGAGAACAAGGGAGACTCTCGCGCACCGCCGCCGCCGTCGTCTAGGGTCGGGTCGTGGTCGTGGTAATACGTGTCTTCGACACGTCCGCGCGGATACTGTATTTTTAGAGAAAATTCTTAAGAAACAAATGCAATACCACCAGTCGTTAAGAAACAAATGCAACGTGAACTTGGACTATCGCAACGAATTTGGAAAATCGCATTGCAATTTTGTATTAATTCGCATTGCGATTTTCTAGAATCGCGTTGTGATTTTATATTATCGCGTTGCGATAGTCAAATCGCGTTGTGAATCTGGAAACTGATTTGCGATACTGGAGATCGCGTTGCGATTTAGAGATCGCATTGCGATTTTGTTGGTTATTTTAACAAATCGAAAAAAAGTTGATCAAAATCGTATATTATAAAGCATTTTCGGTCACTGAGGTTATTTTCTCTAATATATTTTACTATTATATCAGGTGACCTTAACGGTTAAGACGATATTTGTTATAATTAAACATTCTAAATTCACAATCGATATTTATAAAAATATTTAAATTTTTACTTTTAAAAACTGAAAATATTTAAAATAAATATTACCTTGATTATTTTTATATATTCAGTTTGACAAAAATAAAACATAATACATAGCAACGCTATATCGGTCCACTTGGCATTTAATTTAATGATTATTCTATACACGTAGTAGTGGAAACCGCTTAATTTAAGGCAACAACTCTCCTGAGGATTGGGAGTGTAATCATTATCCACCGTCCATCATGTAGACAAACTTTGGATCATCATCAACATCAGCAACGTACATTGATACATACCACACCCGTCGTATAATTTAAGTGAAAAGGCGGTATCATCATGATCCATGGAAATCATGCACATGAAAACACCAGCACGTGATACGCACATGGTATCGATGTTCTGTTTCTTGGACACTTTGCGTTTTAGGCAAGAACTACGAGACAAGCATGATCCGGCAACAAATCTGGTGGGCTCATTAATTTTTATTTTTTATGCGCTGCTGATCTTATTCATGACGTGGCACCTCTCGTAATTTTCCAAATCCCTCTTCAATATTTACACCGCATCCTAATTAGATATTGGACTGTATACTTTTTTAGATAAAAAATAAGTTTTAATTGTTTTTTTATAATTATCATACTGATATCAAATAAAAATACAATGAATTATTAATATTTTGCACATAATATAATATCGGTATATGATTATGAGCATTTTCGAGAAAATTAAATAAATACAGGAAGCTAACAACATCCCAATTTCCAATTTCATCGCATTTAATATTCATATGATATTTTTGGGTTCACCATGATTATGTTTAGCGCAATAATGAGATTGGATAGTAATAATTATAAAGGTTTATTGTTTAACAATAAGATTGAAAATTACAAAATTATCCGTCTAGTTCAGTTGGTAGAGGACAAGGCTTTTAATCTTGTGGTTGTAGGATCGAGTCCCACTTAGGGCAATTTATAACGGAGGTCTTTCACGGAAGTTGCTCTCAATTTGGCGTTGGGGGCAACTTACTATCCTACCTCCTCTTACCCCATTACATATAAGAATAAGATCAGCTAATTTTTTAATAAGATTGAAAATTACAGCAGTGAAGGTGAAAAGCTTCCATTACACTTGAATCAATAAATCAATACTATAGAGCATACCGTATATGTATAATCCTGACTTTCATATTTTATAAAATCAGGTGATTAATATTCATTGTTTTTTATATTTTATTACATTGTATCTTTATTTTTTTATTTTTAATAATTTTATTTTTATGACACGTTTTTAGTCATTTAACCGTTACTTTTATTTATTTTTCTCAAGGTCAGATATTACATAGTCACAACCAACTGATCATGATGATACTTAATTACTATCATGTTGATTTTACTTGATTTTGACTCTTAGATTGGATTTAGATACATAATTTGCGTTCATATATAAAAAAAATCACTTCGCTCAACTCTAATTTGTTGTTTATTGATGATCTTTAATAGTTTGATCTTATTTGTGGTTCGTTTTTTGACGCGGTCAGATATGTTCGTATCTATATTTTGCTCGAGTTTATTTAATTAAGTTTTTTTAACCTTTTCTTTGTAAGGTTCTTGTGTGAATTTAAGTGACTAGTTTCTTATACAATTGATCATAGGAATTTTTTTTATTAGATAAGTATAGAAAAAATATTACTATATTACGCTCTTAAGAAAATATTTACTAAATTATGATTTTTTGTAACAAAATTATTGGATATCTATTTAATTATTTGTTTGATTCGATGAATCTATTTTGGATCATAGCAAATGCTTCAAATAAAGTGTTTTGTGACCCTAAATTATTAGACAATAAAAATAATGCAATAATCTATTTAGCGTTTTTGAATCCCCGGTTGAAGTTGGTTCCAGGTCCAACAAGCCCAAACAAGCAACAAGATCCATGCCCATCATAAAAGCAACGTACGTTGCTGCATAACCGCCCCTCCCACGCCCGCCCATCTCTCACGTTCAAACGCACTTCCAAATTATTCTCCTATTTTTACTTCTCAAGTTCATCAGTATATATATTCTCTCACTATCGTTCACTAGCCTGAAATCTGAATCTTTATACAAGCGATTAAATCGAGGACTGATTAAACATGGAGTATTCCAGGGGTTTGATCTATTGAACTTGTTTTTTTATTGTAGCAGCTGCCATGAATGGCTGGGTTGAAGCTTCCAAGCAGTTCAAAGTGGGCGATCATATAGGTTGGCAGCAGCCCAGTGTGAACAACCCTGATGTGTATAGCCAGTGGACGAGCAGTAAAAGGTTTCGTGTTGGAGATTCCCTTTGTGAGTTTTTTTTTTTACTTTTTAATACCCATCACTGGAGCTTATTTTTCTGTGAAGTTTCTGATGTTTAGCTATATTATATTCTCTACTGCATGCAGATTTTGAGTTTGGTCGGAATGATTCAGTCCTTGTGGTGGACAAATGGGATTATTATCACTGCAACTCAAATAATCCCGTCTATTTGTTTAACGAAGGAAACATTGCTGTCAATCTCTATAGGCCTGGGTCCTTCTATTTCATCAGTGGAATCCTCGATCACTGCAAGAATGGTGAGAGATTGATGATCCAGGTGATGGGTTTGCACCAAAGAGAAGAGCCTCCACCTGCCATTGCGAATCCCCATGAGGCTGGGCTTGCACCGGGGCCTCATCCTAGTTCAGGAATAGTTGTTACAGTGGCACTTACTTCACTCTTTCTAGCTCTTATCGTCACTGTTTTAGCTTTGGTATGACGTGCACCGTAAACCTCTTAGTTTTCTTTGTTTTAGTAGTTTTTTCTCTCTCTCTTCATTCAGTGAAAGACATTAATGTTTGTTACATTCGTATTTGAATTCATCATTTACCAAAGTATTTCATTGGAACCAATATTTGATAAACTTGTCTATGCCATGAATCATGATTGACACTGCAAACTGCTTGAGTTTAGTATGAGCAATGATGAGCGGCAACCTCATTGAAGCAGTTTCCATTTAAAATATCACGGTGATGCTAACCAGGAAGATAACGACGGATAACGATATGCCTCAACATATTATTACCGACCATTTTATCGTATTGAACCTAAGAAGTGTAAATATTCCCTAGAATTCATTTGGTAAAATCCTAAGGTGGTTATTTATATAGTTTACCCTTTCATTTAAATTAAAATAAATTGTGATAATTCAAGTGGGCACAAGCCCATTGTCCAGCGCTAGTGCGCTGTCACGAACATCTTAATGTAAGTCATCCCGATCAACGGTTGAGATTGATTACAAACGTTAAGGAGTACGCTAAAAACCTTACACCGTCACTCACATATCAAAACCCCCTGCCTATAATAGAATATTATGACTCCATTCCCTCCGTGGAGTTCCCCAAGCTGTCATTTTTTGCCATCTCTATTCTCTGGAGTGTTCTTCCTTATCCTCAAAAATACTACTAGAACCTAGTCATTTCAAACTACAAACCGCCGTTTCCATGTAAATTTTCCCACTTCTCATCGCTTAGTAAACGTTTCCTACTAGTATTTAACCTCATGTTTCCTCAATGCTGAGAAAACCGAGTTTTCGTAGTATATGTGAAGCTACCTATTGCTTAGTTTTATCGGTGATGGAACTTACATTTAAGCCAGCACAAGCTTTTATTTTAGTTTTCTGGGTTTTTGTTTATATGGGTCGATAAAAGAAATGATAGAAGAAGTTCATTTTTTAGTTTTTTCATCTCAATTTTCAAGGTAGCTTTAAATATATGAATATATATCTGTATATTTGTATAGTTGTTGCTGGGGTAAGTACTGAAAATTTATTTTCTAGTGTGATATCTGATACTTATTTAGTAAATTGGTTCAGATATGGCTGCTGGATGATCATATATAGTTTCTGTTAAATGGCTAACTTAAATTGGTGAAAATTTTATTTTCGCTTTTGAATTGGATTTTGATTATTGTGTGACAATTTACTTAGCTCTGCATTTATTTATTAAGAATAAAGAGTTTGAAACTCTTGCAAGATAAAGCTACTAAAGATTCAGAGTTATTATTATTATTATATTTACTGGCTATTATTAGTCAGTAAGAATGTGAAACTTTATGTAATAACACACTCTTCTTCAGCTTTATCTATTTTAGTGGCCACTAATTGGATTTATGCGTCTTGTGTTTAATGTAATGTTTCAGGTTCTTGAAAGAAAATGACATCATCTTTCGTTGCAATGTCATCAATTGCCTCTCTAGGATTTTCTAGCAGTAAGAAAATGGATAAAAAGTTTTTGAACTCTTCAGGCCGATTGTCATCGTTTGATTCTATATCATCAAGTGCCTTTCTAGGAAAGAAAAAGAAGGTGATTTTACAGAGAGGACAATCTTCCAAAATTCGGGCTATGGCCAAGGAGTTGCATTTTAACACGGATGGTTCTGCTATCAAGAAGCTACAAGTTAGTTTCAGTGAATGATTTGTTTAGTAGGACATCCTCTGGCAATTTGTTTGATGCATGCTTACTTCTTTTCCATTTCAGACGGGTGTTAACAAACTTGCAGACCTAGTTGGTGTTACTCTTGGTCCGAAAGGAAGAAATGTAGTTTTAGAGAGCAAGTATGGCTCCCCAAAAATTGTTAATGATGGTGTAACTGTTGCTAAGGAGGTATGTTTGATACATCGAAGCAATAAACAACAAATAGTAACCAACCGCTGGTCTTTCCTATTTTGATTGCATGTATCAATGTTCTGAATTCTTCAAATGATTAATGATCACGGGTTCTCTTCTGCTGAGTTTGACTGGAATATTTCCCATTTTTTTATTTTTTTATGATTTTTCATTTAATTTTCTTAGGTTGAGTTGGAGGATCCTGTAGAGAACATTGGTGCTAGATTGGTGAGGCAGGCTGCTTCAAAGACCAATGATTTGGCTGGTGATGGAACAACCACATCAGTTGTTCTCGCCCAAGGTTTGATAACCGAAGGTGTAAAGGTTTGTAAGATCTTTCTAGCAAACATCTCATTGGATATTACCTTTCCTGTCTATTGCTACATTGGTTTCTGGTTTTTGGTTATTCTCTCCAGGTGGTTGCTGCTGGTGCAAATCCTATTCAGATAGCAAGAGGAATTGAAACAACTACTAAGGCCCTGGTGTCTGACCTCAAATCGATGTCCAAAGTGGTAAACCGGGATGTTCCTTTTTACCATGATTCACATATTTTGAACCTAATTTTACATTCTAAACGGAGTTATAACATTAGAAATTTTCTTGATGTCTATCTGGGAGGTAAATTTTATCATTTGATTTTGGTCTGCAGGTTGAAGACAGCGAACTGGCAGATGTGGCTGCTGTTAGTGCTGGAAACAACTATGAAGTAGGAAATATGATTGCTGAAGCTATGGGAAAAGTGGGAAGAAAAGGCATAGTGACTCTTGAGGAAAGTAACAGTTCGGAAAACAACTTGTATGTTGTTGAAGGGATGCAATTTGACCGTGGTTATATCTCTCCTTACTTTGTTACCGACAGTGAGAAAATGGTTGCTGAATATGAAAATTGTAAGGTACTTGGCAAGTGTTATGGATCAATTCCAGGGCAAGTTGCTCTTTTCTACAGGTGGATCCCTCAGGATTCTATTTTGAGATCTCTGACTTCAAGTTGTTTTATGCAGTTACTCCTGGTTGACAAAAAGATAACAAACGCAAGAGATCTTATCCATGTTTTGGAAGATGCTATTAAAGGGGTTTACCCAATTATAATCATTGCAGAGGACATTGAACAGGAAGCTCTTGCTACTCTTGTTGTAAACAAGCTCAGAGGGTCACTAAAGATTGCTGCAATGAAAGCCCCTGGTTTTGGAGAGCGCAAAAGTCAATACCTTGATGATATTGCAATACTCACTGGAGGTTTGTGCAGCATCTTATGAAAGCCATACGTCAGATATCTTCATTTTTCTCTTGTTAGAACTTATTGTATTATATATTTAGGCACTGTGATAAGAGATGAGGTTGGGTTATCATTGGACAAAGCTGAGAAGGAGGTCCTAGGGCATGCTGCAAAAGTGGTGCTCACCAAGGAGACCTCTACGATTGTTGGTGATGGAAGTACACAGGAAGCAGTGAATAAGAGAGTTTCCCAGATCAAGAACCTTGTTGAGGTGATTTGAATTTGGATCCCTTTCTTCCCTCCTATGCACCTTTGTCGTTTTTGCTAAATTTGTGAGTATATTATATATGCAGGATACAGATCAGGAATATGAAAAAGAAAAGCTCAGTGAGAGAATTGCAAAACTCTCGAGTGGTGTTGCTGTCATTCAGGTAAGCCTTGGTCTTGCATGGTTCATTGTTGATGATTTATTTAAATATATGTGGTATACTATCATCTTTGTTTTTATGTTGTTTAATTAATTATTTGTGTTTCTAGGTTGGAGCACAAACAGAAACCGAACTAAAAGAAAAGAAATTGAGAGTGGAAGATGCTCTCAATGCAACAAAGGTATTTTGCTTGAAATTTCTGATGAAAGATGCTGAAGATGTTGTACTACAAAATTCTATTCCCTGACACCTGCTACCAGGCTAAAGCTTAATTTTGAAACATCAATTATTTTTAGGCAGCTGTTGAAGAAGGCATTGTAGTTGGTGGAGGTTGCACCTTATTGAGACTTGCAGCAAAAGTTGATGCCGTTAAAGAGACTCTCGAGAATGATGAACAGAAGGTCATTCATGCCTTGAGATTTTAATTTATCTGTTGGCTGTGGATATAAAATATGAAATGGAGCCTTTTGTCTGACCTAGTAATTGTTGGCAGGTTGGAGCAGATATTGTTAAAAGGGCATTGAGCTATCCAATGAAGTTGATTGCGAAGAATGCTGGGGTCAACGGGAGTGTTGTTATCGAAAAGGTATCGTGATGGATCATGTCTGATCATTTTTACCTTAATACACTCGTTATTAGCTCTCATTTGGTTTATCCATCTTTTATCATCAGGTGCTGTCAAATGACAACCCTAACTATGGTTATAATGCTGCAACTGGAAACTATGAGGATCTGATGGCAGCTGGTATTATTGATCCTACAAAAGTGAGTTTCTCTATTGCTCGAGAATTTTCTCCCATTTTTCTCTTTTCAAGAAGGAAACAAAGGCTGATTTATTGACACGAGTGCCGAGAACTCCCTGGTTCATGCAAGCAAGAAAAGAAAAATGGTTGTGTCAAGTTGAACATTATGTTTCACGATTATCAAGTAATCTTGTGGTTTTCTGAAAACATAGGTGGTAAGATGTTGCTTGGAGCATGCAGCATCTGTTGCAAGGACATTCCTCACTTCGGATGCAGTGGTTGTTGAAATCAAGAAACCCGAACCTTTGCCTACCGGAAACCCTATGGATAACTCAGGTTTTTACAGTTGATTAGAAGCCAAACTCAAATGATTTTGACGATTCATCATTTAGGCTTTATCAAATTGTTGGTTAACCAATTCCTTTGCTTTTTTGTGTGTGTGACAGGTTATGGGTACTAAACTATTATGCACAATGATTATGCACATCGATCCCTGTCTTCACGTTAGCAAGTTACTTAAGATTCAAGTATGATCAAAGAAATATTGTATTTGAATAGATTATGGCTGTAGGATGGACGTTGTTGAAACTCATATAATGCAAGGGAAGAAGATGTCAATATCCAAAGTGATAGCAAATTATGTGTTCTAAAATTAATTCGCCAACTTTAACTTGAGGCGCACATCAGCATTTGATGGTTTCCAGTATTAGCTCAAAATTTTATATCATTGTCGTTAAGCTGAGCCCAGAGTTTTGAATGTTTAGCAAGAAATTTCATCATTGATTTTGACAAACATGTTGACTGAAACATCAAGACTATTAAAAAATTAAGATCCTAGCAACCCTAAATTTTTTTTCCTGTTAATATAGGGGAAATGATTTCGTGTGGGTTTCTTCTTAATCCCCAAACTCTCAAACGATCGTTTTCTCTATTGTTGAGCCTAAAAGTCACTAATATTTGTGTTATATTTTTCGGCCACACTTCCTTGGGTGTGAAACTTCTTTTAATACCAGTTTCTTGGTGTACATTCCTCCAATCATTTTTACACACGTGCATGGCATCATATGTCACTCCAAGAAACGACAATTTTGTTTTATAGTACCAACCAATCAAATTCATGGAATCTAACCCTCTTTATCTTCGTGGTTCTTGTACAATAATCCAATCTCCTATCGGATGTTTTCCTTAACAAAGGCTTCAACCTGTTTGTAAAACAACTCGAGGGAAGTGACTCCACCTTCAAGCTCAAGATAAACCAACTTTCACTGATTATTATTTTTTAAATAATTTATTTCATTTAAGAAATAATTTATTTAGGTTTGGTGGGAGTAGTATTTGTTATTTATATTTCAGTACATGAATTAACTAAATATTTTTAGCTTTCTGTATTCAACATGTAATTTTAAAACAGCAGATAACAATAATGATGAAGCACACTTTGAAAGGTTCAAAATCATATCAGTATTGTGGTTTTCTGGTAATGGTTTTCAGCACATGGAGGGTGACCTGCCCTAATCCAACACTGCAATAAAAGCTACCCCATATTCTGATGTCGTATATGCGAGGGAATTCATCGGTTCATATTATCCGTTTTATTATACGTGTTTTTAAAAAAATGTTGAGCTATACAATTTAATAAGTTAAATTTTAAAATAATTTTTGAAATTTAGTTTATATATAATATGATTAAAAAGTTTATTTTAAAAATAACTCTATACATATTTTTATTTATTTAGATTCGGTTTCCAATAGCAACTATCGCAATAAACGACATGACAGCTTTTTACGTTTATTACTCACCAAATAATTAAATTTATATAAAGTTAAAATGGGCAAAACTTTCGAGATAATGTTCTGAAAGAAATTAATTCACAAGCTAATGCACTCCCAAGATTAATTGTTCAAATAGGGTGAAATCCACAGTGTTGGCCGTAGGTCGCCATGCACTCCGGACGACCTTGTAGGTCGCCATGCACTCTGGGCGACCTACCCTTGCTCAAACAGAGAGAATGAACGTGTTGCATGGCACATGCACGTCCCAACACATAGGTCGCCATGCCCTCCGGGCGACCTTGTAGGTTGCCATGCACTCCGGGCGACCTACCCTCGCTCGGCTTCCCTCGGATTCCCTCGCATAGCTCGCTCGGTTGCCCTCGGATGCCCTCGCATAGCTCGTTCGGATGGCCTCGGATGCTCTCGGATGGCCTCGGATGGCCTCGGATGCTCTCGGTCAGATGGCCTCAGATGCCCAGCGTGTTGGGACGTGCATGGCACATGCAATCTCTTGTAGCTCGCCGGGAAGACATGGCGACCTAGTAGGTCGCCCGGAAGGCATGGCGACCTACGACCAACAATGTGGATTTCACCTTATTTGAGCAATAAATCTTGGGAGTACTTTATCTCGTGAATTAATTTTTTCCAGAACATTATCTCGAAAGTTTTGCCGTGAAAAGGCAATGATTCATTTTTTAATAAATTATAAAATTAAATTAAAATTTTATTTGTTTAACATTTTAATTTCATCTCTAAACTATAACCCCCATTTTAAATTGATCCTCAAACTTTTGAACATTCCAAGTTCATCTTCAAACTATGGCATTTATTCTAAATTAGTCCTCAAGCTTTTGAACATTTCAATAATATCCCACTAAATCATTCAAAACTTCAAAGTTGAAATTAGAATATTTAAAAGTTGGGAAACGATATAGAATAAGAGTTATAGTTTGGGATGAATTTGATATGTTCAAAAGTTTAAGATTCAATTTAAATCGAGGATCATAGTTTAGGAACATATGATACATAACTCTAAAAATAAATCTCTTACAATAACATAAGATTACTTCAACAACAAAAAAACTAATCACTCTCTTTCTTTCCTATTGTAATGTTTCTCTTTTAATTAATCTTTGATTTGGAATTTTAAACTGTATATTGATAGACGTTTACAATCAGTGAAGGTAAGTTGGAGTTAAATTATGATCAAATTAATTTTGTCAACGAGTCATGGTCATTATATGTATTTTTATATTAATGTTAGTGATGCTTATTATTCACCATAAAAAAAATACTTAACAAATCTTTTTTTTTTTTAATGTGAAGTATTCAGCTCTGTAAAGGCTTAATATAAAGGAGCTTTGACTTGGCGGAGCTACGCCAATCTTCAATTTCTTATAGTATAGAACAATGACAGCCAAGAGTCGGTAATTTTCATTATATGTGAGTAAATTAAAGGAGCATTTATCTGTAATTGCAATTATTTTTTTTAATAAGGTGGATCTGGTTAAATTTAATTACTGGAAAATTAGTTTGCCAATTCTCTCGATTAACAGATAAGAAGAGTGAGTCATTTTCGTGTGCCCAATGAAAAATCCACTGTCACGCATTGGCTCTTGGTTGATAGGTGCCTCAATGTCTCCCATAAGATAACCCAATTTTCAGAGCTATTGTCTCTTTGACGTTTGACACACTATCTAACAGCTGCGGATTCCAGAATTTTATATCCATTATGCATGTCATATTAAACCATAAAATTATAAATTTAAATCTTAAATTATAATTTAACAAAAAATATGATATTAAAATAATTTTTTTCACAGTATAGAAACGATTAGTTTTATTAAAAATAAAAAATATCCTAATTACAATAAAAAAATTATAACCACAATTATAAACTAAAACACATAATAAGAATATTTTCTATAATTATTAACACAAAAACTATACACTTAAAATCACATAATGGCCATGTAAAGAAAAAGTTAAAAACTTCACCAAATAAACTTGAATAAAAGGTAGATACGAACATATCTGACCGCATCGGCAAAACGAACCACAAAAGAGGATCAAGCTATTGAAAGACCGCCGACAAAACGTAAATCAAGATCAAACGACGTGAGAAAAATATCAACAAATGGAAATTGCGTATCCAAATCTAATCCGAGGGTCCAAAGTAGAGAATATCAACATTATAACAAACGAGCGCTATTTTGATTGCGATGTCAAATCCAACCATGATAAAAATTATAAACAAAAATAACGATCAAATGACAAAAAACGTACCAAAAGATAGATGAAACATATAAAAAAATATAAGAAAACATGTCATAAAGACAACATTATTAAAAAATAATTATCATTGCATCATTACCAGATACCACAACGACCTCGTTATGTGAGACCATACACGTAGGATCACAAGAGTAAACTCACCCTAATGAATCAAAGGTAGATACGAACATATCTGGCCGTATCGACAAAACGAACCACAAAAGAGGATCAAGCTATTGAAAGACCGCCGACAAAACGTAAATCAAGATCAAGCGACGTGATAAAACTATCCACAAATGCAAATTACGTATCCAAATCTAATCCGAGGGTCCAAAGTAGAGAATATCAACATTATAACAAACGAGCGCTATTTTGATTGCGATGTCAAATCCAACCATGATAAAAATGATAAACAAAAATAACGATCAATTGACAAAAAACTTACCAAAAGATAGATGAAACATATAAAAAAAATAAAAGAAAACATGTCATAAAGACAACATTATTAAAAAATAATCATCATTGCATCATTACCAGATACCACAACGATCTCGTTATATGAGACCATACACGTAGGATCACAAGAGTAAACTCACCCTAATGATTGAAGATGACACGTCAATATCACCTTAAGATCATGTGATGTTTGTTCCAGTGACCCTAATATTGATGTGTCACTTTAAAATAATACCACATCATCATTGATTTTAAATATAATTTTAAAATAAAATAAACTTTAAATGCTAAAATAAAATAAAAATAATATTTTAAACGCTAAACATATAATGTAACAAAATAAAAATAAAAATACAAAACACCCGTTTTGTCGGCGTGTCAACATCAATTATAAAATAACGTTTTACCTCATTTATTTGACATTATGTATATATTTACAATCAGATTGTCACCGTCTTTCCTTTTTTTTAAAATCCTATGCAACGGTGTTTTCACGTCACTGCCTCAATTTATTTTATCCATTTTCATATTCCTGCAACGGTACTTTTCTTTTTGTACCGTTATAAGCCAACTGTATATTATTAGTATTTTTTTACAAGGAATAAGTTTATATAAGAGAGAATAATACACCTTTAACCATTAAGAATTTAGAATTATAAATACTTAATCATTTGAATTATGACCAAAATCTTCAAAAAATATATTATAACATATAAAATTAGGATTTGTGAAAAGGATATTGTAGACGTTTGATTTCGACCATATCATATAATAAATATATTATATAATAATATATATATTTATACTTTTCTTTTTATTTTACAGAACCAAATAAGTATACAACGGCCCACTTGTGTTCAATCCAGTAACAAATCCTAAGGCCGATTAGGGTTCCTGATGTCTCGGCAGTTTTTCATCTCACCCTAGCATCGCATGGTCAGCAGTCCACGTCCAGGAATCCCACGACCGAATCCCTCGGTCAATAACCATCACCAATGTCCGAGTTTCACGGTCACACGCAATGATCCCGAAACGTCCGACAACACCAACAACCCACGAAGGCAACCAAGTTAGAATAGGACTCAAATGCTTAGCAAATCCTAGGCTATAAATAAGGCATGTAATCAACACAGAAAGGGGGATTTTTTTTTCTCAGAAGATAAATACCAGAGAGCTTTAGACACAAAAGTACTCAAAAATCCACGAAGCAAATCAGAGTTATTGTAATCGTTTCGAAAAGAAATAAAAAGGTAGCAGTGTTTTTACCTTTGTCCATCCGTTTTCTTGCCTTTGCATGCTGATTTCTAGGCCTTGCATTTTGATTCAAAAGACAACCCAGAAAAAAGAAAAAACGTTTTCAGCCGATGAACAAAGGGAGAGTTTCAAAACTTTGAAACTAGATCTACTCCCTGAGGCTCGTTATTTGTTGGATTTTTTTTCATTTTTGAGTAGCGTGGGTAAAGGGCTTTCGAACTGAAAGGAATGAATTTTTTTGCCGCCGATGAACGGCGACGGCGAGGCGGCGCTCGGAGGCCAAAGGCCGGATTCTGGAAAACCTGGTCCATGTTCTTCGTGTCTGAAGAACAATGGCGATAGAGAAATGAGAGAATGAGACGGGGGCCTTTTTTTTGACTTCTGAAGAAAGAAATGAAACTAAAAAAACTTTTTGAATCCTATATTAAGCCCGTTTCAGCCTTACGCCCGACCCGTTGAATTCCTCGGACCCGCGTGTTTTTGCAAGAAGCGAGAGATTTGCGTTTTGGTTCTCCAGTTTCAAAAACCTTTAATTTGGTCCTCTGAATTGATTATTGAACCCGAAATCCTTGTAAATTGACCCTTGAGTTTATTTCGTTTTCAATTTAGTCCCTACTATTATATACTATATTTTCATTATTATATATTTATATATATATATATATTTTTATGCATATTTTTATTTTATTATTTATTATATATATACATATATATATATACATAATCATCGTTATTTTTATTATTTTAAGTATTATTGATAACGTATAAACATACATTTTTCTCTTTTTCTTTTATATTATATGTATATTTATTTCTATTCATTTGTTTTATTTTATATTTGATATTTATATATATTTTTTTTTGTGTTTTTTAACATCATTATCGTTTTTATTTTATTCTACTTTATATTTTTTATTTTATTTTCATTATTCCTTTTTTATTTTGTATGTACATATTTGATTATAGCTATTTATTTATTTATTTATTTATTTTATTTATTACCATTATATATATCTTTTTATTTTTCCCAATGTTTATATCTTTATTATTATTACCATCATATATATTATTTTTATATTCTATATTTTCCTCGTCTTATTTGTTTTCCATTTTACCTTAGGTGTTTTATTTGCATTTCTTATCTAATATATGTCTTGATCTTTTAAGGGTACAATTTGAGCAATCTAAGGTAAGTAATTTGGATTGTCATTTTACATTTTAATTTAAATTTACAACTTTCTTAATTAAAGACAACTGGAAATTACATAGTACCGAAAGGGCAGTTCAAGGGTGTTAATCCTTCCTTAGCTGTAACCGACTCCCGAATCCGACATATCTTTGGTAAGACGCAGATCAGGTAAGACATAAGGTATCCGATTAACCTATTTATTTTTAAATAAATAATCGGTAGCGACTCCAATCCCGTTATTCAAGTCGAAGCCCAATTCCGGAGCCCACAACCGAAAGACGGTTACGACAGATATGAAAAAGCTTGCCTTGTAAGACCCTACGAATGGAAAACAACTAACAACTGTAAATTGATATTGATAAACATTTAAATTAAAGAAAGGAAGTATCAATTTCTTCAAGTGGTATAGATATTTATATATTTTTGATAGAATTATGAGAAAACCTAAGTATGATTTGATATATTACAAAATATATGGAAAGTGATAAGTGACCCGTTGGCAAAAATATAGGCAAACAAATGGAATAACCCCCCCCCCCCTCAGAATTACAGTAACCCTTTTAAAGTAAAGCAGTGGGAAAAAGTAGAGAATTATTCCCAAAGGGAACTAGTTCCAAAGCTGCTTGCGGTTAGGTTCTCTGTAACCCATATCTGATCAGAGAACCCTCCGTAGAAATCTAGTGGTGGATACACCCACCCATCGACCGAGTCAAGGAGTGTAAACTCGTTCCGCGAGTCAAACAAGGAGTCGAAGTTCCCATCTATGTTGGGTAACTGAACGATTTCACTCAGCTCCTCGGGTTCTTCAGAGGCATTGGACTCTGAGGGAGATGAAGACTCGGATACCGAAGACGACGATGATGAAGAAGAAGACGATTGGGTGTTGGAGTTGACCATTGAAGCAGCTTTAACAGCGGCAGCTCGGATGTCACGGGGCAGTAATGAAACCGGTCGAGGAAGCGAGTCCACAAGATCCGGGAAGTTAAGAATGGCGGCTTCACCTTTGATGGCCAAAGCAGCAACGTCGTGAGCACGAGCCGCCATTTCTGCGGTGGGGAAAGTGCCGAGCCAAATGCGAGATTTCTTGCGGGGTTCACGGATTTCCGACACCCATTTGCCCCAACTCCTCATTCTCACTCCCCTGTAAACTGGGTATTTGCTGTCTTCCCTGGGTCTTTTAGCTTTGCTGCGAGTTTCTGTAGAAGTAGAAGAAGAAGATGTGTTCGAGTTATCATTGCTGCAACTCTCAGTTTCTGACGATGAAGAATGGTTTGGTCTTGTCATTCGGCTTTGCTTTTGAGAATCTCCGAGGCACACAATTAAAAGCTACAGAAAAGTGGGAGAATATATAGAGAAAATTGGGGAATGAAAGGTCACTGTGAGACAGAAAAAAAAAGAAAAGAAGAAAGACGCTCCTTGTCTCCTTCCCAATGTGACCCCTCAACCTACCATTATTTGAGATAGACAAAAACTTGTGAACAAAGTGCAAGAAAAATTTCAGAATATGCGAATTTGTGTGGGGTTTCATATATTATATTGGGTGGTGGGACCAATGGAAGAATGGTCAGTTCTCACATCTACACAGCTTAGCAACGGTGAAAGGTCGTGGATACTACACGTAAATACAAATCCAAGCGTATTTGCTGCAACGTTCTAATTCGAGTTTGTCTCTTTAAGACCTTTGTTACCTTTTGGGACTTTCTTCACCCTGTCTTTATCCTTTTACCATTCTTATTCAAACCCATACCATCATGACTTCAATCATCGCCTTTCTTCATTGCGGGATCTAATGCTTATATTCTCTTACTTGCAACAGGTCTTTGTCCGTCTTCATTTAAATTCTGTCATTTTTCTTAACAAAGCAATAGAGATTTAAAGATCTAAGATTTATTTTAAAGTAGCCAACGCTACATGTAAATCCAGTGCGATATGAACAGGACAATTACAAGAACTAGAAATCAAATTTCAGCCTTTATATATATATATAGATTTTAATCAGATGTCACCACAACACATTAGAGATATTATAACATATAATCGTTTACATTTGTAAAAAGTCTGATTAAAAAAATAAAAGTATTGTCATATTCTTTATTTAAGGTTTAAATTTTAGAATTTAAGATTATTTTTTTAATATTTAGAGTTAAAATTAAAGTAAATATATTAGGTAAAATAAAATCTATACAACTTACATATAAAATAATGATTATTTTTTCTTCTTCTAAATTATTAATTAAACTTGTGCTCGACCAACCAACATTTTTGGCAGTCCCACTCATTTTGTTTTTGAATTAAAGGAAGACTATTACAATGAAATACTAGGAGCGAGTAAAAGCAGGACCATGAAGGTCTCGAGTAAGATGATGTATTATCTCCTGGGGAGATTCAATGTATATGCATGGTTGATCATTTGAAACAACGATAGATTTTGCAAGGAAGTCTGCTGCAGCGTTGGCTTCACGACGTATAGAATGAAATCAACCTTCCATTGTTTTGAAATAAGGCTCGGGATAGATCTGACAATAGACACTGGGCTGGATGCGGCTGTTGAAGAAGTCACAAGTGTTAGAGCTTCCGCACAGTTCGTTTGGCATTGGAGGTGCTCGAGTCTTTGGGACCACGCTAATTGAAGTCCTTCAAGAATCTCCCAGAGTTCAGCTTGTAATGGGGAGGAAATACCAACCGCTTTATTAAATCCGACGATCCAATCTCCATCCTTGTTCTGGATGATGCCACCTGCCGATCCTAGAGAGGAAATATGATGAACTGCACCATCCGTGTTGAGCGTAAACCAGCCAGCAGACGCTGGTCGTCATTGAATAAGTTCCGGGCGAGAAAAAGCAGTACCGATCGAGGAATCAGGCGTCGTAGTGATGAAATAATTAGTCCAGTTTTTGTTGTGGTTGAGTAATTGATCATTAGAGAGACAGTCCCACTCATTTAATTGTGCGTTAGTGTTTCACTTTCTGACTTGATTTTTTTTTATTCTAATATTCTATATTTTTCATCAATATCTCTTATTATTTTGTTTAAATATTTTGTTTAAATATGTTATCAAATCAAATAATAAACCAATATTTAATTAGAGATATCAGATCTTCTTAACGCAGTTTGATTAAATGAATGTTTGGTTTTATTTTATATAATGATTTTGTATCACCTAGAGTCGGTTCGACAATCTGTTGATTTTTTTAATACATTGGAAGTTAATAATTTTAATGATTTAATGAAAAGATGCGAAGAGAGTTAAGTAAATAAAACTTATTTATCATTCAATGCTGATTTTTTTCTTCAATATTTTTGTTTTATTTCCTTTAATTATATTTTTATTAAATTCTATAATTATTAAATAATATACTAAATGAATTATACTTATAATTTAAATCTGAATTTTTATCTTATTTTTAATTTATCAAGCAATACATTAATTAAAATTATTTGAATCGATGTTAACAGCCGCATGATTGAAGGAAAAAAAGAGAGAATAATATATAATTTTTTATATTGAAGGAAAAAAAGAGAGAATAATATATAATTTTTTATCACGTGGTCTTGATGAATTCCGGGCAGGTGAGGTTCCAGAGCAAGTTAAAATATTTTAACATATTTACTTGCACGTGATTCTTAAAATAAAGCGCTGTAACTTTTAGACAAATCCATAAAATAGAAAAATAAAAATGACCATGTAGTTCAGTCGGTAGAACATAAGGTTTTTAACTTTGAGGTCGTGAGATCGAATTTTATGGAGGGTATTTTATAATTTGGAGGTCTCATACGGAAGCTGATCTCAACTTAATATTGGGGGCAGCCTACTATCTTATTTCTCTTTTATCCCATTACATATGGGAACAAGAGACAACCATTCATAAAATAGAAAAACAAAAAGAAGTTTGTTGTTCCCTTTAAATGTCTTGGGTGTGGTAAATAACTTTATAGCCAAATGCTTTAAGTTTTAATAACTTTTTAATCCCAAACTAATAAATTTAAAATGTACAAACCATACATATTAGTTATTAAGAGATTAGTATTATCTTTTGAGGTTTCAGGTTTAAGTATCGCATATACATGAATACGAGCATTTATTATGAAATAATTAAGAGTCTTTAAACAAATATTACTCTTTTTTAAATATATATATAAATATAATGGGTTAGGTGGTAGTAGAATTTAGATGAATTAAGTATTATCTAGTTGTTCTCATTCTTTTGATGGCTCGTTAATATATTGCGTCGTATAAATAAATTATTAATTCTCCTCTTTAATTATGGTAATTTAGTGCTGTAAAGGCCTTTGTCTAAATGTTTTGATGGTTTGATTATTATCCATCTATACAAAATTATTATGATATATAATATTATTGTTAGTCAGAGACGGCTTTAGTTTGTTATGAAAGTTTAATTGTTAGGCATGTTGGTTAGCATGGTTGTATATATACATCAGTTTTGTATTATTTGAATATGCACGAGAAAACAAATTTTCATTTCTCTTGCTTGAGTTTTACCACTGTTATAAAAATTGATAAAAAATTCACTGTGATTGAGATTTTATGTTGGTATTTCAAAGTTTAGGGTTTAATATTGTTAGGATTATCGGAAGCTCGAATCGACAATCGGAACGGTTTTGTAAAGAGGGGTCGGAACGGTTTTGTGTTTAGGGAGTAAGGAGATTGAAAGATAGAAAATTACACAGCATTTTAGAGTGGTTCGACTTTCTCAACCAAAGTCTACATCCACTACCTTAGCTCCTCACCAAGGATTTCCAATAAATTCACTAATTTGTTATTTCTTTTAAGGACAAAGAGTAACCTTACAACTCTCTAGTTTTTCCGGGATAAACTAGAACCTTTTCCCTAGCTTTTACACGGGATAAGCTAGAACCTTTCCCCTTTACAAAAGGATAAAAGAGATGTAAACAAGAAAACCTCTCTAAGGTAGGTATTTACAAGATTGAGCTCACAAGAACAAAATATTTACAAGAGAAAGATGAAATAAGAATGAAAAACTCTTCTCTTGTGTTTGATTGCTTGAATAGTTGTTCTCTTACTTCTTCAAGTGTCCTTAGCTTGTATTTATAGCTTGGAATGTGTTTGAAGTCATATTTAGCCATTGGGATGTTTTGGAGCCGTTTGGGAATGATTTTTCTGTAAAAATAGGCTGTCCAGAATGGGGGAATCGATACCCCTTCATAGGGAATCGATACCCCTTCATAATATTCAAATATTATGACCGTTGGGCTGATGAACAGTGAGGGGATCGGTACCCTCAAGGGGGAATCGGTTCCCTCCGAGTAATCTGTTATTTCTCGGAGCCAAACCATACAAGAGAATCTGTACCCGGGGAATCGATACCCCTAGGGGAAATCTGTTCCCGCGGAATCGATACCCCCTGGGGGAATCTGTTCCCTCTGGACAATCTGGTTTTTCTTGCTAAAATCCAATTTTAATCAACTTTGAATTATTTTTGAAATCTTTTGAAAACTTTGAATAAATTCAATTCAAGTCCAAAAATATTTTACCTTTAAATTTATTATATCGAAACATATTTCAACAAATATATAGTAAAAAAAAAAAAAAGAATGGAGTTTCAGAACGGTCCAAAGACATCAATTAGTTCAGATTTTTTATTTGCAGCCACATGATTACCATTGACAACTGACTTGTCATATATAGTCATCCCAGAGACATTTTCTCTACCCTCATTAGTGTGAAATGAGACACCTGCAAAAGGATCATCATCATCATTCTGTTCGGTGGTCAGATTTGCAGTATTTTGATTATTAGGGTCTTTCAAGGAAGCATCTTGTCCATCATAATCATCTGGATCACCAGTGTCTATCAGGTCAGGCATTAGAACAGAACTGGTCACAGGCTTTAAAGGCCTTTCCGAATTACTATCCAAATCTGCCTGTTCCCCATTCAAAAGGATCAACACCTGTTTAACAATATCACATATATACGTCAACTTCTGCATCGATTCCGTTCACGCAGGAAATTGTATCTTACCAGCTATAAATCAGCATCAAAATACATAATATCTAATCAAACTCGTATAAAATTAAGGGTCATGAGAATTAAAGTAAGGATTAAGCACACTGAACATACAAAGATCATGAATATGGTCATTTATGATGAAGGGAAATAAAAAAACAACTGAAATATAATGTGATCAAGAACCAATCCTAAAACATCTTGATCTAGCAAAACACACTCCGAGAGAGAGAGAGAGAACAAAACCATACAATCATGGCACCAACAAACAACATTCTAGATTAGTCCTTGAACTGTAAAAGAATGATGCTTTTTCGGGGTTAAAGTAAAAAAAAGGTTGACTAACATAATTACCTTGTTGGCCTTTTCTCTGAGAGAGGCTTGGGGAGACTCAGAACATCTCAAAACAATATCCTTATTCTCAGTAAAATATGAAGCCACAATTACAAAATGGACTCAAGCACACATATAGCTTTCATGCAAACCTGACAATAAAAAAATTCTTGTCGAGGTTAAAAAATAACTAAAAAAGCAAATGTTCCATTCATTATTTTGGAAGATATCAATACAGAATTATCACCAATATGAAACATGATCCCATAATAAGAACAGAATAGTGTGATTGCATGATTGTCAAGAGGTCGAGATGATAATCAGTTGGGTAGGTTACCTGCGTAAAGCTAAGTAACCCCCACTTTCTGTGGCCTTGTCATCAAATGATTCAATACATAGAAGCGAAGAGTTACCTGCCACACTGGAGATAGAAGCTTAGATTCAAGGGCATGGCTTAAAGCCAATGCATCAAGCTTTGCAGCCTCCACAAGAAAAGCCTGAATGTCATCTCGACTAGGTTGTAGACGTACACCACCAGATGTGACTATGGTTTCCAACAATCTCTCTTCACGAGTTTTAGACTCTGAATGATTTGATCTAGATTCCACACTTGTTTCTGCCTTTAATACTCTCGAATCCTGGCCCCAAGGTCCACTAGAAGTATTCTTAGAAACCCCTTGAGTGTCATTGTGCAATTCAACTGGATCATACCTATCAGAATGGTCAATTTCTGTAGTCAACGACCTTCGAAGTGTAGGACTTCTGTAGTTTCCATTATCATTCTTTCTAACTGAATGACCCTGAGTGAAACTACTAATCCCCTGCTTGATAGAAGCACTTCCAATACCAACTACCTCACTTAGGAATGGTTTCTTCTCATTTGGTGACATTTCGAAGTCTGTGTTGCCAAATCATTCTATTCGTTTTGTTAAAGTCATCTGCTGGAGGAGGCTTACTAGTATTATTTTCCTCTGCAAATATAGCAGAAATGGCCTCGTGAGCTGTTTCCCGCACAGCCTTATTAAGTGCATCCCCCTTCAAAGGATCCGGCTGCCCCTTGTAATGAAATAACTGGCGTACAGCTACTGAGTTCCTCTGCATCTCTCGCCTAAACTCCTCACCAGACTTTCCCACCGCATATTTTATCAGCCTCAAAGCCTGCAAAAATCCCACCACCCACTGAGTATCACGTTTGAATAATTCAAAATTATGGAACAACTTGCCTACACATTAAACATGCAACATTTACTTGCCGAAACATCTACGCCTTAAAAGGATCTTAGGCTCCTAAAATTGCTATTTTTTTTATAGACTCTCTCTTAGTTACGATTATATGCAAAAACAAAATGATACTTTGGTACTGATATTTAACAACTTCGCTAAAATTTTATGACCATTACTTACACCTTAACTAAAATTGAGTTGAAGTTCTCAATTTTTAAAAACTTCCCCAGGAAAAAAAAACAGCTAAAACAACAGATAGATTAGAACAGTATGGATTCCAATGTTCCATAATTCAACCAAACCAAAAAGAAAATTCAAAGCAAATTGAATCAAATTACCTTCTGCTTGACAATAGGACTTTTGTGATCTAGTCGTTTCAAGATAAACTCTGACACCTCTTTAACAATACTAACATGCGATGATCTCGAGAGCTCGCAGATCTCTTCTAACTTATAAACAGGCGTTACTTTATCTTCATCCGAGGTTGCTCCGTCGATCATCCGCGATCTCCAGTACGATTCAGCTGCTCTCCTGCTGGAATCAATTTAGAAGTAAAATAAAATAAAAAGGACCAAAAAAAAAACATTTGATTGAATTTCGAGGTTTAAGATCGATCTCTTTGCTTGGTCGGTTGTTTGAAGCAGGGCTGTCAGGAATGAAAGGACCGAAATTATCGAGACTAATTAGGAAATTGAATAGGATTCGATAAAGGCTTTTTCCCTGCTCTCAATTGTGCTATTTGATTTCTTCTTTTCCTTATGCGGATTAGAGAAAGAAAGACCAAAGACCAGTAATCTGAAAACCTCGAAATGTGGACAGCACTGTATGAATAATATTCATGTTGCTCGTTGAATTATCCCAAAAAAAAAAAGCTTTATTGATTCACGTTGAATTTAAATTCGATTTTCAGACAATTATATATATATATATATATTAGTGTTATATAGGTATATATCATATCAATATGTAATCAGTTGTACCATTTTGTAATCACCACTTCAATTGATCACTAAGTTGCAAGGGGAGAAAGGTGGGCCTAATGTTCTACATACAAGAACAGCGTCATCACAAGTATAAAAGACGTGTAAATGAACAAGCTTACAACTGTCTTCTTCCAATCACACAAATAAAATGATTAAAGAGATATTCCTTTGTTTTATCTGAAAATGAGCTATGGAATCTGAACAATTTCTATTAAAATTTTGTGAAGTGACTGCGGTTTCGAGAAGAATGGGCAGTGATCACTCCCTTTGATCTTAAAAAACTCCTTCGGGTGGGTTTTCTCTTACTAGCTTTTCTTGCACGTCAGGCGAAAGAGCACGGTCGTCCAATGTCTGAATGTAGAAGCGCCGCCCGGTTCCGTATTTTTCGGGGCTCAATGACAGTTTCTCCATGATAGGTCCTAGTGGGGTGGATCTCATGGACACCATGGCCAAAGCGACATCCTGGAAGGAACCAAATACCATGTTGTAAATAGGGCTACATTTTCATAACCAAAATGCAGATAACGTATACAACATATATTGGCTCCAAAATGGCCATGGACAATTGCCCTGTTGCAAGAAAGGAAGAAAAAGAACAATGAATCCTAACCGTATAGTCCGAGCAGTGCTCATAGATGACCGAAGTTAACGTACCTTCGTAGGCGATTGATTGAAATATAACCCTTTCATCAGCTGTTTCTCAAACATGAACACTGTAGGAGGCTTATCTTTGCCATTTCCATGAATCAAAAACTGTGACTCTTGCATGAATCGTTCAGCAGAACCAAGCTGCAATAAACAGTTTTTGTTTGATATCAGTCCATGACAAAAAATAACTACGTGTGATGATTGTTCTCCTCGGGTCTAGATAACATAAGGGAATGGTAGCATGAATGCTCATACAACAGGCAAAGTAATTCAGTGTATTCCGAAAGAAATCGTCTAATGGAACTTAGATAAGACAGCCAGGCATCGACAAAATACCTCTTCGGAAAACACGTCGAAAGGTCTCTGACCGTTAGACACCATTGTAGCACAAAGGTAAATGGCTTTCGAGATCTTTTCTGGGAAATGCTCCAAAGCATAAGAAAGGCAAGCGCCTCCGCTGCTATGACCCACCAAAATAACCTGCATGTATAGTTCATTAATCAAGACAATTTAACATAACAAGATGGAAAAGCTTTGGCAGTATCAACTGTAGCCTCTTACCTTGTCATCTTCAGGAAGGTTCTCTAGATACTTAATCAATGGTTTCGAGTATTCTGCCAATGTAGTGACCGTGTTTGTATCCGTGAGATTAATACCAGAACCCGTGAGATCCAATGCAGTAGGCTGAAGGCCTACTTCCTCCAAATGAGCAATCGTTTTATACCAACACCAAGCTCCAAAGCCTTCCCCATGTAGCAGAACAATCTTCTTGAACTTGATATTTTCAAGAGATTCCAGTACCTGCAGATAACATGATATAGTATCAGACATAAGTTTATTATAGAAAGGAGTTATAAGGTTTAAAATGTTATACAAAGAAATTTAGCACTGATCTTTTCACCAGCCTTAATGGACCATGATCCACATCCATATCTTCACAGCACAATAGAATAAAACATGCTTTTGATTGCTTTTCATAAAATAAAATAAAAAGATTTTGAGGGCTTATAAAGTCTTAAACTTTACAGAGATCGGAACAAAAAGTGCATATCGTGAAACTCGTTAAATTTTGCTAAAAAATAAACTAGAATAGATCCCTTTATTTTCTCAATTAAAATTGCACTAATACTCAAGAACTAACTTGGATATATAAAATAGCAGAATGCTAAAAGCACAGTGAATTAACTAATGTTTTGGCAGGCTCTCCTTTGTTTTCTGATGAAAAGCAAAAGCAAAGCTTATTGCCCCTTTTGTTACCAGCTTGACCATCGACTAATATTGTTTTTCAAGTTTTTCAATCAATCATAAAATCACACTATTTCATCATATATCCAGTCAATTAAAACAGTAACATAATAATTACATTTGAAAGACAGTTAGGAAAGCAAACATAAGTAGTTTAATCCTGTTATTTAAAAATAAAAACAAATCCACCTTTTTTTCATTATTGGCTAATGGATCAGTGTGCCTTCTGGAGCTGGTAGAGCCAATTCTCCTAGACATGGATCCATCAAATCTCTGAGACAGTTGGTGCTGATGCAGAGCCATGGACAAAGCTTGCTTATGTAAGAACTCTTCTTCTGCAAGCATTTTTCTTTGAGACCTTCCCATTCTCTTGCTTCTCGATCCATTATCTTTCGTGTCTTTCTTTGCCCTGCAAATCAAGCTATTACCCATCGCTCAAAAAAAGTTGGAATTCTCTTTTAACACAACTCCGGAAGCTTATGGGGCATTTCTGACGGAAAATGGAAGAAAGTCGAGAAATTTTCCAGGAAAGGTAGGGTTTTTAATGAATAAGAAAACACCCTTTATATAAAAGGATTAGTTGGAAAATGAGAGATTAAGAGAGAGAGAGAAAATGAAAGTAGGTAAATATAAGAAAAAAGAGTTGGGGAAGAAGTAGGTTATAAAAGCAAGATCAAAAGAACGATAAACAAATGTGTGAAACAGCTCCTTAAATCAAAGAGCCAACTAAATTTAATTGCTATTTATTGTTTCTGGATACTCTGATATGATCTTGTTTTGCGAAAGCAGGAGACTTTCAATGCTCTGCTCTCTCTCTCTCTCTCTCTCTTCCCCGTAGAAAATCATTTTTATTGCTAATTCAAACCATCACTTCTATCGTTTTGATTTTGTTATATTTTATTTTTATTAAAATTGGGGTATTAAAAGTAAATCGTTGGTCATAATTTAAATTCTTGCCTTGATTCAACTATCAAAGGTGGCTTAATGTTAAGCACCTGACCTCTTATTTAAGAGCTCGTTATGGAGAATATTTGCTGTACTCTTTGGTATTAATATTTGATGATCATATTTACTCTAAATTAATGATGTATTCCGTTAAAATTATCTAATTTAACAAATGTCAGTTAAATAAAATGGGGAATTTTATTTTGGCGATACCCGAGATCGCGTTGCGAATTATCGATCGCATTGCGATTTAGTTGGTCATTTTGGCAAATCAAAAAAAAAATTGGTTAAAATCATATATTATAAGGCATTTTTGATCACTGAGGTTATTTTCTCTATAGTTTAATAGTTAGAAATGTTTGGTAGAGTACAAGGTTCTTAATTTTGGGGTCGTGAGATCAAGTCCCACGGAAGACATTTCATAATTAAGAGGTATCATACTGGTATTGGAGACAACCTACTATCCTACCTCCCTCCTACTCTATTACATATGGGAAATAGGGTCAACTAATTTTATTTATAGTTTAATAGTTAAAATATGATTTATTGATAATTAATTTAAATTAAATATTATGTAAATTTATTATCGTTTATAAAGATAACTCTTTTAATTTAATTTGTTCCATTAGTAATGTCAAGTTAAATTTAAGGTAAAAACATCCATAATAGACTCGAGATCATATTTGAGGTAAAAAAATTCTAACCCAACTCGAATATATATATTATAGTTTTACTATTGAAATCGATCGAATAGGGTAGAATTTGGCTTTTTGAAATCACTTAATTGATTTTTAAAGTTTCATTAATAAACCGAATGCAACTGAGTTTTATATGTACAGGTAATTGAATCTACATATTTGACTTAATTTATAGTTAAATATAACTTTTGAATGAAACTCTTTATTTGAGACTTTTATTTTATGTTATTTTGTCTGTAAAAAAATATTATTAAGCTAATTATATTATATTGTTTAAGTGATGTCAATTTATATTAATTAAATAAATTACAATTTTGGGTACCGGATTATTTTATTTTATAATTCCTTCATACCAATCACTTTTAAAAATAAAACATTCATCATTTTATTATTTATCATATTATTAAAATCATATATTAATAAAAATAAAATGTTCGTTCACTTTTGTTTCAATTTAGTTTCTTTCAAATTTTGGAGAGTTTGGGTCATTATGTTTGAATCTATATCAAGTCTCGGATCAGATAAATCAATTTAAATAATCAGATTCGAATCAAAATTTTCAAGTATACCATAAATATGAATTCGTTAAGCGGATAATTTTTTTAACTCGATTTAGTTTACTTATAATGTTTAAATTTAAACCTTCTATATTACTCAAGAGATTCAATACTTCACGTTACTATATTAATTAATAATTAATGGGTTTTTTTTACATACTCTATCTTTTTGTATCATCCTTTGTTGCTAATAACCTTACATTCAAATTTTAAATTTTTAAAAGTGTATCAATATGATGGAAACCCTAGTGGGAGTAACCACAGAAAACCTACGGAAGATTTCCATACCGGGAGCGACAGGCCACCGGATATCCCATCACAAGAGGTGGAGATGAGCTTAATCAGCGAGAAGGAGAGAGTGCTAAAGGACGTGTTTACATGAGGGAAGGATGGTGGCGTACCCATGCAAGATAATATCATTGAACTTCACCATGAGACCAACAAGATTGATGACCTTATCTCAATCATACATCAAATAGAAGGAAGGAAATCACATGCCGCTATGGTAATCGGGAGCTCCAAGTTTAGAGTAACATCTTGTTCGATGCTAGAAGAAGACGAGATTGTTTTGAACGAATGTGATTACATTATCGAAAAGAATGTGGAATATCCCCTGATTAGATTTTCGGAGTGCATACATAGTTTAATCGATAAAAACATGCAGAAGTCAGTGATAGTATGCCTTCTTGGTAGGGCTATAGGATTCAAGGCATTAGAATCAAGAATACAAACTCTCTGGAAACCACAAGGGAGATTCCAACTGATGGATCTAGAGAACAATTATTTCATCATTAGATTAGAATGCGAGGAAGATTACGTTAAGGTATTAATGGAAGGCCCCTAAACAATTTATGGCAGCAACCTTACGGTACAACTATGAAGCCACTCATTCTCTACTCTGAAAAAGCATAATTCACACGTAGTGGTTTAGATTAGACTATCGTTATTCAACATAATTGCCTCAATGATAGGAAGTGTTGTGAAGGTAGATTACAATACGAGCAAGGGTGAACGGGGCAGGTTTACAAGATTAGCTATTCTGATAGGCCTCAACAAACCCTTACTACCGTACATAGGAATCGACGACTTCATCCAAAAATTAGAATATGAAGGTCTTCAACTTATCTGCTTTAACTGCAACTTGTATGGACACACAAATGAGCATTGTCCATCACTTGATCATCTGATGGGTCCTGCCCAAAAAGAAGGAATGAGCACTCCAGAGAATCATCAACATAACCAACCGGAACAAAGACTGGAAAACAATCAACAGGAGGACATGTATGGTCCATGGATGGTGGCGGAAACAAAGCGTCGCTGACCACCAAAAGAAGCTGTCAATACCAATGTTCACAGCAACAAATGATCGAGGTTTGCAGTCTTACAGGGAAATGAACACACAGGTGAACCAGAACAACAATAAATTACAGAAGAGGTGCCGATTTTGGAGGACAAAAACTAACATGACAAAGGAAAACAAGTAGTAATCAGGGGAGAAAAAGGAAAGAATCAAGGGAAATACAAACCTAAACAGACGCCAAAGATCATTACGAAGAAACAGAACCTAGAATGCACAAATCAAAAGGAAAATATTGAAGTAATAGATATAGAGAACCATACTCATGCCGGTAAAAGCCAAGTTAGACCTGAACAAAACATAGAAACATCCGTAAAGGAACACGTGAGAAAACAAGAAGAGTCTATGTTATAAAGCATCAAGGTGGTGCAAAGCCGAGAGGGACAAATACCCGAGGTGGTAATACAATAAATAACAAGGGGAGAGAGCAAACATATTGTGATAGCAATATTAGAAAAGGGTGGCGGTGCTAAAGGAGAAGAAAAATGAAAGAAAAACTTAGGAGCAGGAGGTCCTATTCGATCAAACAACGAAGACTCAAAATGAGGGGTAAAAATTAGGAAGTATTATGACTTACGGCCTCCGAATAAACCCAAAATCACGGACTGGGTGGATTTAGTAGCTAACCGGTTGAATTCCCTCATACCTCCGAGCTACGACACCACAAGTCCAAAAATCAGCGAATTGGAAAAATTCAAGGAAAACACAAGTGTTGAGGGTTTGGATCATGAAAGGCAGGATAGTGAACTGGTGGAAGTCAAGGTTCAAGATAGAAGACATTTGTGACGTAGAAAAGCAGATAATGCATCCATAAACAATTTTTTTAATGATTAAGTTACTATTTTAGAATTACCAATGAGTGGCTGGCCATTCGTTTAGAAGAATATTCAAAAACATGATCCAAAGAAACAAACCACAAGTGGTGGCACTAACAGAAACCAGAACCAATAAAAAAACAACAGAAGACGTTATCAAGAAATTAGGCTTCGCAAACTCCTTTCAAGTTGAAGCACAAGGATTCAGTGGTGGTATCTAGATACTTTGAGGGAGAATATAGATATGAAAATACAACAAGTAGCCAACCAATTTGTACATGGAAGATGAAAAACAAAAGAAAGCAATAAATGGTTGGTATTTACTACAGTTTATGCAAGCCCACAAGTAGAGTGAAGAAAATTACTCTGGGATAAACTAAAACAACTTGATCCTACTAGTAATGAAGCATGGGTTCTAGGAGGTGACTTCAATGCAATTTTGAGTTGGGACGAAATAAGGGGTGAATCCCCACGAGGAAATGGGACAAGCAAAGCTTTTGCGGATTTCGTCTTTGACCTGGGACTACATGACGTTCGTTTTGTAGGTCCTAAATTCACTTGGCAAAGAGGCAATTTGTATCAAAGATTGGATAGATACTTAACCAACGAGGGTTGGCTCAAACAATATCCAAATTCTTTGGTTACACATCTTGATAGGATGGGGTCAGACCATCGTCCAATAATCCTCCAAACAAAAAAAAGAAGAGAATGAACAAACAAACCACTCATTCTGCTTCATAGCCTCGTAGAACGATCACCTTCTTTTCAGGGAGTTCTTGGAAAACAATCTGGACAACAATAAGGACACAATAACAAATGTGGAAGAATTCAAATCTAAAGTATCAATTTGCAACTAAGAAACCTTTTGGGACATCGACAGGAAGAAAAAAGAGTTGCTCGCAAGGTTGAAAGACATAGAGAAAACATTGGACAAAGCACATTCAGACTTTCTAATTGAGCTTGAAAAATAATTGAAAATAGAACTCGACATTATACTGGAACAGGAGTAAAAACTTTGGTTCCAAAAGGCAAGACAAAAATGGATCTTCATGGAGATAAGAATACCAAATGTTTCCATGCTTCCACTATGAACAGGAGACGAAAAAATACGATTGTGGTGCTTAAAACAGCAGAAGGAACATGGTGCGTTGATCGGGAGAAATTGAAAGCAATGGCGGTTGAATATTACCAAAATCTTTTCACTGGTTCGGGTGTAAACGGACATGGGTGTGAGGTGCAAGGAAATTTCCAATTATTGAGCCAAAAATCAATGAAGCACGACCATTGTCAGTCACTAACGAGGAAATCAAGAGAGTAGTGCTAGAGATGAATCCATAGAAACCACCAGGGGCAGACGACATGCATGCAATTTTTTTCAACGAAACTGGCGGATAGTGAGGGAATCGGTTTGCCAACTAGTCAGAAAATTCTTTGAGGATGAAACTCTAGATGACAGTCTAAATCACACACTTATTATCCTAATTCCAAAAGTCAAATCCCTGGAGTACATGAGGCAATTTCGACCGATAAGCTTATATGAAGTAGTGTACAAAGTAATTACGAAAATCTTGGTTAATCGGATCAAACAATACATTCCAAACTGGATTTTCCACACACAAGCTAGCTTTGTATCGGGTCTCTCTATAAAAGAAAACACTATCATTACACAAGAAGTGGTTCGTTTAATGCAAAAGAACACGAGAAAACGAGATTGGATGGCCAAAAATATCGACCTTGAAAAAGCTTATGACCGATTAGAATGGTCATTCATCGAGGATACACTTTAAGACATTGGAATACGCACAAATAAGAAGATTGATCATGCAATGCGTGTCCTCATTAACTACACAAGTATTATGGAATGACTCTACAACAGAGTCCTTCAATCTTACGAGAGGCATCAGACAAGGCGACCCTCTATCGCCATACCTATTTGTGATGTGCATAAAGAGGTTATCTCAAGCAATAAATGGGGAAATGCATAAAAACCTTTAGAAACCTTCTAAAACAAATAAGAATAAGTCAGAGATCTCATGTTTCAAAGATGCTGCAGAAGGATTGGGAGGTCAAGACCACCCACGTGCTTCGGGAAGGAAATCAAACAGCGGATAGACTGGTCAAGATGAACCTAACAGGAATTGGACACCTACACAGGTTCACTACACCGCCCGTTGAATTGAGGGAACAACTGGACATTGAAGGATGCATTAGTGATTATATTAGGTAGGTTAGGATAGTTGGGTTATTAGTTTTCTTTTGTTGCCGAAAAAAATAACCTTGTACTCTCTAAAATTCAAAGTTTAAATTCACCAATTTAAAAAAAAATGAAATTTACTTGTTTTTTTAGAATAATACATCAATAAAATTATGATATTTTATTAATTTCTAATCAATTAATTTTCAACATTATAAGTACGTAAATTAAGGTGTCCGTATGAAGGAAGCTGAAGGATAGGGATATCACCATCCCCGACTGTTTTCGTTCGGTTCAATAAACCATTTGCAACGCCATGAAAATGACTTCATCCCATCCCTTCCAAATAAACAAATGAAAGAAAAAGAGTGACGCTGAGTTCTAACTATAAATCCGTGCATCACGCCTCATACATACGTGTTTCTCGTTCAATATTATTTCTATGATTTAGGAAGTGGCCATATCATATCAGTTATTATTATTATTATTAAAATATACTCCAAAAATTATATTCCAAAAACATATAATAGCTCGAGTGATATTAAACCTATTGAATGGTTTATGTGGTAAAAAATTTTTTTCTAGCGGTTTTGAATTTAAATAATTGTGTCTATAGAGTATGTATGCATTATCAATGATTAAAAAAATAGAATATAAGATGAGTGAAAATAATAGAAAAATAATTAAAACAAAGAAGAAAGAACATGGAAACCGTTCATAGAAACCCTGGACCTAACTTCTGTTGCTAAAGCCTTTTGTGTATTCCTTAATTTGAATAATCCTTGATGCCAGCAACCCATCACTATGTGTCTCTTTCCTTAGAATCCTCATTTTCTTTACCTTTCCCCCCCCCCTAATATGCAAAGAAAACAAATGGAACTTTATACATAGGGAATTCAGGGTTTTGCACTCAACATCACAAACAAATAGCTAAATAGCATAAAATATTATAACGTGAACTAGCCTTTTCTGCCAAGGATCCCGTTAAGAGTCCTCTCTTGTTTTTTTTACCATATGCATGAAGCAAGAGCTTCTAGATGTAGCTTAGATTTAAGATTAATTAAGGCTGCTTTAGTAATTTTGAACACTGGAGCAAAATATACAATTAATATGTGAGGTGCTGACCATAAATTAATGTTAGGGACACATTTAAGATTTTATTATAATTTTGTCCATTTCAAGGACGCTGTTCAATGAGCCTAATTTAATGATGCTTGACCAAAATACTGTCCGTTTTTTATGCTTGACCAAACTACCATCTCCCTCTCTGCTATGAGTTAACTAATTTGATGGCCTAGTTTGTCTCCAAACTTTAAAAATTATCACTTAATTATTAGGGTAACAGAGAATCCCAGATGTGACAAAAGACAGTTCATGGTTCATGGATAAAGCTGTAATCTTCTAATAAAATCAATCATAGGTTGGAGGGCCTTTTAGTTTATAATAATAAAATAGATACGGAAGGGAATATTATGAGATTTTTTCGGTGTTGGATTTGTTATCCGTTTGATTAAGTAGAACTCTCCCATACCATGTTTCCTTTTGTCCATTGTCAGTAGCAAGCCATCCCTACATCCATCATATCCTCACATTCTTCGTGTTGCCAATGGCAGGCTCCAATCTATGCCACACAGGGTCGGTCGATAAGTTTAAACTCGAGTTTAATTCAATTTAGTAATTTAATGTCAGGTTTATATTTTTCAACTGAATACTTTTAGTCAAATCTGCATATGTATACCCCATGAAAATATAACTACAACGGTAACCTGATTTTGGACAAATATAGCTGTACTTTGTTCCTGAGGAACGAGTGGTTTAATTCAACGAAACACTCTCCCATGGTCATACGCTGGCATATCGGAATTAAAGCAAACAGGCCCACCATTCGGACAGTGCCCAGTCCATCTCGTAAACCTCCAACCCCAATTTCATTCCTTGAAATTCAAAGGAATAATGTTTAAAAATGATTAATAATAATCATTCATTTTAATATGCTAATTTAATGCCCATTTCACATCTTTTGAAAAAAAACAATGACCAAAAGAGATATTTTGATATAGTTAGTGAACATTTTTTTTTATCTCAACCCAAATTTAACGTGGATGATGAAATACTTAACAAAGAAAAAGGAAAGTCATGGAAAGGGAAAATGAATCTTAAGAATCCATGTAAGAAGCAGTCTCCTTTTTCTTCTTTTCACGGCCTTCAATTTGTTTAAACCATACTTGACAAAGAAATGATCTAACAGTCTGAGTTTAAGGCAAGAATACACCATGCAACCTCTCTATATAAACCTGCTGCTCAAAATCCAAACAAGGCACCCCTCTATTTTGGTATACCCTAGCTAGCCCCTAGAAATGGTGTGTGTTGGTGTTTTGTTTGCATGCAAAGGCTCTAGGTCTGTGAAAGACTATGTCCTGTCAGCTTTGGTTGTCGTGGCAATTCTTTTCGGCTTCAGAATACTTTGTTACATCGTTCTTCGCTTGTGGAAGTGGGAGGATATAGATCCCGGTGCTGATGACATGAGTTCGAATGATGGTTCGGAAACGCAGACCCAAAATACTAGTCATGCACATACCATTTGCCTAAGGCCAGGATTGCCATAAACCAGGTAAAGCGTGCTTGTTTTCTCTTCCATATCTTCCTGCGATGTATTTAAGGGGTTCTGCACACGATATATAACCTTTGGCTCGTGGAACCTGAAGACTGTTTCGACTTTCTTACTACTGGCTAAATAAGCAGTAATTTATAGAATAATGCTTATTAATTGGCGCAAAAATATTTTTATTATTGGTGTAATTAGAGATATACAATTCCTATAATAACCGTTTCTTTAAATTTTGTGTAATATGGAAGGCAAGTGCTTTTTATATATTTTTATTTTTATGTTTGAATATAGGAACATAAGTTGTTTGAGATCAAATTTTAAATTTAATATAAATTAAAACTTAAATAATATCTTTTAATAATATATCATCAATTTAATCGATACATATTTAATTATGTTTCTTTGTACCTTATATATATATATATATATGTTGCAGATACGATTACTCGAATTCAGTATATAAGAGAACAATATTCCTTTTAACCACCGAGACTATTTGATGAATTGTTAAAATATATATTTTTTATATTAACAAAAGATATTATCCGTAATTCTCTTTTATTGTCGACAATATGATGAACACTCGACTTATAGATAAATATTCTGAGAGCTTATTCTACTTACATTGATATGATAATCTAATGTATATGGTTTATTATGAATACATCGCTTGGGACTCGTCGAATCTCCATGTCTCTGCATCTCACTCGGTCTTCTTTTGAGCGTTTTCTTGCTTTTCTCGTTGATGCTTTACTCTCGCTCCTTCGTTTGCCTTTCCTCCTATGACACGATCTCTCGTGCCAGCTTCTTCGGTCTCCATGGGCTCGAATCCGATTTCGGATCCCTCGGTGTTCCTTGGTGAAGTGTTGCTTTTATCGTTTTTCTTTTTTTGGGGTATTCGATTGGATCTGCTACTTTCTTCCTTTGATTCAATGTTACCATCAGTACATTAGCTGAATGAATGCCGTTTCGTTGCTCAAGTGTGATAAATGGACCCGGTTTGCTTAAGTTTCCATTTTTGAGCTATGATTCACCGTTTTCTTTTGATTATTGGAACCTTAACTTGTGAATAGATAAATTCAATCGTTTATTTGTTTCTCAAAATTAACATGTTGAAAGACTGGATTTTTTAGTGTGCTATTTGACGTCCGTAGTGAAACTTTCACCGGACAGTGGATAAAGATGGCCGGTTGATCATTTGAATTTACGTGGGAACTAATTTTGGAATTGGTTCCCCTCTTGACTAACTTTCCCCAGAACTTTAAAATTAGTACTGGAAACCAATCACAATCAATTTGAGTTTGCCTACTTGTCTGTTAAATTTGTATCAAGTTATGAGGAAACTGTGAATCGATATTCAACCCTCTTTATTGAGTATTGCTGATTATCAATAACTAATCATTGATTTTCTTTTGGTCATGTGTTTATGTCATATGAGTTTTTATTCTTCATATCAGAATTGAGGCCATTTTCTTTACTTTAATGAATATTTACTTCTTTACTTTGCGATCTACATTATGATGATTTGCTTGTTTCTGGTATTTGTTTTGTTGAAGGCCATTTTTCATTTAATAAATTTATTTCATACTAAAGACCTGATTTCATGTTAAATTATATAATCTTAACTCCCTTGGTTTGTGCCCATCTAATTCGTATCATTGGCAAAAGGCAGATCGAAAGAAGGCAAAACAGTTGAATGGACATCCAAAGATTTAGTCAAGGGCTTGGAGGCGTTTGTTCCACCATATGAAACACGTCCAATCAAAAACATGTATGAAATGGGTTTTGACCATTGCTTTGGTCTTTGGTTCATTGCCACATGGCTACAATCAAATTTAATGGTTGAGAGTGGTGCGTTCAAGGGACGCTCCACTTGGGTTCTGCGCCAAGCAATGACCCACACACCATTTATCTCAGTCACACCCCGGCATCCTGAGAAGTACTTGAAAAAGGGGCCCGCTTATGTTGATGGAAATTGCACATACTTTGGTGGAAAAGATTTTGTGGATTTTGCAAGTGTTGATTGGGTGAAGGTGCTGAAGAAGCGTGAAATTTCTGATTTCAGCCGGATTCTTGTTTTCTTTGATGATCATCAAACTGAATTGAAAAGGTACTTAATGCATCCAATTATCCTTGATCTTCTCCCTTAGCAAGTTCAAAGTTTTAGGTTTCATTAGAGCTGATTTAAGGATGCTTTCTTGGTCTTGCCATTTATGATTTTGAGTTTATTGTGCTTATGTTGTTGGAATGAGCTTCAATGAACAGACTAAAGCAGGCGTTGAAAACTGGCTTTAACCATCTTGTTTTTGAAGTCAATTATGTTGAATATTTAGTGAAGAAACACAGAATACAAGTATATTGAACAGAAAATGAATACCACATCTGGTTTACAACTCCTCTGTTGTTTATATACAGCTCTTCATAGTTGTTATAGTCTTAACAGACTTTGTAACTAACCATTAACAACCTCAACTAAACATTAACAGCCTTAACTGCTAACAAACTTCTAGAATCACTAAACAACATGCACTAACTCATTATACTAACAAATTATGATACTGGAAATGGATATCATTATTCATTGAGGCAGATATGTGACCAGTTCTACATAAGAGGTAGATGCTCTGACACCATTTTTATCTGCTTTTCTTTTATTCCTTTCTCAGTTTCTGATATCCTCACATTTGCTTTGCTGTGGCCCGCATCCACTTTTGTCTTCTGTCATTCTGTTAAATTTATATCCTCGAATTCCATGCCTGTACTCCCCCACTTGCCATACCTTCAGCACGATCTTAGTAGGTATATCCTTAGGTTTTGTAATGGTTGGGAACTTTGGATGCTTACTTACTCCATAGATCTTTTCATTCTTTAAAATGTATCATAATCTTCTGTCACGTGATTAAATATTTGAATGGAATGGCTTTCCCTTATTTTTGTCCTCTGTTATTACATAATTTCTCCTCCTAAATGTGTAATAGGTTCTAATTGCCTACCATTCTATTCATCATCTCATTGTTTGATTGCTGCATAACCAATCATGTTTTGAGCTCTAGGACTGCAGTGAATATCATGTTACCAGACCAGACTAGAAGGGTCTATGCTGTTACAAGGCCATTGTGTCTTGATTGGTTCTTTTTATTTGCTTTTCCTGGAAATTTATAACTAGTATAACTCATGCTAGTAAAAACATATATAAAACAAACCCGAGCTTAGTTAGACTTCAATAAAGATACAAGGAAATCTTTGTATATCAGTTTATGAGTAAAAATACTGGGTTTCAAGGAAAATGTTATGATTACATTTTTAACAGTAACAAGATATAATCTTCTGGTATTCTCATATGACTTTATTCGTATTAGTATCGTGTATTTTCTTTTGTTGTCACTTGTGTTTAGATGTTAGGTTAGTGGTATAATTTTTATGTACATGTTCTGTTGGCATGAAGAGAGATTTCTGGTAGTGTCTTAAGTAACTCTTTCTTTTACGAGGCTTGGTATTTCTCTCATGGCTTATATTTCTTCTTAAAACTCTATTTTCAGTTCCTTCTTTAATTCCCCAGGTGCAATGTAGCTTTTTGCATAGCTGAAAATACTCAATTTTGTTACCGAATTGTGGACTTTGTTCATTCAGGAGGTGGCCATAGCTGCTTTAAGGACAGCGATGAAGCCAGGATTAGATCGAAAAGAAAGAAATTCTGGGAGAAGGCTTGTGGATACAGATGAACTGTATGGGCCACATGAAGCAGGTTTGTTGAGTCGATTTTTTATGTCTATTGGGAGCTACCAGCAGCAGCTGGTCCTTCCCTCACCCACCAAACTCGCTATGATCCTGCCCGTGCACCAGCACCTATTGTTGAAGATGGCCTGTATCGCATGTTTCAGCGGCTCGGTTTGACAGGCTCGAGAGATCTGTATTTAATGGATATACACAGATGGCATATCTGCAAATTTCCAAACCAGAATCAGGTATGTTTCAGCTTCACCAGATGAAACTTCTGTCTATATTTTTCATTTCTCTATAGCAAGCTGAGAGTATTTTCTTGTTGACTTCAAAAAGAACCCGTGGCGTCCAGTTCTTAGGATCATACGCCAAGATGTCTTTCCAATGTAATTTATTTATGCGACAATCAATCTAGTTCACTATCCACCTTTTTTTTTAATATGAACAAGTGTGTTCGGTTGAATAATTTATGTTCACCATTATTTTGCTGTGGAAATTCAGACAGTAAATCTTAATTGGGGTTTGTTCCATTCCCGTTAAAATTAATTCAGAGTTGTAGTGATTAAAGTCATTAGAATAGTCCGAACTTGAATTATCATGAATTAAGTGAAAAAAGCAACCTAAAACCTGTCCAATAAAATACCAATCAATCAATCAGTGTTGGAACATAGACAATCGCCACATACGTTCTTGTGATAATTCTAATTTTTGTAAAATAATTATAGTGGTAAAGTAGCATGAAACCAATGACTGAATAATTCACATATAATGTCAGCAAGTTGTTGGTTTAGTGGTAACTTTCATATAGACGTAGTGTTTATGGTTCTCATCTTCTCTTAAGATATAATGTAATTTGGCCCCATGGAATTCATAATATAAATTGTAATCACAAAGCAAAAGGTTAAATTGATGGGATTGAGATGAAGTGGGGTTTTCTTCTGGAACAAAAGCACGCCTCACTTATGGAATTCCTACACTTGTCACCCAAGCTTCAGATTCATTGCAACTAATCAATGCCTTTTTTTTTTTTTTTCTTTTCTATTCCTTTGTCCCAGTGATTACAACTTACGACTGTTCCAATGGAGGCCGAGGCAGGCGTGCTCTTCTTTTTTTAAATAAACAGATCGGCAATCAGCAATTGACAATTGGTAATCAATCCTTTTACACAGTACTCAAAGTACACAAATTAAGTTTAAGATTAAACAAAACAAAGTTCATCTAGACAACCTTAAAAAACAATTGGATATGTCTTAAATGCCATAATTTGTCCATTACAAAGCCATTTCTTGGCTTAATTCAACTAAATACATCAAACTGTAATATCTGAAAACATATATATATATATATATATATATATATATATATGTATGTATATGTGTATAAACACACACACACATATATGTAGTTCTTTGAGTAAAGTTCTGCATAGAGTTTTGAAGGCTTGTTTTTTCCATTAGTTCTGGTTCTTGCATTTCTCCATAGCCCTTGGAGCTGGAAGCAATCAAAATAGACTAACTCAATATCAAAGGAAAAAGTAATAAAGCTAAACAAAATCTAAAGCAAGCTAATTTTCAGGTTAAAGATGTATTTTGCTTTAATCAAATAAGGAATACCTAGTCCAATTGCCTCTGAACCTTTCATTATTCGCAGTCTCCTACACGAATCGGTGAACATCCTGAGTAACAAAGATAACAAGGTGAAGAATTAACATAATAAGAAAAACTAATTGCAGGAAATCTGACACCATGAACATAGGCCAGCACGGCTGTATTGCAACGTCAAATTTACACAAACAGACGAACAGAAAGTGATTATGTAGGTGGACTTAGAAAGTGATTATGTAGGTGGAGGACTTAGAAAGTGATTATGTAGGTGAAGGAGGACTTACTCCCACGGAACATCTCCGACGAGCATCCAGTCACCGTCCTTGTCTTCATATGTCAGCACGTACTCGGATCCATGGAGAAGATCCATCAAACGACTCTCGCTGAGACCGTCTCGCGCAGGAAGACCATTGGAATTGCACTGCCCTGAATCAAAGCCATCCACGCACATAAATCAACATACACTTGATCTAGAAATCATAGTACGTTTCAAAACAAAATTATATCTTAAGAGCAGATATCAGAGATTAAGATAAATTATCTTAGAACTAGCATGAAAAATCAGTTCTTTGAGAGTTGAGAAAAGGACAACTTTTACAAAAGGGTAATCTTGATACATTTATCACACAAAAAAAGTATTGTATCGAGGGATAGATATACCAATAGTAAAACAGCTGAACATCTTTTCCAGAGCAGATGAGAATTCCATATAGTTATTGTAGGTCTTGAGATCAACCTTCCTCAGGTATGGTGCTCCATCCATGCTCACTTTTACATAGATACAACCAGTACTTTCATCACTGTTCTTTGCCAAATTAGAGGTCATGCTGTTCTTCCTGAATGATCTAATTGGTGGCCATCCCACTACCTGTGCCCTGTTACACACACAAAAAAAAGTTTCTTGCTAAATAATTGATGTAAAAATTATAAAATAAACAAACAAACAGGTTTGAGTACAAACATACTTTGAAGCAGGGGCACTGGCATGCTCATTTACAGGAGGAACAAGATTGTTTTTATCTTGAACTAGTTTTGGAGACTGTGGAACACCGACGACCTCTTTCATTACAGACACAGATTTTCTTGCTTGCTGGCAATTGGTTTTACTGTCCAGACCTCCTCTAGGAGAGGCCAAGACAGCACATTTAGCCAACTCAACATCAGATTTACCATTCATATCGAAAACCCATTTCCCATTAGACCCATCAATGGCATCTGAGAAACCCCTCTTAGCTCCAGACACCAAATTCTTCAGAGGGCTACCAGCAAAACCGTTGCTTTTATCATTATTCTCCAAGTCTTTACCAAAAAGAGAGGGTTTTCTCTCAGGAGACTGAGAACCTGGTAAACCAAGCCTCAACTCAGTTTCTTTGAGATTCAGACAAGTGTCGTTGGCGGTTTTGCTGGTTTTTCCTTCAATGGAGGGAACTGAAGAGGCTGAAGAAGAAAAGGAAATCTTCTCAGAGCTTCTCTCCATTGAAGAAGTCTCTGCTAAGCCTATGTAATCATGTTCCAAAGGTGTAGACATCAAAGTACGAAATTCTTATCAACTTCTTTTCTTAGAATACATACAACAAACAAAAATGAAGAACATGAAAGCTAATGTAAGAAGATACAGAGAGAGAGAGAGAGAGAGAGAGAGAGGTCTTGTTAAGCTATGGGGGAGAGCTGGTTTTTGATGAAGCATAAAAAGGAAGCTTCTTTGGCCTTTCTATAGATGCTTAATTACCCTACTATTATTACCCGACAATTTGTGAATATTATTATCTCTTGTATTTTACTTTATCATAATCGTATGTGAGGAAATAATAATAATAATTATATTTAAAAATATTTTGGGTTTATATAAATTTTCTACTATTTGTATATAAAAACCATATTTATGTAATATTAGTCAAATCCTGCAGTCATCTTTTAGTTTATGATGTATTTCAATAAATTTTATTGTGTCGTGCTCGTTTTAGTAATAATGTAATGTTATAGGGAAAATTTTGCTAAGCCTTTTATATTATACCTCTAAAATACTTTAAAGTTTACAGATTGACAAAAACTTTATAATTAAACCCAACATCTTTTATTTAGAATTTTTAAAGATGTTCAATAATTACATTGTTTTTTTTTTAATAAAAAGGTTGTTTTTCGATTTGTCGACCAGACATTGCAATAAAAAAAGAACAAAATTTTGTGGCTTTTCACATGTCATACCTGTAAATGATATTTGTTTCTTACCAATGTAATACTTTTAATCAACAAAATTGTCTAATTGATAAACAAAAGCTTGCATTCAACAGTCAACTCTCACCATTATTTTACATAAGACATAATTTAGTAAATTCAGAAAGTGAAGGATGCAAAGAGCAAAAGAAAAAGAGAAGGAAAGGGTCAAATTTATTTATATTTCAGAGCAGTGCATGCATGACTCTGCATCATCGTATCATAAATCAAAAACATAAACTCTTCTTTTCTATGCATGTTTTTTTCTTTCTAGATTTTGTTCTATGCAATCTGCAATCTGCAATCTCTAAAAAGACAGTATAAAATCGGAACAAACAAACAAAATATAAATTGACTTGAAATTCGTGAAAAATTTCCATGGAAAGTCGTCACGTAGCAATCAGCTTGCAAATAGTTTTAGGCAATTCGATATTTTATGAAGGACCATTTGCCAAAAAAAAAAGAGGGTTCAATATTGGTCCTGGGGAAAAACACAACTTAGCCAAACATTTAATTACTGTTATTACACAAATTAATATCATTTTGGTATAGACATTTAATTATTAACTAAAAGAAAGAAATACACGAACACAAGAATAAAATAAGGGCGTGTTTGGTTAGGGGAATGTGAGATTCCCAGGGGAATGAAATCCACATTCCCCCGTTTGGTTGATCGGGAATGTCATTCCTGGTATTCTTATATTATCAATAGTAGATTTTTTTGGATATATTACCGAGAATGTCATTACCTCCATTTCCTTAAGTATTATTGGATTACTTGCGTTTTGGACTAAAATGCCCTTAAAATTATTTTTCTCTTCTGTTAGAATCCCTTCGTTTATTTACTGGATGTTTTGACTGAGTATTGCAGTCAAAGTTGTCGGGGTGAATTTTTTTTCTTCTTACCACGCCAGTATCTCTGCTGGTAATAATTGTGTAAATCCCGAAGAAACAGGCCATTGCCACGCGTGCGCTATGATCCGATGGTGTGTAATAAGCTAAAACATATAATCGAATAAGATGTTTCCACGTCACCAAAGGAGTAGTTCGCCAAAATAATGCCGTTTACTTGTTGGGGTTGACGGAGGTAAACTGTAATCATTGAGTTATTGACTCTTTGACCGCCGTCCCAATCCGGATTTTTACCCCATCACCTCCTAAATTAAAGGAAAAAGGTTTAATTTTTTGTTTTAGAATCCATATTTTACGCATAAATGATAAAATTTTAAATTTTATAAATTAAATTAAAAATTAAAAAATATTTTATTATATTATATATGAATATTTGCATGATGAAATATTGGTTATTTTATTAAAATTTTGAAATTGATTTCATGGTAAGACAGATTTTGGATCGACATGTTGACTAATAATAAAATCAATAATAATAATAATAATGATAAAAGCCCAATTCAACTAATTAAATTAAATTTTTTGTTTAAATTTTATTTTTAATGGTTTGATAATGATTTGCAGAATTATATAGTAAAATAATTAAAAAAAATTAAGTATAATTTTTTCTATGTGAAATTCAAAAACAAAGTCTTACTTGAAATTTTTCAATCATCATTTATAAATTAATTATATTAACATTTTCTATAATTATTGTTTTTTGTTAATAATTTATTTTTAGAAATTTTCAAAATTATGGGGAAAAATAACGAGATGTAAGGAGAGTAGGGACCATGGGATTCTGTTTTGTGGGACTACTTCATGAGGAAAATTCTTAGGGATGACAGTATGATCCGAATTCGACGGGGAAACCCGAAATCCGGTCAAGGTCGGGTTGGGTTCGGAGATTTTTTTTGGTCGAGTTCGGGCAAGGTATCCCGCCCCGCCCCGCCCCGATATTATATATATATATATATATATATATATATAATATTTTATATTTTTTATATTAATTATATATAAAATATTTTAGTTGCAGAGAAGGCATGCTTCCTCAATACCATAATTCTCTGCTGATTTGTTTGAAAAAAAAACTAATTATGGGTTAAATGGTAAAAATAATGTGAGAAATCGACTTTAATGGATTTAATATAGTCTGCAAAGATTTTGTTTATAGGCCTTTAGGTCGATGAACAGAGAGGAGAGTTAAATATCAATGAATCCACATTTAATTAAAACGGTCCATGTGATGTAGAGCTAATTTTTATTAAAATATCAAGAAAAATCAAATTTCGTGGTCACTTGTATATTGATTGATAGAGTTGTCCACAGTGCGGTTGGGGCGTTGCGAACTGTGTGACGGCGTAGCCTCAAAAAAGTATATTAATAGTGGCGTTTTTCAATAAACGCCACTATAGATGGATCTATTGCGGCGTTTTTTAAAAAACGACACTATTGTTGCAGTTTTATTAAAAAAAGCAACTATATATGGATTTATTGTGGCGTTTGTCATAAAACTCCACTATTATTATCCCGAAATCGAATATATCTAGAAAATAAGGGTTATTTTATAAGAATTCGAACAGGACCCCCGAAAACCTAGCTACGGCCCTGGTTGTCCATTAATTAGATTTGGACATATTTTTCACAGTAAAGGTGAGGGGAGGGGTGTCCACTTTTATCTGCATGATAATTTCATCATATTTATAATTAGGGGTAAGTATAAAGATGCTCCAAATTAAACTTAAAACTCTCACATCATGGCTCAAATGTCCCTGCCAATTTAGGTCCATCCATGCCCAAATAGCGATACCATTAGAATAAACATGTAACCGTTTCCAAGATAATCTAACCTCAAAATTAAATTTGTGTCACACTCTCGTGCATGGTTTCCCCTTTGGGATTGACGCTGGTCTCCTCATCTCTTGTAAATATCTATGATAAAATAAATGAACTATTATCACTTAACATTTCTGTTTCTTTCTTTATTGTATGTTTGGACTGGTAAAAGCTGGAGTGGCAGTCAAACCCTGGAATTGACGTATCTGCTTAATTTAATGCAATCTCCATAATCTTTGAATGGATGATCGAGAAAAAGGTAAAAATAAATGAGATTCGTTGAGTGAATTAGAAACCCTTCCTCCCTATGAAAGGGTAAACTATAAAAATGATTTTTTTATTCATTTTAGTTGTTTTTGGTTATTAACTTAAAAAATAGTATTTTATTTATTTACATAATTAATTTATAATATTAAATATCAATAGTTTAATTAATAACCCAATATGTTAATAAACGAGGACTTATAATAGTTTGATCATATATATATATTATCTATATAATAACCGTTAAACTTATTCAGATTATACTATTGATATGACATTTTAACCAATGATTTCTGTCGTTGACAGTTATGATACTAACGTGGTGGTTTATGATGGTTAGTGATGTGACAAAGTTAAATTGATTTTTTTATAAATTTCAGAGTTTATTTAATTAAAAAAATATTTAAAATATACAAAAAAGATAAACTAAATTACTAAAAACATTATATATATACACACACACATATTGATCATACTGATTGAAAATGTTATTGTTAAATGATTTACTGAAGTTAGAGGTAAATTTTAATTTGAGTTTTTTATTTATTTAGTAGTATAGTTATATTGTTATGTTCGTACATATCGATTCTAATGTGAGTTTTTTATCTTATAGAGATGTAATTGTTATTTCTTAAAAAAAAATTAAAAAAATAAATATTGGGGGTGAAAAAACCTCAGACACATGAAATCTATATCCACATTGACTTTATAGAGTTGTATCAACCATAAATTGGCAGGTAGGTCGATTTTCCTATTAATTTTTTGGAAAAAGGGTATTTGCGATCTTTGTTATATTTACTAAAATGCTCCTCTTAATTGTATAATTATTTTTTATATTTTTAAATTATATATTTTCAACTTAAACTGTAAATAAATTTTAGTTTCATAACTTTTAAATTTTATTTTTATAAGATTTTATAATATTTATTTAATTTAATTTTATAAAATTTTAGTGAAATAGAATTTGAAATACATTTGGAGTTTAAGATAATTAGAGGTAAATATATAAAATTAAATTTGTGTAGGATAAATGAGGTTTTATTTACATAAATAAAAATAAAGTTAAATTCGAGATAAAATAATAATAATATATATTTTAATTTTAATTTTTGGTATTTTATTATTATTTTTTTTTACATTTTTATATTTAAAATTTAAAATATTTTTGTTTTTAAAAATCAAATAAGCCATTGAATTAAAAAAAAACAATAATTTGGCCCTTGAAATCGATAAAAACCAATTTAGACCATCGACCACATCATCAACCATGTCAAAAACTACTGTGGAGCGCTATATTAGCACCATAGACCGATATGTCAACATCGTACGGTCAACGACGGAAATCGTTGGTCAAATGATCACATTAAATTATTTTTTTAAGTTTAAGGGCCATATTAAGAACAAAAATAGTTCGAGGGCTACACTGATTTTTTTTAAAAGTACAAGGGCCTCAAATAGTGTTTTTTCTATTATAATTATAATTTTTATTATTTAATTCAATCATTTTTAAATGGAAATTTTAACCTTTTGTTTATTTGATATGTTTTGTAATATATATTCTTTTGAAATGTATTTAAAATTATTTAAAAGGAATATTTTGTTAGACAAATCAATTTGTAACCATGTAAACCAAAATTAGCTTGCCATGGTGTGTATGTTCCCCCCCCCCCCCCGAATCGTTTCTTTCAATGAACAGAGAAAAATGAGTTTGTTCACGAAGCATATGGAAATCATTTTGAATACCTTCATCATCTCTTTGCTTGAAAAAAAAATGAGGGTTCAATATTGGTCCTGGGGAAAAACACAACTTAGCCAAACATTTAATTACTGTTATTACACAAATTAATATCATTTTGGTATAGACATTTAATTATTAACTAAAAGAAAGAAATACACGAACACAAGAATAAAATAAGGGCGTGTTTGGTAGGGGGAATGTGAGATTCTCGTGGGAATGGAATCCACATTTTCCCTTTTGGTTGGCCGGGAATGTCATTCCCGGTAATCTTATATTACTAATAGTAGATTTTTTTGGGGGTATATTACCGGGAATGTCATTACCTCCATTTCCTTAGGTATTGTTAGATTACCGGCGTTTTAGATTAAAATGCCCTTAAAATTATTTTTTCAATAAAAAATATCTTTATTCTGTCATTGAATAATAAAAATTCTACGAAGGTTAAATTACAAATTTATCCTTAAACTATGTTAGATTTACAAAAAAAAATCTATAATTAAAATTTTATATGAAGTTCAGGAGTTAAAAATAAAAATTTACAATTTCATTAAACCTTTTTATATTTTCAATTTCGTAAAAAAAATTATATAAATTTTATGAATTTAATTTTTTTAAATAAAATCTATAAATATTTTCCAACTTGTTAAAAAACAAATATATAATAAGAACAATTTTGTTAAATATATATTCCAATAATCTTTTATTCCTTTAACCAAACACGGTAATCTTGCATTCCTGCTAAACCAACCAAACACAAAATATAATATTTCCAGTAATTCTATTCCCTGATAATCTTTTATTCCCATTAGTAATCTTATATTCTTATTAATAATCTTATATTTTATAAACCAAACGCAACCTAAACGTTATGTTCGTTACTCAGGTAATGGAGAGAGAAAAGAAGAAGAATTTCTCTTCTGTTAGAATCCCTTCGTTTATTTACTGGATGTTTTGACTGAGTATTGCAGTCAAAGTTGTCGGGGTGAATTTTTTTTCTTCTTACCACGCCAGTATCTGCTGGTAATAATTGTGTAAATCCCGAAGAAACAGGCCATTGCCACGCGTGCGCTATGATCCGATGGTGTGTAATAAGCTAAAACATATAATCGAATAAGATGTTTCCACGTGACCAAAGGAGTAGTTCGCCAAAATAATGCCGTTTACTTGTTGGGGTTGACGGAGGTAAACTGTAATCATTGAGTTATTGACTCTTTGACCGCCGTCCCAATCCGGATTTTTACCCCATCACCTCCTAAATTAAAGGAAAAAGGTTTAATTTTTTGTTTTATAATCCATATTTTACGCATAAATGATAAAATTTTAAATTTTATAAATTAAATTAAAAATTAAAAAATATTTTATTATATTATATATGAATATTTGCATGATGAAATATTGGTTATTTTATTAAAATTTTGAAATTGATTTCCTGGTAAGACATTAGATTTTGGATCGACATGTTGACTAATAATAAAATCAATAATAATAATAATAATGATAAAAGCCCAATTCAACTAATTAAATTATTAATTTTTTGTTTAAAATTTTATTTTTAATGGTTTGATAATGATTTGCAGAATTATATAGTAAAATAATTTAAAAAAAATTAATTATAATTTTTTCTATGTGAAATTCAAAAACAAAGTCTTACTTGAAATTTTTCAATCATCATTTTATAAATTAATTATATTAACATTTTCTATAATTATTTGTTTTTTGTTAATAATTTATTTTTAGAAATTTTCAAAATTATGGGGAAAAAATAACGAGATTTTAAAGGAGAGTAGGGACCATGGGATTCTGTTTTGTGGGACTACTTCATGAGGAAAATTCTTAGGGATGACAGTATGATCCGAATTCGACGGGGAAACTCGAAATCCGGTCAAAGTCGGGTTGGGTTCGGAGATTTTTTTTGATCGGGTTCGGGGCAAGGTATCCCCGCCCTGCCCCGCCCCGATATTATATATATATATATATAATATTTTATATTTTTTATATTAATTATATATAAAATATTTTAGTTGCAGAGAAGGCATGCTTCCTCAATACCATAATTCTCTGCTGATTTGTTTGAAAAAAAAACTAATTATGGGTTAAATGGTAAAAATAATGTGAGAAATCGACTTTAATGGATTTAATATAGTCTGCAAAGATTTTGTTTATAGGCCTTTAGGTCGATGAACTTAGAGGAGAGTTAAATATCAATGAATCCACATTTAATTAAAACGGTCCATGTGATGTAGTGCTAATTTTTATTAAAATATCAAGAAAAATCAAATTTCGTAGTCACTTGTATATTGATTGATAGAGTTGTCCACAGTGCCGTGGTTGGGGCGTTGCGAACTGTGTGACGGTGTATGCTCCAAAAAAGTATATTAATAGTGGCGGTTTTCAATAAACGCCACTATAGATGGATCTATTGCGGCGTTTTTCTAAAAAACGACACTATTATTACAGTTTTATTAAAAAAAGCAACTATATATGGATTTACTGTGGTGTTTGTCATAAAACGCCACTATTATTATCCCGAAATTGAATATATCTAAAAAATAGGGGTCCTTTTATAAGAATTCGAACAGGTTATCCGAAAACCTAGCTACGGCCCTGGTTGTCCATTAATTAGATTGGACATATTTTTCACAGTAAAGGTGGGGGGAGGGGTGTCCACTTTTATCTGCATGATAATTCCATCATATTTATAATTAGGGGTAAGTATAAAGATGCTCCAAATTAAACTTAAAACTCTCACATCATGGCTCAAATGTCCCATGTCCCTGCCAATTTAGGTCCATCCATGCCCAAATAGCGATACCATTAGAATAAACATGTAACCGTTTCCAAGATAATCTAACCTCAAAATTAAATTTGTGTCACACTCTCGTGCATGGTTTCCCCTTTGGGATTGACGCTGGTTTCCTCATTTCTTGTAAATATCTATGACAAAATAAATGAACTATTATCACTTAACATTTCTGTTTCTTTCTTTATTGTATGTTTGGACTGGTAAAAGCTGGAGTGGCAGTCAAACCCTGGAATTGACGAATCTGGTTAATTTAATGCAATCTCCATAATCTTTGAATGGATGATCGAGAAAAAGGTAAAAATAAATGAGATTCGTTGAGTGAATTAGAAACCCTTCCTCCCTATGAAAGGGTAAACTATAAAAATGATTTTTTTATTCATTTTAGTTGTTTTTGGTTATTAACTTAAAAAAATAGTATTTTATTTATTTACATAATTAATTTATAATATTAAATATCAATAGTTTAATTAATGACCCAATATGTTAATAAACGAGGACTTATAATAGTTTGATCATATATATATTATCTATATAATAACCGTTAAACTTATTCAGATTATACTATTGATATGACATTTTAACCAATGATTTCTGTCGTTGACAGTTACGATACTAACGTGGTGGTTTATGATGGTTAGTGATGTGACAAAGTTAAATTGATTTTTTTATAAATTTTAGAGTTTATTTAATTAAAAAATATTTAAAATTTAAAATATACAAAAAAGATAAACTAAATTACTAAAAACATTATATATATATACACACACATATTGATCATACTGATTGAAAATGTTATTGTTAAATGATTTACTGAAGTTAGAGGTAAATTTTAATTTGAGTTTTTTTATTTAGTAGTATAGTTATATTGTTATGTTCGTACATATCGATTCTAATGTGAGTTTTTTATTTTATAGAGATGTAATTGTTATTTCTTAAAAAAAATTAAAATAAATAAATATTGGGGGTGAAAAAACCTCAGACACATGAAATCTATATCCACATTGACTTTATAGAGTCGTATCAACCATAAATTGGCAGGTAGGTCGATTTTCCTATTAATTTTTTGGCAAAAGGGTATTTGCGATCTTTGTTATATTTACTAAAATGCTCCTCTTAATTGTATAATTATTTTTTATATTTTTAAATTATATATTTTCAACTTAAACTGTAAATAAATTTTAGTTTCATAACTTTTAAATTTTATTTTTATAAGATTTTATAATATTTATTTAATTTAATTTTATAAAATTTTAGTGAAATAGAATTTGAAATACATTTCGAGTTTAAGATAATTAGAGGTAAATATATAAAATTAAATTTGTGTAGGATAAATGAGGTTTTATTTACATAAATAAAAATAAAGTTAAATTTGAGATAAAATAATAATAATATATATTTTAATTTTAATTTTTGGTATTTTATTATATTTATTTTTTTTACATTTTTATATTAAAAATTTAAAATATTTTTGTTTTTAAAAATCAAATAAGCCATTGAATTAAAAAAAACAATAATTTGGCCCTTGAAATCGATAAAACCCAATTTAGACCATCGACCACATCATCAACCATGTCAAAAACTACTGTGGAGCGCTATATTAGCACCATAGACCGATATGTCAACATCGTACGGTCAACGACGGAAATCGTTGGTCAAATGATCACATTAAATTATTTTTTTTAAGTTTAAGGGCCATATTAAGTACAAAAATAGTTCAAGGGCTACACTGATTTTTTTTAAAAGTACAAGGGCCTCAAATAGTGTTTTTTCTATTATAATTATAATTTTTATTATTTAATTCAATCATTTTTAAATGAAAATTTTAACCTTTTGTTTATTTGATATGTTTTGTAATATATATTCTTTTGAAATGTATTTAAAATTATTTAAAAGGAATATTTTGTTAGACAAATCAATTTGTAACCATGTAAACCAAAATTAGCTTGCCATGGTGTGTATGTTCCCCCCGAATCGTTTCTTTCAATGAACAGAGAAAAATGAGTTTGTTCACGAAGCATATGGAAATCATTTTGAATACCTTCATCATCTCTTTGCTTGAAAAATTATTTCCCAGCCTCAAAGAAAGCTAAGATATTGCTTACACATCCATCACTCATTTCACTTTGAAACTAGAAACAGTAACTCCACTAAATGGAATGAACCATATACTGGAATTCAATATTGCTTACCGATTGCAACCCATGAATTTTGTCAATGTTCTACGACGACTGATCAATTTTTTGGGTTTATTAGACTGTAGAGTGGATGATGTCCAAATCGAAATCAACCCAGTCTTCTGGGGAGGCTAACGTGCTTCGCGGGACATAATTAAACAGTACAGGACATGAACTCTAAACGATTAGTTCACGTAATTATTTTTAAAATATGACATCTGTTACATTTACGAATCTCTTTCCTATTACGATTGTTTGGGAAAAGATGATTAAAACATGAAGGGCCACAGGATCTTTACCAAACAAGAAACATGATTTTTCTGTTCTTGCAGGCTCTTTGATATTTGTCTGTCAGACAGACATGCAAATCCTTAATTAACCCTACAAAACTGATTATATTTCATGTGCTCTGGATTTCCATTTAACACTACAGGGCTACAGCTATGGATAGAATTGAATTATTGGTGAGTACCTAGCTGTCTAAATATATACACAAATAATTCAAACAAGGATGAATGTGTCTGAAACCAGTAGCAAACACCTCATCGATAACGATATAGGGGTAGGGTCCCTGGAAATAACTTGCAGGAAATGCAAGATGTTTAAGTATTTCTACCGTAATTCAAAAGAAATAAATCAACGATGGGAGGGAGGGAGGGAGGGACAAAACTCCATATTTATGACCCACTTCTGGACCATGAATTTCATCATCAGGAATTATTATCTATGGTTAGGACATTAAAACATGGATCTGTCATGCATTAAAAACTGGGAATATTTTTGCAGTTTGATTGGACCATTCATAAGAAATGTAACAAAAAAGCGTTTGTAGTTTGATCATCAACATATTCTGCTTAACCCGTTGTTGATAATAGTTTGACCATTTGACATGGCAAAATCAATCAAAAAAAAAAAAAACCATGCGAGGGAATATTGAGGAAGTGGTTAAAGCTTTAAATCAGTTATTGTATTTATTCCCGTTTGGTTCTTAAACGATGATAACGATGGAAACCTAATCGCAGCAGCACACTGAAAATGGAAGCTACGTATACAAACACAAACGTATATGTACTATAGCCAAGATAAATCACATATACCGATTGCATTGTCGGGTTTGAGTTTAGTGTCACCATCCAAATAAATTGGTTTTAGGTGTGTAATAATTATAGCACAGCAGCACGAGAATTCCACGTAAAGGATAGTGGTGGAACAACTTATATGAAAACATTTCTTAACGATATTAGCTAAAACTAAAGTTTTTGGACCTGAATGATCAAAATACAAGAATCCTAAAACTTAAATGACTATTAATATGATTTACCCAATTTATTACCCATAGAAATGGTAAATTACCATAAAAAATGCACGCATTACGATGTTTGTATTTGGGTCTTTGTTGGAAGAGAAAGTCAATAATTTAAAAGGTGCAGAAACCGACAGGGCTTCAAGGTCTGCTTAATGATGCTTGGCTTCCTACATCTCAACCCCGTCTCTGAAATACAATCAATACTGCCCCAGTAAATGCGAAAATAGTAGAAGTCAGTGTTCAACAAGAAAACCAAAATGGTAAAGACATTATGTTAAGCAGTCCGATGGTCAGTGTTTCTTTCACTACAAACAAGAAAGTGGGGAAAGAGAAGAGAGAAACTGTCATGTTTTGGCGAAATTGCTAAAAGCAGATCCAGCAGTATCAATTAATGAGATGCTAGCGGCCTTGTAACAACAATCATGCTCGAGTAGTAAATGGGTAATGCCGCAAAATTAACCGTAGCTTTGTTATAAAAAAAACTTGTGATATCTATTCTAAATTGATCTTTAAACTTTAAATTATTCTATTTCAATCCTTATACTATTGGTATTATTTCGATTGAGTCCTCCATTTCTCTATTACTTTTTCCATTTGATATTGCTAACGATATGTGTTCTAATCAATTGATGACATTATTTGTGCTCATATTTTGATGAATGAAAAAGAAGTCAACTATAAATGGTTGCTTCTCGACCAAAACCCAAGGACTGGAAAAAAAAAACTTAAAACAATTGCAATTAAAGTTGTTTTAAGTTATTTTGTTAAAAAAAATTAAAGCATGTGTCATTGATTGGTTGAGGCACATGTCATTAACAATATCTAATAAAAAATAAAAAGGGTCTAATTAGAATGACCCTAATAGTTAGAGAATTAGAATAAATTATTTTAATGTTTAAGAATCAAATTAGGATGAGCATCAATGTTTAGAGGCCTCATGTACAATTAACACTTACATTTACCGTTGGTGAATAATAACATTAAGTGAACTTAATTATAAGGGGTTTTTCAGATGTTTGATTCACTAACGATGAATAAAATTTATAGATCTTACCGAATATAAATTTATATTTTCTATGTTAATTTTAATTTTTTTTAATGTGGTATAATCTTAGGGGCTGTTTGTTTGGCTCTGAATGGAACCATTCAGCGCTGAATGTTGAACGGTTCATCATTCAGCGCGTTTGTTTCGTACCTCTGAATGATTCAGTGCTGACTGATTCAACAAAAAAGTGCCGACTGATTCAGCAAAACAATGCTGAATGATTCAGCACAGAAATGCATTCTGAATGATTCAGAGCCATTATCAAACAACATATCACATTCAGAGCTAATTCATACAGAGTCTCTGAATCATTCAACGCTTAATCATTCTGAAGTAAACATACAGCCCCTTATTTAAGCAATGTGGCAGGCTAAAAGCCCCATTCTATTTTCAGGATTTAACAAGCCCCCTTTCAGGCCCACCTTTTCTGCTCTTTATTTTAAGCAACAACCTTTCCTTTACAATCTCCATAACCTGTCGGTGCTTTATTTCTTAACAATTAAACGTACTTAGATTGCAATATTTTATAAATTAAAGAAATTGAATTTGCTTTCTAATTGCAATATATTGTAAAAGAAAAAAAAATGCCATTTCTAAAAGTAAATGTAACTTGATCCGTATATTGAGAGTTTTTGCTTTGACCGTTTACAAAGGAAAACACAACATATGTTGTAGTAACTTAAAGTAGATATAACAGATACATAAATTTATGATTATAGTATTTGAAAATTATAGTCGATTGGATTTTAATTTGTACGAGATTGAACGTGTTTTAATATATATTATACCTCAATTTACAGGTGAAAATATCTAAATAATTTAGACAGTATAAAAAGTAAATATTCCAACATCGTGAAGTAGGTAGGCCCGGCCCAGGATTCCCCTGGTAAAAGGCGTTGGCATTGAACCAAAAGTGTGCAACTCAGAAGCTGAACAAGGCCCTGATTTTAGGGGCAGTGGTGTGGGGTCAAAGCCTACACTTCCTTTTGAGTTTTTATGCATCTTTCCATAACATCTTCGGTTCAAATTTTCGATTTCTTTACTTGAATTCATTTCATAGCTAAAATAAAATCAAATCCTGTCTGATTCTGCCACCAACAACCATAATTTTGCCTGTCTTTTGTCATATGACTTTGGTTCAACATAGTTTAGAGTCTTCAAGCCACAATTGAAGTCCACAGTATAGTTACGAAGTTTACATTTCCATCATTTCATTAAAAATATCTGCAACAGCTCGTATAGCGCACAGTACATACTTTAAGAGAAACACTTCAATATTTTTTTTTCTAAATCATATTTAGGCTACGAGAAAACAACACGATTATTATCGACTGGGATCGTTGTTGTTTAAAGCTAACGATCCCAGTCGATGTTGGAGTATAGACAATGTATTTATATGACCGCTATGCGTTCATTTAACAATTATAAGGTAAAATAATCATAAATAATGGTCATTTTGTCATATTCCCATTTAGTTTTTTTAAAGATAGGGAAAGCTAATCATTCTTAGGCTAAATTATTAAACTTTGAAAATGTGATGTTAAATTGATAATTAATAAATACCGTATATATCTTAAATGATTAATAGCTAATACATATCCCGCTTTCATTTGGAATCATGTGCAGTCGTGTACAGTGTATATATGTAAGGTAATCAAGCCGCCCTTGATTAAAAAAAAACAATTAAACAAGAGAAAGTATGTTTAGTAATCAGACTTCATATTTTTTTTAATTGATTAAATGTTTAAATAAAAACATAATCTTTTTAGGAATCGTGCATATAAATATTTTTTTAAATGGTCAAACAAAAACTAATATATACTTTAATCATGTTATAATTAATCTAAAATTTTCGTTATTATTTTAATTTCATAATTAAATTATAACTATTTTTTTATAAAATTAATATAGTTTAATTAATATTATAAATATATTATATATTTTATGTTATAATCAATACATTTTTTATAAAAATAGGTGTAGTTAATAAGAACTTGAATTTAATTTAAAAACAATTTATTTTCAATTATAAAACAGATATCTCAATTAGGCTGCAGTGATTATGTGTTAGGGAACTGCTTATGGAGGTAAAGGGGATGAACTTTAAGGTTGAAAATATTTTTCTTAGTTTTCTCATTATCAAGTTGATAAATCGTGTCATTATAATAAAGAATGTATTTATTTATTGATAAGTATGAAATGTTAAAATGAGATAGTTTAGTGGTTAATTAGGTGGTGACACGTGCAGGGCCGGTCCAATGAATTTTAATACCATGGGCGAGATAATAATTTTATGCCCCTATACTTGTACCGTATAATAGATAGAACATAAATAATTTTTTTTAATGTAATAGAAATTTTTTTGGATCAATACTGCAAGTTTTGGGCTAATATTTTGGGCCAAATATATATATACACACACTATAAGTACTAGAAAACTGATGCTCCCTCAAACATATTGCCCTGGGTTAAGGCCCATCAGGCACATGTATTGGGTCGGGTCTGGACACGTGTCACCACATTAAGAAATATATTTTTGCGATTAATAAAGTGGTGATGTGTTAATGATTTAATGAAAAAATTGAAAATATTTATTTTAAATGATCAAAATAAAAACATCTTAGAAGTTAGATGTGTAGTGGTGTAGTTTAACTTAAATTATAGTAGTTTTAAGTCTTAAAGGATTGAAAATACTGGGCACCAGCTTTTCTGTACACTTTATAATAAAGCAAAAGCTTAGCAAAGCCAAAGAATAAAAAAGAAGAAAGGCAAGGCAGGAAACGAATGGGAATCACAGCAACCCCACCCTTGGTATAAGTTTTTCTTTCAATGCCATACAGTCAATGTTTCTTCATCATTTTCTGAGAAGGCAAACAAGGGGTTGGAGAGAGACTCTTGATGATGATTTTAGCAACGCAAAAGGCTTGCTTGGTTGAGTGCATGTACAAAGAAAACTAGCAAAGTGATAGAGAGAAAGTTAAAAGGAAAAGAAAAAAAAACAAGAAAAAGTTTCTCCTTTTTTCTTTCTTTCTTTCTTTCTTTGTTGTGTTTCTGTGGGGTTGAGTTTCTTTTTTTTGAAGGATCAAAGAGGCGTATGAAAATTGAAGTAGCAAGCTCATCATCAGCAACAACAGTGCAATTAATCAAATAAATGATGGCAGCTGGAAACCCTAGCTGGTGGAGCATGAATCCACCATCTCAACAACATTCTTCTAATATGTTTACTGCTCCAACATCCCCATCTCTCCACTCTCCTCAGTATGTTGTTGGATCTTCTACTGCTCTTCTTCCTAATTATTTGCCTGATCATTTCCAAGAATTTCCCGTACAGTCATGGAGCCAACTACTCCTGTGAGCTCTCCCCACTTCATCTCTACTTTTTTCATGCTACTCCTCTACTGTTCCTCTTTATCCATAAATTTTACTTCTTGGGACCCTTTAACTTTTTAAAATACCATTCATATATAATCTCAACTTCTGGTATTCACGATAGTTATTAATAGGATAGCTTTCTCGTGTACATATATAGGTTCTAGTGCAGCTGATAAATTATAATTGTGCTTTATGGGTTTTTTTTTTGGTGATTAGGGGAGGATTATATGGTGAAGAAGTAAGGTTTGGCCCAAGTCATTATCAGCCTAAAAAGTTGGAAATTTGGGAAAGCCAAATCCTAAACCCATCTCCAAGGGTTCCTTTGGTTATTGACGTAAAGCAAGAGATTACTCAAAATAGCAACCTTTTGGGTCATAGCAATGATGAATTTCAAGCATATGCGGCTGCTCCGTCCCAAATCATGCCAGTTTCCCCTCCCAGATCTTGCATTACTAACTTAAGTAGTAATAATATATTAGAATTGACTTACCACAAGGCGGTAGATCATGAAACGACTGTTAATCAACCTGGCTTAAATCATTCTTCTGAGGTAAGAAAGAGAAGACAACCCAAACCCATGGATCCCATACCTTTTTCTTTTTGGCCTTGCATTTATTTGGCTGATAAAACTTGCATTTTTGTGTGTTTTGGCAATAGTGTAATAGCATAGCCACAGGTCGGGTATGTAAGAAGGCTAGGGTTCAGCCAACTTCAAGTTCAAGACAACCACTTCTAAATGTAAGCAGTACACATAGAATCTTTCTTTGTTGCTCTCTCACTTTCTCTTTATGTCGTTCTTGATTGCCTATTTCCAAGCATGTATTATTCTTTTTCAGCTATTACTAGCTACACATGTTATCAAAACAAAAGGCCACAGCAGACTAAGTAACATTTACGAGTCTGTGTTGAGATTTTGTTCTGCATTATTATTACATATATTTCTGCTAAATCCTTCCAGGTGAGAAAAGAGAAGCTGGGAGATAGAATAACAACACTTCACCAGTTAGTTTCCCCATTTGGAAAGGTAAGAAACAAGAAACCTTCTTCATCAATAAAGCCACAAAAACTGAACTAAACACCGAACAGTAGCACTGATTACTGGAAAAAAAAAGCAGCTGTATTTTATGATAAAACCCATAAAGGAATTGCTTTACTTTCTTTATTTGTTTTAGGGCTCCTCTATTTAACATTTAAGAAGAGTTTGAAAGATGATTTGGGGGATTGTGTGCTCTTTTTTGCAGACTGACACTGCTTCTGTGTTGTTAGAAGTTATTGGGTATATCAGATTCCTTCATGATCAAATTGAGGTGACGTTTCTTCCACATCTTTTTTTTATTAGAAAAAAAATCTTCTCTCTGCCCTAGTCCCAAGCAGCTCAGAAATGAGTGAGAGCGAAAGCATGTTGTTTTCTAGTTTCAATAATTCATGCTTTTTCTCTGCGAAAATATCGTTTTTATTATCTAGTCATGGAAGTCATAAAAATAATATTAATTCCTTTTTCCCCCACTTTAAACACAGGCTCTTAGCTCCCCTTACTTGGGTTCTGCATCTCCAAACGTGAGAAACCAACAATCTGTGAGTACCCATAAACTATTTTCCCAAAGCAACTATATATACCAGCATTCAATATATAATTATTTATATATACCACGGTAAGTTTTTGATTAAAATAATCTCAAGTGTATAAAAGTTACTCAAAAGCATGATTTGAAACTGCATTAAACTAGTATATGCGATTTAAACAATGAGAAAGGAGTTGAACATAAAAGTAGTTAATTATAATTGCTTTTTCCTTTTTCCCTTTTCCATTTCCATTCTACTGTTTTAAAAATCACTCATCATCATTGCTGCTATCATAGTGTTTTCATTTTTCATATATGGTTATTATATGATAGGATAAGCCGGAGGACTTGAGGAGTAGAGGGCTGTGCTTGGTTCCTGTATCATGCACTACTCATCATGCTGAAACCGATAACGATGGTGCTCAGTACTGGGCACCGACTTTCGGGGGCGGCGGAATTTAAAGTAGCCGATGCTCAAGCGTTTAATTTGCAGCATCAGACTTTGAACGGGGGCGGAAGAATGGAATGGAATGGAATGGTATAACATAATGAGCAGTCCATCTGCTGAAAAATCTTAAAGGGCTGATTGCTCATCATGCTATACTATTGCATTCTTTTCTAGTTCCACTGGTTGAATGTGCAATGCTTATATCAACTCTTCTTGTACCCTATTCTTTTAATAATTCATTTAGGGTACATTGTATTTTAAATTACAAATTTAGCATCCGCTTTATTTTCGAAAATATTTTCTGTTCTTTTTAATATTTTTCATGTTACTATTTTCTTTTTTGAAGGCTTTCATTTTATATTTTTGTCGGAAAATGGGTAAATGAAAGTATAAAAACATGTTTGGTCACCTATTTTCTCAAAATAGAAACATAATAAATAAAACAAAATCCTTTATGCATATAGATTATGTTGACGAAAACGGGTAAAGAAAACGAAAGAACACGAGAATTTTACGAGGTTCGGCAATGTGCTTACGTCCTTGGTGCCTAGGCGGCGCTAGAATTTTATTCAATGATATTTTAGGTCTAGGTTACATCTCTATTTATAATAGAAAACCCTGGTACATAATTACAAAATCAACCATGTACCGTACCGCGGGGGCTACGCCCCCGCACCCCCAACCCACATAATTTGTAACCCCACAACTAGACTTTCTTTGTAAGGACAATTAATGTTCGCTTCGCTCACTCCGCTCCATCTCCTGTCCTCTTTACTGGTATATTTATGAGACATACCTAACAAATCTCCACCTTGGCGAATATCCTACCCCTTGGAAACTTCAATGTGGGTTGGGTTACCTTGCTTATTTAACAACTCGAAACATTCAACAAGTCCAAGCAATGCTTGAACTTGTCTGTCGTAACTGGCTTGATGAACATATCAGCGCATTCTCATCAGTATGTACCTTCTGAAACAAAACCTCTCCAGATGCAACCAACTCTCTAATCTTGTGGAACCTTACATCAATATGTTTAGTTCTAGCACGATACACCTGATTCTTAGCCAAGTGAATAGCACTTTGATTATCACAAAGAAACTGAACTCCACCTTGTTGAACACCCAACTCCTTCACTAAACCAGTAAGCCATAAAGCTTCTTTTGCAGCTTCAGCCGCTGCCATGTATTCAGCTTCAGTTGTAGATAATGCCACGACAGATTGAACAGTAGACTTCCAGCAAATAAGCCCTCCACCAAGAGTAAACACATACCCTGTCGTAGATCTTCTATTATCCAAGTCACCTGCATAATCTGAATCCACATATCCTACAACCAAAGGATTATCCCGCTGACTCCCAAAAACAATTCCATGTCCCACAGTACCCTTTAAGTACCGAAAGATCCACTTGACTGCATCCCAATGTTGCTTACCAGGTTTAGACATGTACTTACAAACTTGACTAACAGCATGAGCTAAATCAGGACGAGTACATACCATCGCATACATCAAGCAGCCAACAGCATTAGAATACGGAACCTTTGCCATATTTTCAGCTTCCTTATCTGTCTTAGGGCACTGTTCTGATGAGAGCTTAAAGTGATTCGCCAATGGAGTGCTAACTGGTTTCGCGCTGCTCATCGCAAACCTTTCTAGCATTTTCTCAACATAACCCCGTTGAGATAGCCGTAGTTTCCTTGAGTCTCTGTCCCTGCAAATTTCCATTCCAAGAATTTTCTTTGCAGCACCTAAATCTTTCATATCAAATTCCTGACTCAATAAAGTTTTCAAACCGATAACATCATCCATGTTCTTCGCAGCAATCAACATATTATCAACATACAGTAATAGAAAAATAAAAGAACCATCATCAAGGCTCTTAACATAGACACAACAATCATACTCACATCGGTTGTAGCCAATCTTGATCATATAGGAGTCAAACCGTTTATACCACTGTCTCGGAGACTGTTTTAACCCGTACAAAGATTTCTTCAATCTGCAAACTAAATGCTCGTTTCCAAGTTGAGTGAAACCTTCAGGTTGCCACATGTAGATCTGCTCCTCTAAATCACCATGCAAAAAAGCAGTTTTAACATACATCTGCTCTAAATGCAAATCCCAACTAGCCACCAATGCAAGTACTGCTCGGATTGAAGTGTGCCTGACCACATGAGAAAAGATTTCATCATAATCAACTCCTTTCTGCTGTGAAAAACCCTTCGCTACCAAACGAGCCTTGAACTTCTCCCCCTCTTTTTCTGTTACTGCTGGTTTCTCCTTATACACCCATTTGCAACCAATCGGCTTCTTACCCTCAGGAAGAGGAACTAACTCCCATGTGCGATTGTGATTCAAAGACTCCATCTCCTCAACCATGGCTGCCATCCACTTGTCGTTTTCCTGACTAGTAACGGCATCATGAAAAGTAACTGGATCATCACTGCTAACAGTAAGTGCAAAAGATACCAAGTCTTCAAAACCCAATCTGTTCGGAGGCTTTATATTCGTCCGTCTCACCCTGTCTCTGGCGAGACTATAATCCTGCAAATCATCCGTAGTGGAACCACCAGAAGTCGGTTGAGAAGTTTCTGGTTTATCAACTGGAAACTGCTCGAAATCTAGTACTGTCGTGTCTTGCTTCTGCTGCAACATAGACTGTTCATCAAAAACGATATCTCTACTAATCACAACTTTCTTCGCAACTGGATCCCAGAACTTGAATCCTTTGACACCTTTCTTGTAACCCAGAAAAATGCACTCCTTCGATTTTGCATCAAGTTTGGATCTCTCATCAGCAGGTACATGTACATAAGCAGGACAACCAAAAATCCGTAAGTTATCAAAACTAACATCATGACCAGTCCATACCTCTTCTGCAACTTTCCCAGCCAGCGATGCCCTTGGCGATCTGTTGATAAGGTAACACGCCATGTTAACAGCCTCAGCCCAGAAGTTTTGGGAAGCCCCGCATTCAACCGCAAACATCTGGCTCTTTCATTCAACGACCTGTTCATTCGTTCCGCAACACCATTCTGTTGTGGTGTCTTGCGCACTGTAAAATGCCTCTGAATCCCATGCTCCTTACAGAATTGTAGGAACTGTGAATCTGTGTACTCCGTACCATTATCAGACCGCAAACACTTGATTTTTCGTCCTGTTTGGTTTTCTACCTCAGCTTTCCACAGCTTGAACTTCTCAAAAACTTCAGATTTCTGTTTCAAAAAATACACCCAAACTTTCCGTGAAAAATCATCAATAAAAGTAACATAGTACCTAGATCCACCCAAAGACGATGTCGTGGAAGGCCCCCATACATCAGAATGCACATAATCAAGAATCCCTTGAGTTGTGTGCTTCGCAGTCTTGAAACGGACTTTAGTCTGTTTACCAAGAACACAATACTTACAAAAATCGAGCTTACAGCTTTTGACACCATGCAACAAGTTTCTCTTGTGTAATTCTGCCATACCACGTTCACTAAGACGAGCAAGGCGCATATGCCACAATTTTGTCGTATCATCACAGGACTCAACAGAGTGAACTCCACCTGCAACGGTACTCCCTAACAATCTGTAGATATTCCCTACAGTCATCTTGCCTTTCATCACAGTCAATGCTCCTTTAACAATCCGAATGGTTTCCCTATCCTCGTCAGCCTTAGGGATAAAACCATTCTTGTGCAAAGTGCCCAAGGAAATCAAATTCTTCTTCAAGTCTGGGATATGTCGAACACCACTCAACGTCCGAACGGAGCCATCGTGCATCTTAATTCTGACATCACCAATACCAACAATATTGCAACATCGATCATCACCCAAATAAATCGAACCAGAATTAATCGGCCTGTATGTCGAAAACCATTCCCTATTTGGCGTGATGTGATAAGAACATCCAGAATCAAGAATCCAAGCATCCGTCAATTGTGTCGTTGAAATAGAAAGCATATCACCCTCACTGCAATCAGAAGTATCATCCTCGACCACGTTCACAGACTTGGATGAGCCATCACGCTTCTCATCAGTCTGCTTTTTCAACTTCGGACAGTCTCGCTTCATATGTCCCGCCTCCTTGCACTTGTAACAGTGAATCGTCTTCTTATCCCTGGATTTGGATCTGGAATTCCGCTTCCCGGACCCTGCCTTCTCTGGCTTCCGTCCACGATCTCGATTACCCTTGACATATAAGCTATCGGCTTGAGAGCTTTCCCCTGCATTCTGCTTCCGCTGGTTGTGAGCCAACAAGGCTGCAGTAATCTCCTCAACGTTGATAGTCTCTTTCCCATATGTAAGAGTAGTCACCATGTGTTCGTAAGAGGAAGGCAACGAACACAACAGAATCATCGCTCTGTCTTCATCCTCAATTTTCACATCAAGCCGAGCCAAATCAGAAACGATTTGATTGAAGACATTCACGTGTTGCGCCAAATCGTGATCGTCCTGCATCTTCAGCCCATACAGCCGCTGCTTCAGATACAGTTTTGTCGTTAAGGATTTGGACATAAACTGACTTTCCAACTTCCTCCAAATTTCGTCTGGAGACGATAGATGCATGACGTGATACATGACCTCGTCCACCAAGCATAATCGTATGGTTCCTACCGCTCCTTGCTGCAATTCTTCCCAATCTTCCTCATCCATCAACGCCGGCTTTATAGGTCGCAAAGCCTTCAAGATCCCTTGCTGCGCCAATAGATCCTTCACCCTCGTTTGCCATAATCCGAAGTTACCCTGACCATCGAATTTCGCGACTTCGGATTTTGCTCCTGACATCTGATACCAATTGTTGACGAAAACGGGTAAAGAAAACGAAAGAACACGAGAATTTTACGAGGTTCGGCAATGTGCTTACGTCCTCGGTGCCTAGGCGGCGCTAGAATTTTATTCAATGATATTTTAGGTCTAGGTTACATCTCTATTTATAATAGAAAACCTTGGTACATAATTACAAAATCAACCTTGTACCGTACCGCGGGGGCTACGCCCCCGTACCCCCAACCCACATAATTTGTAACCCCACAACGAGACTTTCTTTGTAAGGACAGTTGATGTTCGCTTCGCTCACTCCGCTCCATCTCCTATCCTCTTTACTGGTATATTTATGAGCCATACCTAACAGATTAGGATTATGATTTCAGATTTAATATATTAAAATTACTGAAAATAAAATATTTTTGTGTTTAATTATCATTTATATGGACTTCAACTCGAGTCAATTCATCAGATTAAAAAAATATTATTTTTTAAAATTCTATATTTCCATCAAAAGTAATTGATATATATGTTTCCATCTTCTTTACCTGATGCCAACTAGGGGTGTAAACGAGCCGAGTCGAGCTCGAGTATTGCAGAGCTTGACTCGATTCAAAAACTCGCGAGCTTAAATTTTCAAGCTCGACTCGAACTCGAAATCCTGAATTGAAGCTCGTGAGCAGCTCGAAAAGGCTTGAAATGAAAAAAAAAATTCTTAAACTTAACTCGATTGAAGCTTCAAACTCAAACTCGAACATGAACTTTAAATACATAAAAATCTTACTATATTTAAAAAAAATCAATACATAAATATTAATATTATTAATAATTTATTTTCTAAAAAAAATAATATCTTAATATATTATAGTTTCGAGCTGCTCACGAGCTTTTCGAGTCGAATATCGAGTAGGTCATTAAGAACTCGAGTCGAGCTCGAGCTCGAGTCGAATCCATTCGATTTGAGTATTTATCGAGCCTTAATTGAGTCGATCTCGAGTAGCTCACGATCTGTCTGGTCTCACTTACAGCCCTAATGCCAACATGAAACATGGAAAAAGGAATCATTTTTTCCCTTAATAAATTTAAGAAAATAAAAAGCAGCTACAACTTTCAAATAGTTTAGTTACAAGTCATAAAGGAGTTGGGTTAAATTTCTTTACCAGCAATTGAATGCATATATGAAATTAATATATCTTTCACACGTTTTAGTATGATCCACTATGATGATATAGTTTGAATTATTGGCATACATGTCATGATGTTATGAATGATTTTTATGGAAGAAAGAGTAAAACGAGTTTCAAACATACCATCCCATTGGATTCAACTTTTTTTTTCCTTTAATTTCTATTAGAGTAGAGAAGGGAACTTCCCATGAGTACTCGATTCATTAAAACTGGTGGCAGTGGCATGTCATGGAGATCATTGGGCAATGGCAGTGGCAGACCACTCATGTAACGAAGCTGACGCCAGTACGCCAAAACCGACTCCATCACCATAGCTTTGGTGGTGTTCTACACAACTTGTTTAGATTTCACACAAAATCAAGTGTGAAATTGGGGCCACCCACGGCCCTCGTAATCCTGACGTTGTTTCTTACATCACCACCAACACAAGCACCATCCCTTTTCCTGTATTTGTGAAAAAAAATGGAAGCAATTAGATAATTTGGGCCCAATGTTTTAGGAGCACATGGAAGATTAGTATGATCCACTGACCCTTAGCCGAAGCCCGAACATACAATCAGCATAGACTTTGATCATAGGAAAATGAACTAGGTCTAGCCCTTGTTTTAAATGTGCTTCAAACATATAAACAAAACATATGAAATCATTGTCACTGTTTTCTCCGGTTGTCTTCATCATTAATTGAATATACTTAAACCAGATATATGCTTATATATTATACTCAATTCCTCATAACGTAAAAGATTTCCATTATATCTCATCTGTCTATAGCTCATACCAAAAAAAAAAATTAGTTTACCCTTATTCCCATATGTAATGGGATAAGGGGAAGGTAGGATAGTAGGCTGCCCCCAACGTCGGTTTAAGAGCAGTTTCCGTGAGAGACCTCCGAATTATGAAATGCCCTCCGTGAGACTCGATCTCACGACCTCAAGGTTAAGAACCTTGCGCTCTACCAACTGAGTTGGATGGTCATTTCCTATAGCTCATACCAGATATACTTAATAATTTCATCTGGTTTTGGTAAAGTTCCCAAGTTGTTTACAGCTTTTATTGTATTGTATGGTCAATAATTTCATCTGTTTTATCCTTCAATATGTCCTATAGAATTTTATTCAAAAGATGCTAACCTATAACTAATGAAGAAAATTGAAGAAAAACTCTGAGAAACATCAAACATGTACAGTTTTAACTGTTAACGGTGTGGTTCATTCAATTTCCAAAGCACGACAACCTATAATTAATGAAAGCCAGGCATCAGTGATCACTTTTATTTTATTGTTTTGATTTCATTTTTTAGAAATAATATTTTAATTATTAATTTATTATCAAATTATTATTTTAACATTAATTATCATCACATTAATAACCTCATATGTTAATAACCGATTAATATTTTATTTAATTATTCTAGAATATCAAATTCATATTCTTTTACAATTTTGACTATAATTCTAAAAGAATTAAAAATACTTCATTAAATTTATGAATCTTTTCATCTTCCAACCCACATATTATCATTGTCGCCTACTATTATTGAATTCCAATAATAACTTACATCAACCATCGTCGTTGTTGTTATGACCATCGTCGTTCGCTCGCCTTTCGTAAAATAATTTAGTATCAAAATTTTCTTTCTCCTCCTCTAACAATATTTTCTTAGGGAACAACTTTTATACTTACATTAGGCCGAGAATAATTCCAAAAGTAAACTTTTTTTTATATATCTACTACTATTTAAAATTATAAAATAAAATGCATAATTTAGAGAGAAAAAAAACTTCTTCCCTTTTCTACTTGTCTTCGACATCATAATAAATATTTTCTTTAAAGTTTTATTTCCATTCGGTCTATTAATTTATGTTTATTTTATTAGTTTTAACTATAGAAATATTCAAGAAAAAACTATAAATAAACCTGATTTAAATAGAAGAAAATTTTAAGATCGTGAAATGAACATGTTATTTTTTCAATTATGGATAAGAATTGTTTAAACTTATTGAACTGATAAAATCTTTGGACAAATATGGTATTGGAAAAAAATTAATATTCCGTGTTTAAATCTTTTCGAAACGCATGAATCAATTTACCTCAGTAGTTAAAGAAATTGTTGTTATTCTTGAAAGTCATGAGTTCGAGCACCATCGATTACAAGAATGGTTGAACGTTCATTGTTAAATGGTTAAGAGCGCTTAAAATATATATTATTTTGTAATCATATTTATCTAAATAATAAAAGAAAGCCTTTTTTCAAAAACATTTTAACAATTCTCCCGCTAATAAAACTTCATGTGGGGATGTTTCAGTTTTTTTCAATGGAAAAACCTGAAACTGCAAGATTTCCTGCAAAATTCAAGTCCTTGATGCTGACTTTTTGGTCCCTTCAGCACGTGAAATGTTCGTTCAAGGGCCCTTTTCAAGTCAACAATAGCTACATAATATTTCCCCCCCCCCAAAAATAAAATATTTTCGATTAAGAAATTACTATCTTTACTAAGATGATAATAAATCTTATCTTATAAGATATAATTTTTTTTAATTATCACACACGGATTTATTTCATATTCGATTATTATTGCAGAACTTTCGGCTACAATTCATTCTATATTAGTCCTTCTTTCTCATAATTAATAAGTTTCACAACATATGAATGAATGAAGCTACATTGTAATATTGGAATCATTAATGGTAAAGAAGAAAAGGGCAGTATAAATGGAGGGTGACACTCTTCCTCTGCCAGCAGAAATAGTTTTTTATTATTATTATTGTCGGATAGCTAACACTCGTGCAGTTTCCACGGGGTAACTCCAGACCAAATAGATTGCACAACCGTGTCGTGTTTGGGGTTGAGATATGGCGAAATTTGCTCTCTTTTAGACCCCAGGTTAGCTTGGTTAGGGGTTCAGTCAATTATATATATACTTTTTGTAAGCACCATTTCATTTTTTATTCACCATACCCTACCACTACCACTACCATCCACCCACCAAGCACCATCCCATGTTTCCCTCCTCCTCCACTACAATTCCAACTTACTATTTCCTCATTATTATATTAGCTGCCATTTCACTAAATTCAAAATCCCATTACTTTCAATGCTCTCAATTGGCGCTAAAATTCCACCACTGGGACACATTGAATTCTCCATGCTGGTTCCTTATCTTCCACCGAAGTAATGGACAGGGTGTCTTTTTCTAATGCTGGTGTAAGCACTATCTTATTATTCAAACACCCCCACCATCTCGTGTTTCCTAGGCACATAATCACCCAAAATTTTGTAATATTTTGTGTTAAAATTATGTAAAAATAAGGCTATAAAAGCCGAACGAAATGTATGAACAAGGGGCGGGATTCAAACAACAAAAGGAAAGTGAAACAATTGCAGGAGCTTTTTCTCTCGGTTTTTAGACGAAATACAAAGCAAGTTTTAAGGGTTTTTTTTTCTATTTTTCATTTTATTATCTTTCTAAGTAAAAATAAACGTATTGGCATATAGTGTTTTAATTTTTTTTTATTTTAATTTCAAAACAACAAATAATATATATATATATATATATACTTGCATATTTTAAAAAAAATAGAGAGAGGAGTTAGATAGATAAATTACCTGAGTCATAAGAATCTTCACGGTAGCCGGAGGGAGAGGAAATCCAAATGTTGAAAGGTTTTTGGGGTTGTTTTTGAGTGTTTTTCGAGGGTTTTAGCCTCAAATAAGAGTTCGATAGATCTATGCCTAGACAGCATTTTGGGACAATTTGGGTTTTCCGCCCGCCACATGCCTATAGAGCTCTCTCCTTTTTTTTTTTTGGTAAAATGAAACAAAAAAAAAGCAAAGAGTTAGTATATATAGACAAAGTAAATGGGTAAATTATATCTTAAAGGCTTGTAACTTTTCCATGTGTTTACGTTTTGGTCCCTGTATGGACCAAAATTGCTATTGCACCAATTTGTTATGCATGTTTTAATTATCTGGTAAATTCACTATTTTAGTCCTTCAAACTTAGCCGAATTTTTACACGTTGGTCACTGGACCTTTCGTTTTTAATTTATTTTAATTGTATTACTCTATTTTATTTATTTTAATTTAGTCCCTTTTAGTTTTTGATTTAGCTACTAATGTTTTAATTTTTACATTTTGATTATTGTTTATTTCTTATTTAGCAACTAGCTTTTATTTTCTTGCATTTTAGTCATTTTTATTTTACATTTATGCAATTAGGTCTTTATTTTATGTTTGTTTTATTTTATATTTTTAATGTTTTTATTATCTTTTGTTTTAATTATGTTTAATTGTTTTGTTTCGTAGCTTTAATTCTAAATTTAGTTTTTAAATTAGATTAATATTCGAATCAAATTTAGAAATTAGGATGACACTTTAGTTTTAATTAGGAAGCCATTCGAGCCGAGTTTTAGCATAAGACGCCCGATTACTTGAATCGATTGCTCGAATTTTAAAATTTATTAATTATTAATATTTTCTAAAAATTATAAGTTTAATAATTTAGATAAAAGTAAGGTTTTAATTTAATCCTCAACTTTAGAAATTATCGATTTAGGTCCTTAAGCTTTTAGATCTTGACTCTTTAGTACATGAATTTCTATTAGAATTTTATTTTTGACATAATTAATTAAGATTAATATTAGAGCCTACATTTTTAGATTTGAGCCTTTAGGTTCCTTTAATTTAATAATTTGACACTTTAAGCTATAAAAACCTTAATTTACTTTTAGTTTAATTAGGATGAATACATTTTTTGTCTGATTACATTTTATTTTAACTCTAAGACACTGTTCACTTATTTAAGGAATTAATAGTATATCTCACGCGATCACGCTCAGGGGTGACTACTGGTGATTCCCTAAATAGGTCGACATCATTTTTAAAACCACATCATGTTTTCCAAAAACGAGGCTGTCGTAACCGTCTTTCGGTTGGGCCCCGGAATTGGGCTTCGACTTGAATAAATGGTTAAGAGTCGCCACCGATCATTTTAAAACGAATTTAGGTAGATTGGACACCATCTTACCTGATCTACGTTGTACCAAAAATATGTCGGATTCGGGAGTCGGTTACGGCCAAGGAAGGATTAGCACCCTTGAACTGCCCTTTCGGTACCAATTAATTTGCCGTTGTCTTTTTGCGAAAATTGAAAAATTTAAATTAAAATTTAAATTACCCGATTCGAAGTACTTACCTTTGATCGGATGAAACGAAGATCCTTAAAGAGATAGATATGTTAAAAAATGAATAAAAGAATAATAATAAAATTAACTAAAATAATAAATCAAAGGAGGAAAAAAATGAGGAAAAAAAATGAATAAAGAGGAAAAATATTAAATAAATAAAAAACAAAAATAAAAATAATAAAATAAATTTAAGGGAAATGAGAGAAAAAAAATACTAATAAAAAATGTTAAATAATAAAAAATAATAATTACAATTAAAATAAAATCAAATAAAAATTTATAGGGTTAAATCGAAACAAAACAAAATTAAGGGATTAAATTAAAATAAAAATGAAGGCTGCAAAAACGAAGAGTAAATAGTTAGGAGGGCCAAACAATAATTAAGCCTAAATTCGGAATAATGACTAAAATACAAACAAAATAAAATTAGAAATCCCAATCGAAGCTGTTGAAAATTATTCTAGTGACCAAAATACAAATGGTACAACTTACAGGGACCTAGAACACGGTTTACCCATGCGTTGACCCGAGAGATGCCCTAGACTCACCTAAACGGCGTCGTTTTGGGGGGTTTATATACCCCTTATATGCGCTTTTGGCTATCACTCTCCCTTATTTCCCTAATCTGGCCGTTCTCTCCTCTTCCTCTTCTCTCCTTTCAGACGCAGACCAACCATACACAGAAACCTTACGACCTCTTACCCAGAAAATGTTACCTTTGATGGCCTTTCACTTTCCCGGTGGTTTCTTCGGCGTTTGGCCTTTGTGTTTCGTTGTTTTGCTTGTTCTCTTGGTTTTATCGTAGCGTTTGGTTGTTGGTGTTTTTTGTGTGTGTGGTTTCGATCCTTTTGTAGTCTCTCGGTTTTGTTTACTGTATATGGTTGATGGTTGTGTTTCGGTGACGCTGGCTCCTTGTTTTACTGTGGGTTCTGTTTATTTTGTTGGTGATGCCCTCGGTCTTACTGTTGGTTGATGTTATTGTGTTGATGGTGTTGTGATGTTCGTCGTGGGTATTGTGTTTCTCTTGGTTCGTTCTTGGTTTACTGTGGCTATGGCTTTCGATGTTCTCCTCCTTCTCGGGGGTTCTCTCCGTTGTATTTATAGGCCCCGATGGGGGTCCGTTTCCGACTGTTTTGGGGTCGATCCCGGATATTCCGGGGTCGTTCTCGGTGATCTCGGATGGTTCAGTCCGAGTAGTTCCGGTTTTGGTGTTGCACATCGTCGAAATACTCGGCCGGCCAGTGACTTTCGATCCTCTGTAACCCTTGACCTTGACCGTTGGATTGGGTCAGATCCAACGGTCCAGGATCTGATGCGGCGCTGGACTTAACGTGGAAACCCTAATCTTTTGGACTTTGTTCCTGGGCTGGGTCAGGCCCTACTGTTGGACCTGCACATTGGATTTTTGGACCCTGGATCCTGAACAACAAACAAAGCATAAAAATAAGGAATAAAATAACATAAAATAAAATAATAATAATAATAAATAATAAAAATAAAAATATTTTCAAAACCATATATAATATATAAATTTCTAAAATATTTTTTTAAAAAATTATAATATATATATATTTTCAAAAACTATATAATATATATGTTTTCAAAAATGTTTTAAAAACTATATATTATATTTATTTTCAAAATGTTTTAAAAACTATATAATATATAAATGTTTTCAAAAATATTTTCAAAACTATAATATATGTGCTTTCAAAAATGTTTTCAAAAATTATATATATATAAGTTTTCAAAATGATTTTAAAAAATTATATATTATATATATTTTTTAAAATGTTTTTTTTAAACTATACATTATATGGTTTTAAAAACTATTAAAAATTATATATTATATACGTAGTTTTAAAATATGTATATATATATATAAATATGTATGTACATATAAAGGAAAAATATGTCGACGAAAATTAGTGTCTACAGCTGCCCCTCTTTGTCCTTTTTCGTGGAATGAAAAATAGGACAAAGATAAAAAGACACAAATTTTCGTTCGGTAGAGTTGAAAAATAACTCCCTGTCAAATTGAGTTGCGGATGGCTCCTCCGTTGCGAAGTCGAGTCCACCTTGAAATTGAAGCCGTAGTTCGAAATTTGAATCGGAATGTGGCCTCTCGTTGCCAAATTGTAGTCAACCTCGGTCTTCTTCTCGGATTAAAGACCTTGGTTAAAATTCGACTGGAAATTAGTTCCTTGACTCCACCATGTGATTGCCAGGCCCTTGAGCTGAATAAAACCGAACTCGAAAGGTCCTCGTCAACGTATGGCTTTTCTCGGTTTGAACTATGCTGTCGAAAAACAGTTTCTTGTCACTAAGGCGCAATTAACCCAGGTCTTCTCCTTAACTTGAAAACCTCGATTACAGCCGAACAGTAGTGTGATTGAGGTGTCATCGAGCTGATTGTAATCGAACTCAACAATTTTATTGACAGATAACCCTTCTTGCCTTGAGCTATTCTGTAAGCTTGATTTGCCTCTAAGTTGAATATAATCGAACTCAAAGGTCTTAAGCAGATAACCCTTCTTGACTTAAGCTATGCTGCAAATGATGTGCCTTGGAGCTGAGCGGAGTCGAACTCGAAGGTCTTTTGGTCACAGATAACCCTTCTAGCCTTGAGTTATGCTGTAAATGATGTGCCGTTGAGCTGAGCGTAGTCGAACTCAAAGGTCTTTTGTTGGCAAACAACCCTTCTAGACTTAAGTTGTATTGCAAATGATATGCCTTGGAGCTGAGCGTAGTCGAACTCGAAGGTCTTTGGTTGGCAGATAACCCTTCTCGACTTAAGTTATGCTGCAAATGATGTGCCTTGGAGCTGAGCGGAGTCGAACTCGAAGGTCTTTTGGTCACAGATAACCCTTCTAGCCTTGAGTTATGCTGTAAATGATGTGCCGTTGAGCTGAGCGTAGTCGAACTCAAAGGTCTTTTGTTGGCAAACAACCCTTCTAGACTTAAGTTGTATTGCAAATGATATGCCTTGGAGCTGAGCGTAGTCGAACTCGAAGGTCTTTTGGTTGGCAGATAACCCTTCTCGACTTAAGTTATGCTGCAAATGATGTGCCTTGGAGCTGAGCGGAGTCGAACTCGAAGGTCTTTTGGTCACAGATAACCCTTCTAGCCTTGAGTTATGCTGTAAATGATGTGCCGTTGAGCTGAGCGTAGTCGAACTCAAAGGTCTTTTGTTGGCAAACAACCCTTCTAGACTTAAGTTGTATTGCAAATGATATGCCTTGGAGCTGAGCGTAGTCGAACTCGAAGGTCTTTGGTTGGCAGATAACCCTTCTCGACTTAAGTTATGCTGCAAATGATGTGCCTTGGAGCTGAGCGGAGTCGAACTCGAAGGTCTTTTGGTCACAGATAACCCTTCTAGCCTTGAGTTATGCTGTAAATGATGTGCCGTTGAGCTGAGCGTAGTCGAACTCAAAGGTCTTTTGTTGGCAAACAACCCTTCTAGACTTAAGTTGTATTGCAAATGATATGCCTTGGAGCTGAGCGTAGTCGAACTCGAAGGTCTTTGGTTGGCAGATAACCCTTCTCGACTTAAGTTATGCTGCAAATGATGTGCCCTCGAAGCTGAGTGTAATCGAACTTGGGGGTCTTTGGCAGATATCCCTTCTTGACTTAAGCTATTCTGCAAATGATGTGCCTTGGAGCTGAGCGTAGTCGAACTCAAAGGTCTTTTGTTGGCAAACAACCCTTCTAGACTTAAGTTGTATTGCAAATGATATGCCTTGGAGCTGAGCGTAGTCGAACTCGAAGGTCTTTGGTTGGCAGATAACCCTTCTTGACTTAAGTTATGCTGCAAATGATGTGCCCTCGAAGCTGAGTGTAATCGAACTTGGGGGTCTTTTGGCAGATAGCCCTTCTCGACTTAAGCTATGCTGCAAATAGTTTGTTTAAAAATGGCTTCCCTTTACGGGTCGAAAACGGTCATGATTCTTCCGGTGGTTCCCCTAAGCTGGTCTGGGAAAACCTACTGATAAATTCTGACAGCCGGATATCTTCCGTCGTGGAATTGAAATCTGGCTTGAAAGTGTTAACTGAAAACAAGTTGCTCCTGGTGAGTTTGAACCGAACTAGATTTGATCTGAATTGGTTCTCGAACCCATCTGAAATTGGTTCTAAGATCTGTAGTTATGTAAAGTCGGTTGAGGTGTAGCTTCTTGCTGCTGAGTTACACCATCGTTCTTTAAAGGTGCTTGCAAGTTGAGTAACTTTCATCCTGAAGTCGAAGCTTGACTCTGAAAGCTGCAAAATTATGTATGCTAAAATGATGAATGTGATGCACCTAAGTATGTCTAAGATGCATGCAACATGAATAAATTATGTGTTTTTTCTTGGATGGAGTCTCGTGCTTTGCCTGCTAATCTGGTCCATGGAATCGATCGTGCCCCATTTGCTTCTCGAGCTTGGGTTTTATAGACATTTCATATCTGAGATTGTTCTGTTTGAAAACATTTTTCTCCTTTTTCTTGTTTCAGGAGAGAGAAATGATAAAAATGTTGTAAAGTATTGTTCGCAATTGAATCAAATTGTAAACATGAGTTCAAAGTATATCAAAGGAATCAATAGCACTTTTTATGATTTCAGAGTTACAGGTCTTTGACAAATGTTCAAAATGATGAGTTGGCTTTAGGTTGGCCTCCTATTTTCTAAGGTTCTGGCAAAAAGAAAAAAATGTCATTTTTCTTGGTCATTGAACATGTTTTGACATTTTGATTGGATGCGGACAAAATGACGCAACTAGCATTATCAACTACTAGGCCTTCTATTTCGGTTCTCCGAAATCTTTCATTTGTTCAAGTTTTGTAGGCTCCTCTAACAAAGGTAGTGTAGAAATATCGGTCTAAAAATGAAATTCTTGAGTGCTCGTGTGTAGTTGACTATAACAGGTGTTCCTTAACTCTCTTAGTCCAACATTACCGAAAATTTCTTTTTTAGATAAATTTCATTTACTTTGCCATTGTCTGGCTAGCAAAATCCATAAAGCCGGGGCGTTCAACCAATTGCTTTAGAAGGACAGCTTAGTATTATAATCACTTTTATCAGGTTTAACTGAAGGGTTCGTCTCATCACAAAGTCTTCAGCCTGACAAAAGCAGTGGAGCAAACACCGAATTGCCAAGTTTTCGAGCAATGTCATGGTTTGAACGTAATATACTCATAAGGCCAGGGCTTTCAAGTTTCCTCTATAACCAATTGCCTTAGCGGAATAGCTCAGTTCTTAAGATTGTCAAGAAGAACCTGTTATAGCCTAGGTATTTGTTGAAAGTCAAAAATTTCATCTTTAGAGTTCAATTTTCAAGCAACTGACCTAAACTAGATTCACATACTCGACTCTTTCATTTGTAAAGATCATCATCGTCATTGAACATCTTAAATAAAAAACATAGTAATTGTCATATGCAAATGATGCCCCATGTTGTCCGTACCTTATGAAAGGAAAAGGGTATATTGGTTAATTCCAAGAGCGGGGTATGGTGTTTGAGGGTATATTCTAGATAAGGTCAAAGTCCTTGTTTTTAAATCATGTTACTTCGTCAAAGATTCATAATTTTGAATCGTTTACAGAGTTTCTTAATTCAAATGATATGCAAAGAATTACAAATTTGTAAATATGATCCATTGCTTAACATCTTTTAAAGTAACATAAATTTGATTAAAATGTTCTTACAAAAACTTGAAAAAAATGGAAGAAAAACAAAGTCAAACAGAATGCCTCAAATGATGAAATGATATTCCTCACTTGGATGCCCCCAAGTTGTTGAAGTCGATCCAGTTCTGGTTGCGCATCTTTTGTACGACCCTCTGAATGCGTAACAGTTCTCAATTGTGTGCCTGGGACTCGCCATGATATTCACAATACGCATTCTCGTCATACCACTTGGGGTATGGGGGCTTCATAGGTTCTACTGGATATGGTGACACCACATGGGTGTCAAGAAGTTGCTGGTAAAGCTCTTTGTAGGTCTGGGAATTGGGTCGAATGTTCCTTTCCCTCCTGGAATCTTGTTTAGAAGTACCTAACGGTACAGCTGCAGTTGATTTTGGGCTGGAGATTGTAAACACTTTGCTGGAGTGTTTGTGTTATTAACCTCTCCATCCCTCTCCCTCATAGGAGGCTTCTTACTGGCTTCCCCATCCTTAATCTTGCCTTGCTTTATGGCCGACTCAATCATTTCTCCGGCCATAACCAAGTCTGAAAAGCTTCCTGATGTGATCGCCACCAGATGCCCGAAGTATGGAGCCTTCAGAGTCTGTACGAAAAGTTTCGGGTTTCCTTTTCATCTAACGGTGGATGAACTTGCACAGCCAAGTCCTCCATTTGTGTACTGCCTGAAACTCTCGTTATGCTTCTTTTCCATGTTTTGTAGCATAACTCGATCTGGTCTTATGTCATTGTTATGCTTGTATTGTTCCAGAAATGACTTGGCCAGGTCCTTCCAGGTCTTGATATTTGATCGGCTTAGCTGGTTGTACCACCGAATGGCTGAGCCCGATAGATTTGATCGGCTTAGCTGGTTGTACCACCGAATGGCTGAGCCCGATAGACTATCCTGAAAGCAGTGGATCAGAAGTTGGTCGTTTCCTCCATATCCTGTCATCTTTCGGCAGAACATGATGATGTGAGCGGATGGGCAACTATTCCCGTCAAACTTCTCGAACTCCGGGGACTTAAATTTCGGGGGAGAACCAAGTCCGGGACTAGACTAAGTTCCGCTGCATCGATTCATGGTAGTCACGGTCTCCTTTGACTATATTCATTTGGTCCTCCAATTGTTTGATTTTTTCCTCCATCTTCCTCGCTTTTTTCCTCTTCGTCCAAATCCGGTACTGGTAATAACCCGATTGTTCTTAGGGTTGAATACAGACGAGGGCCTTGCTTTTGCAGCAGATGAGTCCCCTCGAAGTTCTGGTAAGATTTCAGGTGAGATAACCACTGTGGGGTAGGTTGTATAGTTACCCCTTCCGATGAACCTGCCCCAGGCGCACTGGTCTGTTGTAAGCCAACTAACTTGGCAACGATCTGATCAACCAAGGACTCTTGGTTCTTTGTGATTGTTTCTAGAGTATTTCGACTGTTCTGGTTTATCTTGTCTTCTAGCTCTTTTTGTTTTAATATTCTCCTCGATTTGTGTAATTCTGGCTTCCATCCTCTTCTTCTTCAAACGAGGTTATGTGGATGGGGTGTGTCCAATGCTTGAGACGGTGTATCCAGTATTTACTCTTTGATGAGACATGTATGTTAGTTAATGTGAATGCAAAGAAAATAACAAAATGCAAAGAAAATAACGAAATGCAAAATGTCTAAATGCATGATGCATGAAATGTCCGAGGCATTAATCCAAAAAAATGTGCCTGTTATTCTGAATAACCCTTATTGGTGACAAAAGTGTTACATCTGAAGAGACAAAAAACTTTTTTTTTTTGGGTGGTACAAATCCTGTACAGCTTCTGACAAGTTGATTCGTCTTTTTCACTGGTTGAATATCCTGTCGAACCATTCCGGCTCCTTTGGCTAAAATGTACAAATAACGAAAGTGCCATTGGAGTCTTCCATCGAGAGAAATTATCCGAAGCTTGCCTCTTGAATTCGTCAGTAATGGCATCCAGCTCAGCTAGTGTTTTACCATCTTGTTCTTGTAGTTTTCGAAAGGATCGACCGGGTCAGTGACCTTTTCCTCGTATTGCCCCTGTTACTTTGCCTTTGAGTATTCTTTGACCACGGTTGGACTTCTGAGTTTTTTGTTTTTATCTCTTTGTATTATAACCCATTCGTCCATTAATGCAGATATTCATGTTTAACAAACACATTTTTGGTGGATCAACACATCGTTTTAAATGATGCAAACGATGAACACAAAATAAAATAGAACAAAAAAATAAAAGGGTTAGTGAGGTAAATCAAACCAATAAAAAAAATGAAAAATCCTACCCCACATGATATCTACCCCTCATGTTTTAATTCCTACCCGGACATGATTTCTATTCCGCATGCTAATTTTAAACAAATCCTAACCACATATTTGTCTAGTTCGCATGCTTTGAACATAAAATAAAGCAGGAAACAAAGCATCCTAGGGTTTGGAATGAGGTTTTGGGGTGGGCTCTACTTCCCTGTACTCTCCCGGTTTAGGTTCTAAAAACGGTACTCGAGTTCTCCTTGCCGGTGCCCCCTTGGGCTTACCAGACCCTTAGTCCTAAACCCATCACAGGCTTGTGTGGACTAAGTTAAACTCGAGGGGACACATTCCCTTATGCCCGCACGGTGAATAAATTCACACGAAGACATAAGGTATATGAATCCCGAAGGCTACTTGCTAGGCATATGCGGTGAATAAATTCACACGAATGCGTCGCTTTCACCCCCACTTAAAAGGGTTCGGAGCTCGGATTTAGAGCTTAGAGATGACAATTTTGAAAAAAATCTGAAATCATTAAAAAACATCAGTACAACTATTTATTTGAAACAAAATAATCAAAGGTAAATAATTGGAATCGAATAGATAAATTAAAATTTAAATTTACAATTTTCGCATAAAAAGACAACGGAAAATTAATTCTGGCCTGACTCACTTACCTGTCCCCAGCGGAGTCGCCAAGCTGTCGTAACCGTCTTTCGGTTGGGCCCCGGAATTGGGCTTCGACTTGAATAAATGGTTAAGAGTCACCACCGATCATTTTAAAACGAATTTAGGTAGATCGGACACCATCTTACCTGATCTACGTTGTACCAAAAATATGTCGGATTCGGGAGTCGGTTACGGCCAAGGAAGGATTAGCACCCTTGAACTGCCCTTTCGGTACCAATTAATTTGCCGTTGTCTTTTTGCGAAAATTGAAAATTTTAAATTAAAATTTAAATTACCCGATTCGAAGTACTTACCTTTGATCGGATGAAACGAAGATCCTTAAAGAGATAGATATGTTAAAAATGAATAAAGAATAATAATAAAATTAACTAAATAATAAATCAAGGAGGAAAAAAATGAGGAAAAAAATGAATAAAGAGGAAAATATTAAATAAATAAAAAAAAAAAAAACAAAATAAAAATAATAAATAATTTAAGGGAAATGAGAGAAAAAATACTAATAAAAATGTTAAAATAAAAATAATAATTACAATTAAAATAAATCAAATAAAAATTTATAGGGTTAAATCGAAACAAAACAAATTAAGGGGTTAAATTAAAATAAAATGAAGGCTGCAAAAACGAAGAGTAAAGAGTTAGGAGGGCCAAACAATAATTAAGCCTAAATTCGGAATAACTAAAATACAAACAAAATAAAATTAGAAATCCCAATCGAAGCTGTTGAAAATTATTCTAGTGACCAAAATACAAATGGTACAACTTACAGGGACCTAGAACACGGTTTACCCATGCGTTGACCCGAGAGATGCCCTAGACTCACCTAAACGGCGTCGTTTTGGGGGTTTATATACCCCTTATATGCGCTTTTGGCTATCACTCTCCCTTATTTCCCTAATCTGGCCGTTCTCTCCTCTTCCTCTTCTCTCCTTTCAGACGCAGACCAACCATACACAGAAACCTTACGACCTCTTACCCAGAAAATGTTACCTTTGATGGCCTTTCACTTTCCCGGTGTTTTCTTCGGCGTTTGGCCTTTGTGTTTCGTTGTTTTGCTTGTTCTCTTGGTTTTATCGTAGCGTTTGGTTGTTGGTGTTTTTTGTGTGTGGTTTCGATCCTTTTGTAGTCTCCTCCTCCTTCTCGGGGTTCTCTCCGTTGTATTTATAGGCCCCGATGGGGGTCCGTTTCCGACTGTTTTGGGGTCGATCCCGGATATTCCGGGGTCGTTCTCGGTGATCTCGGATGGTTCAGTCCGAGTAGTTCCGGTTTTGGTGTTGCACATCGTCGAAATACTCGGCCGGCCAGTGACTTTCGATCCTCTGTAACCCTTGACCTTGACCGTTGGATTGGGTCATATCCAACGGTCCATGATCTGATGCGGCGCTGGACTTAACGTGGAAACCCTAATCTTTTGGACTTTGTTCCTGGGCTGGGTCAGGCCCTACTGTTGGACCTGCACAATTGGATTTTTGGACCCTGGATCCTGAACAACAAACAAAGCATAAAAATAAGGAATAAAATAACATAAAATAAAATAATAATAATAATAAATAATAAAAATAAAAATATTTTCAAAAACATATATAATATATAAATTTCTAAAATATTTTTTTAAAAAACTATAATATATATATATTTTCAAAAACTATATAATATATATGTTTTCAAAAATGTTTTAAAAACTATATATTATATTTATTTTCAAAATGTTTTAAAAACTATATAATATATAAATGTTTTCAAAAATATTTTCAAAACTATAATATATGTGCTTTCAAAAATGTTTTCAAAAATTATATATATATAAGTTTTCAAAATGATTTTAAAAAATTATATATTATATATATTTTTTAAAATGTTTTTTTTAAACTATACATTATATGGTTTTAAAAACTATTAAAAATTATATATTATATACGTAGTTTTAAAATATGTATATATATATATATATATGTATGTACATATAAAGGAAAAATATGTCGACGAAAATTAGTGTCTACAGCAATGTTCGGTTATTAGACATAATAGTTGATCTCCCGCATTTACGCTCGGGGGCGAATGCTACCGGACTCAATAAACAAATACCCTTTTCAACTTTGTATCCTTAATGATTTTTAAATTAAATAAAGATCGAACTCAAAATTTCTAATTTTAAATATAGGGTAATCAACTAGGTACCAATTTTTGGGCACGCTTGTGGGGGTGCTAATCCTTCCCCACACGTAACCGACTCCCGAATCTGATTTCTGGATTTTCGTATACCCCAAAACTTGATATTTTATTAAAATAAATGTTTTTATTAAAATCACCCTGTGTTTTTACGGTGTTCTAATCGCACCTTAACTGATTGATTGCGATTCCTCACATTTCGAAACATTTTTTCAAAGAGAAAACTCTGAGTCGATATCGATCTTTCTCCGCCCGAACGAAAAACGGTGTCGACACTTTTCAATTCCAATTTTTCATACGGCTGACAGATATCTGAAACTCAACACTCAACAGTGGGTGACACACTATTTACATAGCATGCAAAGTGTAAACTTGAAAGATGCACAGTAAACAAAACAAAAAAAACTTTAACATGAATTATATAATATTTGTTCATTAGTATTTGACACAACAGTTACGCATGATCTCTTTTTTCCTCAAAATATAATTATAAAACGATGTTTTTATTGATTTTCTTTTATTACAATATCTGGTTAGAATTATTTTTTAATTAATATTTATTAAAAATTATTTTAGATTGATATATTTCTGTGTCATGTAAGATGAATCCTTGTAATGTTAGACGTGTCTTTGAAACTATGCCTTCACCTACGTGACGGTACACTTGAAAGAGACTATAAAATATTAAATAATAACAAAAATAGATGAAATGCAAAAATGTAAAAAGCTCAAAAAAACTGTGTCCCAAAAAAAAATACATGCAGTACGTGTCCACGACACTTATTTGCACAAGTACAAATCCAACGACGACGACGAGATGCATATATATAAATTTTGTTTCTAATTATGTAATAAGTACATATTTAAAATGTTATATTCAAATAATTAAAAAATTAATATTTTAACACTATAAAATTTGAGAATCTCGTGGTCAAAATGTCTAATATTTAGCATTTAAAGACTTTAACTTAATCAGACTCATTTTAGAACAAAAATAAAAGATAATTTTAGATATTGTAATCTTAAATATTTCGAAAGATAATAATTGACGAATAACATATATTTTTATATTAACATGTAAATAAAAAAATTTAACAACAACAATGTTTTTTTATCTTCTCGGAAAATAAAATATTGTAATATATTCTTATCATTGCTTAAATTTAATTTCAGTTCAAACTATTAAAAAATATAATCCAGTTGAAAAGATTAATCCTTTCTGGCAACAATATAAACACCTGATTATTGAGGTCTAAAATTGCTTGTGCCAATTATCTCCTCTCAACATTAACAATGAAGAATTTCCTCCAAACCACCTATATTTAGAGGGATAAAGTACACACAAATGGTTCTCGCTATAGGATGTTGTTTTATTAAATCTTCCGACTATTAAAAGTTACAAAATGATCATTTAACTATTTATATGTTCCAAACTCGTGCTTTTTCATTAAAAAATTTGACGGCAGTTTGAGCTGGACGTTAATCTGTTGACTGAGATATGTTAAAATATGATCCCAAAATTTCAAACGACTATCATATCTTAGTCATCATGTTAACGTTCAGCTCAGAATACCGTTAATTTTTTCTTAAAAAAGGATGACTTTGGAACATATAAATAATCAAGTGACCATTGTGTAACTTTTAATAGTCGAGGAACTCAACAAAACTACGTTATATAGTTAAAGGATCATTTTGCAACTTTTAATAATTGAGAGACTCAACAAAACAACATCATGTAGTCGGGAGATCATTTATATACTTTACCTTATTTTTAAACCTATTTTTATGTTAGATTATATAGTGAAATTCAAGTAAAAATTATATGTGCACGTCCTCTTAAAGTAAATTTTAATCACGAATGTATTGACGTTTTACTTACCCTAAACCTTAAACCCTAAAATGTTAACTCGTATGCATTTACTTATTTTTCTTAAGTTAAGAGATTAAATTGGAAAAATAGAGGAAATTTATTATAAAAAATTTAAATATTGAAAAATAAAATAAAAAATTGTCAAGAAGAGAAACTGTAATTAGACATGTATTCTAAAGTATTTTAGAAGTATGTAGTTCAAATTAGATCAAAATAAAATTAAATGAAGGAGAAATTGAAGAAATAAGAAAACTAAAGACCAAATTATAAAATAATTAAGTAACTTAATTTTTTTTGATTTGTAAAAGATTTTCTCAAAATTCTTTTCAAAATAAAATATGAGATTTAATGAATTTTTAGAATTGTTATCTAAAAATATTAGAAAAATGTCAAAAATAAAATTTTAATTATATTTGAAGGACTAAATGAGATATTATCAATTAATTTTAGTGTGACATCATTTTTTAATAACAACTAGAGATACGATACCCATTTTATAACACAATTCAAAGAATTTATAACCTCTAAATATTTGGTATCAATTTTTTTTAGTTTTATATAAATTTAAAATCGTTGGATAAATTGAAATAAAATACTGACATTAATTTATTATATTTTTTCAGTGAATATCTTATTATTTTATGTTGTTAAACTAAAGTGTCTATTTCCACTAATCTAACGATCTTAAATTTATTTAAAACTAAAAAAGTTTTATACAACGTAATAAAATGTTATCTATCTCCATATATATATCATGTTTTTCTTGTTTTTTATTTTTATTTTTTGCCATTTATTTATTTATTTATCAGACGTTACACACAATCAACTGTTCCTTTTTGGGTTTAAAAACCCAAACGCTTGAAAACTTCATTTCATCTGCTTTCTCCATTTTTGTTCCCCCTGTTTTGTAAGGAGCAAAGCTAGCAGACTTCAGCCATGGAAGATTGCAAAATGGAGGACTCTTCATATCAAAGAGAAATACCTCACCAACAAATGCCTGGAAGACACAAGGGTGGCTTCATTACAATGCCATTCATAATAGGTACTATGTGTTTGTATCAAGTTTTCTTTTACCATGTTTCTGGTGAATACTTTTTGCTTTAGTCTTCAGTCTTTTTTGTTTCTGGGTTTTACCATTCTTTTGTGGTTAGTGCAAAAAGCTTGGTACCCACATCAAATAGTTAGAAGAGTTTTTCAGGGCGATTTTGAAACACCAAAATGTTGAGATTTTCCAGTTTTCGAAATGTAGCGAATGGATCATTTGAGAAAGTGGCAGCCTATGGGCTGGTTCCCAACATGATACTGTATCTGATCAAAGATTATCACGTGGGTGTTGCTAAAGGCACCAATATTCTGTTTTTCTGGCAAGCTGCTACCAATTTCACACCTATATTGGGTGCTTTTGTCGCTGATTCACATCTGGGTCGTTTCCTAACCATTGGCTTGGGCTCCATTTGTAGTCTCCTGGTAACCCTTTTCCCCCCTCAATCTTTTTCTCATGTTATAGATGCTCTTATTGTTTTCCATGTGTAGTGTAGTCGGAAGAGTAGCTTCTAAGTGAAATAATCAATAATTATAATATGTTGACAAGTTCTAAAACAATATATTAATTCATTAGGAGATGATGACCAGCTTTAGCTTAAGGAAGAATGTCCCTCGGGATCCTGTTTTATTTTTATTAAAGTTGCTAAGTTTGAGCCAGTCACCGTGCCGGCAGCCCACGTGACTATAGGAAACATCTGATTGTTTTTGGGGGAGGGGGCTCTGATCATTCATTATTGGGGTTAATGGCATTGGTGCTAAATAAAGGACTGAGGACCGACTCTATCTCTTCTCATTTAGTTTCTTGTTCATTCATATTTAGTGTAAACATCTGCCACTCGACCTAACAACACTTGGGTTGTTGAGGTGGGTGGAGTTTGCTGCTCATTAGCTCTACTAATCTACAGTGCCCCTTTCTTCAACCAAAGGTTATTTTTTTTCTCAAACAGTAAGACAAAAAACAATATAATTTATTTTTAAAATGTAAACTAAACACACAATATGATTTGTAACTCATAAATATTGTTACGGAATTAAATTACAAGTATAAATATTTTTCTAACATTAGCTACTATTAATTTACATACAAGACTTACACTTTACAACTTCGCTTTCTTATTTGGTTCATAACTCTCTCATAATTCAATTATATACAATTAAAACCCATAACCAACATGATAAAATTTGTAGTTTTTAATAATTTTTTTATGAACTATCGATACATAAATATATTTTTCATGTGGTTTCTATATTAAATTATCATGAAATTTTCTACATCAGTTCAAGCTACATTACACTTGTCTTATAAACTCGAATGTTTAAATTTGCATGAGTCCTAATTAAGAGTTTGATTTAGATTTAAACTGTAAAACTCTCTTAGACTTGACTTCTCATTTCAAGTTTTTTCTCTCTCTCCAAGTTCGATGTATTCTTTTTCAACGATGTCCTAACATTTTTACGTACCAAGTAGAATACTCATTTGAATACTCCAAATTCTATAATTCATCTTTGTTAATTTTGGGATTTGTTATTGAATCAATTTTGCCATCTTCTTATGACTACGTAGACTCGAATTAATCATCGATGCCACTTGTTGGAGACATAAAGTGGGCACATTATATGAATTTATAATACCCAAATATTATTATGAAAATAGTTTACATGCTAGACTCACACTTCACAACTTTGTTTTCTTACTCAATTTACAACTCTCTTAATTCATTGTAGACACAATAAATATATACACATATTTTTAATGTGGTTTCTACATCAACATGGTAAGATTTCTAATTTCTACTAAAGTTTTAATGAAATGTCAACACACACACATTTTCTATGATGATATTTCTACATCAATCCAAACCATCTAATAATTGTGTTACCAACTTAAAATTTCAAATTTAGTTTAAATTCTAATTAAGAATTTGAGATAAATTAAACAATAATACTTTATGCAATCAAATTTTACTGAAACTTTTGATTGTTTGAATTTTAACAATAGTATCTATGCTGGCAGTGAAAAATGGCATGGATTTTAGAAAACACAATGTTAAGATCAGTTTGCTTCTTGCCAGCTTCACAATCGAAGCACAATCATTCCTTAACTTATGTTTTAAAAAAAGTTGTGCATGGCCCTTTGGATGCCCTTTTGCTGAGTTTTTTGTAGGCACAAAAATGGTACGAGTCTAAATCAAAGCGTCTTTGCTTAAGGACCAGGGAGTGTAATTAGCTAGGCACCTAAGTTGATCTGTATTGTGACTTGGACCATAGGTGCTGACCAAAATGCTTCCAAGTGGACCGACTTGGTGCAAAAGTTTTCCTTTGACAGACACACCCTGTCATCAGCTCTGACTACACTTACCAAACCAAAACAATAATTGAGACGTTGTATGCTATCAGAACTGGACAGTTTAGTGCGACAGTTACTTTTTGATTATCTTACTCAATTATTTAGGTGATGAAGAAAAATCTGTATGCAGAGCGTTTTTCAACACTGGTCCAGCCTGGTCTCCTGGTGCAATCCCATCCTAGTGATGGGGGGTGACCTACTTGGCTTAAGAATCATATGATTAGGTTCTCCCTTGGGGCCAACACTAAATAGTGCTGGTTTGCTTTCTCTGTTCATTTGGCTAATGTTGTTGTGGTCCATTAATTAGCACCTCCTAGTTTGCAAATTCACAATAATGATATAAAGACTCGTATTGATTACAATTTTTCGTTTTATTCGTCTGGTTAAATATAGTATGATCTCAATTATTTTTCTTTAGAGGTTTAGACACTTGTTTATAATTCCTACAAATAGATACATTCACGCTTGGTATTCATATTTCCAATGCATTATAAAAAATTTCCCTAATTTTCAACATATTGATCATATGATATAACTAGCTTCAACCACTGGTTTTTCCGTTTTATTATGCATTTTCATGAGAATAATCCTGACCTCGAACTCTATAGGGGATGACACTTTTATGGTTAACGACTATGGTTCCACAATCAAAGCCTCCATCCTGCGACATAATGGCCCAAAGCTGCAGATCTCCAACAGCGGGTCAGATGACTCTATTATTCTCCTCATTTGTTCTCATTGCCATTGGAGCTGGTGGTGTTAGACCATGCTCCTTAGCATTTGGTGCTGACCAATTGGACCGAAGAGATAATCCGAAAAACGACAGGGTCCTCGAGAGCTTCTTTGGCTGGTATTATGCTTCTGTAGCTATTTCTGTTCTAATTGCATTGACGGGCATTGTTTACATTCAAGATCACCGTGGATATAGAGTAGGATTTGGAGTTCCAGCAATCTTAATGTTGATCTCCGCACTTGTGTTCTTCCTTGCTTCTCCCTTATATATTAAGCAGACGGCAAGCAAGAGCTTGCTTACTGGCTTTGTACAAGTGATTGTCGTCGCTTATAAAAACCGGAATCTACCATTTCCGATAATCCGAAAAACGACAGGGTCCTCGAGAGCTTCTTGGCTGGTATTATGCTTCTGTAGCTATTTCTGTTCTAATTGCATTGACGGGCATTGTTACATTCAAGATCACCGTGGATATAGAGTAGGATTTGGAGTTCCAGCAATCTTAATGTTGATCTCCGCACTTGTGTTCTTCCTTGCTTCTCCCTTATATATTGTGCTTCCTTGCTTCTCCCTTATATATTAAGCAGACGGCAAGCAAGAGCTTGCTTACTGGCTTTGTACAAGTGATTGTCGTCGCTTATAAAAACCGGAATCTACCATTTCCGCTTCCAAACTCAACTGGAAGTTACCATTACGAGAGAAATTCAAATATTGTTGTACCAACTGACAAATTAAGGTACAAATAATTATTGCATCATCCGTTACTATTTAAATATTGTGCTTCAATGTTATTAACAGGTTTTAATTGCGATGTTGATGTTCTGCTCTTAGATTTTTAAACAAGGCTTGCATCATCAATAATCCAGAACAAGACATTGCCCTGGACGGCTCAGCCTCCAATCCATGGAGTCTTTGCACAATAGAGCAAGTAGAAGAGCTGAAAGCACTTGTTAAGGTCTTACCATTGTGGTCTACAGGGATCATAATGTCAATCAATTTAAGCCAGTATACATTCCCTGTGCTTCAAGCAAGCTCTATGGACAGACACCTTACAAAAAAGTTTCAGATTCCCGCTGGCTCGTATGGAATGTTCAACGTCATCTCCCTTGCGCTATGGGTTATTCTTTACGATCGTGTGATTCTCCCTCTGATATCAAAGATGAAGGGTAAATCAGTAAGGATTGGTGTCAAACTAAGGATGGGAATTGGACTATTTCTTACCTGCATTGCCATGGTAGTTTCAGCCATTGTCGAGAACGCAAGACGAAGGGAAGCAATTCGGGACGGGTTTCAAAACAACCCTCAAGCAATTGTGAAAATGTCTGCTATGTGGCTTGTGCCACAGTTTTGCTTGAATGGGATAGCTGAGGCTTTCACTGCAATAGGGCAGACAGAGTTCTTCTATTCTGAGTTGCCCAAGAGTATGTCGAGCATTGCTGCTGCCCTCTTCGTACTGGGGTTGGCAGTGGCAAATTTGCTAGCGAGTGCTGTTGTGAGCATCATTGATGACATTACTTCAAAAGGCGGTAAAGACAGCTGGGTCTCGAGTAACATAAACAAAAGTCGATTTGACAACTACTACTGGGTTCTTGCCATATTGAGTTTCATCAATCTATTTTATTACTTCCTCTGTGCCTGGGCTTATGGACCGTCCGGACGACAAGCGACAAAGGTTAAGGCCTTGCCGGGAAGATGAGTTGTCTAATATGGGCACCGAAGAGGATAATAGATGATTACACCGATCAATCTTTGTTAGTTTGGCAGTGTTTTGGAATTACCGTTGCAGATCAAATTTGGCTACATATAAATATATAGTGTTGGTGTTTAGTAAGTAGGGAATATAGTTTTTGAAACCATATAAAATCTTTTTCTTGTGTGAATTTCTTCTCTAAACTCTGCCATATGCCATTCTTTAGTGTTTATGATTTGAAATGAGATGCAATTTTTTTTATTAAGGCCTTTTCCTTTTGTACCAAAAAATAAACGAAAGCAGAGACAGAAATGTCCGAAAGAGAAGTGGTTGCTAATCCTTTCTTGTTTACCACCCTGTGATGAAATTACGATCATTCGCCAACGTAATATCATAAAATCCCAACCTTCACCCCTTTCTCTCCAGAAGACTGCTTTACGTAATATGTTTCGATACATTTTAAGAAATATGAAAATAACATAATAAACACAAGTTTATATATGATCCAAGTCAGGTTTAGCAACATCAATTTGTAAACAGCTTTGAGTTTTGTCTTTAGTGTGTGATAATTAGAACAGATGCAAATATAATTTTCATAATCAAACCCGAGACTCATCACCATGTACATTATTCATCATTAAAAGAAACTTCGAGGTCTAGTAAGAAAGAGATGGAAAAATTGAGAAACATCATCTACCTCGCAACCGGCTCCACAAGGAGGAAGGAGTGACACCTTGTGGGGGAGGAGGTGTGAGCAAGTCTAGCATAGTTTCCTTCTCCTTGGGGGTCAATGGAACACTTCTAACAAGGTCCAAAGCCATGATGTGCACATTAGCCTTTTGTCTGTGTTTCTTGTAAGCCCACACCCCTGCAGCAGCTCCTGCAACAAGAAGCTGTCCCCAATATCTTTCTGTTTGAGGTTAAATGCAAACTACGGGTAAAGATTACAATAACATTGCAAGTCCTAAGATTTTACACTAACCGGTGATAGCCACAAAGCTGCAGTCTGCAGATCAAACTTTGGGGCATAAAGTACCGTCTCGCCATAATCCTCTTCAAGCTTTCTGTAAATCTCCTTGTCACTCTTTCCAGCTCGAATCTCATCACGAATTAACTACAATAACAAAATAAAACTTAGAATTTTCTCTTTTAGAAAGTCGTGATATAATAAACATAGACGAACAAGTATGACAGGACATTAAGAATTGAAGGAACAGAACAAGAATATCTTCGGAAAAGAGTGATGAAGCAAATAACTTGTTTTTCTTTTACAAAACCATTTGTAAGAGAATAAAATAGTGTACCTTCCTGAGGAGGATTGCGATATCTGCTTGTGAATCTTCAATGGACTGACTCCCACATTCTGTACATCGCACGTTGTGGCTGATATTTCTTGCCCTGGCTTCCACAACTTGTGCTTTTTTCACTTCATCATCTTTGTTTTCCATTGTCAAAATAAATCACTGCAGTCTCAAACAAACTACCAAAATCACGCGCAAAATGGAAATATCAGTAGCATTAGAATTTGCCGGGCCTTTCTTCTTCGTCAGTGAAGCATTTTATCGAACACTTCGCTTGAGGAGAAGGAAGAACAAGAAAGCATAGCAGATCGACACCATTTTTCTAAGCGTTTTCTTATAATCGAATGATTCAGTTTAACCCAAAGTCAAAAACCCCTAAAAGTAAATTACTTGAAAAGGGTCGATTAAGTATAAATAAACAGACCTTGTTCAACTGAAGTTAATAGTTTCCTATTTCTAGAAATCAAAATTTATGTTTTTCGCTCTCTTAGATAGAATTGAGCACTTGGATTCCTTTGTCTTTGATATTTTCATCAATTAAATTTCTAAAGCTTTTTTCAGTTTTGTTTTTCATTTTCTATTTATTTTCTGGGTCACCCAAACTAGACAAAGAAAGCATTTAATATAGTAAGAAGAAGAAGAAGAAGAAGAAGAAATGAAGACATCAGGAAATACCTTATTGGATTGTAAACTCAGTATATTAATCTAAATTGTAGACCAAATTTTCAAGTTTATTTCTCATAATTCATTGCCAACCTCACCAGCTCATGAATTAATTTACATTGAGAATTAACAAAACATCAAAGTATTCAAAAACTCAAGAAAGTGAGATTCTATCATGGATTAAACTTACATTGAAATTCAAAAGTACAAAACAGTCGAAGTGAAAACCAGTGTGTAGTGTGTAAGTATAAATAATGCTCATTTGGCTCTGGAGAGTGATCACCTGGTGAACATGTCTCATTTCATTACTTCATCTATGACATCGTTTAGCAAAGCCAGTATCTTTGGATTTGTATTCAGAAATAAGTTTGATGCAAAAGAATCGACTGCAATGAACAACTTTGATATTCAGCAGCTCCCTGCAGAATAACAACATGCCCCCCCCAATTCAATTGTGGACTTTGACAGAATCCAGTTGTAAAAGCTCTCCTGTAAAACCAGTAAATATTTTAGAACGTGTACATTCCCATGTTTTCAACTTTAATTGTACCGGTGTCGAACATGAATACTTCAAGAAAAATAAAAAGTCGTAACAAAATAATACAAAACTAATTTATAATAGAGTTCAGTTAGCTACATCTGACTTAGTATACTATGTTCACCCGGTTCAGAAAATGAGAAGAAACTGACATACCTGGTGGAAGAAGTGCAACTTCAATCTCTTGAAGTGTTTTGCCTTTAGTTTCCAGCACATTTTTCTTTACAAATATTACTGCCAGCGAACAAAAGGTGGCAAAAATTGTATTCAGGAGTAATGGTCCAAGCATCTCCAGTAATCGTAAAAACAACAGACCGACTAAGAAATTAAACATCTGTTACAAAGACCAAAGACAGTCACTGGTGGTTCTAAAAATCAGGAAAAAGGAGAAACAGAAGACAGAGAAACCAAATAGTAACGTGGCAGTTCACCATATATATTAATACGAAATGCATTTGAAAATATTGAGTGATATTGTTTGCACATTTAAGTCAAAAGCAACAACAACAAAAACCGTCTAACAAGAAGATTTTTAAAGGGGAAGAAGGGTTAAAACTGGTTACCCAGTGGACAGCCATGCAAATTGACATCGCCTTGGCCCTAATCCGACCGGGGAACATTTCCGATAGGAGAAGTCCAGGCACTGGTCCAGCACCCATAGCATAGGTGAAGACAAACCTGCATTCTCACACCATCAAGTTTGCATTAAGAAGCAGCCACACCACAAAATGATGTTGCTGAATATAAATGTTTCCTTTGAATAGCCTTCGTGAAAGTTTGTAATAAGGTTACCATGGAAATCCATTCTAATTCATTCAATGGTCAGACATCCATCACCACCATGATGAATTGAAAAGAAATTTTATATATCCGAAGTGACACTAAGCCTCAGGGGTTTAATAAGCGTATTCCACTCTAGAAAGAAACATTTTGATGTTCAAAGGATTATTAACTTACAACAGCATGCCTCCAACAGAGATATAAATTACATTACTGCTCACGAATAAGGAACTAGCTGAAATTGCCTGAATACCCATTGCTGCTGCCTGAAACACAAAAGCATGAAGCAAAAATCAAATAAATCAGTGCCAAAAAAGGCTACAAATTTTATTGGTACAACAAAGTCCAATAATGCTCATGCTTTCTCTAATAGAATTCAACATTTAGTGCCAAATTATAAATGCCACAAGCAGCTACAGAAAATAAATCATACTAGTATTAGGAATAGGAACTATGATATCTTAGATATGCTGCTAATAGGCACCGAACAGTAAACGACAAGCCAAATCTTCTCTTTACCATTCCTGAAAAACTTGCAATGAGGAGTGCCTTCCTTCCCAGTTTATCCATTGAAAGCAATGCAAAAAGTGACCCTGAAGACGTATAAGCAGTAAATTAAAAAATATATATATTCCACGATGCATAAGTTAGATACATGGTGAAGTAGTGATTTATACCTAACAAATTGGCAATTCCCACACATATGTTTGCGGACTGTGAGGGTACACCGGCACTTTTAAAGACGGACGATGAGAAATAGAAAACAGAGTTTATTCCAGATAGTTGTTGTAAAGAAAAAAGAAGAGATCCAATGAAAACAACTGCAAAGGAAGAAGTTAATAAGAAAACTATACTAACTTAAAATCTTACTGAAAATTATTAGCATGTTCAGAGTTTACCTTTACGATGACGGCCACAAAGTAGCTTGGAGAGCTTGACTGTATCTGACTCATCCCCTCTTTCTGACTTTGACAATTCAGCCATTGCAACTTTGACATGTGGTCCTCCCAGAAGTTTCTCAAACACAACTTCAGCATCAGCACCCCGTCCTCTCTGAAGCAAGTTCATAAAGCTTATGAGAGGCTACTGACACAGCTAAAAAGCTACTTGAAGATAAAAAATGAGAATTGATCATATCATTCGTCTTTCCCCCCCCCCCCGTAATACATATAGGGTGAAATTCACCCATAGGCCGTAGTATGAAGCAATGATTTCAGGATATAGTAGCTAGCACCCATAGCTCAGAAATGAACCTAGTTTTTCTGTTAGTATATTATATATTCTCCTTTGGTCCATCAATCAAAGTTTCGGCCTCCACGAGTCTATTTAAAACAATAAAATGCGTCAGCCCTAGAGCACCTGCATCATAGTCACTTCTAAGAACTTACTTGACAACGTAGTCAGAATGGAAACTAACACACTATCAAATTTTTGTTCAGTTGAATAATTTTTCAGAAAGATCCTTCCGTACAATGGCTTTATATTTAGATCCTTAAATCTAATTACAATTGAAATCTAAGTTATTTTAAGTGATAGTGGTAATGCATGATACATTGATATATGTAAAGCCAACTATTTGCAGTTCCAAAGAATATAAGATAATAAAATGTGAACATAATATGGACTTTTTTTTTAAATATCACTTACATCCAAGTTCTTTTATGAAAAGATGAAAGTTAAAGGATGTTGATCATGTAATGCGGGAATCTACAATTATTGTTAGTGAGATGAAGGTAGAGCAAATAACCTTGAAAAGCCAATGGGGACTTTCTACAGAAAATTCCATAAAAAGAACAAGTATAGCAGCAGGAGCAAGAGATGCCCAGAAACATATGCGCCACCTGTGCACATCATCAAGTTATGAATTATGTTATCAACCTATGAGTCAGAAAAGCACAATCCAAATTGTCAAAGTATGTTCTTCAGATGACTTTTCTCTTTTGAAAACAAGAATGGGGAACCAAGCACATCTTCTTGTAGTGCCATCCTAAAAATTGCTTTGCTTCAAATAACAATAAACCACATATTGAAACAAGTTTTTTGTTGATCATCATTTCCATAGGTACAACTACTTCTAATTCACACATCGTTTCTTACCAACCCTCGGTTTCCTTAGCAGGGAATCCCATAAATAGAGCACCTATCAATCCTAAACATGTAGCGATTTGACTGCAGCTTCCATATGTACCTCTTATATAAGCTGGAGAAACCTGGGCATTTATCACATTACTATGTGTAAGAAAAAAAAAGGAAAGAAGAGAAGAAGTCTTACAATATAACAGAAAAATAGTACATTAATACCTCTGCCATATAAAGAGCCGAAACAGGAGGGCCAATACCCATTCCAGTCCCAACAAATAACCTCCCTAGAAGCATGCCCCAAAAGGTTTCTGCTGTTGCACTGCAAGAATATTTTTTCTATTTATACAAATAAGCAAAATGAAGACACAATTATCGATATTAAAATATTACAAAGCAAGATGTCAAAAAACTCCTAACTTAAACTGAAATTTTGCCTAATGAATTTTAGCTGAACTAAAATCCAAAAAAGTCAAATTCAGAACAAACCCTCCCAGACGCTCATATAAAGCATTGAGCATAATGGATGGCCTATTTGAAATAACTCAAAACAAAAAAAACTAGGAATTAATATTGTAATTACCTCATTGAAGATCCAATTATCATAGGTAAAGCGCACAGCTGGAATGCCCTGCGACGCCCAACCCCATCTGCAATCAAACCACTGAACAACGATCCCACAAAGGCACCCCCTAAACATGTACTTACAACCAGGCCTTCGTTTCAACAAAAGAAAACACATTAGAGTGATTTTTCAAACAAGACGAGCTACAAATTCGTTGCTCCAGTACCTTCAGCCATGGTATCCCCATGAAAGCCAAGGTCATGTGAAATACTTTCTAGCGTTTCATTAACTACTCTGCATCAACAGTAGCAAGTATTAACAATACATTGTCTGCAGAATTTCCAGATTTACCCAAAAAAATCCAAAAATGAACATACCCAAGATGGTAACCAAATAAGAAGGAAGATAAGGTTGCCAGGAGTATATACGGGAATGATCGCTTCCAAGGAGGGTTTCCAATATCTTTGCCTACTCCATTCAGTAATCGTACTTAAAAGCCAACATAATCAAGCAGAAAACTGTCAGTACCTTCTGAAACTAATAAAGGTAACTTCATTCAAAAAAATATAAAATTATACAAATATAAGCAAAACAAAAAGGGGGACTTCAAGCCATTTCAAAAAGATCAAAAGCATGGAGATATCAATGATACTAAAAACTAATAACATAAAAAAGCAAAACAAAGAACTTTGAACTTAATGCAACTTCAACAAAGGTTATATAGATTGCTTCCTGATAACTAACCACTTTTCAGTAGCTTGCTGCGCCATAATTAATAGTAAAACTTGTGCTTAATAAACTCACTACAAAGGGAAATTGATCAAAAGCAATTTTTTTTCTTATACGTTATAAACAAATAAAGGGGGGGGGGGAATTAAAGAACCCGTGAACCTTGTTCTTTGTCATAGTCATAGGCATTGATAATGTGGTCTCTGCTACCACGCTTGTACATGGAATAAGAATCCGCGTGTCGTCCCCGCATTTCGACGTTACTATAAACACTCTCCCCAGAACTAAACACAAAACTCTCTGATGTTAACTGCAAAAAAGTTCAAAAAGCAATTAAAAATTAACCCGTCCAATGTTAATATTTAATCGTGTGCATTGACAATTGAGAGATCAAAGGCAAAGTTACAGAGATTCAGAAATTAAATCATATTGCTTATAACTCCAATCTTTGTACAGAGTTAAAGAGAGTATTTTTTCATTAGACTTAATATCTCGTCAATATGACCTAACAAAGCTATTGGAAACATTGTCGTTTTAGAAGGATCAAGCAATACAGAAAGAGCAGAAACCAAAATCAAAACGATAAATGAATAGAGAAAAAGAGGAGAGGTGGATTTAGCTCAAAACGGCCGAGTTCTCCGCAAAATCAAAACGTAAAGAACTCACCATGTTTAGCATTAAAAGAAGGAAACACATTCAAGAACAAAAGTGGGAAGGTAACATTTGTATGTGCCAAAAACTACAGAATTTGAAGAAAGAAAAGCGTTGGTGTAATATATAAATAATACAAAAACGATACGTCATTTAAAGAAGAAATGAATATACCTGTAAGATAGAAATGAGACCATTCGCTATTAGCTTTGAATTTTTGAAATGCCACGACAATGGCCATTTTTCCCTTCGTCTCTTGAATGTAACCAAAACATAAAGAACTTGAAAACGAGTGAAAAGACGGAAATCAAAAATGAAAAACACACATGTTCTAAAATGCGCCGTGGAGGATGATGACCGGTGATTGTTGCTAACTTATACATGTCTGGTTTAACTTTTTCTTCTTCATTTTTTCCCCAATTTTTTAGTTGTTTTTTTTCGTTTAAATTTGAAAAAAGAGACGAGCACCGGTGCATATGGAGGGAGTAAACGGGATGGAAGATCCGGTTCTTTTAGCGGTGCCGAATGCTTCTGTTTTTACCGCTTAGCTTGTATTGACACGTGGGTGTCCCTTGTTCCCGGGATAAGGAGAGGTAAAATAGTAGGCTGTCCCCGATATTAGGTTGAGAGCAGCTTCCGTAGGAGACCTCCGAATTATGAAATGCCCTCCATGAGACTCAATTTCACGACCTCCAGATTAAGAACCTTGTGCTCTACCAACTGAGCTAGATAATATTTTTTGTATTATCACGTGAATTAGTATTTTATTTATTTCTCTTATATATTATTATATTTTAATGACATACACATATATTTAGTTTTTCTTAATTTTTATTTTAATATTGTACTTTATTATTATTATTTCTCAAACCATAGTATTTTTATTTAATATATTTTATAATTTTAAAAAAAAATACATTCATGGAAGTAAATAATAATAATTTTGAATGGATAAAAATTCAAAATTTTCAACAATCTCACATAAAAATTTAAATACTTTTATACTCCTTTCTTTCATAAATAAAGCTAAAATTTACTACTTTACTCTATCTCTTAGAAATGCCTTCTACAAATCAAGTGATAAGATCTACCAATGTAATTTTATTTTCACAAAAAAAAAATAATTAAAGATCTGTTGAAAAAGCACGTCATGAATTCCCATGAATTTGGTTAATGAAATTATAAGTTGTCCTATTAAAGTTATGGAGTTTCATACTCCAACTGTAATTGCTAATCTCTACAATCTTATATTCAATTTTATTATTTTTTACAAATTTTGTAAATCAAATGCGGTAGTCTTAATTTTTTTTTTTTTTTGAAAAAGTAAAGGAGAGCCTCATTTAAAACTCTTTCTTAACTCGATCAAGTCAAAACTCGATCGCGACAGTAGAAGGGAAAAGGAGTGCTCCATTAGATTTCATTAACCCGGAAACATAATTTCGAACTACACACATAAACCACGGAGACAATACCACTAACAAAAACCTTAAAGGAACCACCATATATATAATGCCCATGTAACCCGACCCCCATTTTATCTCCAAGAGTATAGCAGTTCATATCTCAATCGGAAAGGCCAGGTGAACCAATGCAGACCATGAGAGTCAGCAAATGTATTGCAGCATCGAGGAATCCATCTAACAACTATGCCTAACGCCTTAATAACAGCAGAAATCTCCAAAACCATGGGAAGAATATTCGAAGGAGGTTCAAATTTTAACGATACCCAATCAACAACCAAATTGCAATCTGATTCCAATACTAATCTATTCATTTTATACCAGACAGAATCAAGGAATTTACTCAGACCCTTCTTAACAGCATATAGTTCTAAAAGTGTACGAGAACAATCATTACGGTTCTAAATCTATATAAGATTAAAAAAGTTTTACATTGTGTAAGTAGACCCTAACCCATAAAATCAGTGAAGGGAAGGGTTGTGTTAAAAGATTATTTTTTAAGGCCAAACCAAAAGTAAACCCATGTACTTATGATTGTTGTAAGAAACATCCACATGAAAGAATCATCTGTCATTGCTTATAGACTTGTCTTAATAATGAATATTATACTATAATATATGGTGGTGAGTTCGTTGTGGACTGGTGGTTGCTTTAGAGTCTTTTTTTGTGCCAATTAATCTGAACTGTCAAATTGCAAAGTTTACATGATATCTTAAAAATACGACTAAAATTTATAGGTGAATCTTATTATGATAGGATTTTAAATTTTTTTACAGGTTTTGACCCAACTTTAAGTTTACATGTGTCGAGACGATTTTTCGCCCGGCGAAAATAAGTGTCGTTGCTTTCTAAATCTCGTCTCGAAAAAGTGAGTGTTAGGTGAAAGTCAGAAAATCTCATTACCAAATTTCAATTCACCATCAGCTAACTTTAGACTAGATTTGTCAAAGTTTCATCGTCGAACCTCATCAATAGAAAAGTAATCTAGCTAGCTTTGCAATGTCACAAAAGATGCCCCACGTTGTATGCTTCTAAATATCAATATCAAACCTTTTGTCTAATTCTTTACATTGGAGAAAGCTCTCTCATAATTGTGGAAAGATAATATTTGGGGGATGTATTTCTTCTGATGTAAGGTCAGGGTCTTTTTTTTCTTGGTATTCAATCTTGATACTTTTGTCAAAGATATATAACTCTAATCGTAAAGAGCTTTTAATCTAATGATACTCAAAGAATTTCAAGATTTCAAAGTTGATTCAATGCTCATAACATTAAAAGCAACACAAATTTATTTATCACAAAAAGACGGAGAAAGGGAAAAAAAACATGTTCAAACAAGATGCTGAAAATGAAATGCAACTGTGGAAGATAACAACTTCCACTTGTTTATTAGGCTTGCCCTATCATTCCTAGAATATTGGGTTTATAATTGAACCAGAGTCTTTATCCTTACTTGCCCCCCATCTTTTGATCATTTCTCTTATCTGGGCTCGTTTGGATGATTTCTCAGACGCACCAGTTTTTACTTCTTTCTTAGCAGTTTTTTGTTCAGATCTCATCTCCTCATTTATCAATTGGAAGTTGGGCTCAAAACAATTCTCATTGGTGACAATAGTTTTGTCTTGGTTCTGAACACATATTGCAGCTGCGATGGGCGTAGTATTCGTCAGGTTCTCTAAACTGTCCAAAGCCCCATCTGTCATCAGGAAGTCTGATATGGGTGTTTGAGATGTTTCATGGTGGCATCTTCCCATATTATTTTTAAACCTATGGGCTAATCTCGAATTACATCCATGAGAACCTTTTTACTTTGATTTCTTTTTCCATTTTCTTACATCTGATATTCTTCACAGGATTTGATCACATTAGTCTCTGTCGAGACAATGATTTCTGAGTATTGAACCTTAACCCCTTCTTCTACCTTGCACTTTTGAATTGCTTGCTCTAAAGGTTTTTGGAGATTTCCCTCAAGGTTACTAGGAACCTTAGCTAAACAATTTGGAGTTCCAGTCTCGTTTATCCAAGGAACCTCCTTATAGGTCCATTTTTCATTTGGAGGCCACTATGGCTGGACATATCGTGGAGTAATTAATTCTGCTGAGAGCATGTTTGAATGCAAATTTTTATTCAAAAAGTGGAAAGGATGGAATTGAAAACCCTGCATATTCTTTTTCTTCTTGATCAGCCTTTGAACCTTTTCTATACCCATCTTCTTTGGGTAAAGCTTATCTCTCACAAGGGAACTTTTTTTCTTTCATTGATTCTTCATTCACCATTAATTCATGGCCGAAAAAAATAAAAATAGCTCAAATTGTAGACTAACTCACCCTAAACCCAAAACCACCCTCTTTTTTTTTCTAAAAAACTTCAAAACGACCTAGATCTAAGATTTTACCGAAGGTAAAATAACTTTTCCGATGACGTTTGGGCTTCGACGAAGGTAAGATCTCCTCTCTTTTCTTCTCCTTTTGGTTTGTTTGTTGCTTGTTGGTGTTGTTTGCTCTCTTATCGTTCTTCCCGTTTTTCTCTCCCCCTTTTTGTTTGCTTTGCAAGATCGACTTTTTATAGGCCTCGGAAGGCCTCAGATAACCGTTCATTTTGGTGAGTCACCGGATCTACTATGGTGACTCACCATAGGGCGAGGTGTGCGGCTCTCATGCGGCTTCTGGAGTATTCTGGTGAGATCTGATGGTGACAATGGCGGTAGTGAGGTGTCACTGGAGGCGGCGGCGGCGTGGCAGTCACCGGTTGGGGCACCTGGAGGCGGCGGCCGGAATAGTTTTAGGGTTGGTGAACTCTAAAGTTTTTCCTAGATTAGATATAAAAAACGGGCCTCCAGGATTGGGCCTTTATTTTTATCGTATTATTTGTAATAATAATATAATTATTATAATAATAATAATATAAAAATACGGGACGAAAATGACTGTCAACAACATGAAAAGCCAAACTTAGGATTGTGACTGATTTCACTAATTGAATGAACATTTCTCTCCTATTGTTTCTCTTTCTTTTTTTCTTTTTTTCTTTCTCTTTTCCCTTAGTTAATTAACAATCAGTAATTCAAACCTCAATTTTTTTTAGTTTTGTTTAACTTTATGTTTTAAAAAAGATTTAATTACATCACATGTCCTCAAAGTATGACTATTATTCTAAATTGGTCCCTAAACTTTTAAATGCTCCAATTTCATCCCCATATTATGGCCTTCATTCTAAATTACTCCCCAAATTTTTTGAATATTCCAATTTCATCCCAATCTATAAATATATACCAGTTAAATTATTATATGTTTTAAAAAATAAAATTATGGTTGAAACTAATTATATATTTGGATGAATTTCGGGATGAAATTAGAATATTCAAAAGTTTAGGGATCAATTTAGAATGAGAGTCATAATTTGGGATGAAATTAGAATGTCCAAAAGTTAAAGGACTAATTTAAAATGAGAGTCATAGTATGAGGGTGAAATTGGAATATTCAAAAATTTAAGGATCAATTCAAATTGAGGATTATAGTTTAGGGACATATGATGCAATTAACTCTTTAAAAAATTATCATGATTCATCTTGTCTAATGTACTTGTTAAAATAGTATGACATTTACTTACTAACCCACCATTTTCACCTACTCTTCAACAACTGATTGTCGCTAGAAATTGGATATTATCGGAACTTCGAAACATTTTTCCCTTTTCTTTTTGTCGGTTGATTCTTTTTTCTTCTTTTTCCTATTTTTGGTTTTTTTTTTCTCAATATTTCGTCTTGACTAATCTATAGACCAAATCGGATCGCACACTTAATTTTGGTAGATGAATCTCTCAATTGGTATTTTCTACATATATAAAGACTCAAACTCAAGACTTACTTAAATGATATCAAACTGCTTGCTACTTGAATCAACTCCGTTAGTAGTTGATTCTTTCTTTTCAATACATAGAAAAGTAGGATTTTATGTTTAATGTATTGATTTTATACATTATCATGGTTTATTGTTTAAAATATTAAAAATAAATTTATTTTATTTTATTTTATAAATTAATATACTATTTGATATTTAAACATAATATTTGTCATATTTTAATAATAATATTAAATATAAGTTAATTTCAGATATTATTGACATATCATCAATAGATTAAATAATAATATATCAAATTAATTATTCATAGATTAAATATAAATTTATAATAACATAATCAAAATAAATTGATTACTTATCTCAAAACTTAAATTAGTTAACGGGCGTTTATTTAGATCTATATGTAAAAGAAAACCTGCAAGCTTGAGAAAGATTAAACTGGTGAACCACGGTTCGATGAACAATAAGATATTAAATTAATATATACATATACATACACATTAATACATATTTTACAATGAAGAAAAAAAAAGCAATTGTTTGAATTTCAACTTAAAAAAAATAAAACTCTAAATAGCATGATTATTCAAAACTATTTTCTTAAAAAAAAAAAATTTATTAATCTAGAGTGTTAATAAGATAATATATATTCAAAAGATTATCAATCATTTGATAATAAACGCTAAAACATCCCTATGAACTACGTGCTCGAACCCGAGAGCTCTAGGGACAACAATTATCTCTTTAACTACTGAAATCGTTTGATTCATGCTTAAAAAAATATCTTAATATTATATATTTTCTATTATTCATATTTGTTTTGTTGTTCATATCTAAAGTCTCTAGTCGTTTCTCTTAATATTATTATCTACAATGTTTGAATATAAAATATGAATTCTCTTATAAAATATAACGTGGGTGCTATATTACTATATCCAACATTTAATGATTTTTTATTATTATCTTGAACTTGTGTATGGACATAAATCTTACAAATGGTATGCTGGTTTTATTGAGACATACCAATACGGCTTCCTTATTTAGCTTGATTCTCTATATGGTATGCTTTTAATTATCAATGGTTCTTCGACAACGTATATGATCTATAGTTTTGCGTGATCTTGTTCCTTAACGTGACGTATTAGGACTTATAGTTAACTTCAATTGGAAGCCTATAACTTCATATGATCCAATCGGTGTTAGCCTATGCAAATGACTATGTGGAAGGTGTTCGTTCATTTTTGTGCGTAATTGATGATCTTAAAGACCCAAAGAACACACAGGGAAGAAGAAGGAAGGAATTAAATGCTTACACAATATACCTATGTTCCAGCTGATTAAATTAAGGCTTTTTGCCGTTTATCTCATATTTAATCCAGTTTTCTCGGTGGTAAATGAATTTATATTATTCTTTTAGATCCCGAGTTTGAGCACCAGCAATATCAGGGTTACAAGCGTTCAATGTCAAATGGTTGAGAATTACCCTAAATTAATAAAAATAAAAGAAAGATAATTTGTTTATACTTTTATAGGGCAATTTCACTTTGTTAAATTTTTATAAATACCATTTTTTTGGCTTAAAGCATTTAATATTTTAACAAAAATTATTTTACTTTTTTATTCTCTAATATTTCAAACTTTGCTCCTTTCTTTTGTAGCCTTTTCATTAGCCTCATCATTCTAATATATCTTTCCTACCATATAAATATATTGAAATTGTTGCACCCTTTCCCAACTTTTCTTCCCCGTTGGAATTTCATTTTATTGTCTCTACAAAACTTGCATCATAAGAAATCTTCCAAAGAAGAAATTCAAATTTTTTAAAAGGTCCTCGTACTATATATTTTATGAATTTAATCCTTCCACTTTTAAAATGTAAATTTTTATTCCAATATCAAAATTTTTCATTGTCTTTATCAAATAATTTAACATGATTTAATTCATTATAACATATGATGATCTAACATGCACGCATTAAAAATTTTGTATACTCGACAATATTTCTCATAAATCAAAAGTAAAAAAGAATAAAAATATATAATATTTATTTAATATACAAAAATATATATGTCGTGTTACACGTGTTTTGAAAATATAGGCCACGTCATATTATTTGACAGAACTCACATTTGAAAGTAAATAAATAAAAGGATTATAAAAAAATAAATTGTAGAGACTATATTTATCAATAACACATATTGCGAGGACTTTTAATACAATTTAACCCAATGGAAATAACTTTAAAACTTAAGAAAAGAGGAAATACACCTTGGTTCTTTCTTGTAAGATATCATGATCTTCTCCTTTTGCCTTTCCCCATTAGAAGATGAAAAAAATAAAGAAATGTATGATAAAAGAGAAAGATAAATGAGAGAGAAAGAAACCCAAAAGAGAACTTAAATCAATTAATATTATTCCAATATATAGTTTCTTTTCCTTATGAAGGAAATTATGGATACTTAAGATCAGAATAGCCGAGTAGTGTGGGTCACAGTCATAGGGTGTAGCATCTCTGTCTTCTTTTTAATGTCTTTGTAGTAATTTTCATGACTTCTATCTTTTTTATACGTTTCTGTCATTAGAATCTATGACGCGCATATGAAGACTGCATAAGAAGACTGTTCAACTATGTATTTATTTATTTATACATGCATTGTATTTTATCTTTACTTTTAATTTTCTAATTGTCGGAGGTCTTCCACGAAAGCTGCTCTCAACCTAGAGTTGTACATATAAAAATAGGATTTTGTTGTTGTTGTTTCGTTACGAAGGAACCACGTGATTGCTTTATATTTCTACCACTCCCAACTACCAAAGCATCACAACTTCACTTATTTTGAAAATAATAGTACTCGACGAGTAAAGGTTATTTTGAAAATTTAAAGAAGTTTGGAGTCAAATAAATTAAATGCATTCACTTATAAAAGAGTAACAGACAACATACGTAGCTCACAAACTTAACAAAAATATTCATAATCAATGACTGTACTGCGGGTTTGACTTTTACTGATCGAGCAGAGCTACTTCGTTCTATTCTATCATGACTCAGCTCAGCTCAGCGTACCTTAGCTTAGCTGATTTTTTATATACATATTGTCAAGGAATCCTTTATAATTACGTTTATTAAATTTAAAATATTAACTCAATTGGTCCATTAGATTTTTTATTTCATCAATAAAAACGTGATAAAGTATTATTAACAATAGTGTATCAATGGTTTATTATTATTATTATTAGGGTTTAATTATTTTTTCTATGTTACATTTTATATTCTGACTTAATTTATTGTATATCTTGTATAATTTATTATTATGATTTATTTTATAGAAAAAAAAATATACTTCCTGATATTTTTTTTACGCTCAAATTTATATATAAAAAATTCATGTTACTTTTTCATGTGTATTAATCTATTTATGAAAATTTTGCTTTTTAAATAATTTAGGAAATTCAAAAATTATAAACTTGTATTTATGTTCTAAACTTGTATTTTTATCCAAAATATAATTTATGCTTTATTTTAAAAAACTAAAAACAATAAAATTATAAAATTAAATATCCAACAAATTCCTAAAAACTAAGAGTTGTTATGTTTCTGAATTTTTTTTGTTTTATAAATTTATTGCTTTTAACTTTTTTTCATGATGTATAATAGTCTCTAATTAGATCATACGTTTCCTTTAAAAAATATTATCAAGAAAACGGATAAAATAAAATGATAATATAGAAATAACGAAAATAATATACAAGAAACAAAGTAAAAATTATTTTATAATACAAAAAATGTTATATTCAGTCTTGTTTTAAATGTACAATTTTTACTGAGATTAACCAAAAATTAATTAGACTGCCTTTAGATTTCTAATTACGTTTAATGATTTGATAAAATCTGAAGTTAAATTGTCCATTTTCCCCAGGTTTAATATATAGTGCATTGAAAAAAAATAATTGTAGCCAATTGTTTAAGCCAGCCAGCTGGAGCCAATGGCATTATATAAACTGAAAATACCGTTGGAGAGCTCAATTCAAGCATTCAACAGTATAGAGTTGGTTGGGTCTTTCACATTTGCATTTCTAACAGTCAACTCCTACCAGCCTTTTTATCCTCTTCTTCTCCTTCTAAACTCAACTATGGCAGAAACACTCAATAATTATTTTATCCTTCAAAACAAATTATATATATAAAAGTGATGCGTGAGTTCAATTTTGTTTTATATCCTTAAAATTCATGAGACCCCACATTTAATTCCTCTATCTCTCCCTTCTCTCTGCACCTTAAATCAACCATTTCATCAGCTAAACCAAAATCTCATATTGCCATGGGCGTCGTCGACATGACTAACCCACCCACCAAAGATTTCTTTGCTTCCCCCGCTCTCTCTCTTAGCCTTGTGAGTAATTTTAACTCCATTTTTTTCTGTCATGCATATATCTCATATAATGATGTTTCTGCTTTGTGTCTGTGTTTTATAAAGGCCGGGATATTCCGGGATACTGGTGCGACGGCGGCGGCAGCTGCCAGTATGGAGGTGGAGGAAGGAGATGAAGGAAGTGGCGGCGGTGGAGAAGGAGAATCGGGTAATAAAAAGGATGACACAGTGGAAATCAGTAGTGAGAACTCGGGTCCTGCAAGATCAAGATCCGAAGATGACTTGTTAGATCACAACGATGAAGACGACGACGATGCCGATAAAACCCAAAAGAAGAAGAGAAAGAAGTATCACCGTCACACGGCGGACCAAATCAGAGAAATGGAAGCGTAAATATCCCATTTCATTTCTTTATTTCGCTTTTTTTTTTTTAATGCAATTTACGTCTCACAACTTGAATGCAATGATATTTAATAAATTTGAAATACAGCTTGCAATCAATATTAAGTTACTTTGGGTAATTTCAATTCAAAATTCGTCAAACTGTTTTAATTGCAGTAAAATTTGTTTATATGCCAAACTCTCATATAAGTACATACACTACCATGCATGGAGCAGTTAATTGGGAAATATTTTTAACACTAAAAAAGTTATTGATATGCTTACAGAAGAAAACAAGATTATAAAGTTAAAGATGACCCAAAATTTTATGGCGACTTTAGTTACCTTTTCTAGCTTTGTTTTTAATTGAAAGACATGCACCAAAAGCCATATTCTTTGTTTTCTTGTTTTTCTTTTTCTTTTATCATGGCTGAAAACTGTTTCTCTTGTTCTGTAATTGCTTGACATTAATTGCTATCCTTGTATGATCAAAGTTGATGATGGGATTTTTTGTTTTTCTGTCTGTAACAAATTAAAGAAAATGTTGTTGCTTTGTATGAAGATGAAATACGTATAATAAACCTTTTCAGGCTGTTTAAGGAATCACCCCATCCAGATGAGAAACAAAGGCAGCAATTGAGTAAACAATTAGGCCTTGCTCCAAGGCAAGTCAAGTTCTGGTTTCAAAATCGTCGAACACAAATTAAAGTAATCCCAGTTATTCTCTTTTCAAGTTCTCATTTCTTAATTTTGGTTTAAATCAGAGTATTTGCATTTTGTGAATCATCTTTGCTGGTGGTAACGGAGTAGCCAATTTGCAGGCTATACAAGAGCGCCATGAAAATTCATTGTTGAAGCAAGAGATGGAGAAGCTCAGGGAGGAAAACAAATCCATGAGGGAGACTATAAACAAAGCTTGTTGCATCAACTGTGGCTTGGCTACCACTGCCAAAGACGGCTCCATTACAGCTGAAGAACAACAACTACGTATCGAGAATGCTAAGCTCAAAGCCGAGGTCAAGAGACCTATCAATAAAAAATTCTCTTTTTTTGTCCCTTGAAAAATCTTTATTAATGTTCATATATAGTCAACTTCAAAACAATTGCAGGTAGAAAAGCTAAGAAGAGTAATAGGAAAATACCCTTTAGGTGCATCAACGACCGGTTCATGTTCAGCTGAAAATGACCAAGAAAACAGGAGCTCATTGGATTTTTACACTGGGATTTTCGGGCTCGAGAAGTCAAGAATCATGGAGATTGTAAACCAAGCCATGGAAGAGTTGCAGAAGATGGCTACCGCAGGTGAACCGCTGTGGGTTCGAAGCGTCGAGACGGACCGGGAGATTCTTAACTACGATGAGTATGTCAAAGTGTTCTCCGTTGACAATTTAAGCAATGAGAGGCCAAAAAGATCAATTGAGGCCTCTAGAGAGACCGGGGTTGTTTTTGTTGATCTCCCAAGGCTGGTTCAAAGCTTCATGGATGCCGTAAGAAATAAATATTCATGTGTAGAAGCCATTTCCATAGTTGACAGTATCTTTGAATTTTTGTTTTATTTCTATCCGTGTCAATAGAATCAATGGAAGGAAATGTTCCCATGCATAATCTCTAAGGCGGCTACTGTTGATGTGATTTGCCATGGCGAAGCTCCAAATAAAAATGGTGCTGTGCAGTTGGTAAGTTCCCTTTGACCGCAGTTCATGTGTTATTGTCTCTTTTATGTATTATTTTATAATTTTTTGGGCAATCTTACGAACTGCTTTTCAAGGTAACGTGGAGTGGACTAGCTGTTATTTAACATTGAAATGTTAACCTTCATAAAATTGGGCAATAATCTTTTTGTTTAATGCATATAACCAGGAGCTGAAAATATAATGTCTATTGATAAATTTCTGTGTATATTTTTAATATTGTTGTTTAATAAAAATATTTTTTGGTAAATGTTCAATCAAAATATTAATGCCTAATACTTATCAGTTTATTATATAATAATATTTATTTACTATATTAAATAAACAAAACTATAGAGAAGAGATTATTCTTCAAAGTAAAGCTATCTTGACATATACGTTTTCCTTCTTTTTTAGTCTCGTGGTCCACGTGAAAAGTCTAAGCCTTTTTTCTTTTCTCTTTCATGTCTCTAACCTAAGAAACTCAGCGGAAGGTCAAAGCCATTTTACACCGACCCTTCTCGTAATTAGCTATTTGTCTCGGTAATTATATAGTCCAAAAAATTATTTATAATTTAGTCATTTGCTTAATTATAAATTCTGAATTTAATTCAATTTATTAATCGAATTATTATGCTTAAAGATTATATAATTAATAAATTTGAAATTCAAATTATACTGGAATCTTCATTGTAAACAAAAATCATAATTTTCTTAATTAAGTTTTAGACATTGTATTAATGGTTTGGTACTCTGAATTAAGCAGATGTTTGCTGAGCTGCAAATGCTAACACCCTTGGTACCCACCAGAGAAGTTTACTTTGTGCGGTATTGCAAGCAACTGAGTGCTGAAGAATGGGCAGTGGTCGATGTTTCTATTGACAAAGTTGAAGAAAATATCGATGCATCCTTAGTAAAATGCAGAAAGCGTCCATCAGGTTGCATCATCCAAGATAAATCCAATGGCCATTGCAAGGTGTGTGCATATATATATCTTTTAAGGGAAATTGACGGTTTTGCCTGACAGTTCATAACCTTATGTCTTGTTAAAACCATATGAATTGATATAATTTGATATTGATAACAAGCTTAAGAATATCATTTTTGACTAAATTTCAGGTGATTTGGGTGGAACACCTTGAGTGCCAGAAAAGTACTGTTCATACATTGTACCGTACCATTTTTAGCGGTGGCTTGGCCTTTGGTGCAAGGCATTGGATGGCAACATTGCAACATCAGTGTGAAAGGCTCGTTTTCTTCATGGCAACCAATGTTCCTACCAAGGACTCAACTGGTGAGCTTAAAAGCTGTCCATTTTGTTAAACGACATGTATGTTATTTTTTTGGTCAGCAAAGAAAATTTCTGACTAATGTTTGTTATTAAAATTTTAGGTGTTGCGACACTGGCTGGGAGGAAGAGCATTTTGAAATTGGCCCAGAGAATGACATGGAGCTTCTGTCATGCAATTGGTGCTTCGAGCTATCATACCTGGAATAAAGTCACCAGGAAAACAGGGGAAGACATTAGAGTTTCTTCCAGGAAAAACTTAAATGATCCTGGAGAACCTCTTGGGGTCATCGTCTGTGCTGTTTCTTCCGTTTGGTTGCCTGTCTCTCCGACTATTTTATTTGATTTCTTGAGAGATGAATCTCGTCGCAATGAGGTACTTACATCAATTAGAATCATAAAAAATGTATTGTTTTGAATACTCGTTTTCCTCTGCAAACTTTAGTGGGATATCATGTCAACCGGAGGTCCAGTGCAGTCCATCGCAAACTTGGCCAAAGGGAAAGATCGTGGCAATGCAGTAACAATTCAAGTACGTTCTTTAGGCATTGTTTTCCCCTCTGAATCATATATAGCATTTTAAGTTGCATCGTACTTTGTGTTCAGACAATGAAGTCAAAAGAGAACAGCATGTGGGTGCTCCAAGATAGCTGCACAAATGCTTTTGAATCCATGGTGGTCTTTGCTCCTGTGGACATAACTGGTATACAGTCAGTGATCACAGGATGCGACTCCAGCAACATGGCCATACTACCTTCAGGGTTCTCGATTCTTCCAGACGGGCTCGAGTCAAGGCCATTAGTGATCACTTCTAGGCACAAGAAGAGCAATGATACGGAAGGAGGATCCTTGCTTACAATAGCTTTCCAAATCCTAACAAACAGCTCCCAAACTGCTAAATTAACCATGGAATCAGTGGAATCTGTCAACACAATAATATCTTGCACATTGCGTAATATTAAGACAAGCTTGCAATGTGAAGATGGTTGATCAAACTACCTGTCTTGATTAGGTAGACATTAACTGTAAAATTCATAGTTATTTTTTCCTTTTCACCCCCACAACTTAGAGGTTTAAGCAGATAACCTATTTTTGTTATGTGGGTTTGTTTCTATTCCTTCTTTGGTTATGCACAGATGGTTTGGACTTCAGGCATATTTATGGAGGGGCAAGTGGATTGACAGAGTTGGATTTCAAAATTATTTTAGATCTAAGAGAGTGAAATATTCCTGATGTATATAATTACTGTTCATTTATGCAATATTGTGGTTTTCATGATTGCTTTACTAACTTCTGAGCCCTGAAATGTGTTGAATTATCCACTTGTTTTTCAAGGGATTTGGGGTTTTACACTGCTAAAATTGTCCAACCAAATAACATCTCACAGATTGCAAGAGACGCTGCAGTTACAAAGCAATACGCATTACTTGGGACTCAATGCCAACAAACAACAACTGTGACCTTTGAACCATCATGGAGATGCTTACAGTAAGGTTTATCAGGACTACATTTTTTGTATGATCACTCAGAAAGTTAGGCATTTTCAGTTTTCATCATCGATATGAGATAGTATTGTTAGATAAGTCGGGTCGGGTTGGTTTCAGCCAAATGGTAACTGTCGAATATCCCCCCCTCCTATTAATAAATTGTCAAACATGAAGTATCTTTGCATTGCTGCTTAAGTTCTCGGACCAAAACAAGAACAGAACAACACCATTGCAGCTTAGTTTGATGATCTTTGTAATCCAAGTAAATCAATTATAAAATGATTCATCTTAAAGCCACACACATTATAGTACTAGTACTACCGTAAATTATGTTCTTTACAATTTGATCCTTTCTTCAATAGCCTCTCAATCCAGGTTTTGTCACCAAAACATCAACTTATTCACTAATTAGAAAAGAAACCCAATTCAAATAAATCAATCAAGATTAGAGCAGAGAAAAGAGGTCATGGCAAACTCAAAAAGCAACCCACATCCTTGAAAAACAACAATTATTACATTAAGAAAAGAAGTAGTTTTTGAAACAGTGAAAACACTTGCAAAAGATTACAAGTTTACTCAACACAAAAGGAGCACACGCCGAAGGGTTTAACACTAAGCCTGCTGCTCTTGAGGCTGTTGAGATTCCAATGGAATCCCAAGCTCCCCTTTTTCCTCCTTCTCCTGCTTCCCATTCCTGCTTGGTACAGGCACCGCAATGAAAGTCTTGGTCTTGCTAATGGGCCTGCTCTTTTCAAGCTGCACATAGTCACCAACTTTGAATTGGTTATCTGGGTCATGAGCCTGGAACTTCTTCTTCTTCCTAACACGCCTCTTGTATTTTGGATGAGGGGCTAAACGCACCACTTCCACTGACACTGTCTTGTCGTTTGTAGCACAAACGACCCTACCTTGCAATGATTTCATTGCCCTGATTGGAGGGAGAAAAGCAGGGGATTTGAGGGGATGCTGAGTGACAGAAGAATCGGGTTTTGAGAGATGAGAGAGGGAAGTTGAGCCATGTAGAAATGGGGATGAAAGCTTGAGAGAATGGAGAGAAGAAGTTATCCACATTTTGGGGTGTAGTCTTCGGAGATGGAGAAGCAGCAGTGGATAAGGACTTGCGAGTTGTTTTATTCTTGTGCGTTATGGATTAGACATATGGGTTGGGTTTAGGAGTTGAATGTTTCATGGGCCTGCTTATTACGACCAATCCTAAGCCTGGTCCAGTTCTAGGTTGATTTAATCATAAAAAATATTATTTTTATTTTATTTTTTGAATCATTACTAATTTTGAAAAGGTAAATGTACTACATAATGATTGAATTTTTTATATTTGGTTCGATTATTATGCTTGTAAAAAGTTTTTTTTTAAATTTTTTTTGGTCAAATCACCATATTGATTATCCAAATAATTTTATTAGCTAAAATTGTGAATGTTCATCAATGGATACTACTAAGTGCTAGTGAGTGATGAAAATTCGCTAGAGATATTAAGAATGATTATAAGTTTTAATATAATTAATGCTAATAGTTAATAACTAAAAAACAAAACAAAATTAATAATCTTATAATATAAATATAAAAATATTCAATTGAATATTATGGAAATAAAAATCTTCTAAAATAGAATGAGTATGACAGTGCTTATCAATCTAATTTGTTATTGGATTTTTGAGGCGATGAACATGGCCCAGTAGTTTTTTTAGGATCATAAAACGGATAGGCTTATCTAAGTTTGGTCCACGTGCCACGATCTAAATGTAACTTCATATCTCATTCTGAAAAGCCCAATATGCCACGTGTCCAGCTGAAATCAACTGCAAAGATCAAAAACCCGAACAGCCCACTGCCAACTAACTCAATCTGTATGAAAGAAAGCAGTTAGGAAGAAGCAAAAACCAAGGCAATGGCTTCTCTTGCAACCTTAGCTGCTGTTCAACCAACGACCGTCAAGGGCCTTGGAGGCAGTTCTCTCAATGGAACCAAGCTCTTGGTCAAGCCAGCTCGCCAGAGTTTCAAACCCAAAAACTACAGGTGCCACCAAGCTTAATTTCTTACCTGCAGATCAATACTATTTAATTTCAACATATTTATATGGATAAAAAAATGTCTTTATTTTTCTTATGTGATAGGGCCGGTTCTGTGGTAGCAAAGTATGGTGATAAGAGTGTGTACTTTGATTTGGAGGATATTGGCAACACAACTGGGCAATGGGACTTGTACGGGTCTGATGCACCTTCACCATACAACCCACTCCAGGTTTCACCCTTGTTCCTCAGTTTCATCGATTTGATATTCGAGAAAGATTTGCAGAGTACTTTTACACAGACCATTCTGTAAAATTTGGTTTCTTTCTTGCTATTTGTTTATTGATATGTTAATTTCCTTCTTTTTTTGAGTGAAACATGGTTTCTTAAGCTAAAAATATTGAATGCAATGGTTAGGACAGTTAGGTTTGGAACTGAATTATGATGTTGAATAAAATCTAATGCCCCGAGGTAATTATTTGTTTGCATTAACTAATACAAGTGTGCATGAATGTTTGGAATTGCAGAGCAAGTTCTTTGAGACATTTGCAGCTCCATTTACCAAGAGAGGATTGTTGCTCAAGTTCCTCATCTTGGGAGGCGGCACCCTTGGTCTTTTCCTCAGTGCCACTGCTTCCGATGACCTTCTACCGATCAAGAAAGGTCCACAACTTCCACCAAAGCCCGGGCCCCGTGGCAAGATCTAATTTACCGCAACTTTTTTTAAGCTTTTCATTGTATGTACCTTGTTTTAGTTTTCAAACATGTAATCCTAAAATGCTACCTTCGTTATCGATCCAATGACATTTGTTTCACGCTTTACTGGTGCATTGCTTTCCGTTTTGAAATATCTGGTCTTTGACATTGATCCCTTCCCTTTCTGAGTACAAATCACAACTGCTGCTGAAGAACTAATAATCTGTCCATTGCCGTTGCATTTAACAAATGCCTAATTTTCTGGAAATATATCAGAAAGCAGATCTATTAACTGAGTGATAAACTGTTTAAAAATCAGGGAAATGTTGCCGAAATTTACAATTTCACAAACAAATAGAATAAATTACTATTAAGAAACATGAATTCCTTCTGTGGATATGAAACAAGAAACCCTTTTCCTGGTTTCTACAGGTATTAATATATGGAATGACTTTAATGTCCATAGTTTTAGTTTACTTCGCTATTTACAAAAGGAAGTTATAGATATACAGAAAGAAACAAGCAGCCTACTTTAATCCCATCTAGGTCGAAACACCTATGGTTGTAAGTCAGGCTTTCTCACACTTTATATTCATGTATCTATAACACTCTAGCTCTCTATATCTCTATCTGCTTCCGATTTTCATTGACGCGCTGTAGGGCTTCGTACTCCACCCAAGCTCTCAACATAGGAGACCTTGTTCGTCCCTATGTTTAGTTTTTGCAAGTTTCCATCGACATCTTTGGTTATCTCATCTGTTTCTGCCCTTTCATCAGAGTCGTTCTGATCTAAACTCCAAGTAAGTCTGAGAGGGTCTTTGCACTCATTGCAGATGTATCAAAGCTTGGACTTGTAGTCACTGAAGTAGTCTGGCTTTCGTCCTTTAAACTGCTCCATTTGCATGGTTGTGTATTTGGATTTCGGGTCATGTTGTCGAGCTGGCTGCCCATTGTGATATCTTGGTTGTTGCTTGTCCACTGACTAAAGAGACCCACCACATTGTCAACAGGGATGTCATTAATGCATTGGGTCCAAAGGATGGGTCCAAAGAGGCCCCCATGTCGATGAAACCGAGCTGGTTTCTGCATTAGTTGAACACCAATTAGGGGTGACGATTTTGAAAACGAACCCTACGTACCAGAAGAACTTTTTGGGCTCGATAATGTGGTGCTCTTACCTCATGTGGGAAGCGGTACGGTGGAAACCCGGGAAGCTATGGCTGATCTTGTGATTGGGAATTTGGAGGCACACTTTCAGAAGAAACCACTGTTAACTCCTGTGGTTTAATGGTGCTAATGCTAGTTGATTGCCAACTTCAGATTGCAGCTCTCATTTGTATTTTCATGATTTTATGGACATTGAATGGTAGAGATTATATGTTGATGATTGTAAAACCCTTCATCCTATGGGGTAAATGTTGGTTGGTTGGTTGCAAGTTGAAACCGGAATAAAAAATTAGGCATCCTTTGTTGATCCATTATTAAAATTGAACGAATTAAGTATTTACTGATCGCATATATTTTCCTTTTTATGATTAGATTAAACTTGTTCAAGGATGGGTGGATAAGTTCATTTTATCCGAGTAAGGCTCGATAAATAATGAGATTAAATGTGTAATTATGCAAATTTACTTGGATTGACATAATAGCAATTCCATTAACACTTAATAGTAAGCGATTTTGATTGAAATCGAATTGAAAATTTAGTGATTTAATTGATACTTTTTCTAATTTAATGGTTAAAATAGAATAGATTCAATAGTTGAGTTGCCTTCGAGTAGTTTAACCTAAGTTTAAAAACAGTGTTGACCATCACCAAGATGTAAAATGCATTGCATTCATCCAAATTACTCAAATATGGACTAATTTAATTCATTTAATAAAAGAACCAAACAATCTCAGTTCATTTTTGACTGACAAAAAGGTTGACACTGGCAAACCACTCCTCAAATTTAGCTTCAGTTCCCCTTAATACGCGCTATCAGCCTATCTTTAAAAGCTTGTTTCTCATTAACAAAACTACCCCACGAAAAAAAAACCCCAAAAACATCGCTTCCGCCGCAGATCTGATCCAAAACTTTCACATTTCTTCACCTCCATTGCAAAATCCTTGAAGAAAAACAAAACCTTCTAACAAGTTCACCATGCTTTACTGCCAAAGACCCACTTCCAAATTCCTTCTTCTCACCTTTGTCCTACTACTCTCTTCTTCCATAAACGTCAATGCCTCTGATCCCACCAGCTCTGAAGCGGATTCCGATGAACTTGAACAGCTTTTAGCCCTGGATGAACAAGAAGATCACCTACACCATGACCAAGAGTCTATCAGTAGATTTTCAGAAGCTGAGGTGTTAAGTAAAGCACAAAGGATAGTTCTTGAACTCAACAGTGATATTTCCAAGAGGGTCATTGATGAGAACGAGTTTGTTTTGCTTTTGGGGTATGCTCCTTGGTGTGTGAGGAGTGCTGAACTTATGCCCCAGTTCGCTGAAGCTGCTACTTCTTTGAAGGAATTGGGAAGTCCAATTGTGATGGCCAAGCTTGATGCTGAAAGATACCCCAAGGTGGCTTCTTTGCTTGATATTAAAGGATTTCCTACGCTGCTTTTATTTGTTAATGGCACTCCTCAAACTTATACTGGTGGATTTTCAGCGTAAGTTGCTCTTTTCTTCTATGTTGAGTTGTAAATTAATTTAGAGAGAACTCACATGATAGAAAATTGTGCTTAATGTAATGTCCGGTTGATTTCTGATTTCAGGGAAGAAATAGTGATATGGGCTAGGAAGAAGACCGGTGTGCCTGTCATTAGAATAAGCACAGTGAACGAGGCAGAATATTTTCTTAAGAAGTACCATATGTTTGTGATTGGCCATTTTGAGAAATTTGGGGTATGTTTACTTGAATCGTTTTACATATCATGTCTAAACATGGTTATAAGTTTTATGGTAAATCTTGATTTTGGGTTATAAATTTCAATTATTGCCCAAGTTCTACACCTTAATGATGCAACTGTGTTCTTTAATCCTATGTTTGTAATTGGTCTTTTTGAGAAAGTTGTTATTTAAATCTTCATGTTTCTAGACTATTCTGTATCGCGGTCTTCGGTAATATTGAGCTTACTATCTAAACTATTGATATTATAGGTTGAGTCTTCTCAAATTAGTCTGCAAATTCATAAATCACAGTTTAGAATATGTTGATAGCATGTAGGCACAAATTTTATAGCAAGTAAGTCATCATTCAGGTTCATCATGTTTGAGTGGCAACTCTCTAGGCTCTTCTTTACTATCATCTTCTTTAGTCCATTCTGTTATGTGGTATCAAAGTCTTTTTTGATGTGGAAAATAAGAGCTTGCAAGCAGTCATTTAGATGAATTATTCCAAAACACTTGCTTCCCAGAAAACCTGGTTTCAATTATGTTTTCAGATGATGACTACATTTACAAACACCCTCTTTTTGCTAAATCGCTTTGATGTCAAGTGGGACTGCAATTCTAGACTTCTGAATCTTTAAAATTCATATTGTTTATCCTTTGTTTTGATATACCTTCTACTCCACCACCACCATCTTATAAGGTGCATGGCTAATATTTAACATTGTCTTCTAGTGTCTCGAATTTTCTGATGCACTTGCAGAATTTTATTATCATGTTTTTTTTTTCTTCAGGGATCTGATTATGAGGCATTTGTAAAGGCAGCAATGTCTGACAATGAAATCCAGTTTGCTGAAACAAACAACATTGAGGTTGCAAAAGTTCTCTACCCTGATATAAAAGCTACTAATTTCCTTGGGATTGTTAAAAGTGAACCGGAAAGATACACTGCTTATGGTGAGTTCATAATCTGGAAAACTGCTTTTTGTGAATGATTTTTTAGTTATTTGCTGAGGTCATAATCAGTGACTGTCAGAAGTAAGATCACATGAGACTGCTAAATAAACTTATCGTCTAATGACTTTCTCTGTTCTTGCCTTCTTTTTTATTTTATTTTTTGCTTGACTACATTTATAACGGTCAACCAGAATCATTGACGAGACTAATAACTCATCTGTCTGGTTTTACAGGAGGTACCTTTGAGATGGATAACATTTTGCAGTTTCTGGACTACAACAAGTTTCCGTTGGTTACTAAATTGACTGAACTAAATTCCGTCAGAGTTTACTCCAGTCCTGTCAAGCTTCAGGTTTCCATGCTTTTCGTCATTACCTTTGATTGTTTACTATGATCATGGTTTCCATTTTCTTTTCCTTTCTGTATATAACTATTTCATATTTCTTTTTCCAATACCAACTTACTGAAAGCACTGGTATTATAGCAGTGAAGATATTGGTTGCATATGGGAGTTGTATGTAATTTCTTAGGTTTTGCATAGTGATCGAAAATCTCTGGTGTATATGTAAATTTTTGTTTACAATTTGGTTAGTGTTACTACATCATTTACCCTGATGAGGTTATTTGGGTGTAACTGGAACAATGTCTGTCATTGAATTTTAGTTAACTAGTAAATATTCTACCAACACTAATGTGCTGAGAATCTAATTAAAATGAAACAATAATACAGAAGTCAGTGTGGGTCAACTTTCTGATATGTACCTTTTTTTTTTCATATGTGGTTGTGTATATTTTGGCTTCCATACAGTTGCATAAAGTTTTCACCATCTTGGAAACTAAAGTAGTATCGTGAATTTACCGTTTTTATCTATCAGGTTTATGTCTTTGCAAAAGCAGATGATTTCAAGACTCTTCTTGAGCCTCTTCAAGAAGTTGCAAGAAAGTTCATAACAAAGGTATTTAGATTGATTATTTGACAGTTCGATATTTTGGTGCAAATAGCTTCATTCTTTCTTTTTTTCTCTTATGGTGCAGTTAATGTTTATTTATATCGACATCCTGGATGAAAACCTTGCAAAGCCCTTCTTGACCTTGTTTGGGCTTGAGGAATCAAAGAACACTTTGGTGAGCTTTTCTTTCTTTTGAATGATAATGCTTTAACTACTAATGAATCTATTTCTTAGGCACCTAAAGTTGATGCAATTTATTTCTGTTTGCCTGATAGGTGACTGCATTTGATAACAAAGGCACCTCGAAGTACTTGTTGCAGTCCGATCCAACCCAAAGAAACATTGAAGTAACAATTCAGCTCTATAGATTTCAGGTTTAAGGAACTATCTATTCTGAAAACTAATATGGTGTTCTGAATTGGACTTTACAGGAGTTTTGCTCGGGGCTTTTGGATGGTTCTATCTCAACATACTTCAAATCACAGCCAATACCAGATAATGTGAGGGTCAAAATTTATGTTCTCTCTTATTTCTCTTGCATAATGTTTGGTGGATATGATTTAGGCTCTGCTGCTTTGTCATTGCTGTCTTCTATTTGAAACTACATTTCTTTCTGAATCTGCATATTTGCTTCTGAGTTTCTTTTTCAAAAATTTGAATGCTGTCAAAAAAATTTCCATGCATTGAATGTTGTGGTTCTGTAATCCCAACATTTCTTGTGAAAGTTGAAGAAAAAATTGAAATGCAAGTGTCATCATCTGCATCATGTCGATGAAAGAAGTTCCTTTCGCTGCACATCTGAAAGATATCTTCCATCGAGCTCCTGAAATTTGAATTTAATATTTATTCTAATTTATCCTACTTCTAATGAACTTTTGTATTATGAATTTTGCAGAATAATGCGAGTGTACTAGCTGTCGTGGGAAAGACATTTGATGACTTGGTGTTGAACAGTTCCAAGAATGTTCTTTTAGAGGTATCAATCTTTTGGACCTTCCATGCATTTTTAGTATATGCCAATGAGATGTGCAAACTAATTAATCCATTAGAGCTGCATCTGAAAAATGAAAGTACAGAATGACTAGATTCACTGCACACGTGGCATCACTGTCCCTTGCTCTTATAAATTTAGATACACGATTAGATTGATGGTAGTAATTTGCAGCATTTGAACTATATCACCTGCTATATATTAATTTAAATCAAGAGTCAAGAAATTTTCTGCGTAATATACCCTTTAAAAGGTCTTATTTCATTGTTGCCAAACAGGTATATACACCGTGGTGCATCAATTGTGAGACCACAAGCAAGCAGGTTGAGAAATTGGCTAAGCATTTTAAAGGTTTGGACAATCTGGTTTTTGCGAAGATTGATGCTTCTGCTAATGAACATCCCAAACTTCAGGTATGCTTTTTTTAAGCAATCGGTCAGGTGTAGGATACACCTTAATATTGAATACCCTTTTGATTTCCTCCAAAAGATAGCTTGATTGTCAGATGAGGGTCAGTTACCATGTTCGACATTCATTTCCTGCGGTGGGACTGGAACTCCTAAACCTTCATGATTCTTAGTTTGAGTGTCAGTAGAAAACCAAGAAAGCGCATTATTCACATATGGAATCCTTCTATCTTTTCCGTTACATTCAGCATGGATTACACATTGATGACTGCAAGTTCGGTTCATACTCGACATTGTTTATCGTTCCAGGTCGATGACTACCCGTCACTCTTTTTGTACAAGGCCGGTGACAAAGACAATCCGGTAATTGTTGTAACAATTCAGTCCATTTTTATTCATCTCATATTTATTAAGCACCATCTGACATAATGATCCTTTTTTTTTTTTGGATTTGCAGATCAAACTTTCAACAAAATCTGGTTCAAAAGAACTAGCAGCCTTCATTAACAAACAAGTGAGACCCAAAGATCAAGCGGCCAAGGATGAATTATAGGGAATATATAGCGAAGAAAACCTAAATACTTTTATGGCAGCCCTCAAGGCCTCCCAAAATTAAAGGGAAAAAGGAGCACTAAGTGAGGGTGTTGGAAAGTTGGATTGTATTAATTTGACTAATTGATGCGTATGGAACTTATTGTTAAGGCAACAAGTCAACAAAGAACAACAACAACAAACCATCTGTCGTTTCTTTTCATAATTTAGAGAAATTTGTCATTCGATAGTCTTACCCATGGACCTCTTCATTTAGATGAAGAGAACATATATGTCAAAACAGTTCTGCAGAGTCTTCAATAGCCAATATAATTAATGCTATCCCTTTTCTCTCCTTCGAATGGTCATCATGATTCCATTTGTTGGAAAGACTCAAGAAACAGGGATTTCTCCTTAAAATCTGGCCTATAACTGTTAACAAAAATTCTCCTTGCTTATCAACTGTTAGATGGATATAGTTGTGGAAAATCATGCATCAAATTCCTCCTACTCGTTCCTTTCTTGCAGAATGTGGAAATTGCACAAGTGCAAAACCCAACCTGGAATTAACATTCGCATTCAAGAGAATGTCACTAGGTTAAAATTTCTCGGAACCAAGCTGGAATCCCATTTTAGATTATGAACATCAAGGTTTAAGGTTTAGGGTTAGAGTTAATGATAATTTAATGAGGGTTTTGAGATTATGAGACACCAGACAAGCTTAAAAGTTTCTTTTTTCTTCAATATGATGATATCCCAAAACACAATACATAATTCATTCAGTATCCTACACTCCAAGTAGCCTACTCGAACATCATTAGAAAATATAAGGCTTAATATAAAGTAGGTGCTTAAATCATACCATTTTTCGTATTTAAGTATCTAAATGTTAGAAACATTATCATTTTAAGTCGATGCTGAAAGATTCCCTTAAGTAACATGTATCGCGTTCTTAAAAAAAATTATTTAAAATGAAAAACATAAAAATATAATTTCCTTAAAAAAAATCAAAATTTTCAGAAATTCTAAAAGAAATCCAAAACTTTGAAAATATTTATTTCGATCCCTATATCTAAGCCGACCACTGCTATCTGCTGTAGTTGCTGTTGACCGAATCCCCACCAAAAACATAGTCACCGTCACTACCCTACCGTCATCAAATGTTAATGTTGGGTGGAGCCGTGGAGGGGTATAGTGGGAGGGAGCGAGAGGGAGGGGGCGGGAAAGGGAAAGGGGGAGGGGACACAAAATGAACTAATAACTATGACTATTCTGGAAAGTGCCCACCTAAACAAATTTTCCAGGATCATTCAAACCTACAATCCTAATTGCATTTTTTAAAATAAAAAAGTAGAACTAGTGATTATACGAACTGCTCTATTCTATTACTACATAAATTTCCATGAGTTTGGCTAAAACAAACAGCATCAAGATCCATTAAACCGTTCAAAAAGAAAGAAAAAAGCTATAATGATAAGAAATACATTAAGCTTGCAGGAGAATTTTACACCAGGCCCTCAACCAGAATTGGTTTTTCCTTTTCCCTCTCGTCATCATCCTGCTTTTCACCCTTCTTTTTCTTTTCATCTTTAATCTCCAAACCCTTGAGGTCATCATCTAAACAACCCTTCCCAGCCATGGCTTCTCCGTCATCACCACCCACAATCACCAAGTCCTTACCCTCCCCTACTTCTTCACCGCATCCCTTCTCCTTCACGCAGCCGTCCACCGCATCCGAAGTTGGAACCAGTGACCCTCCGCCAACCAACACCACATCAGGCATGTCTGGACATGGCGGCGAAATAAGAATATCGGAGGAGCAGTTACCCTTGTCGGTGAGCGGGTTGTCTACGCATCCGTGCTCAACTTCATCTTCATCATCAGAATGGAAGAAGGTGGCCGCACGTGACTTGACGACGGAAGCAGCTTTGAGGAAAGCCTCCTGTATGGAATCTGGCGGAAGAGCACACTCCTCGAAACCTTATCCTTCTTCTCAAAGAAAAGAAAAGCTTCTTCTGATCGAAAGATTCAGCGATACAGGAACCTTGGATTCAATAATAGAGATAACTGAGCAGGTTCCAGAAATGGAGCTTCGCCTGAGGCTGGCTATTATAAATAGCTATATGGTTATCGTTATCCACAAAATCTTTCGTTTGTCCGCCTACGCTCTCCCACACCACCAAGACCCAAAGGGAAAAGAAGATGCGGTTCAAAACCCAAAGCTCACCGAAAACTGTGAACTGCTTGTAGCATGTGTCATAAGTAGAGATTTACAATTTGACACCTGCTATCACAATGAATTACAACGTATGGGAACACCCATCATATGCTTGCAATTTTTTGGTTGAAAGAATAATTATATTTCCACCTCAACAGCAATATATTGGATCGTCCAAAGAAATTCCCAAAGTCATTCTGGGAATCAGAGCATGCATCGATACGGTTCGTATAAACAGAGCAATAACTGATCGATCGAGTTATTATATACACCATTTTGAATTAGTACACTGAGATCTTACGGCTTCAGCTATCTGCCTATGCATGGTAGATAGAGCCCAAAGAGGTCGCTAACTACTAAACTTGTGCAAAAGACGCTTACTAAGAAGACATTGTAGCAGACTCTTGAAGCATCCATCATACACAGTTCATACTTTTCTTTTCTAGACCTCTCACTGTAAACAAGATACAATTCCGACGCTTGAATCAACTGAACTGACGCAATATTTGTATAGAAATACAGCCAGATAACACTGTCCGAAATCCCATGTTTAAAAATATTCAACTATCTTTAAACAATATTAGGGCATCTTAACCAAAACAAGAACATACATTAACTTCATCCAACAAAATGTATCAAGTAATCAAAGCGTCAAACAACAATCGGCTCGTTCATCCTTGTTCAAAATTTAAAGAAACTCCTTAAATATAAACTAAAAACAACTAAAGTGTTCAACAGTAATAACACTCCTCAAGTAAAGTTCCCATAAAAATTTTCCTAACAAAGACGGCTTCATTCAAAACAACCTTGTGATACCTTAAGCAGAAGCCGCTGCAACCTTCTTCCTTGGCGCTGCTTCGGTACCTATGCCATTATACAACACAAAATTGAGAATACTGACAAAAAGAGAATACCCCATATAGAACAGAATATGTTCACAGTTCAAAGATACATAAAATCTACATAGAAACAATCATAAGAAATTAAAAGCTAGCTACCTTCTCTGAAGCCACTCTTGAACCTCCGAGGAACATTGCGAAGATACCTCATCCTACCAGTTCCGGTGGTCTTTCTTCTGATTGCCTTCACACTCCAATTATCTGAATCCGAAAACAAAATAATCTCAGTTAGATTTACGGATTAACACCAAATTACAATCCACTGACACTGCTCAAACAAATTTGTATGAACATATTCCCAAATCATCGTTCAAATCACTATGAATCTTCCCTACTAGTATAAGCACATTTCATGCAACATTAAAACTAACAAATAAAAAACACAACAATGGGCTTATTCTTTACATGTTCGGTTGCATGGGCTTTGTGGTACAAATTTTATAATTTTTGGAGATTTAGTTCTGTGTTTCCTGCTGATGCAAAAACCTTTCTTACTGCTTGGGATGAGTTGAAATCAAATTCTTCTATTTGGACTTTCATTCCTGGGGCTATTATTTGGACCATTTGGAAGGCCAGAAATTTTATTGTCTTTGAAGGGGGAAAGCTTGATCAGTTAGAGTTATTTTTCTTATCACGAGTTAGGCTGGTTTCTTGGTTTCTAGCTAAGCACAAGGACGTTTCTATTCATAAGGATTCCTTGATTATGGACCCTTCATTAGCAGATTCCTACTCACCCTACAGTTCTATGAAGTCTTCTTCATTCCCTTGGGAACCTCCCCCTTCTGGTTTTTTTAAATTGAATGTGGACGCAGCCGTTAGTAGTGACTGGAAGAAATCGGGTATAGGAGGTATTTGGAGGGATCATTCAGGTTTAGTCCTAGGTTCTTTTCAAGAGTCAGCTGGTCCAGGACCTCCGACTATGATCGAACTTAAAGCTATTCAGAGGGGTATTTCATTATATGCTTCTGCTCAAGGAAGGGTTAAAGATAGGCTGATTGTTGAGAGTGATAGCAGGGTTGCAGTAGACTGGATCAACAAATATCAATTCATGCCCAGTTGTTTATGCATTCGTTGTTAGTGATATAGTTGACAGTCTTAGATTTTTGGAGGGGTTATAAATTGGGTTACAAGGTCAGCTAATATGGACGCCAATGCTTTAGCAAAGGCTGTAATAGGCTAATTTTTATGTTGTTTGTTGTTTCATTTTAGCATTTGATTCCTGTTCGGGTGGGATTTATAGACTGTTGTAAGGGTTATTTCGAAGAGATCTATCGAGGTTGTAATCTTATTTTCTTTAATGAAAATCTAAGGCGCTCTTTTCCTCCTTCCAATGATTAAGGAGCTTCTTTTCAAGCTCTATTAATCAAAAAGGAGGTCTTTAATGAGGCCTTCTAATCTTATCAAAAAAAAGTATACAGCACATATTCATATTTTTATGAAGAAACAATTCCTGATCACACCCATTTTCCACTATATTGAGTAAATTGAATTCTAATTAGAAATTTAGAATAAACACGTTCAAGAGTAAAATAAGCCTATAAACCATAAATACATATTCTTATCAAATATGATAACTCTAATTTAAGAAAACTTAAGGAAACAAACCCAAACAATCAATTGAAGAAACGCAGTTGCAGAAGGAGACTCGATAACAAAAGTAAACAACAAAAAACTAAAACTAAAGTTCTAGACATCAAAGAAAAAGTGGGTGGAGAACTTACATTTCCTCTTACGAGCAGCAGGGAAAGCGCAGGCACCGCAACGGCTCTTCTGGAGATGGAAGCTACGGCGGCCACATCTAACGCAGAGGGTGTGGGTCTTGTTCCTTCTTTTACCAAAACTCCCTGTTCCCTTTCCCTGCACATTGATATTTTATTTCGTTATCAAATTTCCCAACAGATCAAGTGCTGTACCAAGGAAAGAAAAGAGTGTTTGATATCTATCTTACCATTGAAACTGACGCGGGACAAACCCTAAGCGGCTCTGAAGGAAGTGAGCGGCGGAGAAGATATGGTTTCTAACAAAACCAGTTGGAAGCTGAAGAGAAAGCACAAAACAAGGGTTTTTTGCTTAAGGTTGAGACGTGGCACACTTGGACTTGAATGGGCCTCTTGATCATACTTTTCGCCCTATATTAAAACCCAATAGTTAGCGTGGGTTGGTCATAATGAACATTGTTCAAATATAAAAAAATTATATTTTGAAGTAATTATGTAGTAATATTTATTTATTTGAAATCAATTAGAATATCAAAGGTCCTATAGATATATTTTTTTTAAACATAATAAATTTAATTCATGAGAATTTAAAATTTTTAATAAATCAAATATTACTAAATTTTGTCATATTTACATTTAATATTATTTTTGTTCATCGTTTATTATGCACATAATTTTATGAAATTGATTTGACGATATGTCAAGTTATATAAAATGAAAGAAATAACAAAATTACCCCTAAAATGATCGAATGTTTGTTTTAATGGAATAATACGATAAAATCACCTCCAAAATGATTAATAAATTTGTTTTGGAAGTTAATTTCTTGTTGCGGTTTGTACGTCGATTCAATCAGAATTATTTGATCTTTATTTTATTTTATTTTTTATGTGTTTTTAATATTTTTTTTGTATGGTCCTTATTTGATCTTTAAGTAACTAGTTTTGTGTCAATGATTATAGGAAATATCAAATTATGCGTTTAGTTTACACTTGTGGTTGTAAATTCTCATTGTAGTTTAATTTTTTTTTTAATAAAACTAGTTGTTTTTATTTGTATAAAAAAATAATATGATAAAAGGTAAAAGAAAATATAAGCGTTGTTATTTGTCGACTTTTTTAATTGAACGTTTTGAATTAGACAATTTTAAAATTCAAAAAAGAACAAATTTAATTATATAGGGAATATTAATTATATATATATTTAAAAATATATTTAATAATTACTATAAAGTGAGTGATAATAATTTTATATATCATATATATGAGATATAGATAACGACAGAACCACATTTATAAAAGGTTATCAATTGATCAAAAACAATATTTATAAATAATATATAAAAATATTAAATTTGTCATCCATAAATTATCCTCTTCCATCTAAAAAAGTTATTTATCAAATTTTAGAAATTTTCAAATCGTGATTTAAATTTTCAGCTTTGTCGCTTAACAATTATGAACTTTATATAAATATATTTTAATTATTTTATTTAAAAGCTATATTAAAATATAAAAAAAGTTAAAAAAAATATTATACTGATATTAATTATTATTTACATAAAATAATATTTCAAATGATTATCCAACTAAATTGACAATCGTTAATTACACTAACCTAATCACAATTTTAATAATATATTAATATTATAGATAGACATTGATAAATTACACTAAAAATATGGTATTCGTATTCGATACATTGTCGTATTCTGACTACCGGATGTCTTCCACGGAAGCTGCTCTCAACCTGGCGTTGGGGTCAGCCTACTATCCTACCTCCCCTTACCCCATTGCATATGGGAATCAGGGTTTTGTTGTTGTTGTTGTTGTGTCTTTATTTTCTTAACTTGAAATTTGAAAGGGATATTATGAATATTGTTGAGGGAAGTTCTTACTCTTTATACAGAAGATTACAAGTGTTGTTTATTCGGTAATGGATCAAATTTTAGTAATCAATATTATTTTTCTGATATAATTATATTTTATTTTAAATTAAAAATTTTACGAATTCATTATGAGATTCTAATGGTAAAAAAGAATGTCATTCTTTTTAAAAATCATAAATTTAGATAATTTCGTCTGCAACAACAACAATTTATAATTTCATATATTAAAAATATGGTATGCGTCAGATTATTTAAAATTACATTTACAAAAATATGGTATCGGTTCCAATCTTGTCATGTCAAACCTTAGGTAAAACAAAGGCTCAAGCTCCCCCTTTTAGGTTGGTGGAAGGACTTCATTTTGGCAATGGCAACTGTGTAGCATCGACATGCATCTTATCTTCGCGTTAGTATTAGCAACTGAGTTTCCACAACAGTTTGGGACCATTTTAGACTTACATTATTCAGATTTGTGCAAGTGTTGAAGAGTCAGATCAACAGACTTTTATTTAAACAAAGAAAGCTTGTAAATGATGAAATGGTAAATCATGACCACACCAGAAACTCTTAAATTAAAGAGATGCAGCGTCAAATACGATGTTGATATCAGGCTGATTGTTGTGAAATTCAACAAAAAAGATATTAATGAAAAAGGAAGAAAGAATCCATTTATGGGTCCTTTAGTTTGGACATCATTTGCTAGCTTAAAGGTCGTAGCAGTTGGCAACTGGCAAGCAATGCTGGTCATGGAATCCATACAAAAGGCCAAGAACTTGTTCCACAAATCAGTTTACAGCCTTATATCCTTCCTCTCTGTAGGATACCGGAAGCTATCCAAACCAACCCTCCCAGACCCCTTCTCTTGCAGTGGTTGCAGCAGGAAGAAAGGCCAAAAAGATCGATCCTTTGCCAACTTCAGCTACAACTGGGAATTTGGTATTGAGGAATCAGAGATGAGGACTAACGATGCCATCATTGCTATGTCGTTGAAAGAACAAATGAGGGACGAAGATGAATGAAACGGAAGCTTGATGAGCTTTTCCGATACAAATCCGGTGAAGAAGATAAAGGAAACTGGAGGAAAAGAAGGAAAAAAGAAAGTGAGAAGCTCAAAACTGAGTAAAGGGAAGGAACAGTACTATTACAAGAGGAATAGAGATGGGAGTTATGCATTGGCCCAAAAGATTAAAGAACTAGAGATGATGGATGTTGATGATATGGAACATGTATTGGATGTTGAAGAAGCACTCTACTATTATTCTCTACTTAAAAGTCCGGTCTACCTTTCCATTGTAGACAGATTCTTCATGGATATGTACTCTGAATTCTCTCATCCACAGGCCTCTGCCAGCACCAACAGTAAGAAGCGAAGACTCGGGACGATTCAGTTATAGATCCTTGACTCCCACATGCATTTTCTTGTTCAGATAACCCGTTTTCTCCTCCGAATTTTTTTTCTTCTGTTTCGTGTGTGTTCACATGTCTGAATTCTTCTGCTGCTTTTTTATTGTTATAATTTGCTTGAGCACCCGTTGTTACCAGTAAAAGCATAGAAGCTTCATATCAAGATTTAGGAAATGTATATTTGCATGTAATTCGTATAATATTATCAAATATTGGTTTGAATGACCTTTTTTGAATAACAGAGATCGATTTTTTGAGCCACTAGTATCAATCTGCGCCTTCTTGCATCATGAGATTTTTTTTTTGTTGGTGTTTTGGATGAATGTGAAGAACACAGTGACTGAGGCCATTAACTCCAGTAAATAGAAAAACTGTTCAACTTATAGTTTATGAATGTCAATCACCTGTAGTTTCCTGTAAGCTAATGTATACCATTACAATATTACAATGCTGTAGAACTTGAAGGCGGTATATTGAAAAGAAACAAGGGAAGGGTGTTGCATGTTAATCAGTGAATCATCCAGCAAACTGCTGCATCCTTCCTTAAGAAACATTAGCAATGTGTTTTGGGAGAAGTCGAATTACTAGTTTGACATACTTATTATCTTCATCCTTGTAAATCAATACCCAGAAGGCCAGAAAAGATACTATAACGGTATGCTCTTTTAAGCACTTGAAATGAGATAATCGTGATTGCAACTGAAAGTTGCCATCGACCTCCTGCGAAAGAATAACATCCAAACTAGATTAGGAATGGCAACGGGTCAGGTACGGGACGGGTTTTGCTCACCCCGTCCCCAAACCCGAAATGAATCTCCATCCTTGACCCCGACGGGTTTTTTATCTGGGTGCCCCGTCGGGGATTTTTTTTGCCCCGTCCCCGAATTCAACCCGAAATATTATACCCAATCCCGAACCTGAACCCGAAAATATTTTATATATAATTAATATAAAGTATATAAAATATTATATATATAATTCAACCCGAACCCGAACCCGAACGCGACCCAAACCCGAACGCAACCCGAAAAAAATCCTCAAACCCGAACTCAACCCGATATCATTCAACCCGACCCAATCCGAACTTGACCCGATTTCGAATTTCCCCATTGGGTTTGGCTCATACTGCCATCCCTAAACTAGATATATAATTATACAGCTGGTTCCCAAGTGGGCCAGGTCGGTCTGTTTCAACCAGTAGGCCCATCTCCAGTAAATGTTACAATGTATGTTGAATAAACCCCCAATTTCCAAAAGATTTACAACCCTATAACATGTATGTCTCGGACGCATGGAATACCCAACCCATTTATGCTTCAGTAAAATGGCATATAAAAAATATTAAAAAAAAACAGAAAAAAGAAGTAAAATAGCCGCCTTTCTCACAGCATTCCTTTTCCATGATTAATATTGTATATATACTACACTTGCAGGCCTAAATGTGCATACTACGAATACAAGCAAACAAGAACAATGAAACAATCAACTAAAAGGAAAATTTTGATTTGCAGCTACATCCAATTTAAAAACGAATGAATTGCCAATCTCACCAGTCACCACCATTGATGGACAAGAACACCGCTATCTCGGAGTGAAGTAAAGAGTTGCAAGCATTGGCCGTAATTTTTCTTGTATTTGGGACTCCTCTGACCGGGACAACACCTTTGCCACCTATTATAATGGCATTCGAGGAAGATCTCGTCAATCAAACAGATTGCACCTGTTTCGAATAGCCGAGGAATCAAGTCGAATTCAGTTCCTTAAACATCCATCTTCATCACCACGAAATCGATTTCTGTCACGGTGTTCTTCAACCATTCTGCGAAATCAAACCCTTGAATCTCATCAACCTTGCCTCCGCTCGATTTAACCGGTTGTATTCTGCCCATCCCTCTGCCTTTATCCTTAAGGTCACTCACTTCTTCCTGTCCAGGATCGAGATTGATCTCAAACCGCAGCGTCTCATTCCTCACCCATGCAGCATAAGGCAACAATGTAACCGCCTTCTTCTTCAAATATTGTTGATGGAAATGCTTGTCAGCCTCGATAGCATAGACATGAAAGGTTTTGTTCTGTTTGGGGTATTGTTTCCGGAACCAGCTTCCAATACTAGAACCATAACTCCTAGCACCAACATCAATATACACATATCTATTCTTGAAACTGATATCAGCCATTGATGGCAAATACTTCACATTCTTTATATTCCTTTTCAAGGTAATCCACGGCTTTAAGGGCTCCTCCTCAATAAGCAGCTCTGTCTGCTCGACTAATTCTCGTTTATACCCCGGAACCAAGCATTTATTACCAGAAATACCATGGGGAACCTTTTTCCTCTCATGGTTAAGAAATCCATTCTCTTTTCTCAATACAATTTCTCTAACAAAAAGCATTGATGAATCGAAACCATCCATATCAAGCATTTTAACTAATTTGCAAGAACTGAACAAATCAAGCAAAGAATGCGTACTATATGTATCATTGGCCTTGACGTGGACTACTGCAAACCCTTCGGGTTTCAGTGTCCGAGTAATTTCCGCTGCGAAATCCAACGGACGAGCCGATGCATCGAGGCGGCCACCACCGGTGAATATGAAGTCAAAAGTATTATCATCGAACGGCATCTTATGCCCCTCACCTTTAATCACCAAAGGCTTGCTCGCTTTCTTGAAAATACCGATGGAATCTACCACGCCTTTCTCTTTCAAGGCGAAAACTTCTTGTCCTAAAGGAGTCTCTATGCAGAGAGACTTGGAGTGAGGCAAGAGGTAACCCTTGGTGATCAGATCTTGGAAAACCGAAGAGTAGAAATGGACGGCACTGATCCACTCCTTGCTGGTGTAGAGTTCCCGGCGAGGATCAGGGCGTGAAACGGCGTCATTTCCGACGATGGCAGAGACTCCAGAATCAGGGATAACGAGGTTGAGACTCTGCCGCATGGAGAAGAAGCAGAAGTCACCGCGATTGCAAGACTCGCCAGTAATTGTGACCACGTAAGCGAATCGAAAGACCAAGATGAAAACACCGAAAAGAAGAGCACGAACCAGAATATTTCGGAAAAGGCTCGGCTTTCCTGTAACAAGTTCCATGATAACAATAACTATATAAAGGAGGGAAATAAAAGCTTCTCTTTTTGCTGTTTAAGTTGTATCTGTTGCAGTGTGGGCTTTTGTCAACAAAAAAATGGAAAGAAAAAAAAATGTTGAAAATGGAGAGAGTAACGGGAGCAGAAGCGAGCAGAGGCATGGTTGGCGCCAACGAGAGATCTGGAAAGGAAAGGAGAAGAAAGAATCGGGAAATATAGATGGGAAGGAAATGCAAAAAGGGAATGCATGCTTGTTTTTGTAGCTGTTACGGAGTGAGAGAAAGGGAGAGGGAGGCCATAACTATGTGCTTGCAGTTGCGGTGGCGTGGACGGCATTCCTTTTCCAAGCATGAACGAAAGGTTAAAGACTTAAAACTATATAATTAGATTGTCAGTTTATTCTTACTAAATATATCAATTCTATATGAAAAAAAGAACATTGCTATTTTCGTATTGCGCAAATTTTCCCGCGCACTATCAGGGACCAAACGTACACCAAAATTGGAAAAAAATAAAAACCACAAACAAAGAATCTGCGAGAACCTGAAGAGGAGGAAGACAGTTGTTAGAAGAATGAAGATGCTGAAAACCAGAAGACTGGAGCCATCTTCCATCGACATCGTTTAGTATAAATTATCAGAATATTGTCTCTGATGGTGCACCTGTAACTCCGCCGCGGCGTCTCCCTATTCCGTTCATCTCCCAAGTCCTAACTCTCTTCCCCATTCTAAATTATTTATATCGCTATAGAAACTTCGACGCTTCGATCCAAAGCTTCCCTTTCCCCGTCCATTCTTAAATAGAAATGATCAAATAAGAAAATCAACGCACTTTATCCGAATAATACAAATCCGATCTTAAGAGTTTAAAAAAATTGAATAAACTATTAAACGTCTCTCTTTTAATTTTTAAAATTATTCATTTTAAAATATTTTATTATAAAAATCAACAAATAATACTTTTATTTCCTTTTTATCTTCGTATATTTCACTTTTTTACGTCTATTAAAATAAATCTACAAAATATATCGATCATTTTTAAAGATATATTTATCATTCTCCTTGATCAAATATATTTTCTAAAATTATTTGCATAGAATACACAAATTATAAAACGAAGGAAATATTAGTTTACGAAATCGTGACCTTTATTTGTGATATAAAATTATATTAAATATACATTAAGAATAATTTAAACTTGCACCCTTTGAATATAGTGTTTTTGGTAAATTACATGTTTAGTACTTAAAGTATTACTTTTATTTCATTTTGGTACTTAAATTTTATTATTTTTCAAAATTATACTTAACGTTTAATTTAGGTTTCATTTTAATACCCTGTCATTAAAAACTTAACGTGACATTTTTAGGGTAAATTACATCATTCATTAATCAACTATCTTATTACTCTTATTTTTGTCACTAAAGTTTAATTTTTTTAATTTAATTACTCAACTTTCAAATTGTTCTTGTTTTAATCACTTTAATTTATTTTATTAATATTTTTATGGGGCTATGATCCAATTACACCTAATGTAATTTGATAGTTAGATGAGGGAAAATCAAATGTTGAAATTAACTCATTTTTTTCAGTGAATATATTCTCATTTCATACTGTTAATCTCACATTTAATTTCCCACATCCAAGTATCTTAAAAGGGTTTAAAACTAAAAAGTCTTATACTATGTAATTGAATCTTAAATAAAAAATAAATTTAAAATTGTACCCAAATCTAAAAAGTATACCACAAACCTTAAATCACAAACCCCTCATATATTAATAAAATAAATTATAGTGAGTAAAATATGAGTAATTTGAAAGTTAAATAAATAAATTAAAAATTAAACTTTGGTTACCAAAATAAAAGTGAAAAAATAATTAAGTGATGAATGATGTAATGTACCAATAAAAAATATCATATACATTATTTTCTTTAATTTTTAAATTGTATATATGATTTTATAATAAAATAAATTTTAGGTTTCCAGACCTAAGTATTGCTGTAAATAAGAATCGGTTATTCTGAACGCGGAGCCAGAGCCAGAGCCAGAGGAGAAGCTTCTATAAAATTCTTCACACCGTCTAAAACTGAAGTCACACTTATGAATCCTCATCGAAACTTCTCGAATTAACCAAACACCAACAGTCCATCCTCTCTTTAATTTCTCATCAAGTTCCGATCCTCCAATCAACTTACGGAGCTCTCCGCTACTTCCATTGAAGCATATCCACAAGCATTTGGCAGCCATGGCAGAAGACGGAACCGTAACACTCTACAACAACACGGCCATCACTGACGCCAAGAAAAACCCATTCTCTATCAAATCAGGGATTGCTCAAATGCTCCGTGGCGGCGCCATTGTCGAAGTATCGACCCTCAACCAAGCCAAACTTGCCCAGGAAGCCGGCGCCTGTTGTGTAGTCATCACCGAACCTAATCGCCGAGGCATTTCGCACATGCCCGATCCTTCTTTCATCAAACAAATAAAACGTGCCGTCTCAATCCCCGTCATGGCTCGTTCCCGCGTCGGCCACTTCGTCGAAGCCCAGATTCTCGAACGAGTAGGAGTCGATTACATTGACGAGAGCGAGGTTTTAGCTATAGCCGATGAAGATAATTTCATTAACAAGCATAATTTTAGATCCCCTTTCATTTGCGGCTGCAGGAACCTTGGGGAAGCGTTAAGGAGAGTGAGGGAAGGAGCTGCCATGATTCGAACGCAGAGGGACTTGTTGGGGACTGGTAACATTGCTGAAACGGTTAAAAACGTCAGGTCTGTGATGGGTGAAATCAGGATTTTGAATAACATGGATGAAGATGAAGTTTTCGCATTTTCAAAGAAAATTGCTGCCCCTTATGATTTGGTTGCTCAAACCAAGCAAATGGGAAGACTGCCCGTTGTGCATTTTGCTGCTGGTGGAATTGTGACTCCGGCAGATGCTGCATTGATGATGCAGTTGGGTTGTGATGGTGTCTTCGTGGGATCAGAAGTGTTCAGCAACTGTTTGGATCCGTATAAGCGTCTTCGAGGAATCGTGGAAGCAGTTAGGCATTACAATGATCCTCATGTGTTGGTGGAGAATAGTTGTGGACTGGAGGAGGAAATGGCTGGCCTTAATGTCAGTGAGGAAAGGATGGAACCCTTTGGAGGAGGAGCCTGATCAAGTAATGTATCTTCTTGCATGTTGTTGAGCGTACGACTGTTTCTTTGTTTCCCTTGCCGCTGTTGTTCTTGTACTTTTGCTAAGATAGTGATTTAGATATGCTATATTTTGCATGTTGAACTGTTCATGTAATTACATTTCTCACTACTTAATTGTTGATGAGATTGATGCGATATTTATTTACTTTTCTCAAATTTGGAGGGTGATACATTTCTACCCATGTCCAAAGATGTCGGATATGGATACTTTAGAAAGAAAAAAGAATTAAAGAGTGAAAGCAAGATAGATTCCAATCGTATGACCATACAATGGATCATTGTCAATTAGTCTGTAGCCTTTGTTTGAGCTTCATTTATAGTTTTCCATCACCTACCTGGTCTATGCATCTCAATGGAAACAATAATAAAAATAAAAGAGAGTACTGCCTTACGTTCTGCCGTAATATCTCCAAAGAAGACCAGCCATTAGATATGTTAGACCATAACCGTTCCTTTTTATCAACTTCAGTTGAGAGTGGACTTACTCTAATATGCCCTCTGTTTTTTTCAGCCTTTAGCTCCTTGCTCATTTAACAGCATCTCTACTTCTGCTTCATCCACTGAATATTAATTGCTTTAATTAAGATGAACACTGAATATATATTGTTTAGGCCTTAGAGGGTGTTAAAACAAGCAAGTCGACAAGAATGTGAAGCTAAAGCAATATTTAATGTTTGATGAAATCGAAAAAGTTCCGTGGCAACAAAACATATGCATAAAACATCGAGGTCCCTGTCAGTGGGGTTTCTCAGTCGTTGCATCGGCCATTTTTTTAACAGTTTACCAGCAGATTTGACTCCTATAGAAAGGTATGTATGTGTTGGAGTTTGACTAGAATTTTATATGATTTAAATTATTTGAGAAAAAATAAATCTAATTTAATTGAAAGTAGGAAGTATCTTCTATTTTATGAAACATATTTTGAGTACAATTCTTACTATGAAGTTTACTTTGTAATCAAATAATTATATCTATAAATAGATAATAGAGATTAGATATCAAGTATTTTATTGGGATTCCTCTTATATTCTCTTATTAAGATTGACAGCTAGGAATCCATCAATTGTTATTAACCACCCAGATTCCCCATTCATCTTCGATCAACCAACCTTACCCAATTTGTTTCTTTAAATCAAACCTTCAATTTCAATCTCTTTTTTGTTTTACCACAAGACAATTTTATTTGTTATCAGGGTAAAAATCATGGTAATGCATTCTCCCATTCACTGTTTTTATTTGTTTTCCCTGTTCTTTTATTTAACCTGAGTGAAAATCATGATTCACTGTTTTTATTCGTTTTTCCTGTTATGTATTTAGAGTGACAATTTTCTTAACGCCGCTCTAACAAGTGCGCATGTTTCTGCCATTAAAACAATCATTCCAATTGATAATCTTGTATCTGTTGCAGTCTCTGATGTCACTGATGCTACTGTCAGTAGCAAGGCTAGTAATGACGCTAGTGGCTGAGCCAGCAGCATCGATCACAACGCTGTTTTATTACAGTGAAGTTTTACCGCGAAACCTCAACTTAGAAAGATTGGTTCGACGGGACTTCGTGGATCCAGAAAACTACTTGTTCCATTTTCTCATTAACCTGTTGAGATGTTTTCGGTAGTAATTACCACTATTTGTGATCAATATTCATGGTTTACCTGTTCATGTATATTCTTAATATTTATCTGCATGGCCATGGGCGATAGTAACAACGATGCTTTTATGTTCATGCATGTTCATCTATATTTTCTATTTTTAACCTATATTCAAATATCTAAATTTAAGGTTTACATCTCATTAATAGTATGAATTCAAATGATAAATATTTTAGAATGTATATTTGTAAATTTCTTGAAAAAAACATTATAATTTTAATATTTAAATATGCATATTACCAAAATTTAAAAAGAGTATATCCCCAAATATCTAAATACGAACCATCCATGCTTCGAAACTCGTACAGTTAAGCCACCACTTACCCCCATTATGAACCAAAACACCCTTTTACATGGGTTATAAGCCATACGTATCTTAAAGCTTTTGACCAAATACGCAAGCCTTCTCGGGATTCGTTGGAACTGACCGGTCATAAAACTAGACACTTCCATATGTACCTCAATCGGGCTCTCAATTAGTCAACTCTCAGTCCACGAAGTTTCAATAAACTCAATGTGTTTAATATCATGTTTTATTGATGGGTAATTCAAAACGTTTAGATAGAATTGTAATTCCAAAATCATTCCCTATATATGTGAACAGACGGATTTAAAAAATCATTTAGGGTCAACAACGATGCTAGTTTAGAAGCGCAAGTTATGAATCACTCTCACATGAAATTGAATGTATCTATAAAAAAATCCATAATAAGATATCTACAGCTGTCAAGTGGAAGACATGTTCATGCCGCCGCAAGGTGTCTAGTGGAAGACATTTGTACGTATCTGCAAGTTTAATGTGCAATATTTTCACCTTATTCACGGGCAAGGTACAATGTGAGCTGATTGCTTAACCCTAAAAGGATTACTTCATTTTGACGCCATTTCCAAAAGTTTTGATGACTATTTACGTCCACTGAAGCAAACACAAACCAACTCCATTGACCATGCCTTTCACCCTGCTTTCATGCACAACTTATTGCCAGCTATCTCTATGGCCCCATTTATTTATTTAGCTACGCACCGTTCATTTCATTTTCGTCCATTAACTAATTATTTATAAAGTGACAAGTAAACCTTTGTTTTCGGATAATGTACATGAAGACGGCATTGCCCATTTGTCTTCACCTCCGTCTACTTCAAGACAACACAATAAGTGGCTTGCTATAGCTTAAATTCAAAGCACCTGACAATTTATTAGTTTAAACATGTCAGTTTATTTAAATTGATCTTTATAATAAAACAATTAAATTTATGTATTGAATAATAAAGAGACTAATTTAAATAGATATATAATAAAGATATTAAATTAATAAATTTAATAATAAAATATATAATTCAAAACTATCCTTGTAATAAAAAGACTTATCGAATACTCTCATCATATACTATATATATATATATATGTCCACTGATTATAATATTAATGTGAAAGATATTTACATATTTATAGTCATTACATGATGGATAATTCTATCCTTGATCACAAGTTTGTTTAAGACAAAATATACGTTAATAATTACGGAATACTTTAATTGCGTACGCACATCCTTTGTTTTTAACTACCGACCCAAAAGACCTTTTGTTATATTAATGGGAGTTGATTCAAGTAGTGAGTAGTTTGATATCGTTTAAGTATGTTTTCAGTTTGAGGTTTTGTGTATACAGAAAATCTTCACTGAAAAACTCACCCATTAAAACCAGACGTGCAACGCGATTTAATCTGAATTAGTCAAAACGAAATTTTAAAATCGGAATGTTATGTTAAAGTGTCATCTTATGACAATGAATCATACAACTTTTTTAATTAATGTGAGTGGTTCATTTCATAACATTTGTCCATATTTACATTATAGTTTTAAGTTCAAAACTCATTAACCATTTGACTTTAACTTATCTAATTAACATATGTCTTTAACTTATCTAATTAAAACAACAATTTTTAATATCCTTATCTTGATTAATTTGAGGACCGGTGAGCTTAATTATGTCTGTAGATGAAAAATAAGTAAAACATGTTTTAAAAAATAAATCAAAGATATAGATTATTGAAGTATAAAAGCATGGCGTATCATGTGATTGGTGGGGTCCAAAACCAAATACTCCTACCTAATTGAACTCTTGTGGAGTAGGGACAGAGAACCAATAAGTAACAACTTGTCTCAACTAATTATCACGGAAAACCGTGTAGATAAAATAGGGGTAAAGTATATAAATGATTTTTTTAACTATAGAGATGTTATTTTGTTGAAAATTTTAATTATTGAAAATTATGAAATAATTATTTGATAATAAAGTGATGTTTTGTTAAGTATCGATTATTAAAAATTATAAAATAATTATTTGACTATTCATATGTTTTAAACTTGTTCTTCATCGTTAAAAATTTGGTCACCGTTTGATAATGGTGAAACTAAAATTTTCAAATTGCATTGTCATAATTTTAAATTATGGTATCTAAATAAGATCATATAAATTAATATATAACATTGAGACTCGATAAATTAATGTAAAATATAACTAAACCAACATAAGGTGTCATTTTAAAGGGATTCAAAACTTTCTTAAAAGGGGGTTTCATTTATTTATTTATATTATATGTATTAAATTTATATATAAAATAAAAAATTAGAATTTTTTTGGTGTAAATTGACACCCCTCAATAGGCATTAGCTCGCCCATGCCGTCTAAGCTACGCATTAAATCATATTAAATACATACTTAATCCTTAAATGAGTAATTTTATTATTATTTTATGTAAAGACTATATAAATGTATAAAAATAAAAATGAATCAGAATAATATCAGTTTTTATTTTAAAAATATATATTATTATACTTTTTTAGTTGAATTAAAATTTGATTAACTAATAATATAAATACAATGAAAGAATTAATATAGGATATAAATATAGATAAGTAAACAAATATTAAATTTGTTAAGAAATTTCCACTAAGTTGATTAAAACTTCTTTCTTATTAATGAAGATTATAAAGCATTAAAGTGAAACAACTTTTCAAAATCCCATCGTGGACCATTGAACTTGCCAAACAAGAAACAAGCATTTGGAAATGTAATATTTTTTTATCAACGGATTTGATTCAATTGGTAAGTAGCTTGATATCGCTTAACCAAAATCTCAAGTTCGAGTTATTGTGTATGCAAAAAATTCCCGCTTGGAGACTCATCCACCAAAGACAGGTGTGTAACCCGAGTCGATTTATATTAGTCAAGGCGAAACTTTGAAACTGGAGTATAAAAAAAATACCTTTTTTATTTGTCATTTACTTACGTTATTTTTACAATAAAATTATATTTAAACTTTGTTCTATATATTATATATTGCAAAGGTTCTTCCTTTTTCAGTTTCAACTTGACCAATTGCCTTTATAGTGAAATGAAAAAGAAGGTGCGTTCTAATACTTGGCATGCAAGGAAATCGACTGTATTTTCATCCATATATAACAGCTGTGCTCCAAAATACAATGACGTGGAAACCTTCTTTTTTACCCAGAGCTTATGCTTTGAACTTGGACTTCTTTTATCTGTTTTATCCAATGGGATGTTGACGCGTGGATCTTAATATGCAAGCTTATCGGCAAATTTGGTCACCTTTTTTATTCTCTAACTTGTTAATGAAATCATATATTGCGGTGCTATATTAAATGTACAAAAGCTTTTGTAAAATTAGAATAAATATGCCTATTTTTGAGTTTTTATTTTATTTTCTAAATTCGGATTTTATTAACTATTAGTATTTTTTTAAGAATTGTTTAGTTTTTTTAGATATCTATGTATATAAAAATAATATTAATATTATATTTTGAATATAATTTGATTAATATTATATAAATAATTTGATATTACTTAACTTCATAATCGAAATTATAAACTAGCGCATGCTTTCAAGCGTAGGTTTAAAATAATAGTATATAATTTTTAATCCTATAATTAAAAAATAATCGTTAATGTATCTGATAATTTGTAAAAGAAAAATGAATAGACCATCAAAATATCTCTGATTGAGGCCATTTCATTCTTAATACAAATTGAATTACACACTTTATATGCCTATAAACACATGAACGTATGATTTTATGTTAATGAACTAATTATAAGATTTTAGAGGAAAACGGGCCTATAAAATAAGGTAAAAATATATAATTAATAAACAAATACACAAAAAATTAAAATTTATTACTTTATTTCTTATCTGTTGTTAATGAACATAAATATAATTATTACTAAATAACTTTAAAAATTATGTTAACAAACTGTGTTTAGAATCATAATGTATCGGTTAGTTAAATTGTATAATGACAACATTAATCCTAACATTTAGTAAAATGGCCACTTTAGTTCATTTCTCTAAAGTATTTTTACCCCAACGTTTTATTTTAGGTAAAAAAAATTATTGAGTGGATGAAAATCGTTAGTTAACTAACTGTTAACATTTTTTTATTGACTAAACAATTTCACGTGGGTTGAAATGTCGTCGTGAATGTATGTATGTCATGTCATATTAACAAAAAATATTTTTAATTTAATTAATTATAAATAATTATATTATATTAAATTAATAACAATCAATCATATGATGTCACATGACATCATCCGATGACATATAGTTTTAAAGGATTAAATTAAAGGATTTATACGTTACTCTATTATATTTTTGTGTTAAATTCTTAAAATAATAATTTTTAATTATTTTATTTGATAATTTTAAAATTTATTAATTATACTGATAGTAAATTTATTTATTTCAATCTTTTAAATTTATCATAAATACTCTTGTCATAATTCTATCATTGCTTATGAAAAATATTTTTAAAAATATTTATACTTATAGTGTATTAAACAATTACCTTAATATAAATAAAAAATATAATAATATGAACCAAAATGTATTGCACAAGTTATTATCTTAATAATTTCATGTTATCCTGTACATTTGTATATTTACCCTTTTTCAGATAAATAATATTGGTCTACTTTTTTTATATATATATAAGATATTGGTCTATTTTAAGTAGCATACATTAGAAAAAATAATTATAAAATGTTGGAATAATATAATTATTATAACTTTAAAATAAAAATGTACTTAACATTATTTATTATAAATTTATAAATATATTAAATATGAATTATTTAATTCAAAAAATAATATCCTTATTAAATTTAAAAATAATATCATGTTCAATTTGAAAATATTATTCCATGTATATATATAATTAAAACTATAGTTATCAATATTTTTATCCCATATAATTATCATCAGATTTTTTTTAAATTGTTATTTATCAATACTTTTATTCGTTTTAATTTTAAATATTTGTATAAAATTATAATTGTCAACATATTTTAATCCATATAATTTTAAATTTATTGACTCAATTAAAATCTAATGAGATGTAACTTAAAATTAGTTAAAAATATTAATTTTATGTGATTTTAATTTATCAACTAAATTAAATTTTAATAGATAAATAGTGTAACGTTGACAAAATTAAATTTTGAGGGTAGTAAATTGTGCAAAAATTAGTATTTTTTTAAAAATGGGATTTTTAATATCTATGTAATTATTATGATAACATATAAAATTATTATTAAAGTACACTTTTTATATTATATAAATATGATTATTTTAATTATTTTATAATTAAATTGATGTTAAGTTAATATATGACACTAACATGGTAATAAACTTTAAATCTTTAATAGTATAGATATATTTTTTTTGAGAAATAATAGTAAAGATATTCGATAATTAGAAATGGCGCAGCAAATTCATATAATCTTCCCTCTTTTTTTTTTTACAGATTCTTTAAACAGACCTTTCCCATTCTCTTCTTCATTAGAGAAAACCTCTAAAATTCCTTTCGTTTCAGCTTCTTTTGCTTCGCTATATACACTCCCAATTTACACTACCTGTCTCCTTATTATCGTCTGGCACTTTCTTTCCCTTTAACTGAATAACTTTCCTGGAAACTTTTATCTGAAAATCTTGCTTTTTGCATTTTGAAAAGAGCTTTCATTTGCTTCTTTGGGTTTTTGAAATACAGATTCCTATCTTCCTGGTGTAGCTTGAAGAAGACACTTTCAGCTCATTGTTATTATAAACCTGGTGACGAATCTTCTCTTCTTTCAACACAGCATTTCATTCTCCAATAAAAACGAAAAAAAGAAAGTTGTTTGCCTTTCAGTTTGGATTCTCAAGATGTTTGACTTGTTAGTTAAGCCAAAGTTCTATACAAAATGGTTAGGCAAACAAAACCCAGATTTTTTTCTTGCTTATTTCATTCTTTGCATGAAATTTCGATACCTTTGTTTATTTATTTTATTGTTTTGATTGGGTTTTCCATGTTTTGTTGGGTTAGCAAATCGGCTATAAAGATGATTAAGATGAGACTGGAGACGATAAAGAAGAAAAGAAATGCGGTGGAAAAGTATTTGAAGAATGATATTGCCGATCTTCTCATGAACGGTCTCGATGACAATGCTTACAGCAGGGTAACTACTTCGAGTGTAATTCGTCCTTTTCCTCTTTTCGCTCAATGATTTACGCTTTAACCTTTTGTAACAAAATCTGAAACTGAGTTTCATAATTATTATTTACGATGTTTTATGTTTGTGGTCTATAGTGCCAGCTTTAATAATTAGTATTTGACGATCTTATAGCTTTAATTTTCAAGAATAAAGTATTGTTCTACTTATGTTGGCATTTTCTGGAGTATACAGTTTCGGTTGCACAACGATGATGAACTTTTAATATTAGTTCTTCCCCCCCCCCCCATTTTTATTGTTTGTGTTAAGCATCTATTTGATGCATGAAAAGAACTTTAATATCGTCATCTTTCGTGTGCTAGGTTATGTTGCCTTCAATTGTTACTTGTTTTGGCTGACTATATTGAGTTTTAATATGGTATGTTTCCCGAGTAGAAGAAGATTACAACTGTTCTGAATGTTTTCCTGGTCACAGTTGACAGTATGATGCATTGATGACAAGGCAGCATTAATTTCATGACATGAGCTCCTTCATCAGGGTTCATGTGCTATGAGAATCTATATTGCTATTGTTTGCTTTCAATGAGCATTAGGTGGTCTAACCACCTAAAGTTCCCAACTTGAACCATTACATGTAATTTGAATATAGGCTTTAATTATTTAGATCAATGTGCAACTAATTTGGAATTTAATAATTTATGCATGATTATCTACATTTATCTGAGTGCACATATATCCAAATTTAACAACATTTGTGGATGGTTATGCAGGTTGAAGGTCTTCTGATGGAGCAAAAGAGAACATCTTGTTACAATTTCATAGAGCAGTTATGCGATTGCATTGCAAAACATATCTCAGTCATGCAAAAGCAGAGGTAAGTTGAGACCTTCGATTTTGTGGTACTCTATAGCCTATTCCTATTTATGGTACAAATATCATACCAAGTGCTTCATTAAATATTGTGTCAACATTTCGACACTCGAGCATAAGAATATTGGGAAATTCTTGCATTTGACTTATATTTTCTCTTCCAATACAGTGAGTGTCCAGAAGAATGCAGAGAAGCTGTCCCGTCTCTAATATATGCTGCAGCCAGATTTGCTGATTTGCCAGAACTGTGTGATCTCAGAACCTTATTTACTGAGAAATATGGGAATTCCCTAGATTTGTATCTGAATCAAGAGGTAATAAAGGGATGGCTTGAGGTCCTATAAGACTTGGTTGCCTTCTATTCTAAGGAATATTTTCTCTTTTCATACTAATAGATAATTGATTACATACAGTTTGCACAGAAGCTAAAGGTGGAGCCTCCCACAAAGGAGATGAAAATTCAATTGATGCATGACATAGCACAAAAGTTCTCTATTGAATGGGATTCCAAGGCTTTGGAACAGTCTCTGTTTAAGTCACCTCCAGTGGAGCAAGTAAGCCTCCTGCCTGGAACCTCGTAAAACACTCCGTCATGGTGGAACATGAGGCAGAACAACTTTGAATTCCTTTTGATGTTACATAATGCTATTGGTTTATTGTTAGTTCTATTTGCTTTCTTATTTGGGTTAACTTTGGAATACTCAAATTTGTTTTCATCCTGCATACAGCTTGATGCTCAAATGTTTCGCCTAATTAATTGTTTGACTTTTCTTGCAGAACAAGGCCCAGCAGAAGTCTTCATATGTTTCTGCTGCTCATAGATACAATTTGTATAGAAACAAGAAAGATGCTTTCGAGAAAAACAACAATCAAATTTACAAGAATGGGTTGAGTAACGTGCATGTGTACAGGAGGCCAAAAGGAAATGAAACAGACCTCACTTCTCGTGGGGGAATGGAGTATACAGATGATAAGTTAAAGCTGAATAGCAGCAGTGAAGGTGAAGTGACTGATCAAGATATCCCAAAGTCTAGTTCTTTTTTGGATGGAAGTGTTTCCGAGGATGGTATAGAGAACAGGAAGCCCTTTTTCTACAGGTTTATTCCTTCTCCCTATATAAGGCCTTTGAAACCACAATCGGGTTGGAAAGGTTTAAAAGGTTTTGGAAATGATGGAGCTGCAAATATTTGTTTGACATCCAAACGAATGGAAGAAGGCGATAAGAGGGATGAAGAAGAGAAGAAAATGGATGAGCTTTTGATGCATTACAGCAAGAAGAAATCGCCTTGTGAATGTTTGAGCAAATGGAAGACAGCACTTCGAGCACCACCCGGAATACAAGAATCTGACAACACAAGTAAAGGTCCAGGCTTAAGAAGCACTATATCTGACCCGAGTGCTCTTCCAGACGGAGTTGCTAATTTCTCCAAAGAAGCAACGAGTTCGACTGAGAGAGCTGGAAGGCATACCCGAGCCTCCTCATTTCAGCCACACATGCTTTCTGGGCATGTGCATCCGAAGCTACCGGATTATGATGATTTGGCATCTAGCCTTGCAGCTCTAAGAAGGCAGTAGAAGAATATATTCACACAAACACACGCGTGCATGTGTTATATAGGCATATAGCATTAGGAGATATTGCCATACATTCATATTCTTTCCAAGTTTCAGATTTTAAAGGCATCTATAGGAAATGAAATTGTTGTTTTGTTCATTCATTCATCACCACACATAGCTCTAGAGTTTTAAGTGCAATGCACGGTCAATGGTCATTCATGGAAAAAAAAGTATAGATATGATCTTGTTTATTACATGCGTATATTGTGTGCTTTCCAATCAATGATTTGAACTCTTGGAATATGTATTTCAATTTTCATGACAGGTTACATCAATGTTTTGAAATTCACAAAAATGTTTTAAATACAATTATATCCTTAAACGCGAATTCAAAATCTACGTAGGACACTGGTTGACAGAGGTTTACAGTTATATCCTATCACCCGATCTACACAAAAGCGAACCACCAAAACCCAAAAACAAAAGCATGCTAGAAGTTATTATTAAATGAAATAGTACATTACTTAAAAAAAATCAGCCAATAAAACCATACATTTACCTGACAGCAATTGCATAATCAGTCACCTAACCTAATAGAGCTAAAGTTAGATATATGCGTCAAATATAAATATTAATACTTCAAAGAAGATGGAACAATATATATCATTAGTCATTGTTGTATTAATCATGAAAAATCCAAATATTTTTTTGACTTAAATTAGAGGAATAAAAGAACGACAACAAAAGCTTTCATAATTAAAACAACCATCCATGGTTGAATTGGAAGCAAACAAAAAACCCACCTTCCTCTAAAATTATTTTCCTATAATAACACTCGGTCCCAACCGGTCCAAAGTAACATTTCTGCCAAAATCAAATGACTCTCTCAAAACTCGAACAACCCCCACCGCCACATGAACCGCCGTCGCCATCCCACTATTACACTGATGTACCACTCCAACCTCCTGATGAAAATTACGTCGTTTTGCGCCACTACTCCCCTGGAGGACGGCTCCGCTGGTGCGGCTACCCGGGACTATACACCGACACGGCTTCCTTCCTCTTGTTAGCTGCTACCTTGTTGTACATTTTCTGGCCCTCCGATCCCGCTATTAAACTCGTACGGGTGCATGTGAACCACATGCAAATCCATACCAAACCCATTATATCGTTGGATATCTCTTTGTTGATTACTTTGAAAGTGAAGAATTCCGACGTGTACTCCATGGACTTCGACAGCTTGTACGTCGCCGTCGGGTACAGAGGGAAGATGCTAGGACAATTATAAAATATAATTATTAAAAATGTAACAAAAATCAAGTTGTTTTAGTGGTTAAAGAGATGATTATTCTCCCTAGAGGTTCCGAGTTTGAACACCAAAGACGATGGTAAAGACAATTATAAGGTAATATCAGTTTTAAAGTTTCTCAACCATTTGATAATGAAATACCTAACACTCTAGCAGTCTCTAGTGCTCGAACATAGAACCTCTAGGGATATTGACGATGGTAATATAGATATTTATGATACACATTCACCAACACATGCTCTATGAAACTGAACATTTAATGCCAAATTTACTGATCAAAACAAATAACCACAAACATTAATAAGGAAACCTCCCAAAATAAATGCAAATTTTGAATTGATAAAATTACTTTCCAAATGGAAGTAAACAATTAAATATTAATTATATGAGATATCATATTTTAATGCTTTCTGCTGTCCATAAAATCTACCTAAATCACAACCACCCAATAAAACGTCTTTCATATCTACTATGAAGTTCTGGCCTCAATCTCGAGTAAAATAAATCTTCCATCATTTCATAATACCCTACCTTATTTGCCAAGTCTCACCAAGTTCCATAGAAAACTTAAAGCGCTTTACAAGGTAATTTTTCAAGTAGAGTATATATTGTTACAATGCACCAAGTGAATCTCTCTGCCTACGAGCTGTGGCCTTTTATACTTGGATAAACCAAATAGCTTGAAGAAAAGGAAAATGTCAAATAAACTTCAAAAATCTCTCCAGGATTACCTCTCCAAAATCAAAAGTAGCTCACCAAATACTCAATTCCCTTCAAAACCAGTCTCTTCTTCCAAAAAATGGATCCTCAAAGGGTGCAGACATCCCAGAACCTTATCTTTTGCAGTCAATCCTGCTAGAAATCATGGTCATCAAGGAGCCAATGACGATAATAATGATGATGCGGCCACGGTTGCGGATGTTGATCGTTTTCTCTTTGAGAATTTCAGGTCTCTGTACATCGAAGAGGATGATGAGGTTAACGAAAAGAGATGTAAGGTTAGATCAGGAGATCATGAAGATGATGATCATCTAGTGAGAAGCTCTCGTGAGTTTTTGCTTGATTCCCCGAGGTTTATGGATCGTCCCTCGTACCTTTGCGGTCCCAACAGGTTATTCGTGTCCGCAGGGTCGTCGAGTTTGCTTGTTGACAAGGCTGGGAGCAGCGCCGGAACCAACACCACCATGTCGATTTCGGAGAACATGGGTTCAACTTCTACCTCATCAGCTTCAACCAACAACGCTAATGCTTCCGACGATTCTAACAGCAATGGCGGTGCTGAGGGTGATGGTGTCACTGTCCGGAACGAATGCATTGCGGTGTTAACGTATTCTCCGAGTCCGTACGATGATTTTCGACGATCCATGCAAGAAATCGTGGAAGCGAGGCTGAAACATCATTCGAAAGTCGATTGGGATTTCATGGAAGAGCTCGTGTTTTGTTACTTGAAATTGAATGACAAGAAGTCTCACAAGTCCATCTTAAGTGCTTTCGTTGACCTGGTTGTGAATTTGCGTCAAAACGACATGAAGATTCCGGTCAACTGTCGGCATTTTAAGGTTAATAATGTAATAGATCACAGTAAATCAAGGAGAACTAGGCGCCATGTAAGGTAAGGATTTGGCAATTGTATGTTGTGCTTTAAAATAATGAAAAATAACAGGGCCATAGGTAATTTGTGTCCAATAAATATTGTTGATCTAAAAACTGTTATATTTTTTTCTTTCAATCTGGAACATGGTGTTATGGATACAAATGGGAGAGTGATTCAAGGAAGGACTTAAAAATTAGAAAATGCTCTGCTGTTCTGTAACATTTGGCGGATATTTGTGCTGATATTGTTCAAAAGAAGTGAATAAATATGGGGTAAACTACAGGGTTGGTTACTTTTGTTTCAATTTTATAAACATATGGTCACTGGATTCCAAAAATACAATTCTTAGTCACTTTTGTTTTGTTTTAATTAAGATGTGATCACTAAAACGTTTACTTTTTACCTGAACTCTTAAATTTTAGATAAATTGTTAATTATGGGTCTGTTTGTAAATTAAAAATAATTCAGGGATAAAATGTCAATTTACCCATTGTTTTCATATGTTTTCTTCCCCAACCCGTCTTCGCCGCTTCCCCTGCTTCAAACCATCTCTTGTGAGCCTCTCGAAACCATTATAGCAACCATGAACTTTGTTTAAACATAGGAATCCACGATAAAACTATCTACGTGCACAAAGGAAATAGTGAAGAAAATCTTGGTGATGTTATTTATATAAAGCTCGTGTATTAGACCTTTGTTTTCCACCCACACCATATGTTTGAAGTTTTGTTTGTGGGTCTGGGGTGGTGTTGAAAAACGAGAGATGGCAATTGGAGTGGGTCTTTACAATCCGGAGTTTTAAAGAGAGAAACTGCTAATTAGCTAATTAGTCTTCCTTGCTAATATTTTGATGTTAGTGGGAGGCAAAATTTTGCTCTTTTTACGAGGATTTTAAGTGTTGATTCATTTCATAGTTGTAGGATCTCTCTTGGGATTAGTAATCACTTCCAATTCTGGGTAATGTTGATTTCCTCAGCATTCTGTTTTTTTTTTCTGGTTTCAGTTAAGGTTTCACATTATTTCTGGGTTCATTGTTATGTATGAAGATTCTTCCGGTTTTGTTCTTTACTCGTTCGCTGATAAGAATAATCATGCTTTCATGTATAAATTCCAGGAAACTCTTCAAACTGTTATCAAATCAAGGCTATCGGACGTTTTACCGACAATTCATTACCTATACTGTTCTCAAATCATGTTTTTCGTCAAGCTTCTGTAAGTTTGAAGATTAGCGATGGAAAGAAGCCTTTTTTTGGGGCATGAAAAGGGTTGGAGTTTGCACTACGTAAACTTCAAAAATGAGATGAGAGGTGCCCAATAATGTGGTATTGTTATAATAAAAAACAATAGTTACACTGAATGGGCATGTGAATGCATCTGCCATTGATCACCTTGGTCATTGTATAAAGAGTTTATATGAACCATGCCAGACGACTCCAAATTCGATGGCATTGTCCTGGATGAAAAAGTACAAGGCTTCGGCCGTCTTTCTGCTCCAGTTATTTCTGTCTCATGGCCTCGCTTGACAAAAAGTAAAAAACTGACCGACAGAACCAATCGGTTGCACATCCTATTAGTGTAGAGAACCCCATATTAGTTAATGACAAGGGACCGTGCACCGATCACTATCACGGATTAGAATATAGAATCCTAAACCTAATCATGAGATCTACTTGCCCTTTCAAAAAGCAAACTGAAGTTATTTAACCGGATTGCATATTTCAAATTTGATCGTTGGTGACATCAATGGTAGAGGGCAAAAAGGATTACCGGTGAAATATAACCACTAAAGCATTAAAAGTGACAATGTTGGTTAAAAAATAAAAATATAACTCAAAATAGCATTTGGCAAGAGGCTCCAACATATTATACAACAACATTTAGCATTCAACATTGAATCGAAATGGTGAATATAACTGGGTTTTGCATGCATTACCCGCTGGCATTCTCGGTGGAGTTATCCTCTTCATCACCCTGCTGTATTTTTGCAATTTCAGCTTGTGTACTTTCCATGATCTGCCTCTTTTGCATTTCCATCTCTCTATGAAAATCCATTCTCATCTTCTCTAATTCCAACATCTGCTGCCTTTTACTATTCTCAATCTTTTCATATATGTCGCTGAATTTATGGATTGAATCCGCAAGCAATCGGAATGAAGAACCCTCATCAGATTGCCTCCCAAATCTTCTCTTTTTAGGTGGCAATCCATCTGAGATGTCCTCGTCACTATCACCAGATTCGGAATTTGCTGGACTATCCCTCATTTTGTCCATACCATTTGCTCGGCTCGAGTAAGGCCTAGGCGTAAATACAGCCTCACCTGATTCCAAACCACAAGACAGTCCACCCTGTTGTGGAGGAGTTGACATTAACATATACAACTTCCTGAAATAAACCCATTTGCTAGTGGTAGCACCAGTCTCTGCCAGCATAGCCTTCTCCTTCTTGTACTTCTTCTTTAATGTATCCAGTCGATTGCGACACTGGGTGTCAGTCCTTTCAATACTCGAAACCTCTGAAACTTTATCTGCAACCTCCTGCCACTCCTCAGATCGAAGACTCTTCCTCCCACGTTGCAAGAAACAGTCACCCCAAGCATCTAGTAGAACAAATGTCTCACGTTCAGTCCAGTCTGTGAGAGAATTCCTCCCACCGTGAGAGGGCTTTGGCACCGACGGCAATGGAGCTGCAACTGATGGTGCCGGTACACGAGGAGCAAATTCATAACTTGACATCATACTCTTAAATTTCCTCTTTTTTGGGTGCCTCTCCAAGTCAACACCATTGTTCTTTTCATTATAGCCTTTTGGTTTATCACAGTCTTCATCATCGAGCTCCTCCTCCTCATCGTCGTCTTCATCATCATCCATGTTCTTTCCTACATACCGAACACCATTAGTTTGGTCATGATTTTTCTCTTCCCCGTCCAAATCCTCCTCATCTTCCACATCATCTTCATCGTCATCGTCATTAACATATTGATTCTCAGATGATGTAGAATATGGAATATTTCTAACAGGAAACTTTCGGTGACTCGAAGAACCATAACCCTGCTGGTGACTAACACCATATGGATTTGGAGGATATCTAGCATCATCCTCAATGTTATCCATTAAAACCAAAGACTCAGCTCAACGGTGAGAAACCCCAAAAGTATCCTAAATTCCAAGCCTATCTCAAAAACAAACTTGTATATAGAAAAACTAAAAAAGCGTACTTCCCCTACACCTTAGTAGCTCCAAACCCAAATTTCATCTTTCCCATGCAATCAAGCATGAAGAACAATATAGCCATCCTTCTCTTCCAAAAACAATCCCAACAACTGTCATCAAAATTCACACACTTCGGAGAAAAATTAAATCCCGAAGGTTCTAAAATCCTTTTGAATCTTTTCTCTTCGTAAAAGTAAAGAAATTCAAAACCTAGCTTCCTCCTTTATTATCGAATCAAACAACAAATACCTTTAAAAATTACTCAAATAAATCAACTTTCTCACCTGTAAATCACAGAATTCTAAATCTTTTCCATAAATATAAAATCCGACCCACCATCATCAAGGTCAATACAGACCCTAAATCTTTAATTTCAAGGAGCAATTGAATCAAAACTTACCTGAAAAAAGTGCTAGAATCTCTCAAACTGCTTTTCAACATCAAATCCTAATTGAATCTATAACAAGCGTCGAACTCATACAAATTTAAGGCAAATTGAAGCTTTTCATTTTTATTGGATGAACATTATTATTAGTAGTATTTTTCAAGGAAGAAGAAATTGTGGACAAAAGTATAATATTTGGAAGGGAAAAAATATATATTTTAGATTTATTAAAAAAAAAGGATCGCTAGTCGCTACGCTTTATGCGTGTTATTTTTTTTTTCTCATGATAGCAGGCCTTGAAATTTATAAGCCCATCGGGTTAAAAGGGCTTAAAGTTTATTTTCGTTTTTCTTTTATTGGACTGAAATCGAAGTAATAAACTCGATAAAATTTCAGGTTTGGTATTCGGTAATTTCAAGTGTCAAATATAGATAAATAATAAAATAAGATTATTATTTAATCATTACATTATTGATTTAAAATATAAGGTTTAATTTATTTAGTTTTAAAATTTAAAATGACCTAAAAATTGAGAAATAAAAACTTAATTTATTAAGTTTCCAAACTTTAAAATTAAATAATTTACAATTTTTCACAATTTAATTTTATTTGTTTGAGAAGATATTCAAATAATTTTTTTCCTAACAATAATGACAAGGATTCAAACTTATCCAAATGTGTTGGGAGAAGAAATCTATTTTATTTACATAACTTGACAAATTTAATCCTCCTAAAATAAGCAAAAATTAAGAAAAATATAGTAAAACAAAAAGGGAGAAATAACCGAGATAATGTAAGTGAGATTTTTTTTAATTTCTAATATAGTTCACGTCGGGGATTATTTCGGTGAATTGAACAGTACCAAACTAAAGACGTCAGATGTTTTAAGTGTTTTCAAGCTAAAAATAAAGAATTCACGACTATATGGGGTCTTCAAGTAAATGAATAAGACTCTGCTACTACATGACGTCTTTAGATAAATTGAAAAAACCCTAAAAATATACGACATCTTTATACCAATAATTGTTCTAGTTCGAAAAATAATATAATGGATAGTTTACATGGGAAATTTATTTTTCCCGGTGCCCTATATGCAGTGTTTTGAAAATCAGACCGGACGGTCGGTTCAACCGGGGATCGTTCCTAGTCCGGTTCAATCTACACCGGTTGAACAACTACTAGTGAACCGGTCAAAACCGCTGAACTGTTCGAACCGGGCCGGCTGAAAATCAGAAAAAATCGAGAAAAACAGCCAATTTTGTTTTTTTTTTAAATTAAACCAAACGACGTCGTTTGTTAAATGAGCCAAGTCGAACTCGAGTATTGTTGAGCTCGACTCGAACTTGAAAACTTTAAAAGTAAGCTCAACTCGACTCAAACTCACGAGCTAAAAATTATCAAGTTCAACTCAAACTCGAAATATAATATTGAAACTTGAACTCAAAAATGCTTGAACTCAAAAAAAAATTAGAAGCTCAATTGAAGCCTAAAATTCCAGCTTGATTGAAGTGAATGAATAGTTCACTCAATGCTCACCAAAAGGCTCCATGATTTTGAATGTCAAATTACCTCTATTATTTATAGAATTTAGTTGTGATGCTCTTCTATGTTTCTTAGCCATGTGAGATTGTTTTGTTCTCATATTTTTACTCTTTAGCCTTTTGGGATGTATGTTTCTTAGCCATGTGGGATTGTTTTAAAAAAAATTAAACCAAACAATATCATTTTGTTATGATTTTTTTAACCCCAAATTTATTTTTTAATTATAGTTATATAATTATATTTATTATTTAATATGTTTTACCTTAAATATTATGTTGTAGTTAATTTGAATCATTTTGTTTCACTTGATTTTATGGTTTTTAACTTATATATGTTATGACTTGCTTTGAATATAACTTGTGATATAAAAAATTATTTTTTATTAAATATTTTTTGTATTTTTATTTAATTTTTTAAATAATTATGACATCGTCCGATTCTTCCGACCAGTCAAACTGCTTAAACCAGTGAACCGATATCATGACCGATTCACTAACCAGTCCAGTTCTGAAAATCATGCCTATATGGCGGCGAGGAAGCGGAACAGAAAGCCCCATGATGCAATGCAACTCCAGGCGGCTATTTGACATAACTGACACCGTTTTTTTTTTAATTTTCCCTTTCTGACACCGTTTGATCAATATTTCAGAAGTAGCACCCTTTCTGCTGAGTTGGCAAAGGCGCGTCCCCGGGGACGCGCTTTACCCGTGTTTTCACTGAGTTAGATGTCACGTGTGGAAGGCGCATCCCCAGGGACGCGCCTTTGCCAACTCAGCAGACACGTATTTTGTTTAATAATAAATAGTTTATTTTTATTATTATTATAAATTAATAAGATATTATGTAAAATGTTTCGATTATAATGTAAGAATTATCAAATGTATTTTGTTAATGTGTGTTAAAGGTGGAGTGAATTATATACATTAATATGATATAACAATATATGAAAACCAATTTTGACTTTATTGTAGTTATAGGAAAAATGTATGAAATTATAATATTACACATATGGTTATATTATTATTTTTGATTTTGATTATCGATCTATTAATTTTATCAGTTAATTATTTAAATGTTATCAATCTAGTCATCTCATATCAATATTTAACGAAAATATTGATGCATAAGTTAATAAATTAGTATAATTACATATTTAATCTTCAAGACTTACATATTTTATAAAATTAATATTATTGAAAATTTAATTTAATAAATTTAATCCTCCAATCAGAACATGAAATGTGTCATCGTATACATAAATTTTTTAATAACTTTTAATTTGTTTAATTTAATATTTTTCTCTACTTAGAAGGTGGAATTATTATTATATTTAAAAAAATTTATAACTAATAATATTAATTATTATATTAAATAAATATATTAAATATATTTATGTATTTAAAAGTTAAAAAAAAATTATTTAGGTGTACATACATTGACAAATTATATAAATGCAATAACATTAAATTATTAGAAACAAAAACATTCATTTAAATACAATATTAATTACATAAGAGTTAACGGTTATATGATGATAACAGAGCTGAACATTTTTTCTATTGTGCCCGATGTTTCTACAATGCCCACATCGTTTTTGTTCTGTTGACTTCTCCCGAATATCCATATCACATTGTATTCTAGTAGATTTTGGACGACCTGAGTCCCTCAATAGCAATGGATCTGGTACAATTGTAACCCAAGTTTGAATCTCATTTGGGTCTCTTTCGTTTCCTATGGGTGGAAACTCAAATTCATATACCTTGAATACTTGTGAAAGTTGGTATACGGGATCAACATAATTTTTGTAGTCCAAATGCGAATGTGAGCGAGCAGCAATGACATGAGAGCATAGATATTTGAGTGCTTGAAAGAAACCACAATCGCACCACCTCTCTTGCAGATTAACTCTGAAAGAGTTAGCTTCAATCCCTTGCAGCGGACGTGGCATTTCGATTACACGAAACAATTCACGGGTGCAAGAAAAATTTATAACTAACATCCCATTTGATGCAGCCACTTTTTTCTGTAAATCAACTACTAGTCTTGGGTGGTAAATATGTCCGTTTTGCATCCAAGTAAGAGCTTGTCCACCGAGCTTTGCAAAGAGTTGACCCAAATGAAAATAAGTCGTTTTAACCAACGCCGTGACTGGTAAATGACGCGCCCCCTTTAAGGTTGAATTTATTGCTTCAGCCAAGTTTGTTGTCATATGACCATAGCGATACCCCCCGTCATATGCATTTGTCTACATTTCTTTGCTGATGTCCATAATGTACTCGCACCCCTTCTTATTTTTGCCAAACAACTCTTGTAGTATCGACTCAAACCTTTGAGGTAAGAGTTCGTAACCTAAGCCATTAGGAATATGTAATAGTTAATATGAAGTATAAATAAGTAATAAGAAATTGATAGAAAAATTGGGAAAAAGTAACATACCCATCCGCACGACTAACTGACGTTCATCGTTCTTCTTGTATTTTCCGTAATAGTTTGCAGCAATATGACTGACACAATAACGATGTTGAACATGTGGAGGTCTATACATTGTACCCAAAGAGTCCATTGCTGCTTTTATCCCGGCTCCTCGGTCTGAAATAATGCATACTCGTTCCCTGGTGACAACATTTAAACGTAAATTTTTAAGGAAAAAAGCCCAAGACTCAGTGTCTTCTCCTTGAACGAGGGCAAACGCAACAGGAAGAATATTGCGGTTTCCATCTTGGACCACAGCCAATAATAAAACTTGTTTGTATTTCCCATACAAGAAAGTACCATCAATTTGGACAATTGGTTTACAGTACTTGACTGCATTAATACACTGAGGGTAAGTCCAAAAGACTCGGTAAAATTGGTAGCGATCGCGAACCATTCGATCATTCACGTAATGATGTTGAGTTTCGAACTCAACAATTGTCCCGGGATTAAGTCTTTGCACAACATGAAACCAACTGGGCAGCTCGTTGTAAGAGGAATCCCATTCGCCATGAAGTTTGCAAATGGCATTCTGTTTTGCCAACCACGCTTTTTTATATGAGACAGTGTACCCATATTGTGACTGTATAGCAGAAATCAACACTGCAACAGCTATATGAGAGCTTTGTTTCACAATGGGCATGATTGCTTGACAAATAATGTTGGAGTCCAAGTTGGGATGATCCTGGTTTATACCTGTTGCACAACATGTATGAGGACCGTTGTATCTGGTTAGTTCCCATAAGTTATTCTTCTTCTTCCTCTTTGATACACGGACCATCCATTGACATCCGTTGTCACGTTGGACGCAGTAGCAGACATATTTCTCCGTGTTAGATCGATCAACTCGGGATTGAACTGAGTTACGAATATTGTAACTCTTTATTGCCATCATTGCTTCCTCCTTCGATGCGAACTCCATTCCAATATGTAAATTACCGTCATTGACTGATGATTGAAGTCCATAGTTGCCAACATCAGGAAGATCTGGAAATTCAGGCTCATACATTGCATCATAATCAGCCTCATACATATGTGCAGGAAGTTCGGCTGGTGTTGTATTTATCGGAACGTCATCCTCATCATCATCAGAATGTACGTTAAACTGTGGTGAGTCAGGTTCAACGAATAATCCCGTTTCAGCACCATCTGCACCTGGCTCCCGAAGAGGTTCTTCTGGTGGAGATGAGGGTTCCTCCGATAATCCAATGTTGAGGTCAAATAAGTTCCCGCTTGCGTGTCCTCCCCTTGAACTTGAGGCCATTGTATCATGTGGGATGTGAATAGACTGTCGTCTCGTTGGCATTTCCATATGTAAGTCGAAAACATTGGCAGATGAATGTCTGCCCCTTGAAGTAGAAGAGATGTTGCCATATGGATTATTGGTGAAGCCACGTGGGTTGAGATCATAAGCAGTTGCAGATGAATGCCTTCCTATTGAACTTGATGGCATGGTATATGGCGTTGGATCCGCCATTAATGATGTGAAATCATTACAGATCAGTTGTGTCGGGCTATCAACTTGATCAGTTTGATATGCAATGCCAAAGTGAGAGGAATATGAGAGACCACGAGTTGCACGAACCTCAATAAAAGTGGCATACATTTCAATAAGAGATTGTGAACTCCCCATATGAGCATCAACCATCATAGAAACATCATCATCGTTTGAAAGCTGAAATGATGTATACGTGAGCGGAAAAAGTTCAGTAGGAAATCTGTACTGAAGTGAAGATAGTCTTCTCTGGCCTACTACACGAATCTTTAACGAAATTTTTGTGATTAACTCCACAATTGTGATGTTTCTCTTCAAGGTTAAGGGGATATAATGATCTGACTCAAAAACAACCCCCTCTTCAGCTTCCTTAATTTCTCCATCATACAAAACAACAGCAGAAAGACGACTCATTTTCAGAGAATTTGAGAATTTAGAGTTTGGGAATTTGAGAATTTGAAAGATTGTGAACTGAAGTTTGTTTTGAAAGTTTATAATATGTTGCATATAATAGTGTCTATAATCGGAGTACTATTCACATGAAGGCGCGTTTCCGGGGACGCGCCTTCCATTATTTCGTCAGAGAATATGTTATCATTGCCCTATTATGTCACTCATGTCCCTCGGGGACACTAGATATATCAGTACCTATTATTTCACTATTCACATGAAGGCGCATTCCCGGGGGCGCGCCTTCCATTATTTCGTCAGAGAATATGTTATCATTGCCCTATTATGTCACTCATGTCCCTCGGGGACACTAGATATATCAGTACCTATTATTTCTCAGGGGACATGAAGGCGCGTTCCCGGGGGCGCGCCTTCCATTATTTCGTCAGAGAATATGTTATCATTGCCCTATTATGTCACTCATGTCCCTCGGGGACACTAGATATATCAGTACCTATTATTTCACTATTCACATGAAGGCGCGTTCCCGGGGGCGCGCCTTCCATTATTTCATCAGAGAATATGTTATCATTGCCCTATTATGTCACTCATGTCCCTCGGGGACACTAGATATATCAGTACCTATTATTTCACTATTCACATGAAGGCGCGTTCCCGGGGACGCGCCTTCCATTATTTCATCAGATAATATGTTATCATTGCCCTATTATGTCATTCATGTCCCTCGGGGACACTAGATATATCAGTACCTATTACTTCACTATTCACATGAAGGCGCGTTCCCGGGGGCGCGCCTTCCATTATTTCATCAGAGAATATGTTATCATTGCCCTATTATTTCACTCATGTCCCTCGGGGACACTAGATATATCAGTAAATCAGGTAAATTATAACCAAAATTTAACTTCTTTTGAAAGTTCAACAAGTTAAGAATAGCTTAAATTAAAACGTTATGTGAAGTTTGAATAAATTAGATAAAATGTTATGGATAAATTGAATAAATGTGAAGTGATAAGTTGATTGTGACATTGAAATTGTATGGAATGAGCATTGAAATGTAACATTGAATAAATTGCCAATTCACCCCCTCTTGGTTGATTCCGTCGATCGATGAACTCAACATAAGTTGATTTTAATGTATACGTTTTAATATATATGTTAATGATAAAATCATATGTATGGATAAATTTAATTTCAATTTAAGTATTGTGAACTATAATTGGAATATAACTTTTAATTTCGAATACAATTGGAATATTAAGTTGAAATTTAATGTTAAATTTCGAATACTATAATTTATATTTTAAATTTAAATTTGAATAATATTATTTTTATTTTTATTTTAAATTTCGAATAATATAATTTGTATTTTAAAAACATTTATCAAACATTTAATGTTAAATGTGAATAAAAAATAACATTAAAAAATATGTATGTAACAACCATGAAACATTTAAATAACATAACCAAATTACATAAAATTCTGAAATATAATTATTTAAATAATATTAAATATAACTGGATCACCGATGTCGTCTTCTCGAATGAGTTCCACATGGCGGTGGTTGTCTATTTCGTGGAGGATTTCTTCGTGGAACTTATTCTTCAGTCTCCTCATCTTCACTATCATCATTAGCAACATTTTCTTCATTTGGTGTAGATGACGCTGAAGGGGCTGAAGGGCCTGTATAAAATAACGACCCTGGAGGAGTGCTAGTAACAATCCCACCGCTCCCCGGGAACTGTGAAAACTGTGGAAACATTGGCATCGATGTCTGTGATCCAGATGGAGATTGAGGTGTCTGCGGAGAAGCACCACCAGCCAAATAAGATGCATATGAACCATATGCTGGATCATTAAACATAGTCGTATATGCACCTCCATATGGTATAAAACCCTGCGGGCTAGGCATGTAACCTGGCGGGCTAGGAATGTAACCCTGCGGGCTCGGAATGTAACCCTGCGGGCTCGGAATGTAACCCTGCGGAGATGGCATATAAACTGGTGGGTTTGGCATATGAAGTGGAGGGCTGGGCATGTACCCCTGCGGCATCGACGAATAAGGATGTTGTGGTGGGACTGATGCATAACCGGTAGCGCCTTCTCTCCGTCCACGCGTCGGGGGACGATGATATTGAGACGGTTGACGTCTTTCTCGGCGCCTAGGAATGTTAACCCCTCGTGCTTCCGCCGAAAGTAGAAACGGCTTCCCATTTTCATTAAACCAGTCCATATAGTTATCCGTAACCATATGACCAGTTTCAGCATAATATTGTCGAGGGGCCACCAGTGTATATCGGTTCTCCCAAAGCGCAATCCAATATCTGTGTCTCACCACCCAGTTAATATCTTTCTTTCCTCGTCTATCTATGTTATGCACGTCGTCTAAATTCCTAGGAGCTCCAGGAATATATTGCGTACAACCATACTGACGGAGCACACGATCAACTGGATGCCACTCAATAATAGCATAACATATAAGAGGTATAACTGATATCCATACCTCTAATGACCCACTAAGGTGGGGTGGGATGCAAGCTTTCACTTCATCGCTCGCATAAGGTATCCACTGAAACTGAAATATAAATATACAATTCAAATAAATAAAATATTCTAATTATATCTAACATTTTAAATTAAAATATTAATAATTAAACAAATTTAAAAACATACCTCAGACCCAGCTTTCGTATCAATAAGTAAACGAATTTCCTCTAACCCATTAGGTATACTTTTATGGTCCTTTCTTTTCATCGACCACCTATGAAATATAATATAAACTAAATATCACCCTATTTAATTGAAAATATTAAAATCAAAATTTAGTTCGAAAATTACCTCAACAATAAGGGGAATACGTATGGTTCATTCACGATCGGGCATAAGAAAGGCATACGGAACCACGCCCATGATTGTAGAAGCAGAAGACATCCACCGATAGCAGTTTTCTTATAATTCGTCGCCCGACACATTTCTCTAAAGAGAAATGCCAAAACTGCAGCACCCCAACTATATCTTTCAGCTTCATCAAAATCGATCAGATGCCGCAACCACATACAATGCACCTGGTTGCGAGATTTGTCGGGCATCAATATTCCTCCAATTATTCGTAGAATATATGCCCGAGCACATGCATTTGCTTGATCCTCTGAAGCATTTTCATTTAAAACCTCAAAATTAACTTTCAACCAAGATAAAGCTATTCTACCTCCATTAAACTCTGGCGGAGCAGCTCCAAGATAATCAATGCACATTGATTGCCAATCACCATCCTCCATACCACACATCATATTTCCGTCGACGGGAAGCCCCAGATGCATAGAGACATCCTCCAATGTAATTGTCGCCTCTCCACATGGAAGGTGAAAAGTGTGTGTCTCGGGCCTCCACCTCTCAATCAGTGCAGAAATTAGGACAGGTTCGAGTTTGCAACCGCCTATAATTGTTGCAATATACCCGAACCCGGCAGAAGCCAAATATGGCAAAATACGTTCCAGTGTCGGTATACATGGATTTTTAATAAAAGTCTCTAAAATACGATCAGTATCCTAAATAATATACATTATAAAAAATAAAAATTAATATAAATTCATAATAACTTTAAAATAAAAATAAATTTAAATATTAACATTAATTATAAAAAATATTACCATATCGCTAAAATGTCTGGAGATATGATCAATATCCAATCGTAACAGCATTTCGTTTTCCATTATAACTGTAGACAAAACAATATAATTAGCAAAAAAAATTAATAATTCTAAATAAATAATAATTATATAAATATTATTTTAATGAAAAAATAATATTTACATAAATATATTAATATAAAAAATAATAACTATTTAAAAAAATATTAACATAAAAATAAATTTCTTACCACTAATAACAAATTTAAAACTCAAATAGTTGGAGAATTTGACTTATATAAGAGAGGAGAATATGATTTTGGTGTGAAGAATGAGGGAGGGTTGAGGGGGTTTATATAGGGGAGGAGGAGGGGTAGTTAGGAAAAACGGATGGGGGCATTTATGACATTTAATGGAAGGCGCGTCCCCGGGGATGCGCTTTCCACATGTGTCTGCTGATATGGCAAAGGCGCGTCCCCGGGGATGCGCCTTCCATACGTGGCATCCAACTCAACGAAAACTCGGGTAAAGCGCGTCCCCGGAGACGCACCTTTGCCAACTTAGGAGAAAGGGTGCTACTTATGAAAATATTGGTCAAACGGTGTCAGAAAGAGAAAATAAAAAAAAACGATGTCATGTAATTTAGCCACTCAAGGCATGAGGCATCCCAATGCGGTTACGATCACCTGTGCCACAAACAAACAAAAGAATTGCAGGCACTTAAGTACACTGCATGACACGTATGATGGGCCTGACCTAGGGGAAGCAGTTAATTATGTCATTTTTTATCCGTCGGATCATCTTAATTTTCCCACCTAATCTCATATTTTAAGTAATTGTCGTTAATTAAAAAACTAAAATATAGAAATAATGAGAATTATGTTTGATAAAAGATAAGAGTTCTTTTTGGTGTACTTCTGATTCTTCAAGGTTTTCTTATACAAAACTTCCAATTTAATATTAAATAAACCATATTAGACTGTTTACTAATTAAACGACAAAACGCAACTGCAAAATAAAGAGCTCTGTGACCGTGAGGAATCATTACGAGGAGCGAGGTCTTTCATAGTGGGGTCCACTCCTTTTGGACCCACTAAATCATAGAGTTTTGACGGCCTTATTTGACGCCGTTTAATCTATTGTTTGGGTCCACCGCAAATGATGTGGCAAACCAAAAATGATCAAACTTCGTACACTGTAATAAATTATTTGGTAAAACCATATATTTGATGTATTATTTATTATCATATTATTTATTATTTAATTATTTATAATAAAAGTGTATTTAATATTATATTTTAATCATTTTTTTAGTTTTAACGATTAATTTAATAAAAATAATGATAATATATAATATAAATTACAATTTTATCCTTCAAATTCATATATTCTATCAAATTAATCCTAATTTAAAATATTAAATTTAATTTAATCCTTAATATTTAAAAATCCTATCAATTTATCCGTTTTTAATTTTCCTCTTCTTTTATCATTTATCCTTATTTTCATCTTATTCCCCATGAACTTGAAGAAAAAAAAGTATTTTGATGCTTAAAAACCAACACAAATGTGAGATTTTCAACCTAAAAAACAAAAACCTAAAAAAAAAGGAAATCTCTATATCTTAATTGATTTTATTCGGTACTTACATGGATTATAACAACAACAACAAAACCATATTCCCATATGCAGTGGGTAAGGGGAGATAGAGTAATAGGCTGCCCCAACGTCAGGTTGAGAGTAGCTTTCATGGAAGACCTCTGGCAGTGAGAAAATAAAAATAAAGATAAAACACAATGCATATATAAATAAATCAATAAAATATATAGTTGAACAATCTTCATACGCAGTCTTCATATGCACGTCTGTAATGAGAAGTAATCCCTGCAAATAAATCTCTGCATAAAAATCTCTGCTTATAGACAGAAAACGTTAGAAGGATACACAAAAATCAACGATAGCAAGCTACGAGAATGAGTAAAGTCAAATGGGTTAAAACCTAAACTAAGTCAACACTACATAGTTTAGATTAATAAAAATATATATTTTAAGATTAAAATTATTTTTATATTAAATAACATCATTGTTTTAGTTAAATCAACAGTAAAAATTGACAATGAATGATTAAAATAAAAACAAAATGTAACATATATAATTTTGCAAAAAAAAATATATACAATAATAAATAAATTGCCAAATATATAGTTTATCCTAAATTATTTACCATTACCATTTTTTGTTGTGTAAACGCGGCAAAAAACTTTTATTGAATTAATATATTTTTAAGTGAGTTTTACGTAATTCTAAAAATGAAATATTAATTCTAATCAATTACGATCGATTATTAATTCAATCAATTATTAATATTAAAATTTGTTTATATTTTATTCTCATGTTAAATTTTAAAAAAGTATATTTCAATTTATGGTTATAAACAAACTCATAATAAAAAATAAATGCATTTATACATGTTTATTCATTATATACTAATGCATATATTCTTTTTAATTAAAAAACATATTTAATCAATAATTAGTTGGTTTAAATAGATGAGACATTAGATCATTTAAGTAATATCAAAAGTTGAAATTATGATATTTATAATAGATAATTATATATTTTAAAATTTTTAATTTCAAAATAAATGTTTATCTCTCCTTAAAATATTTGATAAACATAATGTAATTGCTTAGGCTCTTGCTTCCTCTTCATTTGATTTTTTTTATAAATGCTATTTTTTTTAAAAAATAAAATAAATTAATTTAATAATAATTTTTTTTTAGAAAAAAATTAATAATAGAACTTTTAATTACTGCACATAGATAAAATTTACCATGCAAAAGATTACCTGGCTATCAAGAACAGTCACGCTCACAAAGAAAGCATTCAGTAGATACTGTTATATACAAACTACAAACACCGTATACAAATACCCCCATTTCTTTCTTTAATGATTAAAGAGGAGAGAAGAGTATAACAGAAGCCTCAGCGGTTCCCTGTTTCTCTGATTTTGATGCATTGCAGATGAAGCAAAAAGAAATAAACTAAAAATCTTCAATAAAAAAAACCCAAAATGGAAGAAAATAATTATATAGAGAGAGTTTATGTTTTTTCTAAGCCAAAGTAACATCTATTTCTGCATTTCGGGTTTTCTATTTTATTTTCTTTCTCCTTTCAGGTATCAATAGAAGAAAACCAGGTGGGTTGTTTTTTTCTTCTTTTCCATTTATTATTTTTTAGAAATTTTTTATCAATATGCATTTGTTAGCATCTGGGATTTAAAAGGTTGGATCTTTATTCGAAACCAGTTTGATTTTCAAGGTTTCCCCCTTTTCCCTTCGTGTTTTAACTCTGACTTTGATGAAGCTTATGCTGATTTTGATGCATGCAAGGTCCTTTTTTGGGGCTAAATGTTATTGCTTTATCCATTCTTTGAGTACTCATTTGATGCTTTTTTTTGCGGAAATTTGTATCTTGATTTGATCTAACTTTTTTGTTTGAGTTTCTTCTTCATCCCTCCCCCCTTGTTCTCTGTCATCTATCTTGAAAGTTCCTCAAATCTGTCTGATTTTTAGGAATCTTGTAGATTTTTTGTTAATGATAATCTGGGATTTGGTTAATGTCGATCAACAAAATCTACGCTAGCCTCATTTCTAGCTGCATCTTTATAGAGTTGAATGTAAATTAACGATCGGCTTTGTTGTTTCTTTGCTTTGTATATTTATATAGTTCATTGTTGCATATCAACTATAGATGGATCGTCCGCTTGTTGATTTTGATTTACCTTATCATATTAAACAAAAGTCTGGCAGGACTCGTTTCCTTCATTAGATTCTTCATGGGATCTCGAAAACGTCTTTAGATGAAGAGATATTAGAGCTTTGTTAACGTTTTAAAGTTTTTTTTCCTATCCCCATCTTACATTGTTGATGTGATTCAAGAATCTTGTGCTGTTTTTATTTATTTTTATTTGGTTTGCTAGAGGACACGACTAAACTTCTGTTTTTGAAGTTAAATTACTATGATTTTGTTCTGCTTATTTGCCATGTATCGTCCGAAAGTTTATACATCCTGTGTGTCAGATACTTTTCCCTTTATAAATATATATATATATATATATATATATATATATATATAAAAGGTATTGCTATACATGGTACTTGTTTTGTTATTTTTATCACTAGCATGTGTTTTATATTGATGGATTCTTAATTCTGATGCAGTAAGGAGTTGCTGGTTTTCTTGCTAAATGGTTGAGGTTTTATAGATAATGCAGTGTAAGAAAACATACTTTATAAGCAAGTTCAATGGATGGTAATCTGATGGCTGATCCTGATTCAGAGTCCTCTACATTGGGTTTAAGGCACATAAGCAGCTCACTTTTCAATATTCCTGGTTTCCTTGTTGGATTTAGCTCTAAGGGTCCTTCGGATTATGATTCAGTGCGAAGCCCTACATCACCTCTCGATTTTAGAGTTTTTGCAAATTTTAGCAACCCTTTTGGGGTTAGGTCTCCTAGATCTCCATCTCAAAGTGGTTGTCAAAAGAAGTGGGATTGCAATAATATAGGTTTGGGCATTGTGAATTTGCTTGCTGATGACATTAAACCGGATGGTGGAGACCTTGATTCTTCGAAGAGAAAGAACATAATATTTGGACCACAGGTGAAGGCTAAATTTCCTTGCTCCTCGAGCTATTCCCATGAATTCCTCGGTAATTCAATGAAAGCCAATTCTTTGCCTAGGAATTACATAATCTCCCAGCTTTTCCAAGCTGGAAAATCCAATGCCAAGTCAACAATTTCTAGTCGTGGCTTTGGAAATGAGGAGGTACAGGTAGAGCCCAAACCAGATCCTGGGCTTTCCCCCTTTTTTATTTCCTCAACGGAAAACCCGAAGTTGAGTTCCAGAAGTTTTTGTTCAGAGAATGGAACCATCAGCACTAATAGTTCACCTTTGCCAATTGGCAAATCTTTGCAAGTAGATAATTCTTTGGTAAGTAAACCAAGTTCTCTTCCTATACTCTTGAGCCATAGCCTGGTATCTCTTCCTGCAAATGAGATAGAGCTTTCGGAGGATTATACTTGTATAATTTCTCATGGTCCGAACCCTAAAACGACTCATGTTTTTGGTGACTGTATTTTGGAATGTCACAACAACGAGTTAACAATTTTTGACCAAAAACCTGAACCCTGTGCCGAAGTGCCTCCACCAGGTAACGGCGAAAAGACTTCAGCACTTTACCCCTTCGATGAGTATTTGAGCTTCTGTTACACTTGCAAGAAAAAACTAGAGAAAGACGAAGACATTTACATGTACAGGTTTGTACTCTTTACGTCCCCACACAACTCTTACTTAAGGTTGCATCTTGTTGTAAATTGTAATGGCCGAGTGTTTGATCTCCTGAGTCTTGCAGAGGTGAAAAGGCATTTTGCAGCCTTGATTGCCGCTCTGAGGAGATTTTTGCGGAGGAGGAAATGGAGAAAACTTGTAATAATTCCTCCAACGGTTCTCCGGAGCAGGGCAACGAGGAAGACCTCTTCCCAATGGGTATGTCCATTAACATGTAATGGACTATTATTATGATTGCTTTTTGTAGGCATCGATGCCAAGAGTGATGACTTTAACCTGGATGATCATCTGTTCATAAAGAAAGAGCTGTTTATGTGAATTTACTTGCAGCCATGGATGATCAAAGCATAAATCACTAATCAGCATTGAGTTTAATTTATAGTTCGGAGATATAATACTAATAGACGGCTGTTGCATTATAATTTTGATTAGACGAGACCCATCTCATCGGTTTTCTTCTGCTTTCTATATCTTTTGCTCCTCTGTGAGCTGCTGTATAAATCTCTTGAACTTGAAGAACTCAATGTTGAATTCTGAATGCATGTCCGTTAATATTACTTGTCTGTAGTAATTTAATAGCTCAATTATGAATTTATATCCCAATCTCAGAACCGTCTATGCTATTCGTTCATTCTATTATATATAATCACTGTGTAGGAGGCACCCGCTTGATAGTCAACCCATCCTTTCTAAATATATTGGAAGATAATGAGGAACGTTTCAAAAAAGAAAAAAAAAAGATCACGAGGAAATCCAATGCACCCATCTTTAGTAGCATTAACGGAATAAATTAAGACCCAAAATGTGAGACGAAGAAAGTTTGTGCAATTAGTAGAGTTTGAAATGACTAATTAATAAATAAATAGGTTTTATTCGATTGAATTTATCAGTTTTGAAATGACTAAGTTTGTGCTTCGGATCTGTTTGAGCAACTGAAGAACTCAAGAACGGAATGTAAAGAGCTCGAGTCTAAGATTTCAAGTGTCAGGTTCGAGTTTGATGAAGCTAAACTAAGACTGCTGGGTAGCCTTGATGAGGCCAAACAAAGTGGCAAAGTTCTTGCCAGTGAGCTCTCAGCTTCAAAAGAGCTGCTGAAGAAAACTAGGGAGGAGCTGCAGACTTTTTCTCATGAGCTGACATCTATGATAGAAAACCGTGATAGCCTTCAAAGGGAATTGGTAGATGTTTATAAAAAAGCAGAAACCACGGCCAACGATTTGAAAGAAGAGAAAGTTATTGTTTCTTATTTAAAGAAAGAACTGCAGGCTCTGGAGAAGCATATCTTGAAGGATAAAGAAGCAAGAAAATCACTTGAAACAGACCTGGAAGAGGCTATCAAGTCACTTGATGAGGTGAACCAAAATATATTGAAACTTTCTATGGATCTCGAAAGTGCTAATGCTAAAATATCTGGTCTCGAGGATGAGAAAATGGTTCTCTATAGAACACTTACACAGCAGAAGCATGCGTCCAAAGAAGCCCAAGAAAACATGGAAGATGCTCATAAGCTTGTGATGTCACTTGGCAAGGAAAGGGATAGTTTGGAAAAGCAAGTGAAGAAACTCGAGGACGAACTGGCATCCGCTAAGGGAGAAATACTACGGTTGAGGAGTCAAATAAGTTCATCCGAAGTTCTAGTAAACGATAAGCCTAGGCAGAGAGATGAAAGTGAAGCTGAAGCAATGGTGACGGCCAGTGCAAGGAAAACTACTACCAGGAGGAGAAAAAGTAGCTCAAAATGAGGTAGACGATTAACCATCCTGAGCTATAATATACTCTTATCATGGATTTGATTGTTGCGTATTAATTTTTCGCAATATCTTTGTATTGTTGTGATATAAATCTAAAGCTGACGGCGAGCATGCTGAGTAAGGAATTTACTTAAGCATGTAAAATTCCATTGTATGATACCACAGTATTGTTGTTATATAAATCTGACACCCAGTCTGTCAAATTAAGGAATTTACTTTTGCATGTAAAGCTCCATTGTTTATTTCGAACTGATGGAATGCTAACACAAGTTATCAATTAATAACATAGTGATTAAAATAAGTGAAATTTAAAAATTGAATGACAAATTTGAAAAATTATAAAGTTGAGTAACCAAAATAGAAACCTAAACAAAATTGAGGGAAGAATAATAGTTTACCCTACATTGTTCAACATAATTACTGGAAAAGGAAAATATTAAAAATGAATAACTCTCTAGAGTCTCGACCATAGTAATAATCGAACCCACGACAAATCTAATGAAATTGTTGATAAAATTGAACCTGAGGCAGAGGAAATAAATTAGCCTACCCTTATTCCCATTTGTAATAGGGTAAGGGGAGATAAGATAATAGACTGTCCCCAACGCTAGGTTGAGAGTAGTTTCCGTGGGAGACTTCCAAATTATGAAATGCCGACTTCAAGATTAAAAACCTTATGCTTTACCAACTGAGCTGGATGGTCATTTCACAGAGGAAATATGTTCTTTAAATCCTTAATTCATTATTTCTTTACATTTTAATTCATATTCAAGAATTCAAAAAATATTCATATTCAAAGTCTCGAATGATTACAAGATATTGTATGTTCAGAATTTTATCCAATCATTGATGATTCGAAAACATTTTACAAATATAATTATTTGAACTTATGTTCGAGTAAAAAATAATTCATCTTCATAGAGAATTTTTCTTATGTAGGGGCACAACAAATTATAATTTTTTAAAGAGTTAATTGTATATCGTATGTTGTTTTTTTATTGTAAATTAATCTTTAAAATTTTTGTTATTCTAAATTTATCTTAAGACTGTGGTTTTTATTCTAACTTGATCCTTAAACTTTTAAATATTTTAATTCTATATTAAAACTATGAGCCTAGTTTTAAATTAATCCTCAAATTTTTTATCATTCTAATTTCATCTACAAACTATCAATATATGTCAATTTTAAGTTAATCCACAAAGTTTTGATCATTCTATTTTCTAATTTTTGTTTATATCACATCAATATTCAAATGATAGTTAATAATTTTATTAACTAGGGACGTAATTAACATATATCGATAATTTATGGATGAAATTAGAATGATCAAAAGTTTGTGGATTAATTTAGGATTAGAATCTTAGTTTTGAGATGGAATTAGAATATTTTAAAGTTGAAGGATCAAGTTAGAATGAAAATATTTGAAAATGAAATTAGTATGATCAAAAGTTTGGGGACTAAGTAAGAATGATAGTCATAGGTTGGAGATAAAATTAGAATGATCAAAAGTTTAGGGACGAATTTAAAATGATAGTCATAATTTGGAGTCTTGTGGTGTATTTAACTCTTCTTTAAATTGACTGCATATGAATACTGATTAGCTATGTATTTATGTATTTATTTATACATGCATTGCATTTTATCTAAATTTTTAATTTTCTGAATGCCGGAGGTCTTCCACGGAAGCTACTCTCAACCTGGCGTTAGGGGTAGCCTACTACCCTACCTCCCCTTACCCCATACATATGGGAATTGGGTTTTGTTGTTGTTTAAATTGAAAAAAAGAAGGAGGTTTTGGGAAAACAAAATTTGCAGAATTCATTCAACTATACGGTTCCTCGTCTATCTCTTGTATCGATCTCCATATTCAATATTTAATCTTCACTTTCTTCCTTCAATTATTTTGAACCAAAATCTCAATTTTATTTAAGTTACCTGGCATTGGGAAATATATATTTGTATTTAATTTATCTGAGAAATAACTGTTGATTTTTCTTATCAGATTCGGGTTTGTTCCTCTCCGGGCTCGCTGATTTACCAGATCCGAGTTCACCAAGTCTCGTTCTTGGGTACACTAAAAAGTGAAAAATTTTGAACACCAAACTCAGTTTAACATTGGATTTTCATTGTTTACGAACTGGGTTTTTCTTTAGCTTTCAAAAGTTTCAGCTTGGCAGCCAATGGTTTTGCATTAGTCCCTCTCTTTTTCTTTTTTTTAAAGAATTGGGGTTCCAAGAAAATTATTCAAAGGAACCAGTTATTTATTTAAGATCTGACACTTGGATATAAGGAAAATTTAGATATTGAGAAATTGAAAGGGTTATTTGAATTGCAGTCATGTTCTATGGGGCGATGGTATGGGATCCTTGGCTTATTGTAGCCCAAATTGTTTGCCTTCAATGCTTATACTACCTGACGCTTGGAGTCTTCTTGTCCTTTCTTGTTGGTACTCATGTTTCTCGTATGAGCTTGGTCTATTTCTTTGACTTTGCTACTCTTACATCCTCAACCCTTGTCGGCTGGTGTGTCATTGTTTCGTTTCTGTTCAGCGCTGTTGCAGGGTGAGAAACTGAGAATATAATTCCCTCCATAAATTTTAGATTTGCTTCATTTGTATAATTATCTGCCTAACTTTTGATTGCCTTTATAGAAGAAATGATCGGTTACTATATGGATATACTAACTATTAGATTTGCTTTAATATAAATTATTATTTTCATAAATGAATGTTTTGCTCACCCATGGCCTAACCTTTTCTGTGTACCTCATAACAACTAATGGTTGCTTGTGATTGAACTAAATAATCCCCATTGCTTTTGTTTTATCCATGGTTATAAGTTGTAGAACTGGCTTTGATCATTATACAGGCTATGTCCTACACTTGTGATGTTTAATAATGGTCTGTGACATTAGTGTTATAATATGTCTACTTTTTCTGATACTAAACACTAGGGTTTAGAAATCTCTGCACATGCCTTTTGAAGTCGAAATGTAAAGTTGATTGAGCCTTGAACTCTTTTTTAGGATACTGTAGTTAAGCTTGGAAGTAATTTACCTCCCTGCCCAAGTCATTGGATCTGTAAATTTTGCTGATTCAGTTTTTCGTTATGAGGGTTATTTAGTTGTGAATTAATGGCCAGAGCTAAATGTTAGTTCTATAAAGATATTATCTCCATTAAGTCTTGGAAGTATACTGTACTGATAATCTAGGCATTTTTTAAGCTTAGCTCATTTTAACTTGCATTTTTGTTTTATTTGGTCTTACCAGAGCCGGCTACATGATTTATTTGATTGAAAGGGCAAAGAAGTGCTTAGATTTTTCGGCCACCCTCTATATTATCCATCTTTTTATATGCCTTGTATATGGAGGTTGGCCTTCCTCTGTTACCTGGTGGGTTGTAAATGGTACTGGAGTTGCAGTGATGGCTTTGTTAGGTGAATATTTATGCATTAAATGGGAACTGAGAGAGATTCCCACTCGATACAGATCAAGTAAGAGATAATTCGTATATATGCTAAGAGTGACTTATTAATTATAATATGAAATATTTTTTTTCCTTTATTGGTTTATAGCAGTGATGTTCTTGGAGGCATTTCCAGGAAAAAGAGTTTTTTTTTTTTAACTTTTTTCCTTTTGTTTCTTAATCCCAAACTGTTGGAAAAAATGAAGAAGAAGATCCATTCTCATGCTAGTTATCTGATCTAAGAAAATATAGAAATAAAAAAAATCCAGTTCTTTAGCTAAAGCTAAAACATAAAACGGAAATGGTTCAAATACTTGTTCAGCCATTGACCTAGGACATTGCTAGTTTTTTGAGTTGGAGTTTAACATGCCACATTATTTATGGTCTTTGTTCCTTTTCAGTTTATAATTCTTTTTAGTTTCACTTAATGTCATACTATGGACTGAATTTGAAACTAATCCATGCAGATATTTGACTGACGAAGAATCACATGTGAAGAAATTCCTCGCAGCATTAAAATTCATGGTATTTCTTCACTTCTTTGGAAGAGCTGAAGGATATAGTTCTCTTGATATGAAATCTAATCTGCAATGAGAAATATCTAGCTTAAGTTAAATTATCTAAAGATGGCCGAGAGCTGGGATTAGTGGTGCTTAAGTGATATGAAGCTGGAGCACATAAGTATGCATTCATTTGAGGGAGATCTTAGTTTACAATGATTCACTGCAGCTGATACTGTTTTTTGATTTTATCTTTTTAAATAATTGAGTAGCTTATCATCCTTTGATCTGGTAACATGAAATTTGCTTTAATTTATCACCTTCCAAAGTGAAATTCAGAAGATATAACTTTGGGAAACCACGAGGCATCAACTTGTTTGGTTTTATGGAATACAGCAAGGTTTAACTTTCATTTCTCTATTAAACCAACGCATAATGTTTAATTCATGTAGGGTTTTCTCACAAAATGAAAAAAAAGGTCTTCTCTACGCTGAACCTCTTTCAAGACTGCTAAAGGGTCTAAAAGGGTTAGTCAAGCGTTTGCTTCTTGTCTACAATCTCATCATGGTTGAGGATTCCATGAAGCTGAGATGTCTCCCACTGCTTCCCCTACTGTGAGATAGACTGAACTTGTTCCAAAGGACTCTAAAGCTTTCGACTGATGCAATTTCTCCATCACACTTCCCACTGGATTTACCAGCACCAGCTGAAAATGACCAAAAAGCTGTGTCAAAACCTTAAGTACGCACTGAAATTTCATTTGATGAAAATCGACAGTCGTTTACCTGAAGTGATCTTTTCTCCAGCAACTTTCTTAGTTCACATACCAGGTCGATGCCGCTTGTATCTATTGATGTGACAGCTATAATAAATTTGCATCACTGTTAGCCAAATACAGTCGAGATATCTTTTCGGTAGAAAAAGATAGAAGCTTGGGCTTAAAGGAAAAATATATTACTTACCAGTCATGTCAATAATTACACATTTCAAAGCGCTTTCATTGTTTTGGTTAATCCATTCTTCCTCCTCTCGGATCCATCTTAACATCCTATAACAAAGAAATTCCTTCAGTCAGCAACCAATTGCTACTGATAGAACATTTCTGCCTGATGTTGTATTGTATGGTTTATTGGTCAATCAATTGTAAGATTCAAAGGAGGCATTTATGGGGTTACCTTTCTTGTAGATAAGTTGAATTTGCAAAGTAGATTGGAGATTCGATGGCCAGTATGAGAAAGGAAGGGACCCTTGAAGCTTCTTTGTATCTATAGAGGTTTTGGTATATCTGTGTTCTTGGAATATTCCCCAATACCATAGTGTTTGGCCTGGTGACATGCAAGAGAATCTTGAATACAGAAACTCCAACCTGCAATTACGGGCACCAATCGGAAATTTTTTGTTACTTGATATTCTCTGTCGATGCTTTTAACAAATACTAGGAGAAGATGAGAAAAAAGCAGAACCACTAGGAAAAGTTTAAAATGCTTACTGCAATGGCAAGTCCCAGAGGAACAGAGATGAAAAGAACCCCAAAGAAAGAAGACATACAAGCCAAGAAATCGAGTTTATCTACTTTCCACAACTTGTATGCCCCCTGGTAATCAATAAGCCCTATCACTGCTGTTATGATGATGGCTGCTAAGATGACATTAGGGGTGTAGTAAAATAGTGGCATCAGGAACAGCAGAGTCACAAGCACAGCTGCAGCTAATACGATGTTAGAGACTGCTGTTTGAGCTCCAGCATTGTAATTTACCGCAGATCGAGAAAATGATCCTGAAAAAAGACATGTCAAAGAGAATAGTGTTAGATGCTATATAAAGAATATGTTTTTGTATTGGGAGTACTATGTGAAAGAGCCAACACCTGTTGTGACATAACATGAAGTGCAAGAACCAGCCATGTTCATGAGACCTAGGGCCATCATTTCTTTGTTTCCATCAACTTGGTAGTTCTTTAGAGAAGCAAATGTCCTTCCTACTGCAACCCCTTCCTGCAAAATATTATAAATCATCTGGATATTAGAGAAAAAAATCATATAGAAAATAGATATCAAGAACATGATGGCAGTTCCATGCAAATCCACACAATCATTTATAGGTAAGGTAGGCCATCCATAAAATGGTTTGGAATAGAATGTTTATGTTGTCCAATAACGTTCAGTAACAAAAAGGGTTCTAGTAATCAAATAGATATCAATGATAGTGCTGGTTAGGGCAAGCTTACAGTAAGGGACAGAACCCCGGTGATAATTCCAGTCTTGATAGCCAAAGCCAGATGTTGGCCATTGAAGTATAGCATGTTCAATGAAGGTGGATTCAAACCCTTTTGCAAGTGGCCAATCTGTGAAATATAAAGAGAAAGGCAACTTAGATTTGGATAACCTTTTAATCTTTTACATAAAAGTAGAGTAGTAGAATCATTTCTTACAAATGAGATTCCATGAGCTTCTGATTTAAGGCAGAAGACTAAGGTCGTTGAGAGAATCACGGATGTTAATGGGGCAGCTGCTGATACCCAGAAAAGATCCGGTTTCCTCATGCTCTGTATCGAAACTTTCAAACATCAAATTCTATGAAGAACTAAGCTAGAATCTGGACAAACTTTTTGGTGGTCAAATAGAAATACTTACAACATGTCTTGCTGTCAACATAAAGACCAGGAAGCCAAATCCCATTACAATAGTTTGCCAGGACCACTGCATATGAATTTAAACCAATATTATCATTGCATCGTTTTGTTAAATACATCTCTTTCTACATGAAACCATGCATAATATTACAGTGGTTTAGTTTTTTGGATTAAATCAAAGGGGTAGATTTTCATTCATCAAAATTATCCCAAGCAATGAATATGCAAGCATTTGTAAACTGTCCCTTTTGGACAAATGATCAACAGGATTCTTGGCAAAAAAGCAAGAGGAGCCCTTCCAAGATGGTGCTAATTACTATCTTAGCTGACATTCTTCCACAGTGACTAACACCTAGTTTTTTTTTTTGGGGGGGGGGGGGTGGAGATGAATAAGGGAAGTTTACATTTCTTTCCCTTGGTGAACCCACTTACTTCATTTTTATGCTCAAATACAGAGGTCAAAACAGGTATCAGTTGCATCTTGTTTGTGAAATGAACTATTCCAAGCAACCCCTTTAGCTGTTGTAATGACACAATGACTGCTGCACCTGCCATGAATCCAAGAAGTGTTGCCTTCGATAGGAAATCGATAATAAAGCCTAACCTGTAAATCAAAACCAGAATCAATTAAAATCCTAATAGATAGAAGAAGTAGCTTTTGTGCCTATAGTCCAATATGTTCAAGAAATCTTCTGATTTTCTGAAAATGATGATTAAGGTTCAGGAACACCTTTGTTTAACAGATACCAAGACAGAATCAATATGTGCATATCACACTTTGTTCCACAGTGGAGGAATCTTAAACTTATTATTATCAACTAAACCTCTAGGAAAATAAGAGGGGAAAAAAAGACCTCTTCTTAACTATCAAACTTTACCTTAAGAGACCCAAAGATGCGTGAAATACACCAGCAAAGAAGGTAGAAGTGAAGGCCAATTGAAGGTAGAGCATTGGCTCTTTAGTGGGGGAGACACTTCCACTGAGCATTGTGCCCATCACTAAGGAAGCAATGGACACTGGACCAACAGCAAGATGCCTAGAACTCCCAAGGACTGAATAAAGCAAAGGGGGAACGAAGCTTGAATCTGCATGAATTGATAGAAATTCATATCAATTAAGAGTTATTAATTTGCATTTATCTATCGTTGCATTCAACTCGGAGACAGTAATTTTGGTTCTGATACTAACATAAACCAACGATAGGTGGCAAATTTGCAAGCTTTGCGTAGCTGATTCCCTGCAGTCCATCAAAACAAAATAGATTACCAAAAAAAGAATAAGGAGTTTCATTTTTCAGTTTAAGAATTTTGATTTGATCCGAACATAATTGTCATATCTGACATGCAAAGATCATCTCCATAAATTCACATGAGTGGATTAATTAGGGGGGATCATCTTGAGATAAGTTCTAATCAAGCATAATTTTTTAATTTAAACTACAATTATTTCATCATTAAAAAAATAAACAAAAAGCAAAAATCTCACATAAGCCACACATTCAGTGGAAAACATTCTTTTTCTTCTTCTTTTAAAACCACTCTAATGATCTAAAAAAAACTGGAATATATTCATAAACACGTCCAGTCCACTAATATTCATTAGTGAACAAACCCGTGAACAAACCCATGAACAACCATGACAAAGATCGATAGAAGCTATTTGTTGTTTAGTGTGTTGATTGGTGGTTTTACCTGTGGGATTGCAAGGCTAGCAATGGTGAGACCAGAGATGATATCAGACCTAAACAGTCCCAGATTGTACTCAAGACCCCATTGGCATATCGGGAACAAAGACTTAACTCCCAGAACCAGCTTCTTACACCAAGTTTGGTTTTTGAATCCATAGAGAGGATCATCGGGGGAAAATATCTCCGAAAGCCTGTGTTTGAGCTTCTGGAAAGTGGTTTTCTTTGGGGGCATGCAAACATTGTGTATCTCCATCGTCGTAGCCTCTGGTACTGGCATTGGTATCTCTGTAGAAACCTTAACAGGTGTTAAAGTTGTATTTCCAGTATGGCTAAAGATATCATCAACCCTGTTGGAATTTAAACCCATTTCCCTTCCCCTTTTTGCTTCAGCAAAAACTGAAACTTGGATTAAAGAGTTTTTCCCCACTTATATTTTGGGTGATGATTTTTTTGGTGGAAGAAGGATGAGCATTGGCTGTGAATTTATAGAGAAGTGAAACTTGGAAGGGTATCTATCAGAGGGTAGTTATTGTGCAGTTTGTTGGTATTTGCTTGACTAGGCTAGTTTAGTGATGTAGAAATTTAAGAATAGTGGTTTAATTTTTTTTAAAATAATGGGTATGTAAAATTTATATTTTTTTTCTTAACACATTAAACTAAATTTAATAACTTTTTTAAAATAATGAGATGTATTTGACCGTGTGGGAACTTAGTGCATCCGCCAGTCCTTTTCCTATTTACCATCGTCATCTTCAAAGTGAAATGAAACGGAATGCATTGAGAATTTGTGCATTTTACTAAAATTAAAATAACGAAGGTAATTGAGTTTTTCTTGCAATTTCTATATTTTAGGGGTTTAATTTGGCTTTTGGATAAGAGAAAATATTGTAAGAAACGGAAAGCATCTATAGGTTTAATGCAAATTATGTCCGTAATCATTTTTTTAAGAAAAATATATCATGTTTTTTGCTAGGTTAATGAAGTAACAATTCAAAATAATATTTTTATTAAAAATATAATTAATTATTATTATAATAATTTTTGAAAGCATAAAAGATATTTTTGGAGTATCTGATTGCAAAATTATTATTTTTGTTGAATGGGCTTAAAAAACCGACATTCGAAAAAAATGTTCTAAATTAACATAGTTTAGCCTAGGGCTGTAAATGAGACGAGACAGATCGCGAGCTACTCGAAATCGACTTGATCAATGCTCGATAAATACTCGGATCGAATGAACTCGTCTCGAGTTCTTAACGAGCCGAAACGAGCTACTCGATATTCGACTCGAAAAGCTCGTGAGCAGTTCGAAAATATAATATATTAAGATTTTATTTTTAAAAAAATAAATTATTAATAATATTAATATTTATATATTGATTTTAAAAAAAATACAATAAGATTTCATATATTTAAGATTCATGTTCGAGTTTGAGTTTGAAGCTTCAATCGAGTTAAGTTTAAGATTTTTTTTCATTTCGAGCCTTTTCGAACTGCTCACGAACTTCAGTTCAGGATTTTGAGTTCGAGTCGAGCTTGCGAATTTTTACGTCGAGTCGAGCTCAGCAATTCTCGAACTCGACTCGGCTCGTTTACACCCGGAGTCTAGCCTAGTGTCTTGAACTCAAAAGCCTTGCTAAAAGTAATTTAAAGAAAGACGTGTAGCTCTCGAACTGCCTTTGCCTAAGGGAATATTTTGAAATCTTTCTCTGTTGATACTAATTTTGACATTAATTCATTCCCAAAGGTTAGGTTACTCTCAAAACTCTAAAATAAAACTCTGACAATTAGTTGGATATGTCCTGATGAATGAATTACCTTTTTGCAGCGGTATGCTTTTGACTTATATATAATGGAGCACTGCAGGAAACATCATAGGAAACCAGATCAATCTGCACGTTTCATTAAAAAAAAAACAGAAGACGTCGGGATTTGCCTTTTGGTCGACCTTAATTGAAAAACATATCAAGACAACCATATAGACCGATTTGGTATGTTCAAGATATTGATTATATAATACAAAATAGTCTTTGAATTAGGGTTTGATTTACCCATGTTATTAAATTGCAGCCGCAACGCAGTGTAACGGCCGCATCGTAACGGTTTTGAAGATCACTGTAACGCAATATTAACGTAACGCAACTGCCCGCGACAGCCGCAACCGCTATTTTATACTATGGATTTACCTAATTAATACAACCGCTTTTACGACAAACATTCAATAAATCTGAGGTTTATAAGCACTTACTAATATATGAATACGTGAATGGTTTCTTATTCTATGGGTTAGCTGCACGTGTCGTGTTACCTGAAACAGATATTCTGCAAATAAGTTTTGGGAGGATAACGACATTGAATGGTAAGATGTAAAAACAAGAAGATGGAAAGAAATGGATGGAAATGCAAAAAGAAAATGATTTTTAAATAAAGATTTATATTAGATTAATTAGTGACATCAACTCAACCAAAGATCTTGGTTAAAGCGTGATGCTTTACATAGTGTTACAAAATACAAATGTCTTGACACGAGCCACTAGTATTTCATGGTAAAAGCTTTTTCTTTTCTGGTATATTATTATTTCCGTATCTTATTTATGTTTAAGTTTTTATGTTCAACATTCGTATAATATATAGTTTTATATAAATACAAAGATAATATATTGTTTTTTAATAAAATTGAATATATTTTTGTGTTAGTACAAATATTTAAATTCGAGCAGTGCAAGTATATGATGTGTGTTTGTTAACTGCTTAATCAAAGTAGAGATGACAATGAGAGATGACCTTCACCTATATGCGGCGAGAAGGAGAAGGCTTTCGGTTGCTACCTATAATTGGATTGTGAAAGGCAGTGCATTCTGTCAAGCAATGTATATGTTCCCACCATGGATGAACCAGAATTAAGTACAATATCTTTCACCACCACCATTTCTTTTCTTTCTATCATTTCAGATAAAAGCCACCAACGAGAAATATTCTGTGGCAATGTTGGCAGGATTTGATAGGGCTGAAATGGGGTTCCGATTTCCGGGAATATCTGACTGATTTTTTATTGCAATTTGACCAACGCCAGTTTCTAGGGCCATTATTTCAACGGCTCAAATGCTACAAATTCAATTCTGCGCCAGAGAAATTCCTTCTTCTTTTATTTTTGTTTTTATATAAATATTTTAAGGACTTTTAGATGAGCACTTGACGTGGTATGTTTGCTTTTGCGTAGAACATGACCCTTTGGAAGGACTGAACATAAATTATCCACACGGGGATCCACAACTGGCGTCGACTTTGTTAAGAATTTACCAAGTGGCAATCTGCACTTTGTTTCCAATAAAACAAAGCCCGTCAATCCCAGCGGCCACCTGTGCATGAAAACCAGGCATCATCATGCTGTACGACGACCAATTGTCTTATATATCGATTGATTTTACAGGTGGCTGAAAAGTGAAAACATACGCGGCTAAACAAGCATCTCTGGTGGGAATGGAGAATCGTTTTCAAATTTACTTGTTTTAATCATAAACATATCTCTAAAGTGCAAGGAATAAAAAATCCGACAGGTCAGTACACACCAAACCTAGCCACACAAACGCTTGCTCCTGCTCGATGACCATTTTTTGAGGAATTTCAGAAATTTCATATGTGGGGTTGCATGCAGAGTACGGTGTAAACTTTCATCAACAACATGACATAGAAGAGTCTGTGGGCATATCACTCCTTGCAAGTCAATCACTCCAACGTCTAAACAAAGAAAAAAAAAAGTAAAGTCCAAATAAGGCTACGGATTTTGTTAGAGGCATTAATTGAGGGCTATCATTTAACATTAATGTAGTGGTTGACTAGGGTTCCATTGAGTAATATCGAGTCTCGTTTCTCAGGATCAAGATGGGAAGACCTTAGAGGACTTGTGAGGGGGAGTTCTTGAGTGGACGAGTTTATTCTTTGGTATATTCCGTTCCATTCATGTTAGCAAAACCCACTTTTACATTTCCGAGCCATTATCTTACCCTAATGGACTTATTTTCTTCCATGTGTATTTTACTTTAGCCTTCCAATTGATCCAACTCCATTTACAAGTCAAGTAAGGCGACCTATATATAAAGGTGCGATCCAATAAATACACGTGACATAATTTTTAATTTTCTTTTAATTTTTAAGTATCATATAATTATTTTAAATTTAAAATCCTTAAATTTCTAAAAAAAATCTCAAAGTTCATCGATCATCATCATTCACCTCTTTTATCATCGAACTCTCACTAATTGGTTGTGTAACCCCCTAGACAAGTCTGTGCATTACGACTAGGTCTAACGGATTACATTAATATTTCCAAAACATTTTTGATAATTTAAAATCCATATTACCAATAATATCTTTAAAACGTAGTATATAACAATAAAATCCAAACGAGTAAAGATAAAATTTTAAGTAACAGAGTAAAATAAAATATGTCATAATCTGAATCACAGTGAGTCTATTATCAGTAGAGGAAGCAGTAAACATCATAAAAATAAGTATTTCAAAATGAAGGCACATGTCACTGTAATTGAAAGCAGTTCGGAAGATAGAAACATTACAACAAAAGGTTCTGTAAGAATGTGTCGATCCTCCAAGTGACTGGCTTGGGGTGTCTATCCAAAAGTATCTGAAAGGAAAAAACAGTTTGAAAAAAGTGAGTTAGGGAGCTCAATGTGTCCCTCTAGTATAAATAACACATGGTAGATAAAATAATCAGGAGTGTTCCAGTAAGGTATCGTAAAAAGTCATAGATAAGTTGAATTTAAAACTCATAATACCCTCATCTCGTACACCATAATGCAGTTTCCCCAGAACTGCATTTATAAGGGCTACCTTATACCCATTGGGTATAAGAGTCACCCTAAGGGAGTACCTTGGGGCCTGAGAACCTACCCAATAAAGTTCTCGGGGCCTCGAAGCCTACCCAAGGGTCGCCTTAGGTTCGTAAGGTATTACCAGCTTGATCAGAGTTGAACCTCCATACTTCAGTATCCTACCCAAAACAGTATCTCAACTAAACAGTTCTCGCAATAAATAATAATTTCCATGAATATGTAATCAGAATAATCGTATTTGCAGTGTAAACAAGTAACCAGATAATATATATCAAACAATCATAGTTCATAAACAGTAATCCAGTAAGCTAGTAAATCAATAATTTTGGAAAATCATATTTTAAAACATGTAAAACAATTATATGACACATAAGGAACACACCTCACAAAATGGGATCAGTTAGGGTGTCTACTAAGCATCTGCTTCACTACCCTCTACAGCAGTGCTTGAACCTAATTCATAATAAAACTGGGTAACTATCGGAGTAACATTTTTAATCTATGTAATCACAAGGTTCACTAGTCATACGAGTAACCACTTGCTCACGAGATCGAACGGATCGAGAGGAGCTGGGTTGAGCTGTCAAGCGATCGAGAGAGTCTCGTGTACCTTCAAATAATAATATTTTATCAGTATCTAACCTTAATTTAATTATTTGTAACCAAATTACTTAAGTACATATGCATGCTCGAGTTTGGCGGTTAATTCGGAGGCTTTTGGTTCGAATTTTGCAAAATGAACTTCGGACTCAGGACATCGAAAAACATAAAATATGACTTTTCTAAAAATTTGACTTTTTGGTCAAAGTCAATGTCACAATCAAACGGTCAACTATGGTCAAAGTCAACGATCAAGTCAGTAATAAGTTAAAGTCAACTGGTTGACTCTGTTTGAGCTGTCTCAACCGAGTTGACTTAACTCGACCCGGTTCGGTCTGACTGGACCGGTTCTAGAATGCTCCTGGATCGACTGGAAAGCCCCACACGCTATTAGAGCATATGGCAGCGCCGGGGCCATTTCGGCTTGTCGATCCTTCCCCGGTCTTCAACACGCTCGAATTAACCACTTTCAAACTTAATTTTGCAACCACACTCGCCAAAACTCACTGGGAAATTAATTTGAAACTTACCCCTAACGAAGGTCGATAGTGACGCGTCGACGAGGAGTGAAACAGACTGGGTTTCAGTCGTACGATGCCAAGGAAGCTGGCGAAGGTGGTAATGAGCAGCGACGATGACTAGATCGGCAACAATCGACGAGAATAGTGGTGCGATTTTGGGTTTTCTGTCGCACGAAAAATCATCGATTCGCGGCGAAAAGAGGTGTTTCATGGCGCAACGATGCTCGGGCTTTGGTTACCGGTCGACGACGAGTCGAATGATGGCAGTGGCAAGCTGAACGGTGGTCGGATGGTGCGGATTTGACGAGGGCCGACGGGGTTTCTTTAACACCCCCAACCCGTACCCGACCCAGATCCGAATCTGAGGTGTCACATTGACTTTTCAAACTTTGACTCTTGACAAAATTCAGAGAAAATTTAAAACTTCCATTAAAATAAAAGCGGTTTATTTACATAAATAGACCAAAATAGCCAAAATCGATCAAAGCATATTCAACTCAATCACTTAGTACATGCCAACTATATTCAAATTAACCAAACACATTTAAATCATCTATTTTTCTGATCTGAAATTTTGCAAATCATATTTCCTTTACACATCATATAACTAGCATGAACTTACCTGGCCTCACTAGTCAATACCGATCTCTAAACTTTCCCCTTGATCGATCTTACTTGTCAATGATTCCAGAACTTGTTTAGGCTCTGTATCTACATAATTATACATTTAAGGCAATTATTAGATACATACACCTTGTAATCCGATACTAACAACTTAAATGAACTTAATAAACTAATATTAACTTTTTCCTTTAGGGGTGTACCGATGCACTATAGGTGCATCGGTACACAAAATAGCTTTGAAGTATTGATGCATCGATGCACCCCTTACTGCATCGATGCACCTTCAAAAATTTGTCTTGGTGCATCGGTGCACACTCATAGTGCATCGATGCATTCCTGGCATTCGATGTTTCTTCTTTTAAGCATGCATCGGTACATATTAAATGTGCACCGATGCATCTTGCCCAGAAATTGCTCTTTAGGCACGAAAATCCATTTAATTAAACTCAAATGCTTCATATTTTATCCCCTTTCAAATTCCTAACTTACATATACATGTTTAAACTCATTTATATTCATTTATCTCATCTTGAACCTTAATATCCTCTCCTCTTTATTAACTTCAAGAATCATACCAGATTTTCAACATGTTTTAAAACTCATTTTATCATTTCATATCTCTTAATTTAACCATTGACAAGTCAAATTCAACTTCAAAATCTATTAACTCCTTCTATTTCACTAATTCACTTAAAAACTCTTCATATTTAATCCTTCATAACTCATCCATTTTGAAGTTTCAACATACTTTAATCTCTAAATAATCTTTCTTAGCACCCCAAGAATCAAAACTAAGCTTAAAACTCAAGAATTAACCAATTGAAATTAAGCTTACATTTGCCATGGAGCTTACGGGAATAAGAAAGCAAGAAGAAGAATAAGCTTCCAGACTTCTCCCTTAAATCCCACGTGTTTTTCCTTAAATAAAGAAGAGAAAATATCTTTAATGTTGAAAAGACCATACTTACCTTCATTCTTTATGTCCTTGCAATTTAATCCACTGCTCAAATAGTCCTATTTAATTTCTTATACTTTTCAATCTTTCAAAAAAAATCAATCCTCACAATTCCAAAATTTCTATTTTAGTCACTAACCTTAATTTTGGGATATTACAATTTCGATTAGGGTTTTAAATTTAAGGATTTTTAGGGTGTTTTTAACCGAGCCTTAAGCCTTAGGTAATATATTTGCCTAAAATAATCAACAATAGTGCCTAACCTAAATTGCTAAGGCATGAGTACCCTCCCAGTGGTTAGGGGTTTGAATCCTCACAGCCACCTAACCCATTTCTTTTATTTTTCTTCGACATAAAATTAGGAAATTTGAGGTTAAGTCACTAAACTTCCTACATCTTTCTAAAATATACTGCAAGTTCCTAAAACTTGCAATTTAGTCCCTAAATTAATTAAATTAATTTAAACTTTTTATATAATTATTATTATTTTAGGGTTGGGACATATTATCTCTCTCATCATCATGCAAAATCTCTAAATCTCTTTAAGCGGTCGAAACTTCAGATGACACAACCCATCGGTTTGATTTAAACAGAGATATAGGTTCATCGACGAATCAAAGGGCGACGATTGAGTGAATGATGGTTGGTAAACAACGAAGCATGGTTTGAGGGGATATAGGATTTTGTGTGACAAGGGGACAATTAACAATTAGGGTTTCGACGACATAAGGGATGAACGATGATAATTAATTTGACAATGCGGGTTCATCGATACTAATGAACCAATAGGTAATTTCGGGATTAATCTTGAAAGATTTAATGATTTTAGGGTTTTTAGAAATTAAGGATTTTAATTTTTTTAACTAAATGAAATTAAAAATCAAGTCATGTGTTAAGCATTCATTGGGTGATATTTTTTTTACAAACGTTGATAGTTATTCCTTAAAATGATAATGAAATAAAACATTAGACACATAATTTAACAAAAGAATATTAAAACACTTAAAAAAATTAAATACTTATTATCTTGATTTTGATTTAAATATAAATATTATTCTTACTTTTACACTTGTATGTGTTATGTCTTGTGTTTTAAAAAAAGTAATTTAATTTATTTTATGAGACAATGAAGTGCATTTATCTTATATTGAAAATGACCAAAGTCATGGTATTTAAAAATAATGTCGTACACATATTATTAAATATGTATTCTGAAAAGAGAATAATGATCATGTGAAACGTCAAACACTTAATTGATGAGATAATTTGGAGGAGCGACAATAAATGTGAGAATTTGATGAATGCATTACGAGATTAAGTGATGGAGAATGTTATATCTTACTGTTTAAAAAAGGAAGACAAATTTGTGATAGAGAATATCATGTCTCATTTCTTAAAAAGGGAGACAAATTTCTTATGAGGGTTGCATAATACATTAATCCCACGTATAAACGAAATGAAATGTCTTAAAGTTTTAAAACAGTAAAACTACACATAAAATATACTTATTTTTAGAAGTTTTTTTTTTTTGAACATTAGAAGTTTGTTTCTTAATATTGTTAGACGCAAATTTTAAACATAAAAAACTTTAGAAAAATGAATTATTCATGTAGACCAACTACAGATAAATTAAAGTTATAATTTTAACTATGTCGAGACATGGATGATCACAAGGAGCAGAAAGAGCAGTTTTGTCCATCCAAAATCGTCATTATTATGTTTCAGATTATGTAAGGCTTGCTCTCATGACAAACTGATTTCATTCAATATACCATTTTCTGCCTTTCCAATAAACAAAAAGCCTTCCTTAAAAAAATAAAAGTAATAAACAAAAAATATCATAATTTTTATTTTATTTTGAACTCGATTAAGTCGAGTAACAACTACCATAAATAACATATATAAAATTAAATAATTCAAACAATTAAATATTATTTTTTAACTTCAAAACTTCATTTATGATAAATTCAAAAAATAAAATAAAAAACTATTACTCTTAAATTAATAGACATGGTTTCATCTTCTTAACCTTGAGGTCGTGGGATCGAGTCCCATGGAGGGCATTTCATAATTTGGAGGTCTCCTACGGATGCTGCTCTCAACCTAGTGTTGGGGGTAGCCTACTATCTTACCTCCCCCTTACCCCATTATATATGGGAACAAGGGACATCCATTTTCATTTTTGTGTCACGCCGATGATACAATTACCATTCTCTGACGTTTTCTCTGATCACTCAAAATATCGATGAATTCGTCTCATTGTATCCTACCACTCTATCAGTTTAGAATTCACCTAAATCATTTTAAAACTCATAAAACTCAACCATAAAATCAGAACTCATAAAACATTAAACCACACTGATATAATATCCACCATCCGATCAAAGTGAAATCAATATATATAACTTATTTCCTTCTTTTATACATTATTATTGTTGAGAGTTGGAAGAAGATGCTTTCATCATTGAGAAATCAAAGCAAATTTGAAATTAAGGGGTTTTCATAAAAAAAATAAGAAACTTTGGGGCCATATCATAAATTTTAAAGAAAAAAAATCTATTCATAACACCGTTAAGTATTTAATGACATAATGATCAAAATAGAAGCAAATTAAAAGTTCAATAAGTAGATTGAAAATTACTAAACTTTAATGGTTGAAATAAACGAGTAAAAAATTTAAGTGATCAAATTTATAATTTATCCTAATTTAAAATGCATACAAAAGTGAGTAGATTTTTTTTAAACAAAAAGTGAGTAGAATTGTTTACCACTTGGTATTTTGAACTAGGAAAAATGCCAAATGGTTCCTTAGGCTTCCACAATTTGGCGTGCAGTATAACCAGTGTTTATTATTATTTTTTTTTTGTATTTTTTCAAAAAAAAAACAATTAATGTTGCAATGTTTGTAACACTTCACATAAAGTATTACATATTATATAACGTTTTACGTTAGTGCTAATTTAATAGAACTTTTTAATATTTCAATAATTGTTATTTTCAGGTGTTACATAATTAATACATTATAAAATGCTAAATTGTAACTGTTAAGTTATTAGAACGTTGTTGTAATGTTCTACGTAATTGTTAATTTATCAGAATTTTTTTGGAAATAAAGGAAGAGCTAAGCTCAAACTGCAAACTATTATTCACAAGCCATCCTCTTCCATCCATAATTTCAGCTGCATCATCTGCCATTATACTAAAAAAATGCAGCAGGTGCCAGGTGGGTGATCATAAGTTCGTAACTATAAAGAACCGGCTCTCTGTTCAATCCGCTCCTCGTTAAAGCATCGGTAGCTCGATTTGCTTCACGAAAAATATGGCCAATTTGAACCTTCCATTATCTATGCCGAAGTTGCAAAATGCTTCGAACAAGGCTGAGTATGTCTCCAGCAATGGTTTCCTCGTTCAAGAGCTGAACTGCAAATGCATTATCGCATTCAACTTGCACTTTTGATAGCCAAGATTCAAAGCCAACACCAATCCATCATATATTCCCCATGGTTCCGCTTCCAAAACTGCGCATATGCCTGCATTTGGGCAGTATCCTATCCTTTGAGAAAACACCTCTCGATCGAGTCTCTAAAAGCCCCTCCTGCAGATGTTATACATTTGTGCCTTGTTTGCGTGCTCCGTCGGTGTTCAGTTTGATCCAATCCGGGTTAGGTTTCTTGCAGCCAACTTTTATTGGTCCTTGCATCATGTTAGACTGGTTTGGAGCTTACACCACATTTTTTTTCACAAAGCAATCACTATAGTACAATCACCCGAAACGTGGAGGTTCATTTCAATTCGTAGCCACGTATACGACAAAAGGGATCCGATGCCGTACCTCTCCGGTACCGCCCTATATTTGGTAGCAAATTATCAAGCAAAATAATCAAGATCTTGCCGTTACTAGACCAACGCCACATGCAACATCTTAACCTGGTCTGGTTTGGAAAGACAGCTTCAGCATTTTTGAAATCAGCCCTGCAAAATAGCACATTGTCATCAGCAAAAAATTAGATGAGATATGATTAGACCTTTTCGTGAGAGGCGAATTGGATACCATTCTTTCTCTGCCACCGCACTTAAGCTTGGTAAACTCTATTGTTAGCTCTTTATTTTTACACTAATATTTTAAATATAATTTTTTAAATTCATTATTTTTTTCATTTAGAACAATGTAAAACTGATTAAACTTTATTTATTTAATATTATTAGTACTTTAATATGTAAAATTAGATATATTTAAATATTTAATATGTCCTTATAAAATAATAGGGTAAACTACCCATTTGGCCACCCACCTATTACTTAGTTTATATTTTGATAACTAAATTATTATTATGTTTTAAATCATACCTAATATTACGTTTTTATTCTATTTTTATCACCTACTGTTAAAAAAATAATTGTGATGCTGATGTGTTACCATAAAATAATACATCCTTATAGAAAAAATAATTTAGAAATCCCACAACAACATCTTCGTTAATTTTTTTAATAGTGGGTCACCAAAACGTAATGTTAAGTATGATGTTGAAAAAAATAACAGTTAAGTGACCAAAATAAAAATTAAGTAATAGGTGCATGACTAAATAGGTAGCTTACTCAAAATAATAATGTAAAATTTAACTCAACTATAAAATACCTACAAAATGTTCAAAAATATAAAAAAGATTGAAACCCCAAACATAATTCGACCCATAAATGATCCAACATGTAAATGGCCCAACAACTTTCCTAATCCTCAAAAATCTGCACCGTCCATTTAAACACACCAGAACATCCGGCACCCTCAGTCCACATTCTACTCTGAGATTATACCGTAGCGTAATCCTGGCAATGAGTGAGTGGCACTTCTGTAAATATATACCTTAATTCCAAAGCATTTCTTCTCTGTCTGAACCTTATTCATATATTGTTGACATCACAATTAACACACACAAAGAAGAGTCTCTATTTCTCTCTATCACAAGCGCGACCTCGATCTAGAGCTTCTTCTTGTTTAATTTTTATTTGCAAGAATGGTGAGTTTAATTTCTTGATCTGTTTGATTCCGCATTAGATCTGGTTCGAAGCCCGCCGGATTTGGAGTTTTTTTTTCTCAATTTTCTGTTCAATATATGGAATCGGAATTGCGAAGATTTCTGAATTATTTTTAGTTCGAGTTTTACTTGCTTTGCAAGTCGCCATTTTCTGTTTTCTGTTAATTTCACTACTGTGCAACTGAGCCGGACAATTAGGGATTTGAATATAGTTAAGATCTGCCGCGTTATTTTTCTTTTTCGCTTTTCCTTTATGAATGTTTGGATATTGATCCGACGGTTTAGAATTGGCCTCTTATTGAATGAGTTTGATTTAGGATATCTTTCTTGACTTCGGCTAATTCTGTTTTTTCTTTTTTGCTTTGGCGTTTAACAGCCACTCAGACTTGAAATCAAGGTACGTGTTATTCATTTCATTTCGAGTTCCATTATATGTGTTGATTAGATCTTCTTGTTTTTTTTGGTAAGGGTGTGTGTTAATTTGTATGGTAACATTCTTTATTGTGATGTTTGGATTAGAGGAAACTTGCTCAAAGATCAGAGAGAGTAAAATCTGTAGATCTCCATCCTACTGAACCATGGTAATTTCAACCCTTAATTAGTTTCCTTTATTTGAATTTTATCTTTTCAAGCTTGAAGATGACGTATGATATATTGTGATTGTCATTGAAGGATTCTAGCAAGTTTGTATTCTGGAACTGTGTGTATTTGGAACTACCAGTCACAGGTACGCAAGTTTTGTATTTTGTAAATAGTTGTCAAAACTAGAAGTTTTGCTGTGTTCCATGGTAGTTAAGTGGCAGAGCTGGAAAATAGGTGAAATGGTGGACATATTTGATGGTCACAATTAATACATGAAATTTAGTTGAATATTATATATATTTTAGTAGGAAATGAACAATTTTGTAAAGTTCATCACCAAGCTTGATTTTATGTTACTATTTGAAGCATTGTTCCCACCTTCTGTCATAGTGCACTTCCTTGGGTGTTGTGGGGTGCATGGATTAAAAAAAAGATTGGACCACTGGTTCAATCAGGAACTGGAGGCTTGATCTGGTATGGGGCCTGGAACCAGAGATTGGTTGAACCAGTAAAAACCTGTTCAACCTGTATTTCTTATGAGTACATCCCTATTAAATCCTCCTATTGAATTTTTGAACTTTGAGCCTTTAATGAAACAGATCACTTTTACAAATTTCTTAACCATTGACTTTTAATCCATTTTGTACAAATATTCTGAATTCAATTGAACTGTTTTCCATGAGTTGCTCCTTAACCCAAAATCTTACACCATATAGCTCCCACATGGTTCTATTTTCCAACTAATCTATCATTCTTAGTTTTCCTGTAAGTGTTATATTATTTGCAAATCTACAAGCAGAAACTTTGCTTATCTAATGAACATAAGAACATGGATTTTTTTAGCTCTCTCTCTCTATATATGGCTAGTCCTGTATCTGTAAGACTTCTTTTTTGCTTGTCTCATTTTTTTTGTTTCTTTTTATTGAACAATACAAGTTCCATTTTCCCTTTGACAAGATTATTCAAATATAGGTCTATAGATTATTTTTTTTTAATTTCATGGAATCTAATTGGTATGAAGTTTTGAGTTCTTAACATGTTATTTATGTAGTATTAGGCTTATTTAGAACCTTTTGTATTGTTTGGACTTTTCACTTATTGATGAGTGTTACTGTTAACCTGGTGCACAGACCATGGCTCAGTCATTTGAGGTCACTGAGTTGCCAGGTATGTAGTTATCTGTTTATGTGGTGACTTATCTTAATCTGATGATACTGTTTTCCCATTTATGGTTGCATTATGATGGAATTTATTATCATTTTCTGAACTCGACATCTTGCATTTGCAGTTAGGTCGGCCAGATTTGTTGCACGCAAACAATGGGTTGTTGCTGGAGCTGATGATATGTTTATTCGTGTATACAATTACAACACCATGGATAAGGTCAAAGTATTTGAGGCACATACTGATTACATTAGATGTGTGGCTGTCCATCCTACTCTTCCATATGTGTTGTCATCATCTGATGACATGCTCATAAAACTTTGGGACTGGGAGAAGGGTTGGGTGTGTACTCAGATATTTGAGGGACATTCCCATTATGTCATGCAAGTGACTTTTAATCCCAAAGATACTAATACTTTTGCCAGTGCATCTCTTGACCGTACCATAAAGGTATAAAGGGCTTTCTATTTGTAGGGTTTTCATTATATTTCTACTTCGTTTGGTATAGCCATGCTAAATTTGCTTTGATTCTGTTTGAACTTATAGATTTGGAACCTTGGATCCCCGGACCCAAATCTTACTTTGGATGCCCACCAGAAAGGTGTAAATTGTGTTGATTACTTTACAGGTGGTGATAAGCCCTACCTGATCACTGGGTCTGATGATCACACTGCTAAGGTAAGCAGATACTAATCGTATTCTGCTATCTTTTTCATCTTAAATAAATACTGAAGGAACTGTTAACAAATAAATCCCATGGATGCAGGTATGGGACTACCAGACCAAGAGTTGCATTCAGACATTGGAAGGCCACACACACAATGTTTCTGCAGTTTGTTTCCATCCTGAACTTCCAATTATTATTACTGGTTCCGAGGATGGGACAGTTCGCATCTGGCATGCTACCACATATAGGTGATTCTTGGGATAGAAGATATTTCCTCTCTTTTTTTTTTCCTGTGGCCATTTATTTTTTGGATAGTCAGGAAATTAAGAAATGTGGAGGAAACTTGAATCATTATGCAGGAACATAACTAAATTACCATTTAAATTTTTTTAGTGCCTATTTGTTTTGTGATTGGGGTGATTTTTTCCGGTTCTCTTTCTGCAATCTGCATAAATATCAAGGTTCCATTTCATTCCTCAATTCATTAGTTAGATCTTTTTTGATAGGAATAGAAGGCCTCATTAAACCTCCCTCATAATTGTCTCTATTAAGGAGACAAGTAGCGGAAGGAGGAAAAGAGTGCCTTAGTATATTAATACCAACAATTACATAAGACCAAACATTACAATTCATTAGTTAGATCTAGAAATTCATATTCTAGAGCCATATTGGTGCATTACCAGTTATAGTTTGTCCTCGTTTGCTTAACGTTTTAGTGCTTTGTTAGGATATTTTGATCTTAATAGGCTTTTATGTATGCGGTGATATCTTCAAATTCTTCAAGCTTTTGATTTTTTTGACCAATTCATTTGTTTTCAGGCTTGAAAATACATTGAATTATGGTCTTGAGAGAGTTTGGGCAGTTGGATATATAAAAGGTTCCCGGAGGTAATTACTTTTGGTTAAATCATGATCTTAATAGGCTTTTATGTATGCGGTGATATCTTCAAATTCTTCAAGCTTTGATTTTTTTGACCAATTCATTTGTTTTCAGGCTTGAAAATACATTGAATTATGGTCTTGAGAGAGTTTGGGCAGTTGGATATATAAAAGGTTCCCGGAGGTAATTACTTTTGGTTAAATCATGCACAACTGGTTTATGTTTATTTTCTTTGTTTTCTTCTTCAGTTTTTTAAATATTTAAATGCTAGTATAATTTATTTTGGTCATTAAATGCTTGAATTGAATAGTGCATTCCATTATTTTTTGAGCATGTCTATGTGCTCATTGAAGGTTAAAAACAATTATTTTAGGTTGTTTGACCTGAGTCCTTTAGTTGCATGTTTCTTTTTTAATTGATTAGTTTGCATGATACTTCTTTCTTAATCTGCTATGTCTAAAAGGCTAAGTGTACAATGTAATTCTATCTTACAGGATTGTGATTGGGTATGATGAAGGAACTATTATGGTGAAAATTGGCCGTGAAGTTCCTGTAGCAAGTATGGATAACAGTGGGAAAGTCATATGGGCTAAGCACAATGAAATTCAAACTGTGAATATTAAGAGTGTAGGAGCAGATTTTGAGGTAAAAATATTTGTTGTAAAATATTTCTCTCTCTGCATTCTTTTTGCGACTTTTGGTAAAATATTTCTCTTCTTAAGATGCTTTTTTAATATGGTTTCTAGGTTACCGATGGAGAAAGATTGCCCTTGGCTGTTAAGGAATTAGGGACATGTGATCTATATCCTCAAGTGAGTTGATGCTTTCTAGCCTTATTTAAATGAATTTGAGCATAAGATTAAGGGTCACGCCTAAAATATGTTGATTAATTCATTTTGTAAGTAGTGCTTATGCTTGGATTTTTTGTACAACCATTTACTCTTTTTTCTACCTGGTTCTTCTCAGAGTTTAAAGCATAACCCAAATGGTAGGTTTGTTGTTGTCTGTGGAGATGGTGAGTACATCATATATACAGCGTTAGCATGGAGAAATAGGTCCTTTGGTTCAGCATTGGAATTCGTTTGGTCATCTGATGGAGAGTATGCTGTCAGAGAAAGCTCATCAAAGATCAAGATTTTCAGCAAAAATTTCCAGGTTTGCACTATTTTGTCATTTGGATGGTTTCTTGTCATAAAATGTATATTTCTTACCCTAAGAAAAGTTGCACACTTTGTTTTCACTTGTTGAAAAATATGTTACAAAAAACATATCGATTGCAGCTGGAAAGATGAATTTAAAAGAATGAATAAAATTTTGGGTTGGAATGGGGTTTCAGTTCTTCTGAAAATCTTATGTTGTAAATGGACAAGCAATTCTACAAGTGTCTTTAATTATGATTATTTAGTTGTCATGTTATTATGATGGTTTCTCTACATTGGAGTTTTATCTAATACCACGTCCGAGATTCTTTTTAACAGTTTGGTGGTATTGACGAGGATTTAACATTTTCAGGAAAAGAAGAGTGTCCGGCCTACCTTCTCTGCTGAGCGTATTTTTGGGGGCACTTTACTGGCAATGTGCTCTAGTGATTTTATTTGTTTTTATAGTTGGGCCGAGTGCAGGTTGATTCGTCGGATTGATGTTACTGTTAAAGTAAGCTAAAAAGCTCTATGAACCACATTTGCCGCTTCTTGGCTATGTTGAATCTTAAATGTAGTTTTGTTTATGTTATTGAAAATGTCAGAATCTTTACTGGGCCGATAGCGGTGACTTGGTGGCAATTGCCAGTGATACATCTTTTTATATCCTAAAGTACAATGTAAGTCTCTTTATATTTTCTGCTTATTAGATATGCAAAACATATTGCACCGTGGACCCTTCTTTTGTCTGTTAACGCATGCATGCTTTCATGCGGTCTTACAGAACTGAATTTAATATTTTCATGTTGCAGCGGGATGTAGTTCAATCGTCCTTAGATAGTGGAACACCAGTTGATGAACAAGGAGTTGAGGATGCATTTGAGCTTCTTCATGAAACCAATGAACGTGTCAGGACTGGAATATGGGTTGGGGACTGTTTCATTTACAATAATTCTTCATGGAGACTTAATTACTGTGTTGGTGGAGAGGTATTTCTGTTCTGCTTATCATTTCCTTGAAAGTGTTCCATAGGCTTAAATGCATTTGGTTTTGTAACTTTTAACAGTTTCATTTTGATGATGCAATGGTTTTAGGTCACCACAATGTTTCATTTGGACCGTCCTATGTACTTGTTGGGATATCTTGCAAGTCAAAGTCGGGTGTATGTGATAGACAAAGAATTTAAGTAAGACAACTGGCAATGACTAATTTTCACGTCTAAATCACTTGTTAATTTTTTGTTTGAAAATACATTTTCAATGTGTATTTATTCTCATCTTTGTCATATGTTACAGTGTAATGGGATACACATTACTTCTCAGCCTGATTGAGTACAAGACACTTGTGATGCGTGGAGACCTGGAAAGGGCCAATGAGATTTTACCTTCAATTCCTAAAGAGCATCATAATAGGTGTGTAAAAATATATAAAGAATCTTCCTTCCATTCTCAAAGACTTTGTTGGTCATTTTCTAGTATTAACCATTCATGTTGTATATTCCTTTTCCTTCATTTTCTAGTATTCTTGCTACTATTCCAAATCTGGTTGGAGATGTAGGATTTATCTCTTCTCCATTGTTTTTCCTTCATTCCTTCTTAATTTGGACTTTTGGTTTTTGTTAATAATTCATGTTCCTTGAGATTGGAATTTGTTTTCATGTGTTAATGTCCTCCGTTGTATATCTTTATATTGAGAAACTCAGAATTCCAGATCTAGTAGGTAGGTGAATAGAAGGCTGGTCCTTTTATCTTTCCCTCTTCTTTCTTTCCTGAAAGCTATTTATTTTATAACTTTTTTGTGTTCAGTTTCTCTTTTTTTAAGTTTTGATTGTTGAAACATTTCTTGGATCTAGTTGACAGTTTGTTCTGATTGGTAGTGTTGCTCGTTTCCTGGAATCACGAGGTATGATAGAGGATGCTCTTGAAGTAGCTACGGACCCTGATTATAGATTTGAGCTTGCCATTCAGCTTGGTAAATTAGAGATTGCTAGGGTACGTTTTTTGATCCTTTTTTTTATGGTAGTGCAACTTATATCTTTTGTTTTCTTGAAAATTTTTGTAATATATTCCGTGTTGTATTAAGCTTTGATTGTGCTTTTAAACAAAAAATTTTAGCCTCACTCTGGTTTTTTTTTTCTTATGTAGGAAATAGCCACAGAAGCGCAGAGTGAGTCTAAATGGAAGCAGTTAGGAGAATTGGCTATGTCCACTGGAAAGGTGTTTTATATTCTCTAAATTGAGAAAAAAATTCAGCGCCATTTCTTTCTGTTATGATTGTCAGATCATGATTCTCCCATCACCTATTTTAGTAGTTTTCTCTTGCCTTTTATTTTGTGTCATGATGTTGTCGCAAGTCAATTTGTAAATGTCCAATGTTTTTTCTCTTGAATGGAATCTCTCTTAAGGATGTAGGAATAGCTAGTTTTACCTTTCAGTAAATTAGTTTTCAATTTGTCTTTGTTGTTTATTAACTGCTGAATGAAATGTTAGTAAGTCTTGTCGTACTCACTTAGTGTCGACTTAATTCTGGATGTTGTATATCACCATTTTCCAATGTGGATTTTGAAATTTTTAATGCATTTGTTTTGTAAATTAAGCCTAATGCATGTGCACGTCTTAAAGATTGTTAGTTTTAGTTTTAGATGATGCCTTCTCTCCTTATTTATGAATCTTTTATATTAGTTATGCTAAACTTGTCATTGCAGCTAGAACTGGCTGAACGATGCATGAAGCATGCAATGGATCTGAGTGGTTTATTGCTGCTTTATTCCTCTCTAGGAGATGCTGAAGGAATATCAAGACTTGCATCTCTTTCCAAAGAACGAGGAAAGAACAATGTTGCTTTTCTTTGTTTATTTTTGTTGGGTAAATTGGAGGATTGCCTTCAGCTTTTTGGTGGAAAGGTAATTCCTTATCAAGTGCCTGAAACAAAAGACTGTCATTCATGGATATATTGAAATATTCCTTTTACAGCAACCGGATACCAGAGGCTGCTCTGATGGCACGATCTTATCTTCCAAGCAAGGTTTCAGAGATTGTAGCAATTTGGAGAAAAGACCTCAACAAGATTAGTTGCTATTATTTGTTTCTCCGGTGTCTTCTTCATGCTTTATTATTGATGTGCTGGGTTAACTGTATCATGCATAACCTTCTGTTTGTTTTGATTGCCCTTGTTTGATTGCCTGTACAGTATTACAGAATTCATAATATTGCATGCCTATAATAAAAATGGCGAAGCACTATTCCTTCCTCTATTTCTATTTTTCATTTCCTTGCTTATCATGCATGAATCAAGCATGTCTCAACATTGCTCCGATTACCATTGTCAAAATATCTATTTCTGTCATGTTATCCTGGAGTAAACCAGTACAGTTCAACTTCTTGCCTTATGTTTAGAAAGTTTGGTATGAAATTCCATGTATCTTTATCTAAACACTAAGAAAACGGTCTTGCCCTTTTTCTTTTTTCTAATATTGTGGCATTAAAGTACTGCTGATTGCTGAAATGTTAAGTGGGTTTTTTTTTGTTCTAATAAACCAATGGTGGTAAAAGCATTTTGAATCTGTTTAGTTGTACAAGAGAAATAACATTTTAATTTTACCATATCCTTGCAACATGAATCTATGAGGCTTACATGTTTCTTGTAATCATGTTGAAATATACATTTCCTAACTTTTTATTATTTATATTTGTTGTTTAGTGTTAGTGTTTTAGATTGCAAAATGACGATGATATTTTTACATAATTTGCAGGTTAATCCAAAAGCTGCTGAATCTTTGGCTGACCCTAAAGAGTATCCCAACTTGTTTGAGGATTGGGAACTTTCTCTCTCTGTTGAATCCAAAGTGGCAGAAACAAGGTATTAGACACGATTCCCTTCTTTTATATATTGTTATTTGTTACTGTTTTCTAGTCAATTTTGTCAAACATCACTCATTTCTGTTAAATATTGTTACTTCTTTTGTGTTATCTCTTTGGATAAAGCATTTCTAGATTCCAGTGGTTTGGTCCTTTTTAGTTGCTCTATAATTTTTTTATCACTGTTGGTTGCAAAGCCTTGCAGTTGACACATCCTGTTTTCCCGTTTCACATGGATATGCTATTAACTTTGAATTGGTTTTAGGGGAGTTTATCCTCCTGCAGCAGATTATTTGAACCATGGTGTTGGATCAAAGATGGCACTTGTGGAGGCTTTCAGAAGCATGCAAATTGAGGATGAGGTGCCTCATGAAAATGGTGAACTTGATCATGAGGTATAGAATCCATATGTATCTGTTTTTCTTTAAATTCTGCAACATATTGAACATAGGAATTGCTTTTTAGTGGACCAGGATTATGGCTTGATTTTTATTGTCTGTCCTTTATTTGGTGAGCATCACAGGCGGCAGGACCAAATGGTCATGTTCAGAACACAGAGGAGCAGAATGGAGAAGATGGTAGTCAAGAGGAGCCTGTTGTTGTTGATGCTGATTCTAACGATGGTGCAGTACTCGTTAACGGTAACGAGCATGAAGAAGAGTGGGGTACGAATAATGAAGGAACCCGGTCAGCCTAAAAGCAATTGGTTGGGGCAGTGTGAAATCAAATTTTGTCTCTGGTGATTAATTGTTTCTAGCGTGCCATCTCTAACCGCTCTCCATTTTGGGCTTCTCTGACTTATTTTTTGTGATTCATTTTGTTGCAACTACTAATTGAGCACTCTTACCACCGACTTCTAAACATTTTTCTTGAACCGTTTTAATCTCACTATTTGGAATTTGATGTTTTATGCTTGTTGCTAATATCTCCTTCGATCGTATTGGCAACTTTGTGCCCCAAACTTGGGAAAGAGCAAGTTAATCTGATGCGTATTGATATTGACTAATATGGTACTCAACTGCTTATCCATTGGCTTCTGATCCCTTCGCCCCTGTAAACTGTTCTTATCTAATTAGCGTTGGTGCAATCAAATTTTTTGCATTCTAACATCAAAATTTTTTATGTTTATTTTTGCATTACGGAAAACCTTATAACAGTAATGAGAATCTGAAACTTTGTTAGTCTTTTTGATGTGGCGTTTTTGGTAGTTTTTTGGTTCTGTTCATCCCTAGATTCTTACTTTTTATCGTTTTTCCTCATGTTGGCAGTGCTTACACCAGACCACTAGGTTTCATGAAGACATTCAGTTTGAGCTCCATTTAACATGTACTGAAGGTGAGAATTTTTTGCTATTGCTATTACTATTACTATTTTTGCCGGCCAAGGGGAAAACATTATTAATCATGTCAATCAGAAACTGAGAATTCACTTGATCCATGACCTAGTTTTTGTTTGGGAAGTATGCATCTTGACCTTTTGGTATTGAATCACTCCGTTAAAGAACTTTTACTTTTATTAGAGTGGGGCTACTTATGATTCATTTCTGATTATTCTTTTTTTTTTTTGATAAAAAAGGAGGCCTCGTTAAAAAAACCCTTCATAACCGTCAAGCTACCAAGTACAAGAAGAGTACAATACCACCAAACACAACCTGACTAACACCTCAACAATGAACAACATTAAACTACAGAAACACAACAATGACCATACCCAAACTCAAGAAAACTATATCCTAAAAACAATCAACCAAACGCAAGCATAACACAATTGACAAATATAACCAAAACTTCCCCAAATACAACAAACTCAATGCAACAAATATATCCCAACCAATTAGCCTATCCCTAGCTTAGCAAATTCATTCGCTTCCCAGTTAGCTGCTCTCAACACATGCCTAACAATAACACCTTTATCAACCACAATTGAGACAATATCTTTAACTATGGACAAGACCAACGGGGTGGTGGTAGCAGGATTTTTGATCCAATCCACAACCACAACACTATCGGATTCTAAAATAAGCCTTCGATTCGCCGGCATCCCCTACTCCAAGAAAAGCATCAGCCCTCTATTAATTGCCATCAATTCTGCCAGAATTGGAGGGTCAAACCCAACTCTCTCTGAGAAAGATCCTAACACCACACCTTTCTTGTCTCTGAGCAGCCCACCAATGCCACCTTTCAGCCACACTCTCCTATAGCACCATCCACGTTCACTTTAACAAAATCGGGTGGAGGCATATACCAACTCACAAAATTTGAAGGGTTCCTTTCAGAACTCGAAGCACGATCAACTAATGAAGGATCCCCTACTAGGCTATCAAAAGAAATCAACACTTTAGGAAATTTTGAAGTAAACCATGTTGCCACTCTATACCTCGTGAGAAAAGATAATAGGGGAAAATCCAGCTTCCCTTTATTAAAAACGATATCATTCCTCATCTTCCAAATTGATCACAAAACAGCTCCTAGGATGAACCCCCAAATGATTGATCGAGACACAAGGTCAAACCAAGCGGAAATCAACGCAGCAGGACACTCAGGAATAGCAAAAAAAACCTTCCAAAGCCGCAAAAAACTCACCCATAAACCCCATGACACTTTACACGAAACAAACAAATGAAAAACAGTTTCCTGAACCAACCCGCAAAACGGACAAGATGGATCTTCAATCCCTTGCACCCCACGTTTAATTAAGTCAAAGGCTTTGACTGCTACCTTCTTGTGCACCACTTGCCAGACAAAAGTTTCGACCGAGGAGGAGCCACACCAGACCACACGTCTTAACCACACATTTCTAATTATTCTGGAATAGACTTAGACAATAAGTGTAATTATTTACCAAGTGTGGTTCCCTAATCTTTTATCATCTTTACCGTATTAACTTCTTATTTGTTAACCATCAGATTTCGAAGTAGAAGCTAGAAAGATGTGAAATATAAGGGCTGGTTTGTCTTTGCATTCCTGATGATTTGGATCTTGTGAGCACATTGAGTTTTGGGATGGAGCGTATACCAGTTATTTGGTTAGCTTTCAAATTATGATTTTAGTTGCCTGTCATCTAAAGTTTTAGCATATTCTTTCCGAGGCATTCCGTCCTAAAAAGAAATCTTGTGCCATAGCGAATGTCGAAATAATGAGAATTATTGACGATTACCGACATTTTATGTTGTTTTAACATTTAGATACTATTTTTTTATTTCCCACTTGAGGTGTTGAATCTTGTGGTTGGGATATTTGGGGATTCTTTATTCCTCTCGGCATTTGAAACTTGTACTGTAAACATAGATCTACATAAAGCGTATAATGTTGTTCAATCACAATCACTACTATTCTTGCTCTTCTTCCTCCTGCGCTCTGCAGCACAACTGTCCTATATTTGTCATTTTAGTGGGCGAACTCAACATCACATCGAACCTGAAGTTTCCCATTTGGTACGAGAGTCACACAAGTTGAAAGTACGAAGAAAATAAAACAAATATTAAATTTGTATTTTGGATATTTTTCATGCAATTGTTCCAAAGATGAATCAGGCATGTGGATGAGTTATGTAACCAGAAAAACATGTCCGTATAGGACATTAATTTGAATATCCGTAGACTTTTAAGAATTTTAAAATTTTATTAAAATGAAAAAGTGAAAGGAATTTCCTCTCTGACAACACGTAAGGACCTTCAATTTTTTCTAAGATCAAGTGAAGTGGCTTGCAGCGAGGCCGGGAGTTCCAACATGTACGGATCAATTTAAATAAAATTATGGTTTTGAGATTTATCATATATTTGACTTTTAAAAAAAATCATTTGATAAACTTTGAACCTTAACTCTTTATTTTAGTATTAATAAATTTTTAGCTTCGTAGATTGAAAAGTTTTACTTTTTATTTGATCTCTATCTTTTTCCGTTCTTGTTTCTACGTCGTTTAGTAAGTTTTTCGATAAAAAAAAATTATATCATTTTCTTAGTTCAAATTTATAGAAATTTTTTAATCTTTTCAAATCTCAAGTAAATCTTAATTGAAACTTAAAGTTAAAAAAATTATTGATTTGTCACTATAACTGTTGAATCAATTTAAAACCTAATTATGTTATTATTTTTATCAAAATGAATCCTTCACATCAATGGAATTGAATGACGAATGTTCCATTATAAAAAAAATTTGGCTTTGATGCAATATATAAATTTGTAATTTTGAGTTTTTTTAAAGCATTTTATCATTTTATAGCATTAACTACAGCTAAATAGAAGATAACTGTGACAAGTTGGATCCTTTCTAGATATTCATAATAAATCGAAGGTTTGTTTGTTTACTTCTGAATGATTAAACGTTTAATGATGTAAATGTTTTGCTACATAACCCATGTCCTTGCCCTGCTTAAGTTTTTACATAAATGTTTCTAAGATGTGTATCAACCTGATCTGTTTTAGGCGAACACATGGTGAAAGAAAATTGTGGGAATCCAAAGATGATAGGAAATGGGGACATGACAAGTTTGAGGAGATGAATTCACAAGAAAAACATTATGAAGATGTAAGGGTTTTGTACATATTCAACTTGCATGATAAGTTTTTATTTCCATTCTTAATATCATTTGATCTTCATTTTCTTTCCCTGCTGATATATTTTTTCTTCCACACTCAGGGTGGAAGATCTTCTCAAGGTAGATATCGAGCTCGGAGTAAAAATAGGGATCCAGATAGTGCTTACTCTACCGGAAGTAGGCCCAAAGCATTTGGGAAAAGCAATAATCAGAACCATGCTTCTAAGGCTGTAAAAGGGAGAGGACCTAGGATGTATGAACCGACTATGAGAAAGAGGAGTCAGGCACCTCCGGCGCTAAACAAACTGTGAGCATTGGAGCCATGCTTCTAAGGCTGTAAAAGGGAGAGGACCTAGGATGTATGAACCGACTACGAGAAAGAGGAGTCAGGCACCTCCGGCGCAAAACAAACTGTGAGCATTGATGTGCACATTTGTTTTCTTGAATTTTCTATGTCTTCCTACCATGAATAAGTTTGCATGACATTGAGGTAGTTAAATATTTTAGTTATGGGAAGCCTCATGAGAGAACTTCACAAGCCAATTCAAGTAGAGTTTTCATACCTGAAACAAATGCAGACACTGTATCAGTTCCTGCTAGTAAACCAAGCTTGGGTTCTGCTTCTCCACCCTTTTATCCATCCGGGTCTTCCAACAAATACATTACTTCGACTCAGAAGAAGGACATGCAAGCTGGAAACATAAGCAGGAAATTTCACCCTTCTGTTACAGATGAGAATTTTTCTGTGTTACAATCCAATTCATTACAAGGGAAGAATGTACTTGATTCTCTCAGCATGGCCAAGCTTTATATAGATGATTCCAGCATGTCGGCTTCTGTGAAGTTTTCAACCAATGTGCAATTGGGTAATACTGGTCAACTCTCTCATTACCGGGTACAAGGGAAAGGTGTAGCTATCCCAGGAAAGAAGGCCTATCAGCTAGCTCCTCATCAGAACCAAGTAAACCCTCAACCAACACAGGTGAATTCTGTTCAGAGAAGTCCTGTTCAAGGCAGGGCTCTCTCTTCTGTACAAGCAACTGCTCAACAGTTGGGCCAGCATCCTGGTATTGGTTCTCAAGCTTCCTCTCCTCCAAAAACAGCCATGCCAGTCAGTTCCTATGAATCTGGGGAGGTTGAATCATCAGAAACAAATAAATCCAAGGGTGCATTGGTGAGCAAGGGAAAAAGCAGTGCACAAGGAGCTGGAAGGAGCTCTTTTCTTTATGGTGGAGCTCAGATTATGGGAGCTACTGGGAGTCCTGCCTTTCTGCCGGGTAAACCTTTTATATTTGTAGTTCTTTAATAATTTGTCTAGATAACAGTATCTACTGTAAAAGTAAAATGTAGAAGGGGGAAATTGCCTTATCTGGAACTGTGCACAGTAAATACTTTGGCCCATTTTTGTGTGAATTTTTGCAAGAATTACATTAAATGTTTTAGGTGATATTAGATCTAGTTTTCATCTGACTATAGATAAGACATCAGATCGAGTTTTTATTCCTGGGATGCAGGTTTTCTTTGGGATGTGCTTTTTCCTGGGTTGGCTAGAGGTTGGATCTCATTTGGGTTTTTTTGTCCTCAAAATACTATGGGATGTTAGGGAATAGCTTTTATCTACCAGGTTGCTTAGATTGAGTTCTATTGTTCTGCATATCCTGTTCAATATTTCTATTATTCCCTAATTCTTGCTATTGAACCTTTTATAAGCTCAATTTTATGCTTTTTCCCCCTTGAATGATTGACATGCAGGGGGGCCAGCACCCTGGTGGTCTTAGTGTTCCGCTATTGGCATGGCATTTCCTGGATATGTTGCCCAGCCGCAACTTGGTAGGGGAAATTCTGAAATTACATGGTATAATAATTATTTCCCTGTATTTTATTTCTCCTGTGGACTGTATCTGTTTCCCATTGAGAAATGAAGATGATCTTATTTCGTCTCCCCATTTGACTACCAATGCAATGCTTATTCCCTTGGTCACATATCCCCATTTGACATAGTATGAGTCATTTTTTAAGACCCCCACAGTTCTTTTCATGGCTACGCTCCATTTGCAACAGATTTGGCTGTAGTGAACGAGTAATGTAAGAATTTCTTAGAGCATGGAAAATTATTTGACTACCAATGCAATGCTAATTCCCTTGGTCACATATCCTTAATTATTGTATTCTGATAAATTTATCTGTCTGGGCCAAAAGCATATTAATGAATGTTCAATGTTCATGTTTAGGCTGCTAGTATTGACGGGTGCTGCTGGGGCTTTAGGGGCAACATATTGTCCATCTTATATTGCAGTTGATGGGTCTTATCATGCTCGTCCATCAGGACAGATATCTTCAACCGGATTCTCAAGTTTTTTTTAGCATGGTTCTGGTCGCCTCAACCTGCTTGTTTTTAACTGCATTGATTGCCATTCTTTTCCTTCTGCCTTCCCAACTGGAAAGATTACATTAACTTCAAATTTAGCTGGTAACTGGAAGCCCTCCAAGAGAACTGGTAAGCCATGATCTTGCCTTTATCTTAGATTTCTGAACATAGACCTTTCCTGTTTCTTATATTCTGGTAGTTAAACAAGTTTCCTATGCAGAGCTTGTGAGTGATGAATTTGGGCAACGGCAACCCAAATAAGCATCCTCGCAGGCAAGTTGAAAATCTTAAGGTCTTTCTGTGGATGGGTGGAATTTTTTTTTCAGTGTCTATCATCTATTATATGTAAGCCACTTGAATTGTATTGTCATTCATTTCCATGTAGATATTCGGAAATGAGCTTTAGCAAGTGATGTACTTATTAAAGATGGAGCCCGTCCCAATGAAAACTGATGATGGTCAAAATTTCCAAAGTTCTTATTATCTTTGTGGATGTTTCGTATTCTTATTTGTTGATTACTTGGTGGTGCAGGCCCTTCTTCCTGGCCCTTTGTGATCTTCAGATTTTGACCTGGAACACTTTGGGCTGCAACTTGTTCCGGGATAGTGTAGGTAAATCATGTTTCATCCCTAATAAATGCTCTCACTATTATGATTGGGATCTATAATCTTCTGTTCTTTTAGAAGAAAGTTAGTAATCATTTCTCCTTTGGAAGTTGTTTGATGTCCAAGAAAAGCATAAATAAGTATGTAGTTTACATGTCTGCGCTTCCCCTCCTTTCCCCCAATAAGAGATTGAATATTTCTTGTCACTTCTGGCACATATGAAAAGGTTAGAATTAAGCAATAACATAATCTATGTAGTTTAACGTTGGTGCCATTTGAGAGACTATTTCATTGATTTAACATGGCCCTGTTTCATTTTGCCAGTATTGAAGTTATTTTTCTTTCTAGGCATTTGTGCTTAAATGAGTTCTGAGTCGGTATATTATGTGCAGTAATTATCTTCTCCCATTAATTGGAGGTGTCCTGGTTCATCCATTCTAAACTTATCTTGCTCTCTTTCTTCCAATTTTGTTCTAGCAGTTGCAAGTGAAAAACGCCTGCTTAAGCTGCATTCAGTTGAAGAATATTATTGTGGCTGACGGGTAGCAATCCCTTGTTTAAATTTGCGGTACCGATACACATTTAGAGAAAGTGATACATTTCTCGCATTCTGGCTTGCTCTGCAAAAATTCCTGAAACTGCTATTATAGTTTCTTGCAGGTTTTTCTTATGGCTTGATTTTCTAATGGAGCTTGTGAGAAGTTTTGGTTGGGGTTCTCCATTATTGCGCAGCAGTTGTATTGTTGATGAACTTTATTTATTTTATTATATTTTTATTTGCACAGATGGTGTCATTACCTCTCTTTGGTGAAAGCATACTTGTCTGGTTGATGGGTTGAGCTTGGTTTTGAGAGTGTATAACGTCAATGTTTGAGATATTGCAGACAAGTATGCAGAGTTGGGACTCTGGTCATGCCCAGTGGATTCTTCAACTTTATCAGTGCATTAGGTGAATGGTGATCGAGTGTTTTTTTTCTTCTTCTTTTGATGTTTTAAGTTGATTTAAATCCCATATCTACTAGGTTCATATTTTTGTTTAAGAATGTGAAGTGAATTAAAATTTAAGAACTGGGGTTAAACAATGTATCAGATTAAAACTGGTGCAAGGTAGGCAGGAAGATAATTAACAAAGTGTTGCTGGTTTAAATAACATTTTGCATTCTAGTAGACGTGAGGTAATAGATAGTTGAACAGCTCAGCTACTTGCATTTAGTAAATGACAATTCATTTACTTATTTTAAAAAAAAATGTTAGAGTTATCTGTTGGCCCATCCACCTTAGTTGGTAGAGCGCAAGGTTCTTAATTGCCATTTTATTATATTAAAACTATTTATATTTTTCTTTTGCTTTTTAAAACTTTTTAGATTGACAGTTAATTGCCATTTTATGATTGAAAAATGAATAAATGAATCTAGTGGGATCAGTAGTCTGGTGAGCCTTCGTTGATCAAAGCAGTTTCAAACCTTCTTTTAAAAATCCAACGGCCATAATTTTCACATTAATCATGATGGTTCATTTAGCAAATAAAAATGCTAAAAGTGGAGCTCTGTTTATTCCACGTGTTCTCATAATAATTGCCCTTCATAACTTTAACCACCGTTCGATTTATATAAACAACATCTCTGACTGTGATCTGACGATCCAGTGGACAACAGAGCACACGGAATTTCTGGTACAGCTGTTTACATTAAAACCCACCCAAAGTTCACACGTGCTTAATCGCACGTGCGATCCGTTCAAAAGACAGAAACGCTTCGGACATCTCTCTCTACGGGATTTTGTATTTTTGTTAATTTTCTTAACTATACGTTTCTCTCTCGCCCTTTATTTGCAACTTTATTGTTTAGTGTAAACTAAGAAGTCAGATCAATCAATTATGGACATCAGAAATGAGAAAATGTAGTGATTTCTTCACTTTCTTTCGACTCTCTTTTAGTGTAAACTAACCGCTAGCTGCTTTTCATGTTTAGATTTTTTTCTTACATATTTTTTCTCTTAAAGTTTCAGTGCTTTGTTTTTACTGCTCTTAGGTTCCCGCAGGTGTAAATGTTAATAGTTTGATTCTAGCTTTAGTTGTCGGCGCTAAGTCAATTTTCTTTTTTATTCTTTGCCAAGTTAGTTAGAAACGCTAAGATGGGTTTGGTTGTCGAGAGAAAGAAAATGTGGTATGAAATTTGAAATATTCTGATTGGTTCTAGGAAACTACTAGGCAATGAGCGTAAACAGAAAGCTGAATGTAGTTTTTGTCTACGCATTGTTTCCTAGTAAACAGATAAATCGACTTTTCTTTTATGACGTTTTAATTTTTCATGAACTTTGAACACTCTGAATTGCTTTCTGGTTGATCAGTTTCTTGATTTTATTGCCCAAAGATTGCTCTTGACTTGGAAATCTCTGATCATTGAAAGAATCTAGTTCGAAAATTGGAAAATTTGAGGTTTCTTTGGAACATCCGGATATATTTTAAAAAAAATCAACTTAGTTCTTTATCAGTTGAATCGTTAGTTTCTGATGAATGCAGAAACCAAATGGAAATTGAGATCTCGCTTCTCAACGTTTCATTAGTCTGAAATATAAAACATATTTTTTTGATAGCTTTAATTTGTTCGAATAAGCTCAGGTTTTTGTTTGTTTTCACTTATTTGTTTTTTTACCTATGCCAACCATATTTTCTTTACTTTTTTTGCATTATATATTATTCTGTTGTTTGACAAACACAAAATCTTTATTTTCCTCGTTGATGTCGGTTTGGAGTTTAGAAAACCTGTAGAACGAGGTACATGTAAGCATTTCGGAGCTAGAAGAACGGGAGTGGATCTTTAAGTGCTACTTGTTTCTTATTTTCTAAAATATGAAGAATGTTGATTTAGTTTGACAGAAGTAACTATAGCCAGATGCTAATGGAGGAAAGTGTCAGCAAGGGACCATCATCCCTGAGGCTAGGTAGCCTTAAGTCCAGTCTGTCAGGAAGATCATCTCCAAAGAGTTCTCCTACGTTTCGGAAACTGCATTCAAGCCGAACGCCAAGAAGAGAAGCTAGAAGTGGAGTTGGTGGCATTCAATGGTTTAGTAGCAACAGATTAGTGTATTGGTTGCTTTTGATTACTCTTTGGGCTTACCTTGGATTTTATGTCCAGTCCAGGTGGGTTCATGGTCATAAAAAGGAGGAATTTTTGGGTTTCAGTGGTGATCCAAGAAATAAACCTGTAGATGCTGAAAAGAATGCACGGCGAGATTTGCTTGCTGATAATAGTTTGGTAGCGATGAATAATGGAACTAATAAAACTCAGGTGTCTAGTGATAGAAAGTTTGATGTGATTTTAGCCAAGAATGGGAAAGAAGTCTCATCTAGGAAGAAAAAGAATAAAAGAGCAAGACGTAATTTACACAAGACACGTGGTAAATCAAAGGCAAAAATGAACATTGAAATTGGTGACACAGAGGATCAGGAACAAGAAATTCCACAAACTAATTCTACTTATGGATTGCTTGTTGGTCCATTTGAAGCAGTGGAGGACAGAGTTCTGGAGTGGAGTCCTGAAAAGCGATCTGGTACATGTGATAGAAAGGGGCATTTTGCACGCCTTGTTTGGTCTAGAAGATTAGTGTTGGTATTTCATGAACTCTCGATGACTGGGGCTCCAATTTCAATGATGGAGTTGGCAACAGAACTTTTGAGCTGTGGAGCTTCTGTATCTGCTGTTGTTCTGAGTAAGAAGGGAGGACTTATGTCTGAGCTTGCAAGGAGAAGGATCAAAGTGATTGAAGACATAGCAGATCTTAGCTTCAAAACTGCCATGAAGGCAGACCTTGTGATTGCAGGATCAGCAGTCTGTGCATCATGGATTGGTGAGAAATTTATAGGCGATTTTTTTAAGTTATTATGCAGATATGATGATCAATCATTAGCTGATATAAGGTTGCAGCATCTTTAGTTAGTCACATATATGGTTGCAGCATTTCTAGAGCTTTAGGTTATCTTGCTCAACTTACATGTGATGTGTTGGTTTCAGATCAATATATTGCACATTTCCCAGCTGGAGGAAGTCAAATTGCTTGGTGGATCATGGAAAATAGAAGAGAGTACTTTGATCGGTCAAAACTTGTTCTAAACCGGGTGAAAATTCTTATTTTCTTATCTGAATTGCAGAGTAGACAGTGGCTTACTTGGTGTCAAGAAGAAAATATTAAGCTGAGATCTCAGCCTACTCTTGTTCCACTTGCTGTTCATGATGAGCTGGCTTTTGTAGCTGGCATTCCTTGTTCTTTAAATACTCCATCAACCATCCCGGAAAATATGTTAGAGAAAAGGCAGTTGTTGCGAGCTGCAGTAAGAAAAGAGATGGGTTTGAAAGATAATGATATGCTTGTGATGTCTCTAAGTAGCATAAATGCTGGAAAGGGCCAGCTCATTCTTCTTGAATCAGCACGCCTCATGATTGATCAATATCCTTTACAAACTGACTCTGAAGTTAAAAAATCATTCAATATTAGGCTAGATCAGTCTACCTTGGCTGTAAAGCATCATTTAAGAGGCAAATTTTCCTCTGTAAACACCACAAATGCTGTTGGTGTCAACAACAGTCACAGAAGGAAGATATTTGATGGAAAAGGAACAGAGGAACAAGCTCTTAAAATTCTTATTGGTTCTGTTGGATCTAAGAGCAATAAGATACCTTATGTTAAAGAAATTCTGAACTTTTTGTCTCAGCATGCAAAGTTGTCTCAGTCTGTACTCTGGACTCCTACAACTACACGGGTTGCCTCACTATATTCTGCAGCAGATGTTTATGTCATGAACTCCCAGGTGATTAATCATTTATCTTGATTAAATTAGCATAATTTACTCTTGTTTATTCTACATTATACAGTAGATCTGAATGTCAATCTTATTAGTTTTCTTACATTCCAGATGGACTATTTTGCATATAATCAGTCCTTTCGTCTGATTAACTCTATATTCCATATAATTAATCTCTTTACTGGTATTATTGGATACGAGTAAAATAGAGAAGTAGCGGTTATTGTTCTTCCATAGATTCATTTATTTGCCTCATCTGATCAATACATTGCTAAAGTTACCCCATGTTACTGTTGATAGTAGAGTTAATGCGAGTAGTGCACATAAAATGTTTTGAATTTTTTATATCATTGTTGTTTCTATATGCAACTGTATGTCAAACTTTTTGAATGAAGGGAAAAGGAAAGCTGTATTCCAACTGCTATGCTGTTGATTAATACAACACACACACGTACACACAAAATTGCTGAAGAGGGAAGTGACAAAAAATAGCAGCATTTTGTCTCATTTGTTATCAGGTTATAAGCTTAGACTCACTCCTCTCATCCCTTGTACCAAAGTTCACAAATAAAATTACAATGTCCAATTTAGTGTACATTTAAAAATTTAAAATGCCTTGGAAGTTTACATGGAACTACTGGTTTGAAATCTCTGCTTTTTATGAGCGTTCTCACAAGTATTATGGTAGGGACCTTTTAGGAACTTTTCATACTTCTGGTAGCCTTTGGTGTAGAATTAACAAGAGGAGAGAAGGCTTGTGCTATTACTAATTGGTATTTATGTGGCATTTCCTTGACTCATTTTTTGATAGATATGAGTGCCTGAGTGGCTTATTTGCTTACTCGATTACATTCCTGAATAATTTAGAACTTGTAGAAACTAGACCCGGAATCTCTTCAACTTCTAAAATAGATCAAGTTATGATGTTTCTCCGTGGCAAATTTATGATGTTATTTTCACAATTTCCTTGGATATTGAATTTTCAAACTCTTGATTCTTGAACCATTTAGGCAGCGCTCAATGTAGATTTCTTCCCAAGTTCTTTCATGCTAAATTTTGCATGTCTTCGATCTGTTGCTAATGGTTTCAATTTATGACTGATGATAATCAAGTTACTAGAACTTGGATAAGGAACACTTCACCAAGTATATATCAGTTTATGAATGAGCTGGTTCAAATAAACTACAAACTAGGAAATTTCGTCACTGTAGCTAGAAACACCCATATGGGTTAGTTGGTGTGGCAGACCTTATCAAAACATCAGTGATTTTGGATTCCTTGTAGCACTTAAGTTGTTTGATTGTTTCATGTTTTTGTTTCTGAGTAGGTGAGGAGAAAACAAATGTGATTTCAACGTATTGATTTTCTTTATGAAAACAACTTATTGGACTGACATTATTGAAACATATAACTCTGGTTAATTATGAATCTTACTTCATATTCTAGTTACATTCAACCTCATACTTATTTCTGAATTTTTAAGATTCTTTTGAGATAAAGGGAAACATGTAAGGATGAAATGTTTACAGGGACTAGGAGAAACATTTGGCAGAGTGACTGTTGAAGCAATGGCATTCGGTCTTCCGGTAAGAAATCAGTAACCTATTCACATTTGTTTATGCCTGCATGTGGCAGTTATTGGACCTTATATTGCTTGCGATAGCATGTGCTTTTTAGGAATATCACCTGCTATGCATTATTCATATATCCAATTATTCTATGGGTTGCATTTCCTGCTGGTATGTAAAGTTTGGTTTATCATATATCCAATAATACCATTTGCCTTCACTATCTTCTTCCGCCTAAACGCCATTAGGAAAGTCTAGCATATACATATGAGATGTGTTGCGGTTCATGGCATTCATCTTGTTTACACTTCATATGTGCGTACGTCATGCAGTTTTTTTATCTGCATGTGTTGTATCCAGAAACTGTAAGCCGCACACTTTTCTTGTTATATTAATTACTGATTTTCCTTTATTTCTATACATGTTTACACAGGTGTTAGGGACTGATGCTGGAGGCACAAAAGAGATAGTTGAGCACAATGTGACGGGGCTTTTGCACCCCATGGGGCACCCGGGGAACCAAGTTCTTGCCGAAAATCTCCGGTTTTTGCTCGAAAACCCATCTGCAAGGAAACAAATGGGGATGGCAGGAAGAAAGAAGGTAGAAGGAAATTACCTGAAGAGGCACATGTACAAGAGATTTGTGGAGGTTCTGACCAAGTGTATGAGAAGCAAATAGCATTCTAGTGTGTCCATTTTGGGTACACCAATTCTCATTATTTAATTGGCTTTCAATTCTTAGTATTTATCCATTACTCGTCACGGACCCCCTTCAATCTGTCATACGATTTCTTTGCTATGCTTTTATCTGCCAGGAAACGCAATATTTCCTTTTGGTTTAGTTTGAAGACTTGAAAGTACATAGTAACAATGTTCAATTTTGTAATCTTTCCAATGGTAAACTCCTTTAATATACATGCAAATTATACGTAGCCTGTTCAGATGCATTTAATATGTGCTGTGGCACTAAAGAAATTAATTGAAGATTTATCAAAATCTCTTTGGAAGATCAAAATCACATGGTTTGATCAATCAATTTTGGGGAAAAAAAACAACAGAAACCATTTCTTAAATTCAAATATTATATATTTTTTATTTGTTAACCATAAATTGTTTATGTATTATGTATAAATTAAAGATTTAACATCAATTTGTTAAATTTAAATTATTTTTTTAGAATTTTAAATTTTAATATGATCAAAATAATAATATTATTGTAATATAGAAATTTAAAACAATTACGTTGATAATCACTATTTAAGTTAATAAATTTAACAATCACTGCTTTAATTCGGATGCTATGGTTGTGAAGGAAAAAAAAGATTTTTTAACCCTGAATTATTAGAATCAGAAGGAATATTGCAATGAAGCTATAGAATAAGAAGTGAGGCAGTAAGAGCCGTGGCATCTACACGGGTGGCAAGAAGCAGAGCATCGACGCAGTCACCAAGTTCTCGGCAACGAGTTCCTCCCCCGATAAATTGGGTAAAGGTTAATACGGATGGAGCAAGAAATCAAAACACAAGGTTGACTATTTATGGAGGTTTGGGACGAGATAACTCTGCCAACTGGAGATTTGGATTTTTTAAAGTCATAGGTTCATGTTTAGCTCTTGAAACGGAATTATAGAGAACTTATGAGAAATTGGTCATTTGTACATATTGTTACATTGATGGAGCGTAATTGGGAAGTGAGACTGAGTTGTGTTAGTGGTGAGTAAAATTATGCTGCAGACTTGAAGGCAAAATTGACGTGGAGAAAGTTTTGCAAAAGAAATATGGAGTTGTGTAGCATCTTTAAGCCGTCAGTGAAGTTGTGGCAAAATGGCAATTTTATTTGACTTGAAGTCAAGAAGAATCCCACCGGACAGTTATCGAAAGATATTCCCTCCTCATCGCCTTGTTGAACGATCGTGATGGCATCATCCTCTAAATTTAATTCTGCCAGCTTCCGTTTCGGATCTCCCATGATTTGCTCCCGCACACTATATCTCCTTTTGTTGATCAAAACGATTGAATTGCTATCAAATATTAGTATAGAATCTTTGACCTTAAGGCAAAAACCTTAGGAACAGCACAACTTTTTGCCGTTAGCCGTTAGGATTTAGTGCTTGAGCAATTTTTTGTATACGTGAAGTTCCCCCCCCCCTTTCCTGTTTAGCTATTGGAGGCTTTGCTGAAAAGCAACTGTTAATGAAGCTGAATTCTGATTTGCTTGTTCGTAAAAGTGATGGTACACTTTGCTGATAATTCATTTGTATCATCAGAGAGAAAATTATAGAAATGTCAATTTCATGACATGCTATTTTAGTAAATTTTCTTTCCTCTTCTTAACTTTGTTAGATTTGATTACAAGGCTTGGACGCCTACAAGATGTCGCCAATCACTACTGGGGTTTGCTCACCATGAATCCGGGCAACCACAGGTGGATCTTATGCCGTCCGTATCTCATTTATAAGTCCTATTTGAACTCATTTAAATAGTGAGAATTCTAGGTATTTAAAATTCTACTTTCAGCCCTTAAAAGTTGACATCGGTGGCAGCATCACAAATTCAAGAGCGAAAGTGGATAGTTGACATGGAAGAATCATAAATTCAAGAGCTAATTCTTCTGTAAGAACTCTAGGTGGTCAAAATTCTTCTGTCAACCCTTAGAAGTTGACATGGCTGCATCACGAATGCAAGAGCTAATTCTTTTTATTAAGGACTATCTTTTGTTTTTTTGTTTTTTTTGTTCCTTGAGTTGAGCTGGAATTTCTTATATAAAACTTCTTAGGTTGGGCACATGACCATGAAATGACATGGCCTCCTTACTGCATGATTGAAATAAAGTAACAATTACTCAATTTTGGGACTTTTAGAATTTAGCTTTCACAGTGAGGATATAAGTGGATAGTTTTCTTCCTGTAAACCTACATTTATTATGTATTAATGCATGAGATATGAATTTGTTGTTGTGACATCATGCAATGCCTACTTTCTTTACTTTTTGTTTGATGAATTTTCTTGAATTTTAGAGGATACCTCTTGATTTTTTGTAAGGAGACAAGTTCCGTGAAGCAGCCGTTAATTATATTAAGCCTCTTCTAACAAAGGTATATATGCAATAGGATTTTTACTGGTGTTTATACTTTGTTGGGTAAAAAAAATGAACTTTTTCTGTGCCCTCAGGGTGTTTTATCTTTATTCTCAGATCTTTCTCCTTTGTATGATCACCCTAGAAAGGTAAGTTTCTTTGAATTTAGAAATATAATTAAGTTTTTAAATATTAATTATCCCACACCACTTGTCAACTGGTTGGGTGCACGATGTTAAGATTATTTTTCTTGCATTGTTGACGCTATACAGGCAGACATATTAGAGCAACTTATTCTTGAGCGGGAGCATTCATGTAGTACAAACATGAGATAATGCCACACCAATAGATCTGTTAAATGTTCATATTATTTAATGCCACACCAAAAGGAATCTAATGTATTATCCAACTTTTTAAATATTCATATTAGAGACCTATGATGCAATTAACTCATATTAATTTAATATTGGCAGTCATAAGTTAAATGGAAAGACGTAAATCGATAAAGAATTACCGATAAAAAGACTTTGCGATCGAAGTGGGCCAAATGGCCGAACTGAGACCCATTTATATATATATTTTTTCATTTCAAATTCCCGCCAAAACACCCCTCTAATACTTTTTAACTTTTTCCTCTTCGTTTAGGCTTCATTCAAATCCTCCCCCATCTTTTTTCAACCCATTAAGCTCCAGCAACTTGACTCAGTAGCCCTTCATTTCACAGTAGGGGATGGAAGCGGCGGATCAGTTCGCAACTCGCGAAACAGAGCAGGCCCGAGTGGGATCTCGAGGCCCGAGATTAGTAATTAACGAAATGGTGATGAGGAACTTCAAGTCTTATGCCGGTGAACAGCGCGTCGGTCCTTTTCACAAGGTTAGAGTTTTTTTTTATTCTTTACTCTCTTTTTTTTTTGCAGTTTTTGTTTGGTTTCTGGGGAAGTGTCGGTAATGGCGTTAGGGAAATTCAAAATTGCACAATTTTCACTCGAATTACAGTTTTATTTCTCATTTTTATTACCGTTTAGCTGTTTCCCTTTGGTTATTGAGAAAGTACTTGAAATCGAGAAGGAAAATTGCAGATTGATATTAATAATTTTGAAATTTATAGCCTATTTTAGTTTTTCTTAAAATAATTCAATGTTGAGCGCAAGCTTTTAATCCTTTTGTTATTAATCTAAGTCCTGCTTAGTTGCGGAGGAAAAAAATGAAATGAGAAACAAAATCAAATTGATATGATAATTGCACGAACTGAACTTGAGATAGTTTATTTATTTATTTATTTATTTTTGTTATTAGCACAATGGAAAATTGAGAAGAAAGTTGCTAGAGTATATGATAAGTTCAAAAATATAATTCAAATTTTGGCTTCTTTCAAATGATTTGCTTTCGCATTTCAAGTCTTAGTTCCAGTCTAGTTTCTTCACTGTAATTGTTTAGTAAGCCAAAAAAACTGTTGGTTCCTTTTTAGGAAATTAAAATCTCTTTCACTAGCTATCGGGTTGAAATCTTTTTATATTTTTTTCCGATGAAATTTAGAGTTTTTCTGCTGTGGTTGGGCCAAATGGAAGTGGTAAGAGCAATGTGATAGATGCCATGCTTTTTGTATTTGGGAAGAGAGCAAAGCAGGTAACTTTTATAGCTACTGTTCTATAATTTTGGTATTTATCTTCTTTTTTGCTCTTATGTAGTTATAATGGCCCTTCTAAATTCTAATAATATATCTAGCAATAACTTTTGATGGTTTCCCTTTCTCTAAATTCTTTTGTGCTTGATTTTGCTGATCTAACTGTGCAGATGCGGCTTAATAAAGTTTCGGAGCTTATTCACAATTCAACTAATCATCAGAATCTTACTAGTGCTGGTGTTTCTGTTCATTTCCAGGAGATTATTGATATGGTGCGTCTTTTGCATCTGGTTTTTTTCTGGATTTTGGGGGTAGCTTTTTAGCTTATTGTCTAAACGGGTATAAGCAGAGGTTTTGAGAAGTTAAATGCAGCAAATTATTTTATCCGAGCATAAAATGCCTAAAGCCTTGAGTTTTAGCTCATTGAATTCACTGTTATATGCCCAAATAACATGGAACTTTAAAGTCTTTTGAGGTGGTGATACTCTGGAACGATATCTCTATTGACTGCAGGATGATGGGGCTTATGAAGCTGTTCCAGAAAGTGAATTTGTTATTACACGGGTTGCTTTTCGGGATAACTCCTCCAAATATTACATCAATAACCGTGCTAGTAACTTTACTGAAGTTACAAAGAAATTGAAAGGGAAAGGAGTTGATCTTGACAATAATCGGTTTCTTATTCTTCAGGTTCAATATAATTGAAAGGTTATGTATTTAGAAATTTCAAAATCTTTTTCTACTTCTCTTCATGTTTTACTGGTTATTACAGGGTGAGGTTGAGCAAATTTCACTCATGAAGCCAAAAGCACAAGGACCTCACGATGAAGGTTTCCTCGAATATTTGGAGGACATAATAGGAACAAACAAATATGTTGAAAAGATTGAGGAATCATCTAAGGAGTGAGTAGTTTTTCTGCGCACTTAGTTGAGGTTTATCTTGTTACTATCTTCTCCACCCTATTCCAGTTAAACTTGGATTCTGCATGCATACGGAAATTAGTTCACAAAATGTCCTTGCTGTTTCTCACATGAGTATTTAAGACCGTTTAGCCTGTATTTGATCACCTTATTCTTGCTAGCTATCAAGATGGTCCACCATAGTGAATGGATTATCAGCAGTTAACACTATTTCATGTTGTTTTCCTTTTTGCTGCTAGGTTAGAAAGTCTCAACGAAAAACGATCAGGTGTTGTGCAAATGGTTAAATTATCAGAGAAAGAAAGAGATAGCTTGGAGGTTTGTTAATGATGCTATTTCCCCCTTTTCAAGATTGATACAATCTATAAAATGCGTCCTTAAACTGATATATTTTCTATGCAATAGGATGTTAAGAATGAGGCAGAAACTTACATGTTGAAAGAGCTTTCTCTCTTGAAATGGCAAGAGAAAGCTGCAAAATTGGCTCATGAAGATACCAATACAAAAATGAACGAACTACAGGAAAACTTGTCCAACTTAGAAGAAAATTTGAAGAATAAAAGGTTCTGTTTAAGATGCGCATTCAGTTCTCATGCCTACACATAAATACGCAATGGGATTTACAGTTGTGATATTTGACTTCAGAGAGGAGATTAAGGGAAACAGTAACAGGTTGAAGGAGCTTGAGTCTGTGCACAACACTCACCTGACAAGAAAAGAGGCTTGCGTTTAATTGGTGTATTATTATGGAAATACTTTAACTTGATGATTATTAGACAGCTGTGTATGTGATGATTATGTTAGCCTTATCAGTCAGGATTGGCTTATTAAAACGATTAACTAAATGGTTTTTGTTGTAAATAATTAGGAACTTGATAATGATTTGAGAATTTGTAAGGAAGAATTCAAGGAGTTTGAAAGGCAGGATGTCAAATACAGGGAAGATTTGAAGCATATGAAATAGAAGCTGAAGAAGCTAGAGGATAAACTTGAAAAGGTACTTGAAATAACTGACTTAAATTATGTTCTTGGCTTCATGAGTACATCTCACTTTGCCTCGCATTCCAGGATTCATTAAAAATTGAGGATGCGACAAAGGACTGCGAAAAATCAAAAAATCTTATCCCAAAACTCGAGGAGAACATTCCAAAGCTTCAAAAGATTTTTCTTGATGAGGAGAAAGTCCTAGAAGAAATGAAAGAGAACTCTAAAGGTAATATGATCTCCTTGGTCTCTTATTTAGAAATTTCATTAGGCTGTGGGAATAAAGTAGACGTTCCTTCCTTATTAAAAATGGAGCAATCTTATTTAGTTAGAAATAATGTTTTAGTTCTTTTGAGCTCTTGGTGATTTGTAATCTAGCTAACTGCTTTTTTTGATTGCTTGATGAGTAGTTGAAGCTGAGAAATATCGCTCTGAGCTTTCGAAGGTTCGTGCTGAACTAGAACCTTGGGAGAAAGAGTTGATTATGCATAAGGGAAAACTTGAAGTTGCTCAGACTGAACGTAACCTTCTAACTCAAAAGGTGTGCCATAATATTGCTATTCACTTGCTAACTAGCTTGATAAATCTATGAGCTTTTAACTTATCTTTCTCCCGTCAATTTTTTATAGTTATTGCATTTTTTCCTTCTCTTCGTTAGGTTGGAATGGGAGTCAAATGTGTCGTAACTGGTTTTCGTCCGGGCACGAAATATTCATTTGGCGGTGAAATTGATGTGAATAAATGGTTTTGAAAATAATTTAGGAGTCGCCATCGGCCTTTTGGGTCAGGTAGGTCGAATACCTAAAAAATATCTTTTAAAAGAGTTTTTAAGAAAACATCAATTAAAAGATAAACTGATCTGCGTTTTAACCAAAAATTCGTTCTTTTTAATAATAAAAAGGGATTCGTGGTCGGTTACGTTTAGGGAAGGATTAGCACCCCTACAACGCCCAAAATTGGTACTTTTTAATTATAAATTGTCTCTATTATTAGAAATTAAAAATTCAAAATGTATTTAATTCATAATCCTATTTGATTTAAATTTATTATTATAATTTTAAGAAAATATATTAATATATCTTTATTTATTTACTCAGAAATATCAGAAAAGGGCTTCTAGTTGCTTTAAGACAGCTCCTTTCTTAATATTAATAAATAAATACATATCAAAATATGTTTATTTTTCTTAAAAGTAGTTTATAAAATTAAATTTATAAATAGGATTTTTATTTAATAAACAAATAGAATAAATAAATATTATATATTTATATAACTTAATAATAAAAATAAAATAATCATGAAGATAATAATTTAAACATACATCAAAAGTAATAACAAAATAAAATAATAATAATTAAAATGAAAGAAAATAAAAGTAATAACATTAAAACTATTGGATCATATTCATAAATATATGAACTTAAAATGTAAAAATAATAAAACTTATGGTTAAAATTAAGATTATATATAATTTAATGATCAAATTATAAAATATAAATATGTAAGAGACATGGTTAGAGTTATCATAAAATATAAATATTAGTAGTGTAATTAGCCATTAATTATTTAATCAGTGATTAAAATAGTAATATTAAAATTATTAGGGACTAAATGTGATATTTATCATAAATATATTATTTAATACTTGTAAGGACTAAAACATAATAAAATAAAATTCAAAGACTGAATTAAAATGTTCAGAAATTAATTTCAGTGACTAAAATGAATAATTATAAAACTTGGATGGCTACGGAAATGGTTTAGCCATGCGCGAAATTACAGATATACCCTCCCCAAAACGACGTCGTTTGGGAGAGGGTATAAGTATCCGAAACCAGCTGGCCCGAAGGGCCAACCCCTCATTTTTTTCTCTCCTCTCTCTCTAACTGAGAGAGTAAATATTCTCTCTCGCCTCTCTCTTCAAATCCCTCATCGGAGGGATTAGAGTTCTGGCCGGCCACCGTGCTCCGGTGCCGACCACCGCCGCCGGCCACCGCTCTCGGTGGTCGGGAAATTTTAATTTTTTACCAAAACATAGATCGGGCCGTCCTAATGACGGATCCGGTGACCGTTTTCCTTAAAAAGCTCCTGATCGGAGCAAATCCGTGAAAATACCTTCGGGTTTTGGTTGTTTCCGGCGACGGTTGGGGTTCTTTGATGACAAAGTAAGTTTCCTTTCTTCTCTTCTCTCTTTTTTCTTTTTTTTTTTTTGTTCTGGACGTTGGTTGCTGTTCGTATCTCTCCCTGTTTTTTTTGTTCTGTTTTGTTTGTTGTCGTTCTCTGCCGTCTGTTTCTTTGTTGTTCTACGTTGCTCCTCTTTTTTTTTTTTTCTTGCAGGTGTGGTGGCTTTTATAGCCACCACCGAGGCTCTCGTCGGACCGGTTACAAGGGTGTAAGGCTCGGTGAGTCACCAAAGCTATGCTAGTGACTCACCATAGAGCCGACGTGTGCGGCTGTTATCATGGCAGCAAAGCTTCTGGAGGCTTCTGGCGAGGGCATCGGCAGCTGGAACGTCTGGAAGCAACGGCGGCGGCCGTGTGGTCCCTAGGGTTATGATACCCTAGGGTTTCAAGCTGGATAGTTTTGGACCGTTGGATCTTGCCAGATCCAACGGTGGAGATCACTGGCGGCTGGGGCATGAGATGAGAAACCCTAGTTGGGTTTTAGGGTTTACGTTGGGCTTCTGTATCTGGGCCTGAGTTATTGTAATTGGGCTTTGTAATATTTAATAAATAATATATAATAATTATAATAATAATACTAATAATAATAATTTTAATAATAATAAATTTAAATGAAAAAAATTGATGTCTACAGTTGCCCCTCTTTGCTTATTCTTGTGTTAACAAGAATAGAGCAAAGACGAAAGAGACAATAATTTTTTCATTTGGCTTCTTTTGAGTAGGATGGAAATGTTTGAAAACATCATGCACTGAAGGGCTTACAGATGACCCGAAGGCTTTGAAAACATCAAAAAGCTCCCGAAGGCTTTTTGGAAACATCATGCACTGAAGGACTTACAGATGACCCGAAGGCTTTGAAAACATCAAAAAGCTCCCGAAGGCTTTTTGGAAACATCATGCACTGAAGGACTTACAGATGACCCGAAGGCTTTGAAAACATCAAAAAGCTCCCGAAGGCTTTTTGGAAACATCATGCACTGAAGGACTTACAGATGACCCGAAGGCTTTGAAAACATCAAAAAGCTCCCGAAGGCTTTTTGGAAACATCATGCACTGAAGGACTTACAGATGACCCGAAGGCTTTGAAAACATCAAAAAGCTCCCGAAGGCTTTTTGGAAACATCATGCACTGAAGGACTTACAGATGACCCGAAGGATTTGAAAATATCAAAAAGCTCCCGAAGGCTTTTTGGAAACATCATGCACTGAAGGACTTACAGATGACCCGAAGGATTTGAAAATATCAAAAAGCTTCCGAAGGCTTTTTGGAAACATCATGCACTGAAGGACTTACAGATGACCCGAAGGCTTTGAAAACATCAAAAAGCTCCCGAAGGCTTTTTGGAAACATCATGCACTGAAGGACTTACAGATGACCCGAAGGATTTGAAAATATCAAAAAGCTTCCGAAGGCTTTTTTGGAAACATCATGCACTGAAGGACTTACAGATGTGGGAAATAGTTTACTAAGTAAGAAACTATGGAAATTGTTTTCTTACTATTCAACAATTTCATTTTCAGAAAAGATTGAATGAGAAACTATGGAAATCGTTTTCTCATTATTTTTCAAAATAACATGTTGATTGGGTAACATGACCCAATCTCAAAATAATGCTCATTTTTGTGGATTACGTTCATCTATTCTTCAGATGTTTACGTGATTCCTGTATTTGTGGTTTTGAATACCTTCTTCTTGTAAGGTATTTCTTACCATGAATCTTCTTGTTCTTCCGAAGATCTCTGGATATCAATGTAGCAACTTATGCTATCAAGCTTGCATTTCTGCAGAATCATCTGATCAACTTGTATCTTTACTGTCTTCTTTGCTTCATGAAGGTCTCAGAAGAAATGTTTCATTTGTGGAACTCTTGTCGTAGTCAAAATTATGACCCTGATGCCCCATTTTGTCTTGGATAAAACCAACTTTATTTGCTTGGACTTGTGTAGAAATCCCATAAAGCTTTCATCTTTGAAAAGAGAATATATCATCTTTAAAAAGAGAATCTATCATCTTTGAAGAGTGTAGATGTATATATGCCTGACTCAGCAGGGATTAATTAGGAGAGTAGAGCCTGTTCTAATTTGACTCTTGAAACATATCACAAGGAAGATCTATTCCAATTCCTTTCATGTCTCCACATATAATCAGATCTCGAATAAGGCAACTGGGACCATATCATGTCAAGATGCTTAACAACAACTTGTCGTTCAACCTTAGTTGGCTCCACTAGTTTCTTGTTGTCAAAATTTTCATCTCTCCTTCTGTGGAAAGAAGTCTTCATTTCACTTTTAATCTTGAAGTTGAAGAAGACAAAATTCATCTTGGGTCAATAAATGGAAACCATATGATTGCAACACTAGTTCAACACCATAATCACTGGTTCATAAAACATTTGACAACACATTCATCATCTCGTAGCTTCCACTCAGATGTTCGTAAAACATTTGACAACACATTCATCCTTTCCTGTGGCTTCTGCCCGGATTTCTGGTCAATGATGCTTTTGTATGATGTCACAAGACCACTTGAGAACAAAACTCAGTGGGAATACAAATGAGATATTGGTATGGCCAAAAAGTTGCTCAAATCCACAAGATATGCTAGTATCGAATTGAATAAGAGATACCAACTGATCTTGATATCATCTCGGGCAAGGGCAAGTGTGATACTGATCATGTTTTCTTCTGTAATGAGCATTGTAGAAAATAGAAACACTTCAGCTATAGGATCCATGTACGGAAGGGAGTTCATGGAATTCTTGCTGTTGGAGATGAAATGCACATGATAAAACCAAAATAGATGAAAAATCAGTTCACCCTGGCTGGCAATGATAACCCCAGTAATAACGGGAATAACAGTAATATAAGTGAGTCGAGTCTCCATTTTCAATGTCATCAAGTAAGCAAAAATTGATGTGAAAAACAGCTTCATAACCTCAATAGTATGATTGAAACTAACTGTCAGGAATCTCAAAAAGCTATTTTCAATCATCACCAACACACATAATGCAAAATTCAAAGCTGAGATCTTGAGGAACTGAACCCTGGATCAAATAATCTTCCTGGGGACCATCTTTATTCATGCAACCATGATGTATCTTAACAAAGAACACACTGTCATGTGATACATGATTTAAGAAGATTGGGTATTTGAAACCATACTTGCTGAGTAGATATTTGTTCAACAACATGACCCTAATGCAACTGCCTGATGAACGAAGCAATTATGTGTAGTTAGCTCAACTGCCACTGTTTTACCATTTTCATTCTTCATATCTTTCTGTCTCATTGGAAATATTTGTTCAAGTTAATGATCTTTACATAGGATATTGTGGGCCTTCAGCATACCCCAACATTGGCTAATACAAGTGTTCAAAATGCATCAACAGTTCTGATTCTGATTGAAATGGGTTTTCAGCATGCCCCAGCATTTTGCTGATAAATATTCAGAATATTTCAACATTTCTGATTCTGTTTGAAAAGGGTTTTCAGCATGCCCCAATATTTGGTTCTTGTTAATCTGAGTCTTCAAAATACCCACATGGATCTGTCTGAAGGAATCTTTAAAATGCCCCAATATTTGCTGATACAGATGTTAAAAGTGTGCTCAATATTACTTCTTATTGAGATGAGCCTCCAAGAATGCCCAAATATTCATATTGTTGTGAGCCTTCAAAATGCCCCTATATTATATTTCTGGTTGAAATGGGCCCTCAAGATTTCCCTCTAGATTTATCTGATTCACTCTCAATCTCTGTTTTACTGGAATGTCATGATCCCCACGAGGTCCCATTTTGACAATACACTGTTGTACTTGTGGCTTTATTCATGCCCCAAATATGTTTATCTTGAATACTCTCATTCTGGTGTTACTGAACAACAATGTTGTCAAGTAAATGGAAAAATTCTCTTTATGTTGTCATAAACTTAAGAAGCATTCAATCATTCATTCCAGGTTGACACAGTGGCTTATCATCTTTCAATGAAGGTCATCTCTGAAATATACTTTTTTGTGGGAGAGAAACCAATTTATGCGAATAGTAATCTGATGCAATGGCAAGATTACATATGCAGTGGTACAGGCTCATCAAAAATCCGTACCCATGCAACATGTTGATTCTGATAACAACTCATCTGATTATGAAGTGATTTTTCAGAATGATTTCACAGATATTGATAGTTCTTCTGATACCGAGGAAATCCTGTATTCTGATTCTAATGAGGAGAGTAAACTGTTATACTTGACAAAAATGAAATTCTCAGAGGCTGAAGCTTCAATAACCATGGAGATATGTGGTCCAGATTCATCACTTATAGAGTTGACAGATTTTATATGTGCTGCTCAAATGGCTAAGGCTGCTGATGTACTTCTTCTAATAAAAGATAGGAAGTCATTATGCAATGATCCCAATTACAAGCAAAGGCAAAACTTGGGCTATGATTTTTGAAAAGGAAGAAGCAGAAGAAGCTTGAAAATAAGCTTCTTAATGAAGATGATCATGCAGTTCATCTTTCAATTCCAACGATCGGTTTTGGGGTTCCTACTGAATCAGATCAGATAACTCAAAGAACACTTCCAGAAGATGCTATTGATAAATTCATCTTCTAAACTAAATGATTGTTCTGTCCAACCAGATCAGATAACTCAAAGAACACTTCCAGAAGATGCTATTGACAAATTCATCTTCTAAACTCAATGATTGTTCTGTCCAACCAGATCAGATAACTCAAAGAACACTTCCAGAAGATGCTTTTGATAAATTCATCTTCTAAACTCAATGATTGTTCTGTCCAACCAGATCAGATAACTCAAAGAACACTTCCAGAAGATGCTATGAGCACATTCATTTGTTCCATTTATTGTTTGGACTGGGATATCACAGTACTTATTCGATGTAAAGCCAGAATTTGTAGATTCGAAGTATTTTCATGCTGTCACACTGAAAATAGGCTATATTCATAATCTGCCAATTAAGAACAGAGTTTCTCTTATTCTGTTTTCTCCATGCACTATACATGATTTTTTTTCCATTGACAAATAAATGATAGCCTTCCTGGGATCCAAGAACAAAGTTGAACTGTTTATAAACATGTACAGGAAGTGCCAAATTGACAGAAAGGATCTGTAAGGCTCTTGAAGATTATGACAATGAGCCACCTTCGAGTGTCCAGAAGTATGTTCTTGATGAGTGCTGAAAATGGAATCTAATATGGGTTGGAAGGAATAAAGTTGTTCCACATGAATCTGATGAGGTGGAAATGCTTCTAGGTTTCCCTAAAAACCATACACAAGGATCTGTATAGAGACATGTTCCATGGTGGTATCAATGTCCTGTCTCTTTTCTCTAGGATCAATGATGCAGAAGTTGCCTTTTACTGTCTTGGCATACTTTTGAAAACAGATGTGCAAGAACTGAATGATGATCGGTTGGAGCAATTGATGAGTAGTTTTGTCGAATTCGACCTTGTTGTAAGTGGCATCCAGCGTAACAACCTTACTGGAAGAAATAAACATCATTGTGATGGGCTTGAAGATTTTTGTTGGTGCATTTACTTGCAATGATTGCTACAACAAATTGTCTCTTCTGCTGCTTCAATATATCCCACTCTTTTCGAATTATGGAACGGTTTAGTTGACAGTAAAATTTCTCATCTTCAACTTTTGGAATCCTGTAACCCATGTTACCCTATATAAAAGGCCTATAAGGGTAGATTCTGTTCCAATGTCTTATTCTGTGCCATAAGTCTTCAAATTCAAATTTAGCAATCTTCTGAAGGACATAATGAATATCATCCTGACAAAGAAAATGATCGGCCTAGAAGAAGTAGCAATGATGTATCAAGACTTGAGCCAACATCACGGTATAACCAGAGTGCAGGTAATGACTTATTCCTGGCTTTATGATGTAATCTTCTAGAGAACATGAATTGATGGTTTGGGAAAATAATCTGTCTAGTGATGCTTATCGCCCTCAGCATGAGATAATCTTTCTTGATGAGTTGATAATAATGTCATAGGGGAGTGTCACAAGTTCAATTATCCAGACTTTCTGGCTTCTTGGACCACTTGCCTTCAGAAATGTGAAGTGCTTCATTATTCTGGCCTCGTTCATTCTTTTTCTACTACAGAGGTAGAATAAACAACAATTGCTTCAAGGACCTTTCTCATTTGAGACTATCCTGTTTGAAAATGTTTTTTCTCCTTTCTTTATTGAAGAATGAAAGAATTTTGCAAAGTATTACCCCTTTCAGGTTCACAATATAATCGAATCATAAACAATGAGTTTAATGATTATCAAATAAATCAACTACACTTTTAAATCATTCAAAAATCATAGTCCTATGGCAAGTGTCAAAATTATTGACTGATTTGAGGTGTAGGTTGATTTTGGTAAAGTAGGTTCTTTCAAGTTGGTTCAGTATGTCGCTTCGGCTTACACTAACTTGAAAAAATGGTTGTTATTCCCATCTTGTAGAGATGCTTCTTGTTTCCCTACTCTCAGGAACGTCTTTGGGATGTGCGGTGCTTTATTAAGAGCTTAAGATCGTCTCTTATGTCGTTGTTGCACCATTCATTATTCGAGCCGCCCTTTTTTAGGTTTTCAACACGAATCCTCCTTTGGTTTCAAGATGTTATTTAAAAATTTACATCTTGAACCCCCCTTTTATCATTTTTCATATCATGCATTAAAGATTTTAAAAAACAATTTTTGCAAATAAAAATCAATCTTGGAAGGGGGAATGAATTCTAAAGATATCATCTTTTACTTAGAAATCCATGTATGATTAAAATGGACTTTTCAGGTACGTAACGTAGGCCATGGCTTATGGTTACGAAAGAAAGGGATAAAAAGGCCCAAATAAGTGTTTAAGGGTAATCAAACCAAGGATCAATTCATTCTGATGCCATCAATCTTGCCTTGCTTAACTTGGATCTGCTTTGTTGGGGATTTTTCCATCAACTGGATCCCTCTAGACTGTCAAATTTTGGATTCATTTCCATTTTCTCATATCTTAAGCATTTCTTGCTCTTCTTGTTTGTACTTGATCAACTTTGTAACTTGAGGCTCAATAAGTCACCCATCTTGATTCAATTTTCCTTCTTCTTTTTCCTTTTTGTTTTTTTTTCTTTCTATTTTTTTTCTTTGCTGGATGAGTATAATACTTCAACTGCTTTGAGCACCTCATTTTCCTTTTGCATTTTGGAGATTTTCCATTATTCTTGATTGGATTGATCTTCAAGCACTCTGTATTTGACATACTTTGTAATTCAAAACTTTCTTGACTTCATGGAAACTTGTCTTCGTAATAAAACTGTATTGACAATCTTCATTCTTGTGAGCAAATATCTTTCACCTTGCCCCCTAATGTGGAGGGTGATCCTTGGTTAGGGTTGAATTAGAAGAAAAATTATTCAGGCTCAAATGGGGACAACAAAGGATATATATATATTAAAGGATAAATGAAACAATGCCGTTCATCATCTCATACACAGAAACCTTTGTAAAAAGAGGTATCCACAGGGGGATGAATATTCAAGATTAACTTTATTTACATGAAAAAATGTAATTAATGCATGATATATTTATTTCAATCAATCACTTTCCCCTTCTTCTTTGAATATGCCCTAATCACTCGAAATTATCATCAATGAGTTGGTACCTGATGCCTCATCTCGTCTCTTCTTGCAGTAAAATTCACGAATAGCTGAAAGTTTGGTTCTTTTGAGGTCTTTTGGTTTATGATGGTTTTGTGTTTGGAAGGACAAATGTGTGACTTTTAAAGTCATGTATATGGTGGAAGGTAGTATCATCAATCAAACGACTCTACCCGAGAAGGTAAACATCTAGTGTTTGTGTCTCAAAAACAGGTAGAGACATTTCTTCAGAGTCTCAGATAAATGTAGTATCAGGATTTGGTTTTGGTAAAGGTCGAGTAATTGGTGTTGGATGGGATATTGAAGATATAATTTTATCACTTGCCAATAAATCTATAACTTTTGAAAAATTAAAAGAATATTTAATCTACTTGATACTCAATAATTTCAAGATTAAAACTTGATTCCTTGCTCATAACCTTAATAAGCAACACACATTTATTTATTGCACAAAAAGCGGAGAAAGGAACAAAAAACAAGTTCAAACAAGATGCTGAAAATAGAAAGGTACTATAGTGGTAGATAACACTTCCACTTGTTCATGCATCATCACTCCTTTAATGTCGGTTGTGTAATAAGATCAGAGTCATTGTCTTTATTTGCCCCCCATTTCTTGATCATTTTTTGTGTCAAGATTCTTTTGTCAACAAGAATCTCAATTTCTTTTAATAGTGGCCTACAATTGCCTGTAGAATGCCCGGATACCCCCAAGTGAAAATTACAAACTCTATCTTGATCATAGCTATGAGCAGAAGGGTTTGGTGTCACTTTAGTTGGTCTTGGTGTGATGTATTGACCTTTAACCAAATGAGGATACAATTCTGAAATAGAAGTTTGGAACACTTCCAAAGTTTTTCTTGATCGTATGACTTTATTTGGTCTATCTGAACAGTTACTTGCTCTTTTTCTTTTGTAGTTGCGGGGATTCTGGATGCGACATACATTCACATCATCAGCTTTCGCTTTTTGATCCGTTGGGCTCTTGGATGTGACTTTTGAGTTTTCTTCATTGATTACATTCTCAATTAAATCTCCACTTGTCATAAGATTCTCAAATTCGTTTGTCGGATTTGCCTGCATTAACTCGAAGAAAGGCGTTGGAAGGGAATCACGAAACATACGTGATATTTCTTCTTCTAATATGGGAGGTTGAACTTGTGCTGCCACCCCTCTCCATCTTAAGGCATATTCTTGAAATCTTTCATTGGTTTTCTTCTTTACTCTTCGAAGATCCATACGTGTTGAAGTTAAGCCTTTAACGTACCGATATTGTCCCAAAAATGCATCAGCTAAATCTACCCATTTCTTGATCTGTTCTTGGGTTAACTGATTGTACCAGACTACTGCTGGGTTAACAAGGCTATCATGGAAAGAGTGAATTAACAGGTCATCAGAATTTAAATATCCTCCCATTTTTCTGCAAAACATTCTCAAGTGTATTAGAGGACAACTTGTGCCATCATATTTCTCAAAATCAGGCATTTTGAATTCATGGGGAATAATCAAATCTGGAACCAAGCTAAGCTCTCTTGCTTCTAATTCTTTGTGGGAAGTATCAACACATTTCATACTTTTGATTGCTTCATCCATCTTCTTGAATCTTTCCTCATACTGCGAATAATGAACAAGGCTATTCTTTGGGTTCAATTGGGATGCCCCAGAGGGTTTTACCATTTTCGACTCTTCAATCTGACAGCATGGTTGCTCTATAACAGTTGTATCTTCTTTATCAGATTCCATTTCCTGGATAATTTGATCTGATCCATCTGGTACTGAATCTGAAACTTCTTTCCTTGTATCCCGAGGTAACCCTGTCAATGGTTCTGGCCACTGATCTTGTAGTCCCTTATAAGATTGCTCCATTGTTTTCATGATGACAGTAAAGTAATATGAATGAATGACCTTGGTTTTACTGTTACAAAACCTTTCATTAATTATTAACATGTTTTTATAATTAAAATACATGACAGTACTTTAATAAAAATGTGAAAAATGCATAAATGGAAAAATAAGAATGCAAAATGTGCAATTCAAAGATATAAAAAGTAAAAATACAAAATGAAAATGCACAGATACAAAATGTAAATGCATGTATGAAAAGGTGTTACTTTAGAGTGATCATCTTAGAACAGATTTCATTGAACACAAAAGCTTCAGTACATCAAACAACACTTTTACATGTAAGGAACAACTTTTAATCCTAACTTCAACAAAACTTTACATATAGGGAATAACTTTCCCATTTTCTTCTCTAAAACCAAGTTAGTTTATCAGCTTATGGGCCATATTACTTGTCTGGACTGCAGCTTCTTCCATGACATTCTGGTGTTATTTCATCTCCTATGTCAATTCTCGGAGTTGCTCATTTTCCCTTGTGAGAGAACATTTGTGTTCAAAAAGTTTTTGGAGAAGATCTTCATGTATGTTGCAACTCTTTTTCAATTTGGTAACCCCTGATATCCATTCTTCTGGGGTATTTCCTATACCAGCATTTTGAAAGGCTTGACTGACCTTCTGGAAATCTTCATGTATGGTTTCCATTTTGGTGTTCAATTTATCATTTTCAATCTTCAAATGACGTATTTGAGCTTCAAACCTCAGCAAATCTTCTTCTCTCTGGGCGCCTCTACTGATATTCTTACCTTTGAAGACTTTTGGTATTAATCTATCAGGACCCTTAGTTACCAAACTAGGTCGATCATTTACCATAAATTGTAAAGTTCCATGATCCAAAAGACTTTGGACTCGGCGTTTGAAGGCAAGACAATTCTCGATGGTATGTCCTTGAGCTCCGGCATGATATTCACAATGAACGTTGATGTCATACCAATTTGGATACGGAGGTTGGAATGGTTTTATATAATATGGATCTACTTCTCGTGCTTCAAGTAACTTTTCATACAACTTTTTATATGATATGGGGATAGTATCAAGATGAGAACCACCTTTTGTCTTAGATTGAACCTGAATTTTAAATGTCGGGAGCAGACCAAACTTTGATGATTTCTGATTACATGATTTCTTCTCTTTTCTGGGAACTTGTACAGTCGTCACCATTTCTTTGGTATCTCCAAACGATTTGTGAATACGAATGATGACTGTATTTAATTTCTCAAATTGGTTAAGAATCGAAGTCCCTTGTGTATCTGAAACTGCAGGGTTATGTTCATTGAGCTCTCTCTCTTTCTGTGTAGGAATCTCTTTTCCTTTGGCCAAAACAGATGTTCTATCCATCATCTTGGTCATCTGCTCTCTTATTTCTCGTATCTCCTTTTGCTCTTCAATGGGCATACAATCTTTGGGTGAATAGCTCTTCTCTATCTTCAAAATTCCCTCAGGATGTCTTTTCTTGGCCGCATCATATTTTGTTTGATCATAGAACTTTTTGTCCATTTACGATTTCTTTCCAATATGATGAACAGTCTTTCAAGTAAACACCTTTTGGTCATGATCATGCAATGCAAACAAAAGAAAATAATTTAAACAAATTAGAGCAAAAATAACATACATGGGAAAATAAAAAAAATAAAATAAAATAAATCCTAACCTCATGCTTTCTAGTTCCATGCTTTGTTTGGAAAAATTAACCTAACCGCATGATTTCTAGTTCGCATGCATTTATTCAGGGAGAGAAAAAAAAAATAATAATAAATTAAAATCTAGAGCTTATTTTTCCTTTGTGTACACCTATGAACAGAGGTTCAGTACTGTCTTAGATTAGGTGAATTTCTAGGGTTTATTATATGCAGAGTTTCAGTTCTAGGAGTAAAGGTACTCGAATTGTCCTTGTTGATGCCCCCTTGAGCTGTCAAACCTCAATCCTAGTCCATTACAGACTTAAGCGGATCGAGTTCAATTCGAGGGGATACATTTCTCTATGACTAACACGGAGAATAAATTCTCACGAAGACATAGAGCATATGAACCCCAAAAGTTACTTGCTAGGTCTGACACGGAGAATAAATTCTCACGAAGACGTCGCTTTCACTCCCACTTAAAAGGGACAAGCTCAATTATAGAGCTTTATGTTATGCAATGCAAGTGTTGTGTGTGAGGAGAAATATTCAAACCTCTAACAGATAAATAAAATAATTAATACCTGAATAAAAAAACAATATTAATATAAAAATAATAAATAATAAAAATTTGAAAGAAAAGAATTAAAAATTAAATAAATGAATTTTTAATTTCTAATTAATAGAGACAATTTATAATTGATTTTAAAGTTTGACATGTTCCCAGTGGAGTCGCCAAGCTGTCGTAACTGGTTTTCGTCCGGGCACGAAATATTCATTTGGCGGTGAAATTGATGTGAATAAATGGTTTTGAAAATAATTTAGGAGTCGCCATCGGCCTTTTGGGTCAGGTAGGTCGAATACCTAAAAAATATCTTTTAAAAGAGTTTTTAAGAAAACATCAATTAAAAGATAAACTGATCTGCGTTTTAACCAAAAATTCGTTCTTTTTAATAATAAAAAGGGATTCGTGGTCGGTTACGTTTAGGGAAGGATTAGCACCCCTACAACGCCCAAAATTGGTACTTTTTAATTATAAATTGTCTCTATTATTAGAAATTAAAAATTCAAAATGTATTTAATTCATAATCCTATTTGATTTAAATTTATTATTATAATTTTAAGAAAATATATATTAATATATCTTTATTTATTTACTCAGAAATATCAGAAAAGGGCTTCTAGTTGCTTTAAGACAGCTCCTTTCTTAATATTAATAAATAAATACATATCAAAATATGTTTATTTTTCTTAAAAGTAGTTTATAAAATTAAATTTATAAATAGGATTTTTATTTAATAAACAAATAGAATAAATAAATATTTATATATATTTATATAACTTAATAATAAAAATAAAATAATCATGAAGATAATAATTTAAACATACATCAAAAGTAATAACAAAATAAAATAATAATAATTAAAATGAAAGAAAATAAAAGTAATAACATTAAAACTATTGGATCATATTCATAAATATATGAACTTAAAATGTAAAAATAATAAAACTTATGGTTAAAATTAAGATTATATATAATTTAATGATCAAATTATAAAATATAAATATGTAAGAGACATGGTTAGAGTTATCATAAAATATAAATATTAGTAGTGTAATTAGCCATTAATTATTTAATCAGTGATTAAAATAGTAATATTAAAATTATTAGGGACTAAATGTGATATTTATCATAAATATATTATTTAATACTTGTAAGGACTAAAACATAATAAAATAAAATTCAAAGACTGAATTAAAATGTTCAGAAATTAATTTCAGTGACTAAAATGAATAATTATAAAACTTGGATGGCTACGGAAATGGTTTAGCCATGCGCGAAATTACAGATATACCCTCCCCAAAACGACGTCGTTTGGGAGAGGGTATAAGTATCCGAAACCAGCTGGCCCGAAGGGCCAACCCCTCATTTCTTTTTCTCTCCTCTCTCTCTAACTGAGAGAGTAAATATTCTCTCTCGCCTCTCTCTTCAAATCCCTCATCGGAGGGATTAGAGTTCTGGCCGGCCACCGTGCTCCGGTGCCGACCACCGCCGCCGGCCACCGCTCTCGGTGGTCGGGAAATTTTAATTTTTTACCAAAACATAGATCGGGCCGTCCTAATGACGGATCCGGTGACCGTTTTCCTTAAAAAGCTCCTGATCGGAGCAAATCCGTGAAAATACCTTCGGGTTTTGGTTGTTTCCGGCGACGGTTGGGGTTCTTTGATGACAAAGTAAGTTTCCTTTCTTCTCTTCTCTCTTTTTTCTTTTTTTTTTTTTTTGTTCTGGACGTTGGTTGCTGTTCGTATCTCTCCCTGTTTTTTTTGTTATGTTTTGTTTGTTGTCGTTCTCTGCCGTCTGTTTCTTTGTTGTTCTACGTTGCTCCTCTTTTTTTTTTTTCTTGCAGGTGTGGTGGCTTTTATAGCCACCACCGAGGCTCTCGTCGGACCGGTTACAAGGGTGTAAGGCTCGGTGAGTCACCAAAGCTATGCTAGTGACTCACCATAGAGCCGACGTGTGCGGCTGTTATCATGGCAGCAAAGCTTCTGGAGGCTTCTGGCGAGGGCATCGGCAGCTGGAACGTCTGGAAGCAACGGCGGCGGCCGTGTGGTCCCTAGGGTTATGATACCCTAGGGTTTCAAGCTGGATAGTTTTGGACCGTTGGATCTTGCCAGATCCAACGGTGGAGATCACTGGCGGCTGGGGCATGAGATGAGAAACCCTAGTTGGGTTTTAGGGTTTACGTTGGGCTTCTGTATCTGGGCCTGAGTTATTGTAATTGGGCTTTGTAATATTTAATAAATAATATATAATAATTATAATAATAATACTAATAATAATAATTTTAATAATAATAAATTTAAATGAAAAAAATTGATGTCTACAAAATGCATTGAACTTTTATATCTTGAAACTCTTTTTCCTCCATAAAATTAAGTTTAATAAGCTCGCATCATTAAGCACTGCTGTTTCTAGAAGTTTTCATGAGAGGAGCCAAACATACATTACTTGAAACCCAAAGGAGCAAGTTAGGGTGGCTTAGTTTTATCACTTATCCTTTTCCCGTGGGTAATGCAATTGTACTGTATTACTGGTAGAAGTCAAATAAATATTTATAAGTAGCTATCATGAAATTCTTTTGTTCAAAGTTTCTTTGACTCTACCCCAGACAGCTACAGACTGTTGTTTGATTGCATTTGTTTCAAAGATACAGATTCAACCAGAAAGGATTGTTTGAGACACCTTGACCTTGTTTGCTCATGAATGAGCTAACAATGAAATTGCATACTTGCAATTAAACAATTCATGGAAAGTTAATTTTGCATTTGTTTCTGCATTCTTAGGGAGTTTATTGCATCTTTGTTAGAGAAAGATACAAAACATGGCTTAATTTGAAAGTTGACTCTTTCAGCACGAAGCTGCTCATACAGCTTTTAAGGATGCTCAAAAAGAGATGGACAGCATATTGGGGAAAACTGAAACTATGACTGCTGCCATTAAAGATAAGCAAATTGATCTGGAAAAAAACAAGCTTGAAGCATTGAAAGCCCGCAAATTGGAACAGGTTCATGATTCCATGATAATTGATTGATGCAGGGTTTTCTTTTAGGCTAATTTTCTTTTCCAAGTTCTTTTTTCATCATGGAATATGTTGTGAATAAACAATGTTCTGCAGGAATGCATCAAAGAACAAGATGCACTGATTCCTCTTGAACAAACAGCGAGAGAGAAGTTTGCCGAACTGAAGTCGGTGCTTGATTCTGAGAAGAGCCAGGGATCAGTTTTAAAAGCAATTTTGCAGGCTAAAGAATTTAAGCAAATTGAGGGAATATATGGCAGAATGGGTGATTTGGGTGCTATTGATGGTGAGTTTTTCAAATTATCTTCTATTAGCTCTTGCTATCTTTTATAGCTTCAGGGAGTATTAGCTGGTGTCTGCTGGTACTCTACGTGGTTTTATTTGTTAAAGTGCCTGGAGTTGCAAGTACATGTATTATTCCTTTTTGTTTCTCTCTCTCACTCTCTACTTCCCTCCTGCTCTCCATTCATTATTTCCTTCTTTTTTGCTCCTATTATATTTTATTTTGATTTGAATCCCTAGAATGATAAACAATTTTTTGTTGCAGACCTTCCTTTTCTAGTCATATAATTGCATGTTGTGGAGTTTAATACATTAATATAATGACTTATTATTTCATATTTTCCTTCATTATTTACATTGAAGTTATTCTGTGGTCTGGTCTTTACTTATTGTTATCTTGCAGCGAAGTATGATGTTGCCATCTCAACTGCATGTCCCGGACTTGATTATATTGTTGTGGAAACCACTGCTGCAGCACAAGCATGTGTTGAGCTACTTCGCAGGGAGCAACTTGGTATTGCGACATTCATGATTCTGGTATGAGCTGTCCTCTAAGAAAATGTACTTAATATGTTCCTACCTAAGCGAATAGAACTTTCTGAACTGACCTGGCTGATTGTTGTTACCGATCTTAGAATCTAAATGCTCACTAAAATTGTCATCTTATAGTTTATACTGGCCAGTTGAACATTACTATCAATAATTTAGATCTCTTTGGCAAGGAATCTGCCAAGTGTTTCTTTGGATAGAAATTTACCAACTGTGCTTTGAGCCTGTGAAATATTTTAATATTCCATATCTTATGTAGTGGATTATAGGTGTGCAGTGGCCATAATGTGGTCACCTGTAACATTTTACCTGGGAATTGTCATGTTTAGGATATTGGCTCTTAATTTGATCATGATTTCCATTTTTCTTGACTCATGCAGGAGGAGCAGGTTGATCTTTTAGAGAGGTCTAAGGAGAAAGTAAAAACCCCTGAGGGAGTTTCACGTCTCTATGACTTGATTAAAGTTCAGGATGAAAGAATGAAACTTGCTTTCTATGCTTCCCTGGGAAACACAATTGTAGCAAAAGATCTTGATCAGGTAGATAAGCATTTTTCCATCATTAAGCAGATTGACGAATAATTCATTTCATGTACGACTTGGTAATGTTTGAATATCTGCTAGAATTTCAGAATTTAGATGAGAGTTTATAGTGGCATATGATATTTTAGGTAATGCCAACAGACATATGAGATCATAGGAAAGTGCAATCCTTTTGATATGGTTGTTATATTAGGAAGCTCGGCCTTATTTCAGTTAACAACTAAAGCATTCTCTCTTCAACTCAGGCAACACGTATAGCATATGGTGGAAACAGAGAATTTCGCCGTGTGGTAACCCTTGATGGTGCTCTTTTCGAAAGATCTGGTACCATGAGTGGTGGAGGAAGCAAGCCGCGTGGTGGTAAGATGGGGACATCTATTCAAGCCAGCAGTGTGTCTAGAGAAACTGTTATTGCTGCCGAGGAGGAGCTTGCTAATATGGTTGATTCATTAAAAACCATCAGGCAAAGAATTGCTGATGCAGTAAGGCGCTACCAAGCCTCAGAAAAAGTAGTCTCAGAGCTGGAGATGGAGATAGCTAAAAGCCAAAAAGAGGTAGTTCAACACGGTCAATTTTCTATATCTTATCATTTGTTAATTGGAGTCTCATGCAATATTTTCTCATGATCAAAAACAGGTTGACAGCTTCAATTCGGAATATAAATATCTCGAAAAGCAACTTGACTCCCTGGAAGCTGCATCACGGCCAAAGCAGGATGAAATTGAAAGACTGGAAGAGCTTAAGAAGATAATTTCTACTGAAGAGAAAGAAATTGATAGACTCATCCAAGGGTCAAAAAAGTTGAAAGAAAAGGTGGGTGAACGTTTGCTAATTTCTTTGAAGCTAGAAACTTTAGGGTCAATTTGGATGCCAATGTGCGAACTTACACATCCGTTTATATTACACTATATGTAATGCTCTATGCGTTTGTAATAATAAGAAAAATCTAGTATGTACAGGTGCTATATTACTTAACTTTCTCCTATACTTTTAGACTTCGGATCTCCAGAATAAAATAGAACATGCTGGTGGTGAAAGGTTGAAAAGTTACAATCAGTAAGTTCTGCAGGGCACAGAATTTACAGATTCCTTTATGCAATACTCATTACTAACTGATATTTCATGCTTCTAATTTTGTTAGGATATTGACAAGAATAGCACAGAGATCAACCGTCACAAGGTACAAATAGAGACAGGTGAGAAAATGGTGAAGAAATTAACAAAGGGGATTGAGGAGTCAAAGAAGGAGAAAGAACGAATCATTGAGGGGAAGGACAAGATGCAGGGTGTGTTTAAAGAAATAGAGCAGAAGGCATTTATTGTTCAAGAGAATTATAAGAAAGTGCAGAAGGTTTTCAACTTTCTTCCTCTACCATTTCCTATTTCCTTACGATAAAGAACAAAACAGTGGCCTTGTACAAATGCATGACTTGTTTCTTCTTTTAATAGCTAATTGATGAACATGAAGAAGTACTGGAGAAGTCAAAATTGGAACACGAAAGAGTGAAAAAAGATGTTGATCAATTGCGTGCATCAGAGGTAATCTGCAATTTAAGGGTTCTTTTTTATTGGTTAGGCTTATGCTTAGGGACGAGCAATCAGTTGTTTCTCATTGTGCTTGTTTTAACCGTGTCGAACTGTTATTTTCAGGTGGATGCTGACTTCAAGTTGCAAGACATGAAAAAGATGTATAAGGAGTTAGAAATGAAGGGGAAGGGCTACAAGAAAAGGCTCATCGAGTTGGAAACCAGTCTACAAAAGCATATGGAACAGTATGTGTTTCTGTGGTTTTAAAAGTATTTGCTTTAAGTTGTAAATGACATTCTATCTTCTTGGTTGCAGGATACAGAAAGATCTTGTAGACACTGAAAGACTTCAAGCAACTTTGGCTGATGAGACCCTGACCGAGGTGTGTGACCTGAAAAGGGCCCTTGAAACGGTGACTTTACTAGAGACACAACTGAAGGAAATGAATCCCAACCTTGATTCAATCTCAGAGTACGGATTTTTATTTGGTTAATCTTAATATTTCCATAGAGTGATATATTTTCCTCTATGGATGTGCACTAAAGCACTTGATATTATAGATATCGACAAAAGGTATCACTGTATAACGAGTGAGTTGAGGAACTTAACACAGTTACCCAACAGCGTGATGATATAAAGAAGCAGTATGATGAGTGGAGAAAGAAAAGGTACGGACATCTGACATCCCCTGATGTTATTTTTCCCTCTTGTGAATTTTATCTTTTCTGCAAAAGATGTCAAATCTCATTCAACTGAAACTTTTATAATTATGATGTCTAGACTGGACGAGTTCATGGCAGGATTCAATGCAATATCTTTGAAGTTAAAGGAAATGTATCAGGTTTGTCTTTGCACCTTCCGAAAACCGAGACCGTTATTTGTACAATTATCCTTATCTGCTTCTTACTAACTGCACTGAACAGATGATCACACTTGGAGGGGATGCAGAACTTGAACTAGTGGACTCTTTGGATCCATTCTCTGAAGGTGTTGTTTTCAGCGTTAGACCCCCAAAGAAGAGCTGGAAGAACATTGCAAACTTATCGGGTGGTGAAAAGGTTGCATCTCTGTCTTGACTGCCTATTCATGAATGATCAACATGCATGTCACGACCCGACTTATGGGTCTGTGTATCATAATTGAGAATGATAATTTTGGTTTACATTCATGATACAGCTTGATGGGTCGGGTCATGACAATGCATGCTGATGCATCATTTTACATCCCTTTATTCACATAGTAGACAACTTTATTCACATATTAGACCCGAGTATTGTGATAATGAATTGGTTTTTTCTTGTTACTCAAACTTAACTGTAAGTGTCGGATATAAGTAGGATGTAAATCGTTTACTCTCGTGTCTGATTCCAGACTCTCAGCTCGTTAGCTCTTGTTTTCGCTCTTCACCATTACAAGCCAACCCCACTCTATGTCATGGATGAAATTGATGCAGCTCTAGGTACATTTTTGATAGATCATACCATTCTTCCCTTTTCATTTCATCTGAGGTTCATTTTACATACACTTTCATTGCATCTCCAGACTTCAAGAATGTTTCCATTGTCGGACATTACGTCAAGGATCGGACTAAGGATGCACAGTTTATAATCATAAGGTAAATTTCATTTGTTCCGATAAGGTTTGAATTCGAATCTTAATATCTACAACTAATATTCATTTATTAGATTTGTTTCGTATGGTGCAACAAAATGCAGCCTCAGGAATAACATGTTTGAGTTGGCTGATCGACTTGTTGGAATCTACAAAACCGATAATTGCACTAAGAGCATCACAATCGATCCCAACAGTTTTGTGGTGTGCGAAAAAGCTGCATGATTCAGTGAGTTTGATTCCTTTCCCTAATCTTTCTGTTCCATAATATTAACCTAAACTACATCTATTTATCTATATATATATATATATATATTTATTTATGAACTGTGAAGTTTTTGTGTATATATATATCATGTATGAACTATGAACTTATTGATATGTGTTATAGAATTTTATTTTATATTTGATAGAATATTATTTTAATATACTCTATAAATGAATTTTTAAAGTTCATTTATTAATTATATATAGTAATGGTTAATTATAAATATGTTTATTTATTAATTATAAAATTTACTCATTAATTTATTTTTACATTTTTGTTGAATACAATTAATTTAAATTTATATGAATTAATATATAAAATATTTTTTATTAGGTTAAAGGATAATAATGTCATTTTAGACTTATTCATTAACGATATTTTACCTAACTAAGCACTGAATTACTCATTTTTATATTTTATTTCTACTGAATAATTATTTATATTCATTACGATAACAAATATTTAATCCAAACTATAATTTGATTTTGATCAGTTTGATTCTTGATTTTTCATATTAGTGGAGTTTTGATTTTCCTGTCATTTTTTGACAAAAAATAAAGTAGTAAATTTTATTAAGAATAAAACATCCAAAAATTATAATGAGTGATTATAGATAGAATCGTAAATTAAATATAATTAAGATATTCTTTTATAATTATTAAGATAAAAAATTAGTTATTTAAGATTATATATGAACTATATAATGAAAAGGTAAAAATATCATTTAAAAAATCTTGAACAATAGATAGATATAAATAGATTTGATTGTTATGATAGATGAATCATAACAGGAGATTAAACTATTAAAAAATTATTGACAAATACAATCACTATTGGCAAATTATAATTTATTCAATCAAATATTAATTATGTTGATATCATTATTATTATTATATTTAAAAAATTATTAATTTTTTAACAGTTCAAGATGATTAAAAGATAGTATTTATCAAAATCTTAGTCGTTATCTTCTCATTTTTTTATATTGGTTTTCAATCGTCGGTTATTTTATCTTTTTATTTCTTTTTTAAATTTTTTAATAAGAATAATTTTATCTTTATGACACGTTTTTTTTGTCTTTATGGCATATTTTTCTATGTCTTTGTGACACGTGTTTATTCTTATTTCTTGGTCTATTAGCCTTTTTTTTATTTTATGTTTTCTCAAAATTAGATTTGGAGACGTATAAAGATGACGCTTATTTGTAATATTGTCGATCTTTTATACTATGAACTATCAGATTGAATTTGGATATGTGATTTTGTGTCCGTAAATAGTTTCTCACGAGGCTCGGCTTTGATTTGCGGTTCTCAGTAGTCTTTCAATAATTTAATCCTTTTTTGTGGTTCGTATATCGATGCAGTTAAATTCATTCGTATCTATTTAATTTACGATGATAATTGTAAATTCTTATTGTAATTTTGGATATTTTTACTTTTTAATAACATCTTTTATTAAAAAAAAGGTAACATATGTTTAAATTTTTTCTCAATTATTGATAACTTACACATCTATGCACACAACTATTTAAACTCGAATTTTTTTAGAAGAACAACACTAAAATTAAAATCATACCTTATGTAAAATATTATAAATATAATATTTTAATTTATTAAAATTTAAAATAGTATACTTTTGACTAAAATTGAACTCTTACGTAGCTAAAATGTATAAATTTGTATTCACCTCATATTTATATAAAAATAAAATTAATATTTAGTGTAAAGTAAAATTTATATGACTATTAAAATTGCATAAATATTTATTGAGTTGAACCGATTCAAAAATTATTAAAGCTATAACTGAAAATTTCATCAACCTCTCATCTGTAATTTCACCCATGCTCAAAACCAGGTCTCTAACAAAGCAAACCCTTCCAATTTCTGTTCCCGAATTCTCAGCAAATATCAACCTCAGAAAAATAGAGGAAAAAAATTAGACAATTCTCCATGATTTCCCACTTTTTGGGACCCACTTTAAGAACAGATTGTCCTGTTCATTTCCATAGTTTCCCCTCTCATTTTCTTGATGTAAAAGACAACCTTTCCACTATAAATAATTGCAACAGAATTCAATAAAAAAGGGAATTTCTTGGTATTTTTGAGTCAATAGTGTCTGGCCCTGGGAAATGGCTTCCATTGGCAGTTCTTCACCATTTTTGATTGAAAGGAATATAAAAAGTAAACCTTTTGTTTTCTCAAGTTTTAGTCCAAGAAAGATCAAAACTTTAGCTGTTTTGGATGATTCAAAATGTGGGGTTTCTTTGTTTTGTACCAAAGGGCAGCTCTGGAGATTTAAACCTGTTAGAGTGTCTGGTTCTGCTGATGATCTTGGTGGTGATAGCTCTGAGAATACATTTCCGGATACAATTGAGAAAAGCAAGAAGGTTATTGCAATGCAAAAAGAACTACTTCAACAGGTACTTTCTAACTTTTTCCTTTACGTTTATAGCATTTGATTTTCATGGAAATCTTGCTTCTTTAATTGTAAAATTTGCTTCTTTTATGTTTACAATGGCTGTTTATTTTCTGGGTTGTGATTCATTCTTTGGTTCTTTATTGAAATGTGAGACTTTGTAACTGTTACCTTTTGCAGCAAGAAAAACATGAAACTAATACTCAGTAATAGCCAAAGTCTCTTTGTAGCTTTCATGGAGATTAAATTCCAATTGTAATCTTCCATTTCATATCTAATTTTTTATTCTACATTCTTTTAGGTTTCAAAGTTGCATTCATTAAGGGTATTTGTGCTCATATGTCATCTGAAATATCGATTTACTCACGCCCGCCTTGTTGTTGCGGAATAAGTATCTGTTTTTTTCTGGTATTTCAACTCGTTTGAATTACTACTGAAGTGTAGGATGACTTGGATATTCATGTTCTAACAAGCATTCTATAGGGTGTATTTCTGTTCGATGATGGAAATGAAGATTCCGTGATATTCTTAGATTGGTCTGTTTCTTGGTTTGGTTGGCATTTTGAACTCTTAACTTCATATTGCTACCTTGGTTGGAATTTTGGGATGGAAACCTTTTAGCACATGGAATCACAATTAGCTTTTATGATGTTTATTCAAACCTTGTCATCCGAGAGCTACATTCACTTGCTGATTTTGTCGGTGAGAATCCGAATTTTAGTTGTGTTATTCATTTTCTGTATCCATGGCAGATTGCAGAACAAAGGAAATTGGTTTCATCAATAAAAGGTAGCGTTGCTGACAAAGATGAAGACAAAGATTTTCATAAACAGGGGGATAGCTCTCTTCGCAATCCAGACCTTGCATCTAGCAGCTCCAACGGGGTGGATGAAGACAAAAATGGTAGCATTCCTTCAAGCAGTTTTGTTAATTCAGCTACAACAAATGTATCGGGGATCCTACCTTCGGATGAAGTTGGAGAGGAACCTGAACTATATTTGTCCCCCGAAAAAGCTTCCTCTACTATAGGTTCTATCGAACAGTCGAAAACTGCTGATTCTAAAGCATTTAAGTCTGATGTGCTTCCTCTTTATCTCTCGAGTTCATCTGACAAAGCCCAAGTTACAGACGAAGAGAACAAAAACTTGACTGAAGCAGTCTTGAAAGAGGCTGCTGAGGTAGATGATTCCGTCGTTGAAGATGAAAACCCCCCGCCACTAGCTGGTGCAAACGTCATGAATGTTATATTAGTAGCTGCAGAATGTGCTCCATGGTCTAAAACCGGTAATGCACCACTGATAGATAATCCGAGCTGACAGTCTCTTCTCCTTTCTCGATAAGTAGATGGCATGTTAACTTTCCCTTTTATATGCAATTGGAGACTAACATATTCTTATCATAGGTGGGCTTGGAGACGTTGCCGGTTCTTTGCCAAAGGCTTTGGCTCGACGTGGACATAGGGTTATGGTAATATTTCATATCTGATTTTTATGTTAAACTGAATCAAATCATTTTTATCTTAGGTCCCCAGCGATGAACCTACAGATGCCTACTGCACCTTATATGGTCTCATAGCAACCTTTCTTTTTCATTAGGTTGTGGTACCTCGATATGCCGATTATGCTGATTCTCAAGATATTGGAGTTCGAAGGAGGTATAAGGTAGATGGTCAGGTATGAAAGAGCATTATTTCGTATATTTGTAATTTTCTTAGCTATCGATTGTTAAAACATAATTGGCTAATTTACAGCACAATCTCGATGTTATGTTATTTGCAGGACATGGAAGTATCCTACTTTCAAGCCTATATTGATGGTGTGGATTTTGTTTTCCTGGACATTCCCGTGTTTCGCCATATGCAGAATAACATATACGGAGGAAACCGGGTGGTAGAATTATCTTTTCTTATGGATTTCTAATAATTAGTTAATAGTTTGATCTCAGAAACCATCTTTTGGTGCAGGGTATTTTGAAGCGCATGGTATTGCTTTGCAAAGCAGCGGTTGAGGTAAAGTGAAGGTTTACTCTGTCTCGGTTTCGTAGTTTCTGTAATTTTTATTTCACTTGGTTGGATATTCAATCCATTTGCTTCTTTACTGGTGTCGTTAAGTGAAGGCTTTTTTTTCCAGGTTCCATGGTATGTTCCGTGTGGTGGTGTCTGCTATGGAGATGGAAATCTTGTTTTCATCGCTAATGATTGGCATACCGCCTTGTTACCGGTGTACTTAAAAGCATATTATCGGGACAATGGTTTGATGTCCTTCACAAGATCCATTCTTGTTATCCATAACATTGCTCACCAGGTTTGGATGTCCTACACGGGTATGATTATTTGAATTTCTTCATAGCTGTATTCTAAATGATGAATTGAATCCAGGGCCGGGGACCTGTGGAGGATTTCAAATACGTCGATCTACCGGGACACTACATCGACCTTTTCAAGTTATATGATCCGGTAGGAGGTGATCACTTCAATATCTTTGCTGGTGGACTAAAGGCAGCCGACCGAGTGGTCACGGTTAGCCATGGATATGCTTGGGAGGTTAAAACTTCTGAAGGTGGTTGGGGTTTGCATGGGATCATAAACGAAAACGACTGGAAGTTGAGGGGAATAGTCAATGGCATCGATACAACAGACTGGAATCCGGAGTACGATATCCACCTCAAGTCAGATGGTTATACTAACTACTCCTTGGAAACATTGAAAACCGGTAAACCTCAATGCAAGGCCGCCTTACAGAAGGAGCTCGGCCTGCCGGTTCATGACGACGTCCCGCTGCTCGGCTTTATAGGGAGACTGGATCAACAAAAAGGTGTTGATCTGATCGCCGAGGCAATTCCTTGGATGATAGGCCAGGATGCACAGTTAGTCCTGTTAGGCACCGGCAGGCCCGACCTAGAACAAATGCTTAAACAGTTTGAAAACAAACATCCTGACAGGATAAGGGGATGGGTAGGGTTCTCGGTAAAGACGGCTCACCGTATAACGGCCGGTGCTGATATTTTACTAATGCCATCAAGATTCGAACCCTGTGGACTAAACCAACTGTATGCTATGAACTATGGAACGATCCCGGTTGTGCATGCGGTCGGCGGATTGAGGGACACGGTGCAGCAATTCAATCCGTTCGAAGAGTCTGGGCTCGGGTGGACGTTTGATAGTGCTCATACGAACAAGTTCATACATGCGCTAGGGAATTGTTTGTTGACTTACCGGGAGTACAAAACAAGCTGGGAAGGGCTGCAGATACGGGGAATGAAGCAAGATCTCAGCTGGGATAATGCAGCTGAGAAGTACGAGGAAGTACTTGTTGCTGCCAAATACCAATGGTGAGGCCTCTATGATTTTCACAAATATTTTCGGGTTCTGTTTACTTACATAAGTACAAGATAATATATGTTCAAAGATAACTTTAAATTATTTAATGTTAAACGCTCACACCTTAATATTTATAGTATTTATACCCAGAATTCAAAAAATAACAATAATTTCTTTATCACCAAAGTCTTTTAATTTATGCTAAAATATTTTATTTGGAATAAGTTATAGATAAGTATAGTTTATTCTTAAAAGAACAGTCAAAACAGAAAATCAGAACAGAAGATTAATATAGGATATATTAAACTCTAAATGAATAAATAAATATTTTATCCAACTAATGCATGCTAAAATACAAATTTGTTTACCGATTAGGATTAATAAAATAGAATCTTCTAGATTCTGGTTAACGCAATTTCGTGCATCATCATCAACCTCCTGGAATCTACTTTCTTCTCGAATTTTCCAGAATTAACCCTTCAATTTCCCCTATAAAAATCTTCTCTTTCCTTTCAACTTCAATTCAAATTATAAGAAAAAGAGTTCTTAATTTTTCCAACGTCAACATGGCGGATACCCCCACTCGAACCCAACAGTTTCCTCGGGTTGTTTTCGTCACGATCAACTTCAACGGCGGTGGAGTCGCCGGAGACGACAGTAAATCCGGAAAGGCACCTGCTTCGAAAGCTTCGATCGAAGCAATGCCGAGGATTAAAGTGAAAGAGAGCGGCGGCGATTGTAGTATTTGTTTGGAAGAGTTCGAAGTTGACGAAGAAGCTAGGGAGATGCCATGTAAGAACGTTTTTCATTCGGGTTGTATCGAGAAGTGGTTGCAGATCCATGGATCGTGTCCGGCCTGTCGGTTTTTTATGCCCGCCGCCGAGACGGCTGAAACCAACGGAGGTGAAGGTGGTCGGAGGAGATTGGAAGGTGGTGAGAATATTAATGGTTTGGATGTTTTCGAATCGTTTTTGGCTTTGGCTAGCTTCATGGGTATGATGGGTTCGGGTTGGGTTTTCCATCAACCTAATTCGGGTTGGGTAAATGATAATATGTCTTCCAATCAAAACATGGACCGCAATTGAAGAAGATTCATACACATATTTTATTTATTTTATTTTATTTTTATCCCTTGAAGAAGGGACTAAATTGTAAAGAAATAAAACAAATATATGTAAAGAATTAAAATATTGTTTATTTATTTGAATTTGATTCTAATGTATAATCTGTATCCAAATCCTACTTCTTGTTCTTTTTTTGCTTCTTTGGCCCTGCAACCTCCAATCTACCCGCAGGACATCCACACCGAGCTCGAAAAACGAGCACTGCTCCTCCATTACTCGGTGCCATCTTCTTCAACTCGGCTTCCAGTTCCCAGTGACGATCAGGCGGCAACTCGACAAGTCCTCTTTCAACACCATCTTTAACCAAAGTGTTGGGGTTCTAAATACACTCATCAGTTTCTAGTTCGATATCGAATTCGCCCGCCTTCATGAGAGCTTTACAATCAGGGTTCTTGCATTTGCTAGGTGTTGTACACAGAAGCAAAATCCAAGTAGCAATTGCAGAACAAGAAAAGCCTAATCCTATGGATGCATATACCATTGGAGTTCTCATGATTTCCTCTTTAAACATACGAAAGACAGGTTCAATGTATTCAACCCTTTTCAAAGAATCCACAACCACCAATCAAAGAAATCAACAATGTCGAGTAGTTCAATTAAACAGGTGAAATATATACTGTAGTTATCTCTTAATCTAAGGAAGTTTAAGTAAGAGTATAATTATCCCTTAATCTATGGAAGTATGGTAGAAATGAAACTCTTAACAGTCGGATCATTATCTACTAAAATTGTAATTAGGGGGTAAAACAATATATACTTTAAACAAGGTCAGGAGGTCGAATTCTGAAGTTGTATGCAAGACTCGATTTAGATTGACCAACCAATAGATTGAAAAACAACGGTTAAAAAAAATTTGTAACCACTAGATTTGCATAATTATCCTGTAAAAAGATAACTTTTTTCGAATGATCTCTCTAGAGAAACTGAGCACAACACTCGTCTCCATTTAGTTTTGAAGATTCAATGATTCAGCCTACAGAATACCATTGTAGTACCATTCAGAAGCTTTAAAACAAAGAGAAAAATATATGTTTAAACCAAAGAATTTCTAATGTTTCTCTGAATAAGAGTGTGATACAGTTCAAGCAAAATAAAGAATCGGAGCAACATAGATAAAAACCAACTGATTAAAGGACAATGATTTTTGGAACGTTAATATTCGACCTAATTATAGCTGGAGTCTTAGGCGCATTTTGAAACTTCGATTGAAGGCCTTTCCTTTTCTTACTGCTGGATCTGTTAAAGCGAAGGAAATCTGGGATTCTTTGCGAGAAAGACATCCTCTTGTCCCTTGGCAGAAAATCATTTGGTTTCCTCTTCATATCCCCAAATATAGCTTGATCACTTGGATGGCACTGCATGATCGTCTTCCTACGAAAGTTAGACTCCTCCGAATGGGTCTAATCTCTGACTGTAAATGCAATTTATGTGATAATCTATTTGAAACTAGGGAGCACCTGTTTTCCCAATGTTCTATGGCTAATCAACTATGGCATACTATCTTCTCTCATGTTGGTCTTACCTTTAAATTTAGCTCATGGGATGCTCTTTTAATGTGGGCCTGTTCCACTTGGAAGGGAAAATCCTTGCTTATTTCCATCATGAAGCTTGCTTTCTCTGCTCTTATCTACACCCTATGGGATGAACGCAATAAACGTCAGTTTCAAAACCATTCCAGATCCGCCCAAGACCTTTTCCATGCCATTAAGGAGACTGTGAGGTTACAATTGAGTGATAGGTCTATAAATATGAATGACAATGTTAATGTCACTCTTGTTGAACATTGGGAAATATTTTTATTTGATTCTTCTGTAAGTAGTTTTCTTTTGTTTTCAGAACTTTGAGGTTTTTGTAATCTGTTTCTGTTCTTGGGTAATAAAATTTTGAATTTTCCAAAAAAAAAACCAACTGATTTCCGGTGTTACTACTCGCGACACCTCAACTCGGATCATCAAACGCTTAATTTTTGCATTAATTCAGTGCATATGCAATATGATATTAATTCCAATGATCACAAAAGCTTTAAGATGTAAATTATCATAGAAAAGTGATTAAACAAATGAAAGAAAATATTCTTATATTCTCCGCTATAATCAACTGTATATAATCCTTACAACTTATTGCCATTAGAGCTTATTTAAAGACAACATAGTTTTTGAATAAACTAACCAGAGAAGGCACTCCTCTCTGCATTATGATTACTTTCTCTATTGCTTTAATTTATCTATCATATCCCAAAATCCTACTTCTTGTTCTTTCTTTGCTTCTTTGGCCCCGGAACCTCCAATCTGCCAACAGGACATCCACACCGAGCTTGAAAAACAAGAACTGCTCTTCCGTTAATTGGTGCCATCTTCTTTAACTCGGCTTCCAATTCCCTGTGATGATCCGGAGACAACTCGAAAAGTCCTCTTTTAGCACCATCTTTAACCAAAGTGTTGGAGTTCTTAATACACTCCTCAGTTTCTAATTGGATATCGAATTCGGCTGCCTTCCAAAGACCTTTACAATCAGGGTTCCTGCATTTCCTAGTTGTACACAGAAGCAAAATCCAAGTAGCTATTGCAGCACAACAAAAGCCTAATCCTATGGATGCATATATCATTGGAGTTCTCATAATTTCCTCTTTAAACATATAAAAGACAGGTTCAATGAATTCAATCATTTTCAAAGATATACACTTTAAAGTTGGGAACAACAAGAATCCACAAGCTGCAATCACAGCAATTAAGATGAATACATCAATGGCAGCAGATCTTGATCCTTCACAAAATGGAATTTCTAAACAACTTGATGAATTGGGTACCTTTTGTTTCTTGGGAAAATTGTTTCTTGATGATGATTTGGGGTTCATCAGATCATCTGAATCCAATGAATTCGCCATGATTGTAGCTGAGGAAGCCTGGTCAACGGAGTTGCAGACTGAGATTGAGCTATGGAAATTGACCATTTCAAATCAAACCCAGAATTTTTTAAATCCAAAAATCGAAAAGAACAAAGAAAACCCAACAAATGAAAATTGAATCTCTATCAATTTTCCTTCAATCCAAACTGTAAATCCAGATCAAACCCACCTCATAAAACCTCAAAAAGCAAAAAACTTTCCTCAATATCAGGTGTTTCTTAGTATCCAAATGAGTAAATTCCTTCAGACAACGCCCAAGGAATGGAAATTTTCAATCCCAAATTGAGACTTGAGATTGAATGTGGAGCAAAAGAAGATTTGGGATTGCAATCCTTTATATCGAGAGAGAGAGAGAGAGCTGACAATGGAATAGCATGTTAATTCAGTGGAATTTTTTTAAATTAATTATTTGTATCCGATTTATTAATATAATAATCCAAATCAGATTTTGTAGTAACTCATTACAAGTGATCATTTCAATTTAATTTGCTTTATTCATTTATATCAGATTTTTGTTGCTATTGAGAGATAGTTTCAAACCGTTTTCTTTTAAGAAAAAATCAAAAAGAAAGTAATTCAAATTAAGAACTTTGATTGAGGTTGAAACCCCCTTTTAGTCAAATATGATGATGATGATGATATTGTTTTTCTTCCATATTCTATTAATTTTGTATAACAAAGATAGAGATAATAATTCTTTATTGAATATTAATTCCTTAATACCTCCTAAAAAATGAGTTTAAATCATTTTGGTTTAAGGATCGCTTTTGTCTTTATTGTAGATTCAATTTATCATTTTCGTTGTATCATACTTTCATATCAATTTAACCCTCGAAAGTGTTCAATTGCTCCATTCTATACCATGTCCTTAACTTAAAACCCTAAATCAATTTAGGGTTTTAAGTTAGGGGCAGGATATAGAATAGTGTAATTGAACAACTTGAGGGCTAAATTGATATGAAAGTATGATAGGGGCGAAAATGATAAATTGAGTCTACTATAGGGATAAAAATTACCCTTTTGTCAATCTTTTTTAATAGTTTGTGTGATTATAAGATAACATCTGTTTAAAATATTTTTTAATTGACGACAATGTACACACCGTAACTGCTTAAACCAATAACATCTAAGGAGAACAACATTCTTTTTAACCAGTGATGTTAGTTTATGGGTTCAAAATAAGTTTAAGTTTTACGTATATTTATATCCTATTTAAAGATTTGAAAATTACAAATAGTTTAATCATAATATAAAATATCATAAATTTAATCCAAATAATTCATATAGTTATTACAAAATAAATAAAATCCATTATTTCAATATCTTTTTTTTAAATCACGTCAATACCGATGGCGCGCGTCGTGAGTCGGATGGGTCAGCTTCCTGTGATTGAGTTGCTCGGGATTCATCGGGTTCTTGGAAGTCTTGTTTCAGCAAATTCATCGGTGCATGCTCAGTGCTCAATGTTGAGCTTTGGGGTGCTGGCGTCGGTCTTGACTCTTGATCTAGCCCGGAGTGCTAGTTTCCGGCTCATTATTCTTGAAGTTGACAGCTTAGAAGCTTTTCGCATCCTACGGAACGACTACAATGGTTTTCACCCTCTTAAACAGTATTTCTCGAATCTCCGTCAACGCCAATGGACTATTAAAATACTTCATATTCGCATGGATGGTAACAAGATCGCCGATGCTTTAGCCAATTGTCGAAGATCATTAGTGGTCTAGCTTCGGCTGGTTTATGGTTGGTCGGAGTTGGTCTCCCTTGTTTCTTTGTTGTTTTCTCTTTGTAGTGATATTATTACATGTACTCTTTTCCTCCTATTAGTAATAAAGGTGTTTTTATAATGAAACATATGAATATAATATTTTCCTTTATATGTTTCGGTTATTAATATATACAACATTTACCCAAAAATAAAATTATTTCTGAAAATATGATTTTCACTGTTTTTATAAATAACTGATATTTTTTTATAATCTATCATTATTACATGCGGAAATTCTTACAAATGTTTTCCTTTTCACCAAAAGAACGTAAAAGTTCAATTTTTCTTACCTAAACTTCATTTAGATATTTTTTTGTCAAAATCATTTAATTAAGATGCATTTAATGAATACATCCATAGGTAGGTTGGGTCGAATCGTAGCCTACATATTTTTATTTTCCTTCACTCAAACTTGGCCTAATTACTACAGCAACTCAAAAGCTCTCTTTATTGTTTAAAATAATATTACTTATCTATTTCATAATTGAATTAAGGTAAAAAATATTAATAAATAATAATATTATGAGTAATATAGCTAGTAAACGATCGTAGTAAATCATACTATAAACTTTTTAAATTAGATTAAATAAAATTTGAGCCACAAATCTTAAAAAACATAAGTGTTGTGGGTTATTTCATGATTGCATTGTGATATAAATGAAGGAGAGAGAAAATGGCAACACGTTTTTCCTTTTACAAAGCAGACCTTACGGCTTGAAAGACATTTTAGACACAAATTATAAGTCTTTCGGCTAACGGGTTAGTTTAAGTGATAAACAATTTGATATCGTTTAAGCATGTATCGAGTTTGAGTACTTGTATATATGAAAAGTTTTCGTTGAGAGATTTATCCACCAAAATTAAATATGCAACATGAATTAATCCGAATTAATCACGGGAAAACCTTAAAAATCAAGAGGGAGAGAAAACAAAGTCTTTTCAAAACCCTAATCTAAGTCTTGGTCAACCAAAACATGTGGAAATAATTGTAGTTCCTTATTTATCAACAATGAAAGAAGATAGAAGGGGGGAAAACCCAAATTAATCTTTTATATAATTTATGTCTGTTTTATAATGTTTGTAATTATCATTTCAATTTTTTTGATAAATTATAATTAAAAAATTAAAAAATATTAATAGAAATAATCATACGAATCTATCTTATTTATTTTCATTCTTAGTCTTTTTATGTTTGTGATTTATTAATCACCCAATACTATTTAAAAAATAGAAATAAATTCTTTAGAGTTAGTCCTGGGTAAAAATTATTGGTCTGAATATAATTTAAATATATGTAATTTATCGATGTATGGAGTTTGTATGAATTTTCTTAGTCATTAACAACATATTTTATAGATGTAATTATTCGAATTCAGAACTTGAAAGGCGAATAACCACTAAATGTTATTTTTTATTACTCTTGGGTAAATATAAGATAGTATATGTTCAAAGATAACTCTAAACCATTTTAACATTAAACACTCGTACCCCTAGAATTGCTTATATTCAAACCTAATACCTCAAAGAATAATAACAATTTCTTTATCACCGAAGTGACTAAGATTCGTGCCTAAATGTTCTTATTTAAATATAATAAATATATAATTGACTCACATGCAATAGCTATTATGCTATTCTTGTTTATGAATGTAAAGGTCAAGACATCAACCCCCATATAAACGGTCCATAGTCAAGTCATGGCCATATGTGTAGAGAGTTGAATTTTCTAGCACATTTCATAAAAGCATAATTAGTCTATTCAGACACTAATTACATTAATAATACGTTACATATAAATTTATATAATTGAACATAAACAATTTTATAAGTTTTCACGTAGGTAATTTTATAAATTAATATTAAAAATTTACCCCTTTTTTAAAAAAATATATCACAAAAATAATTGTAAACTAACATTCATGTCAAATAAACCAAATAAAACAATATAATTTTTGAACAAATATGTCAGATAAAACTAAAGATAGATCGAGGGGTGGTCAGGATTGTCGTCTCTCCTTGAAAATTTCAAATTATCATATATTTTATATATTTTTTATTGATAATCTATTTTCGCCTCCTAAAATTTATAAATTTATCCTCACACACATAAAATTATTCATCCGTTCCTAGATAAAACATTATACGAAATAAGTGGCGGAAGATAATGGAAACTAGTGGAGGCCATGACCCTCCAAAAATTTGAAAAATTTTAGTTCAGACCTTTAAATTTTTTAAAATATTTAATTTGGCCACCACAAAATTTTTAAAAATTCATATTAATTTTTAATATTCTTAATTAAATCCCTCCGGTTATTTTTTAAAAATTCTCAATATGCCTCTCAAATTTTCAAAAATTTTAGTTATACCTCAATTTTTTTGGAAAAAATATATACTGAGCCAATCAAATTTTTTAAAAGTTTTAATTTAAACATCTATATTTTTTAAAATTTTAAGTTGACCCTCTCAAACTCTATCATCAAAGTTATGTTATATCAAAGCTATTGAAAAGAGTCCTGATATGAATTTGAACTTGAAGAGGTAATTATTCATATACGAAATCTTGAGACTCAAAGGCAATAATATTGAATCATAGACACAAAATAATATGATGAAGTAAAATGAAATTATTCGTATTAGATTTTGTGATTAAATTATTTTTATTGGATACGAGAATGAGTGAATTGTGGGCATTTACCAAGACAATTGCAAAGAGGCATAGAAGGAAATTGACCAAGAAATTCACCAATTTCCCTTTCTCTTTACGTCCAAAAGCAAACAAACATAAGCACATACGGCTTAGTGTTCGATCAACTCCCAATCAGAAAGTTACATGTACAATCCACCAACAAATTGATTATTCAAACCCATCAAAATGGCTGTTCTTTGTTCCCATATGTAATAGGGTAAGGGGAGGTAAGATAGTAGGTTGTCCCCAACACCAGATTGAGAGTAGCTTCCGTAGAAGACCTCCAAATTATTCAAACCCATCAACTGTACATTATTAAATTTGAATACAGTGAATATTAGATGTCATGATATTATAATTTTATGTAATATCAATGAATCAAATAATAATATATCGTTGGAAATAAAATTGATTTTAAAAAATTCATAATTATTTATTAATCCAAATGAATTGCCCTAATACAGTTAAAATTAGAGTAAAAGTACAAAGATGGTTCCCTGATTATAGGATATTATTTTATTGAGTCCCCTAGTATTAAAAGTTACAAAGCGGTCCTCCGACTATATATAGTTGTTTTGTAGAGTCCCTCGACTATTAAAAGTTACAAAACGAATATTTGACTATTCATTATGTTCCAAACTCGTTCTTTTCCGATAAAACATTGATGGCAATATGAGCTGGACATCAACCTACGGACAGATATATGATAAAATCTGATCTCATAATCCCAAAAGATTATCATATCTCAGTCCACATGTTAATGTTCAGCTCAGACAACCGTTAATTTTTTAATGGAAAAAAGACGACTTTGAAACATAATTAATAAAGTAATCATTTTGTAACTTTTAATAACCGAGGAACTCAACAAAGCAACTCTCAATAGTTGAGGATCCATTTTATAACTTTTAATAGTAAAAATACTCGATAAAATAATATCCTATAGTCAGAGGACCATTTGTATAATTTACCCTTAAAACTATTAACGAGGTTGCTTAATTTCCTAGAAACTTGAATCAAAGGAAACGTAGTCAAAGAGGCTATGGGCAGGTTACCGAGCAAACAAACAAGGGCCACGTATGTAGGCCAAAGTGGACCAACTTCTCTTTTCTAGCTGCTCCCAATACTTTAAACGCAACGTTACACTACCAAAAATTAAATACTCAAACCAATATTAAATTGAATTGTATTAACTAGGAATATGTATTTGACTCGAATTCTTGACTCAATTTTATAAGATTAATTTTTTTATTTGAAAATTTGAGTTTGAGTCGAATCATTATAGATTTCTTAAAGATCAGATCAGATTATACTTTTTAAAAGATAAATAACAAATCGGATCATGTTTGAGTTTTGGGTTAAAAATACTTGACACGAGAATAATAATATAATTGACCTTTATGTATTTAAGGATAATTTCCATAATACCTCTTTCTTTGTACTTCTTTTTTAGTTAAGTCTTTATTTTATCTAATAAAATGAGAATATTTTACATATATTTGTGTAAGATTGAATTGAGTGGGATGCGAGTTTTTACCTTAAAATTAGGTCAGTTTTAAATTGAGTAGAACTTCCCTAAATTTGAGTCGAGTAGGGTGAAAGAGTGTTATACTCTGGTCGAGTTTAGGTGAGTCAAAAACTCGACTCAACTCGTGACTATACCTAACATTAACCATAAGTTAATTTAATAGAATGATGCATTAATTTTTTTTAAAAATTGATTATTCAATTTTGATATTGTAAATGATGAAAGTTGAATCGAAAATATCACTCTATAACAGACATATGTATGACTAGAAATTGAATCTTAATTTAAATACCTCTCTACTTTCTTAGGTTATAAGTTTAATATCTATTAAGAATAAAATTCTCATTTCATTTCTCTTAGGTAGAAATTATTAAAAAAAGACGTTTATAATTTAATTAAACCGATTGAATTGAGGACCGGTTCGATCCCGTTCGAGTTCCGGTTTAGAAATTATTAAACTTTGGAAATATCCCAGGAAGGGCCCATTCTTTTCCCAATATCTTTCATGCTCCATTTCTTTATTGCAGTCTTCTTCTTGGTGGATCTTGCCCGCAGCATACAGGCAACTTCCTCGTTAACTGACCGGGTTGAATTGGCCGCCATTAAATATCCCCCCAAAACTACAACTTTCCATCAATCCATGCAAATTCTTCTTCCATTTTTTCCATTCAGTCTCTTTCTCTCAAAACTGGCTGACAATTTCTTTCAATGGAATCATCATTTGCAGAAAGCCCAAACTCCAACCACTTCCCATTCCTCGATTTAACTCTCTTGTTTCATGCTTTCACTTGTTTCAACAGCTTTCTCTCAAGAAATTGTTGGTTTTCCCCGAAATCCCACCATGAAAACGGCGGTTCAACGTCATTAGATCGTGGGAGAAATCTGGGTTTTGACTATTCGATCGAGGAGAAAGAAGACGGCGTGAGAGTTGATAGAAAAGACGTGGAGAAATTGATGGGAAATCTGGGGATCTTTTGCAGCCAAGAAAGCGAGGAACTGAATGAATCGTTTGGTTTTAATGAAGTTTCGAGGGTGTTTGAAGAGGAGGAGCCGAGTTTAGATGAATTGAAGGAAGCTTTCGATGTTTTTGATGTGAACAAAGATGGGTTCATCGACGCAAAGGAATTGCAGAGAGTTCTCTGTGTTTTGGGATTGAAAGAAGGCTTGGGGATTGGAAATTGCAAGAAGATGATTCAGAGATTTGATGAAGATGGCGATGGTAGAATAGGGTTTAAGGAATTTGTAAAATTCATGGAGATCAGTTTTTGCTGAATCAATCAATTCAGTTTTCTTAACGGCAACTTTTAGATTATCTTATGTGGTTTTATTTTTAAAACTTTTTATTTTATTATTGAAATTGGTATGAATTTATATTTGGGCACTAAGAAAATAATAGTAAAAAAAAAAACTAAAGATAGAAGAGAGGGTATTGTTGTAACGAGAGAGAGAGGGGTATTGTAAATTTTAAAATTTTATTGTTGTTAACGACGGTGATCGGTGATCGATGACAGTCGACAATGATTAATAATAGACAATCTCCATAATATTTAATCACAAATTAGTGATCTTTATCAAATTTTAGTTATCTTCAAAGCGTGAAAGACGAGATTATATATTTTTTATATATAACTTATTCGAAACAAATTTTGTAGATATTGGACACTTATTTCATCCACATAATGCTTGAACAAAAATTGATTATATTTTTACGTATGATGGTACTGCAATCTCTAGGCACGCTATGAAATAATCAATAACTATCATTTCTTCTAAACATACTAAAATTTATGTTATATATGAAGCTAGTTGAGATCTATAATTCATCATATACAAAAGGTTGTGATTTATGCTCTAAAAAAGAACTTAAAGAATGATACATAAGGAATGATAGAACAAAAAACATCTCATCAAAATTTCTCTCTACTCGTCATTTACAAAAAAAAAATGTAGATGTTGATGTTCAACGGATTCACTTTAGTGGGAATTTTGGAGACATTTATTAAAACGTTTTTTTGAGAAGTTAATCTTCAACATTAGATTGTAATATTTGAATGATCTTAAGTGATGCGTACATGAGAGAGTAAATATGTGATGTACTATTCTTTTTATATGTTGTTTTGACCTATTGTATTTTTCGAAAAAGATTTTTAATGAATCAACATATTTTGCGTATTAATATATATATATATATATATATATATATATATATATATATATTCTTTAACTAGATTTTTATCTTACATGATTTTTAATAATATTTTAACAATACACATATTTTAAACACATTCAAAAGGAAGAGTCATTTTCAATTAAAATTTTATTTATTAGAAAATTGAGAGTGAAATTAATAATTTTTTTTTTCAAAAAACATTTATTTTAGATTTATTTATTTTATGTTTAGTATGAAACCTAGTCGGTTTCAAGTTTAGATTTTTTAGAGATAAACTTTTTTAAAATTAGATTTTTTTTAATTTATAAATTTTTCGAGTTATAATCTTTCAAGTTCGTGTTTGGGTTTAGATCTCTCCGGATCAAATTGTTTGAGTTGATGTTTAGACTCATTTATGGTGGGCTTCCAGGCCCATTACAACATATATATATATATATATATATATATATATCATAATTCCATCGTTTACGGCAAATTTTCTTATATAATAAGGTTGAAAAAAACATTTGCTCATGTAAGGGGCCAGAAAAATTATTTTCTCATCTAACTGCGACAATATATTATAGAAGACGCTCGAATTATTTAATGACTTCTAAAAGATGTTCAGATTACACGATATTTTTAAGAAGACAACAACGCTATTAGTTTGCATGCATGCATACATTATGAGAAAAGATACTAAATCTTTCATATACGTCTTTATGAAGACATCCAATATTCTGTACGATTTTTCTACAACACTATAAAATCCACTTCATTTATGAGAATAAATTAGAGGTTATATAAAAAATTATTTTCCTCAAAATAATATCTCAGTGATTTTACTCATTGGTATAATAATATTATTATCTCAATTAATTGAGAGTTACATGACGGACTTAAATAAATGGGACTATTCCCCAAATATTCCATTTGTTTGATTAGATGTCATCCACTTGCCCAACCTGCCTCGCATTATCCCAAAGTTCACTCCATTTTCTAACTTTCTTGATAAAATGATTTCAAATCAATAAAATTCAAATCCGAATTGATTTAAAAATAAAAATGATTTAATTTTAATTTATATAAAGGTAATGTTATTTAAAATTATAAAAATTAATAAAATTCAAATAATTAATTAACAAATATAATTAAAATATTAGGCTTAAGAGTTACTTTTGCTCATGTAGTTGACCCAATTTATCATTTTCGTTCCTATGGTATTTTCACATCGTTACTCAATTGCATCGTTGTTTAAAATATTTACTATTGTATATGGTTTCAAGTTAGGTTTTAGGGGTTATGGTTTAAGATTTAGAGTTTTAAATTAGAGTTAAGATATAGAATGATGCAATTAAATAATTTTAAGAACTAATTTGATACGTAAATACCATATAGACTAAAATAATAAACTAAATCTACTACATTAATAAAAAATAATCTTCAAGTTAAAATATTAATATAAAATAATAATTTAAATCAAATCGAATTTAAAAAATTACCTTACATGAATGGATGTCATTCTAAGAAAGTAGCACTATACGGTCACGTGGTCTTTAAACGTGTTCCACAATCATACCTTTTTTTGTGTGTTGAAGAAAAACAAAATCTGCCGACAATTCCTCAAAACAATTTTCACTTTGTATGTTCCTGTAATATTTTTTTCATGATTAATTTGAAGTTAATTTTGTTGTTGTCATTCGTTTACCTGTTTTAGTGATTTTATTAGTTTTTTATTATAATTTTTATAGGCATAATATCAAAAATAACCTCTAACGTTTATTAAAATTATCATTTTGATACTTATTTTTGAGGTGTTTTTTAGCTCCCAACGTCTCACTTCAAAAAACTCATTTTATAAATAAAAATCATATGTTAACAAACGATTAATGCTCCAAAATAAGAGTCTCTTTTAGCTTAAAATGAAACGTTGAGAGTTAAAATGTCCTAGAAAAAAAAAGAATAAACGATTAATGCTCATTCTATCAAATGTTAGGGGTCTTTTTGCCCTTAAATGAAATATTTGGAGTCAAAAATACTCCAAAAAATAGAATAACGGGTAAATAACTATTTTGATAAACGTTGATAACTAATTTTAATATTATGCTCTTCTTATATTGATTGCTGCTCGCAGTTAGCTTATAAATTGCATTTGACTTGTAACAAAGATAATTTATTAACATGTTATCATTGTTATGTCAGTGTTGATGATATATATATATATATATATATATATATTACGATAATGAAGGTGGTTTATATCTATTAAATTTTAAGGTAAATTATATGTTTAGTACTTGAACTATAATTTTGTTCCATTTTGGTACTCAAATTTTATATATTTTAAAAATCATATATAATATTTAATTTATGTTTTATTTTGGTATCCGTCGTTAAAATATTAATAGAACGATTAATGTGATATTTTTTTTCAATGATGACATGACATGACTTTATGGTGATACGTCAATACCAACATTAAATTTTTTAACTGTAAAGTATCAAAATAAAACATAAACTAAACGTTAGGTATGATTTTTGATAAAATAAAGTTCAGATATAAAACAGAAATTATACATCTAAGAAATCGACAAGAATGATACCCACCATTAGAGCGAGGAATTATCCATATTTCACTGATTAAAAAAAGATCTTTACATCATCACAAGTTGCTGAATCTTTTTCAAAAATTCACCAATAATTGTTCAAAAGTACATAAAAACGAACACATTAACAGTGCCATTGGCATGAAAAAAAATAAAACTGAAAGTCGTGTCATACTTTGATCTAGCAGTTAACTAGCAGGCTTCAATTCAAAGCCAATTGAACTGCAAAAATAATCTATTATGTGGCGATCGTTATTTAAATCTCAAACTTAAAATGGGAACTGGCGGCCGGTGTAAGTCTGACCGAAGGACCAACTCGGAGGAGCGACGTTGTATGAGAGAACACTGCGGCCGTCGCTGGCCGTAACGAGAAATGAGAGGGTTTGGCCATTAAGGTAGGCATTGCTTTGCCAGTTTTGGCCCCAGTTTCTGGACATTGGTTGCCATCTGGTCCTCGAACCTTTAATGGCGACGGAGTGAGCATCCCCGGCGCCACCAACATTGGTTACGAGCACTAAATTGAAGTAAGAATGTCCATTAATGGTGAACCTTATTCCCCCTCTTCTCCTACATCTCACCCTGCAAAAAATTAAATGAATAACACTTCATATGAATCTGATAAATTTAAAAAGACCGATCGATAGAGGTGTTAATGAACTGTTCACAAATTGTTGTTATAATGTTCGTTTATGTTGCTTTATTAAGTTAAATAAAGAACAAAATTTTATGTTCATATAATAAATAAACACAAACAAATGTGTGTTTGTTTTATTATATTAATGAATAAGCTCGTTCAAAGGTTCGTTTATCGACTCATTTATAAGTTTGTATCTATTAAAAAAGTTAGCCAATGAAAACATACACTCTTTAAACACAACTACTCAAACTCGGTTAAACCATGAACCATTTCAACCGGTCAATAAATTTGAATTAGGCAATTATGGTTACCTTCTATAAATGACTGGGACAATTCCAGATTTGTACTGAGCAATGTGTTGGAAGATAGGCTGAGAGAGATCAAAGTGGTGATTAGGAGGGTCGCACCACCCACCCGGCGGGCAGAAGTTAGTGGCGGTGACCACAATTGAACCAGGCAGACACCATTTAGGGTCATTGACACACCTTAGCTCATAACATGCGCCACAACTCAACCCATTGTCGAACAACGCACTACTCAATGCTGCCGTATTAACACCGTATCCTTGGCTATACAGGTTCCCATACCCACATGCTCCACCTAGAACACAACTTCCAAAATATCAACCTTTAATTGATTAATCTGGTTCGAGTACGACATAAACTCAAAATGAGAACTATCTTTTTAACTCAGTTTATTCTCTATTTAGAAACGTCAGGTCAAATTCTAACTTTATTTAAAGAATTTTAGTGTCTTGCCTCATTAGATCAAATTAAGAAAATGTGAGATTGTGAGATGAAGATTGAAATGTATGTACCCATTGTGCCGGAAGCATCACCGCCGCCGTAGAATGTGGCATGGGCATTGATCCATGGTCCATGATAGCCGCCACGGTGGGGATGAATGGCGTGGTGAGGATGGTTCCATGGAAAAGCATGGACGGAGTTGCTGACTTGAAGAAGTAATAGAGCAGAAACAGGAAGAAGAAGAAGCATAAACCCCAAAAGCACCATTTCCCTGCACATGAGAAACACAAGCACATTCAAGCACTGCAACATTAAACATCAAACTCCATTAAAGTAAAATGGAAAGGTGAAGGGAGGAATGAACCTTGAAAAGTGTTGTTTATGGAAATGAAGGGTGATTGAAGGGGAACTAAATAGAGGGCAGTCAAAATCAAACCATTTGAGCTGTTGGGACCAAGACACTGTAATTGTGTGTGGGGGGGGGGGGTATGCCAAGTTTGTGTAAAATAAATGGAGTTTCCTTTTCTTTTGCTCAATGGTATATGGACCACCATGTATGAAACGTGCATTATTACGTCAATATCATAACAGTTAATCATAATTTTTACCGGTTAAAAGGTTATATTAAAATAAAGTTTTTATTTTTGTTCTCATTAGTCTTTTTTTTTCCTTTAATAAGATCTATCGTCTTTCTTTATAAAATAAAGTTTCATTAGTTGATTTCATACTTAAGGGATCATAGACCAATGTAAAGGTTGACTTCATGGCTAAATTGACTGACTCACAAGAGGATTCTTTTACGATTTTTAATTAGTTTTCGGTTTATTTACTTGAAATTTTAGTTAGAGATATTTTTTACTCTTCTTATAGACGCATACGATATTGATGTACTGACTTTGACCTCATTCTTTAAGTATTGTAGCTCCTGATGTTTCAATTTTTTTGTCAAAATGATCCCTATTGGATAGAAAGTCGTTAACTGACTAACAATTAATGCATGTTTCTACCGTGTTATTTTCATATGTGTTTACTTATTGATGTATCTAATATCATGCCACGACATTATGTTATGTGGCACGTGCCATGCAATCGTCTTGGGTGATGTTGCACAAGTCATGTCATCACCTTAAGTGAGGTGGTACATATCAAGTCAATAATTTAACAAATGTAAAAGTATTATATCAATAATATTTATTGATCATTAACTAACGATTTCCATTCAACATAAGTCATTTAACCAAAATTTAGAACGTTAAGGACTAAAACGTTAAAAGAAGAATATCGATTAAAATAACTATTCTAAAAATATTGAAAGTTTTGAGGGAGTTAAAAAGGAGTAGATATTAATGGGAGGGGACAAGTTAGGTTTTAGGGGTTATGATTTAAGATTTAGAGTTTTAAATTAGAGTTAAAATATAGAATGATGCAATTAAATAATTTTAAGAACTAATTTGATACGTAAATACCATATAGACTAAAATGATAAACTAAATCTACTACATCAATAAAAAATAATCTTCAAGTCAAAATATTAATATAAAATAATAATTTAAATCGAATCGAATTTAAAAAATTACCTTACATGAATGGATGTCATTCTAAGAAAGTAGCACTCTTTAAACGTGTTCCACAATCATACCTTTTTTTGTGTGTTGAAGAAAAACAAAATCTGCCGACAATTCCTCAAAACAATTTTCACTTTGTATGTTCTTGTAATATTTTTTTCATGATTAATTTGAAGTTAATTTTGTCGTTGTCATTCGTTTACCTGTTTTAGTGATTTTTATTAGTTTTTTATTCTAATTTTTATAGGCATAATATCAAAAATAACCCTAAACATTTATTAAAATTATCATTTTGATACTTATTTTTGATGTGTTTTTTAGCCCCCAACGTCTCACCACAAAAAGCTCATTTTATAAATAAAAATCATAAGTTAACAAGCGATTAATGCTCTAAAATAAGTGTATTTTTTAACATAAAATAAAACGTTGAGAGTTAAAATGTCCTAAAAAAAAGAATAAATAATTAATGCTCATTCTATCAAATGTTAGGGGTCTTTTTGCCCTTAAATGAAACGTTTGGAGTCAAAATACTCCAAAAAATATAATAACGGGTAAATGACTATTTTGATAAACGTTGATAACTAATTTTAATATTATGCTCTTCTTATATTGATTGCTGCTCGCAGTTAGCTTATAAATTGCATTTGACTTGTAACAAAGATAATTTATTAACATGTTATCATTGTTATGTCAGTGTTGATGATATATATATATATATATTACGATAATGAAGGTGGTTTATATCTATTAAATTTTAAGGTAAATTATATGTTTAGTACTTGAACTATAATTTTGTTCCATTTTGGTACTCAAATTTTATATATTTTTAAAATCATACATAATATTTAATTTATGTTTTATTTTGGTATCCGTTGTTAAAATATTAATAGAACGATTAATGTGATATTTTTTTACAATGATGATATGACATGACCTTATGGTGATACGTCAATACCAACATTAAATTTTTTAACTGTAAAGTACCAAAATAAAATATAAACTAAACGTTAGGTATGATTTTTGAGAAAATAAAGTTCAGATATAAAACAGAAATTATACATCTAAGAAATCGACAAGAATGATACCCACCATTAGAGCGAGGAATTATCCATATTTCACTGATTAAAAAAAGATCTTTACATCATCACAAGTTGCTGAATCTTTTTCAAAAATTCACCAATAATTGTTCAAAAGTACATAAAAACGAACACATTAACAGTGCCATTGGCATGAAAAAAATAAAACTAAAAGTCGTGTCATACTTTGATCTAGCAGTTAACTAGCAGGCTTCAATTCAAAGCCAATTGAACTGCAAAAATAATCTATTATGTGGCGATCGTTATTTAAATCTCAAACTTAAAATGGGAACTGGCGGCCGGTGTAAGTCTGACCGAAGGACCAACTCGGAGGAGCGACGTTGTATGAGAGAACACTGCGGCCGTCGCTGGCCGTAACGAGAAATGAGAGGGTTTGGCCATTAAGGTAGGCATTGCTTTGCCAGTTTTGGCCCCAGTTTCTGGACATTGGTTGCCATCTGGTCCTCGAACCTTTAATGGCGACGGAGTGAGCATCCCCGGCGCCACCAACATTGGTTACGAGCACTAAATTGAAGTAAGAATGTCCATTAATGGTGAACCTTATTCCCCCTCTTCTCCTACATCTCACCCTGCAAAAAATTAAATGAATAACACTTCATATGAATCTGATAAATTTAAAAAGACCGATCGATAGAGGTGTTAATGAACTGTTCACAAATTGTTGGTATAATGTTCATTTATGTTGCTTTATTAAGTTAAATAAAGAACAAAATTTTATGTTCATATAATAAATAAACACAAACAAATGTGTGTTTGTTTTATTATATTAATGAATAAGCTCGTTCGAAGGTTCGTTTATCGACTCATTTATAAGTTTGTATCTACTAAAAAAGTTAGCCAATGAAAACATACACTCTTTAAACACAACTATTCAAACTCGGTTGAACCATGAACCATTCCAACCGGTCAATAAATTTGAATTAGGCAATTATGGTTACCTTCTATAAATGACTGGGACAATTCCAGATTTGTACTGAGCAATGTGTTGGAAGATAGGCTGAGAGAGATCAAAGTGGTGATTAGGAGGGTCGCACCACCCACCCGGCGGGCAGAAGTTAGTGGCGGTGACCACAATTGAACCAGGCAGACACCATTTAGGGTCATTGACACACCTTAGCTCATAACATGCGCCACAACTCAACCCATTGTCGAACAACGCACTACTCAATGCTGCCGTATTAACACCGTATCCTTGGCTATACAGGTTCCCATACCCACATGCTCCACCTAGAACACAACTTCCAAAATATCAATCTTTAATTGATTAATCTGGTTCGAGTACGACATAAACTCAAAATGAGAACTATCTTTTTAACTCAGTTTATTCTCTATTTAGAAACGTCAGGTCAAATTCTAACTTTATTTAAAGAATTTTAGTGTCTTGCCTCATTAGATCAAATTAAAAAAATGTGAGATTGTGAGATGAAGATTGAAATGTATGTACCCATTGTGCCGGAAGCATCACCGCCGCCGTAGAATGTGGCATGGGCATTGATCCATGGTCCATGATAGCCGCCACGGTGGGGATGAATGGCGTGGTGAGGATGGTTCCATGGAAAAGCATGGACGGAGTTGCTGACTTGAAGAAGTAATAGAGCAGAAACAGGAAGAAGAAGAAGAAGCATAAACCCCAAAAGCACCATTTCCCTGCACATGAGAAACACAAGCACATTCAAGCACTGCAACATTAAACATCAAACTCCATTAAAGTAAAATGGAAAGGTGAAGGGAGGAATGAACCTTGAAAAGTGTTGTTTATGGAAATGAAGGGTGATTGAAGGGGAACTAAATAGAGGGCAGTCAAAATCAAACCATTTGAGCTGTTGGGACCAAGACACTGTAATTGTGTGTGGGGGGGGGGGGGGGTATGCCAAGTTTGTGTAAAATAAATGGAGTTTCCTTTTCTTTTGCTCAATGGTATATGGACCACCATGTATGAAACGTGCATTATTACGTCAATATCATAACAGTTAATCATAATTTTTATCGGTTAAAAGGTTATATTAAAATAAAGTTTTTATTTTTGTTCTCATTAGTTTTTTTTTTCCTTTAATAAGATCTATCGTCTTTCTTTATAAAATAAAGTTTCATTAGTTGATTTCATACTTATGGGATCATAGACCAATGTAAAGGTTGACTTCATGGCTAAATTGACTGACTCACAAGAGGATTCTTTTACGATTTTTAATTAGTTTTCGGTTTATTTACTTGAAATTTTAGTTAGAGATATTTTTACTCTTCTTATAGACGCATACGATATTGATGTACTGACTTTGACCTCATTCTTTAAGTATTGTAGCTCCTGATGTTTCAATTTTTTTGTCAAAATGATCCCTATTGGATGGAAAGTCGTTAATTGACTAATAATTAATGCATGTTTCTAACGTGTCATTTTTATATGTATTTACTTATTGATGTATCCAATATCATGCCACCACATTAGGTTATGTGGCACGTGCCATGCAATCGCCTTGGGTGATGTTGCACAAGTCATGTCATCACCTTAAGTGAGGTGGTACATATCAAGTCAATAATTTAACAAATGTAAAAATATTATATCAATAATATGTATTGATCATTAACTAACGATTTTCATTCAACATAAGTTATTTAACCAAAATTTAGAATGTTAAGGACTAAAACGTTAAAAAAAAGAATATCGATTAAAATAACTATTCTAAAAATATTGAAAGTTTTGAGGGAGTTAAAAAGGAGTAGATATTAATGGGAGGGGACAAGTGCACGGACGAAGAAATGAAATTGTGAATCTTTTAAACTGTTTGATGGTTGAAGTGAATCCTTTTAACGCGTCAGCAACACAATCATAATTGCCTTCTTCTGAAGCACAATATTTTGATGATGTAAACACAAAAAGTAGTATTCAAATATCATTGAGTTCAACTCGATTTGAAAATTTTAAATTTAGACTTGGTTTAACTGGAAAGCTCGCAAACTTAAAACTTTTAAGTTTGACTCGAAATCAAAAATTAAAGCTCAACTCGAGCTCGAAACATTATCAGACTTAACTTAATTAAAGCTCAAACTCAAGCTTGAACTTAAATCTTAAGTACATGAAAGCCTTATATTGTATTTTTTTAAAAACAACACCACCTAAATGTTAATATTATTAATAATTTAATTTTTAAAAATAAAATTTAATATGTTATTTTTTCGAGTTACTCGCGAACTTTTCGAGTCGAGTATCAAGTAACTCGTTTCGGCTTATTAAGAACTCGAGTCGAACTCATTCGATTGGAGTGTTGATCAAGCCTTGACCGAGTCCATCTCGAGTAACTTGCGATCCTTCTCATCTCATTTACATCCATAGTAGTATTTGTTCATAATCTTTCTTAATTATTGACAATGCATACGTACTGTAAACGTAACTGCTTAAATCCAGAACTTTAAAAATAAATAACATTTTTAATCACTGAGGGCACCCAACAAATGAATTTATATATATAAATTCATTCTTTATTATCGTTAGATCATTATCGGTCATCGTTTGTGTTATAATTGATATTGTGATGTTCTCTTTTTTTTCTCGATTTATTTTCTTACAATTAAAAAAGGTCAAATAAAATAATTCAAGTTTAAAATAAGATAATTTATTCCCTTAATGTTATATCATAATTTTGTTCTTAATCTTTTTTAAAAAATATTTTCATATATTTAAAACATATATTACATATGGATATTCAGATATTATAAAGTAAAATTAAGGAGTAGAAATAACGAAGACATTGAAAGTGAGAGTGGCTGCAACATTGGTGCATGATAGAGACATGAATGGCAGTGCAAGATACCCATAGATACATGATAGAGACATGGATGGATACCTATAGATGCATGATAGAGACATGGATGGACACCCATAGATGCATGTGCTCATTAATTTCTGTCTTGGAAATGCATGTGCAACCAAATGACTTCATATCAAACAATGACCCAACCTAACAACTAATGTGTCAATGACAACTCCCAACTATGTCACTATGGTAAAAAAATATATCATAAAGTTAACATGATACTTCCACATCCGTATACGTAAACGAGAAAAATGAAACTCATTTAGTAGAAAAATTACGGTCTTATAATGTTAATTTCTGAATTTTATTGTTTTTTTAGGTCCTCTTAATTCTGAAACTAGTCAAATTAAACCTTGACATATCACTTTTTTTATTAAAATAATTTTTCCATCACTTTGGATTTTAAAATTAAACAGATTACATCATATTCCTTTTATTTTTAAATTTATATCGATAGCTTAACAATTAAAAATTCGAACCATCTAATATTTTTATTTATTTCTGAAATTTTATCCCGACTCTATTTCTATGTGTTAGCAAATGTTTCAAATGGACCCATGTCATATGCATACATGCTAAAAAGAAACATTAAGCATAAGCTTAAGTTAAACAAGCTTTAGAGTTTAGTTAATTTGAGGGCAGACCAAAGGGTAAATCATGTCATTTATGTCTTACGCCATTCTATATTCATTGTGAAAAATACTTTATAATAAAGAGGTCCCCTCTTCCTCTATTTATAAGTATTTTTTATTTTGAATATTCTTGATGATTATGATGTAATATATGTTCGTAATTTTCTTAATCAATGGACAACATACATACATCCTTTTATCACTGAGATTACTTGATATGTTTTGTACGTGCCTTTTTTTTTTTAAGAAAAGAAGAATATAAGAATAGACATGAATAGCATGATGGTTCGATTTCAATGTCTATGTAGAACATGAAAGGCCTATGTGTATGAAGCTTAATGTGGTCCTTGGTATCGTGGGGTAGGTTTCTATTGGTAGATTAAAATATTTTAGTATGTTACAAGACAATCAGCTAAAAGTAAAAGGATTAATGGTTTTTAAAGCTCTCGGATTCTTTTTACTATTAGAAATCATCATTGATTATTATGATACTAATATGTTAGTTCAGAATGAGATATGATGTGATAGGAAATAATTTTTTTATTATTTTAAAAGATTTAAAGACTTAATTGATTTTTTTTTAAAAGAAAGTTCAAAAATTTATTTATTTTCAAGAAAAATTAAAACAGTTTTAAATTTAAAATATTAAAATATTTTGTATATCTAAATATCTCTAAATTATTAAAATAATATTATAAAGTGAAATAACATTTTAGTTGAGTGACTAAATTATAATTTCCTTAAAAATAATGACGGTAGTTATCAGGATGAGCTAGGTGTATTTTTGCCCAAACAAACTTAATTTTCAGTCAGTTTGATAGGGACCATCATCGTTTAGATGCAAATTGCATGATCACGCCTGTGTACCTGGAGGTGATGGAGGGACCATCTTCGTTTCAAAGCCGAAACGATTTGCGAAAATGGTTGCAGAAGAATCTAAATGCATGAAAACATGACTTCTACTTTGGTTTACTGGTTCATTCGAATGTAAGCTCCTTTTACATCCAATAATGGAAACGGTTTCAGAATTATATATTAAAAAAAAAGGTACAAAAAGAAAAGCCAACAAAAAAATTAACTCAAAGGGTCAGATTGCATATCAAGAGATCCAATTTCAAATCATTTCGACTCGGAAGACGTAAAGACGATGATCATTGACCATAATAAGGAGGCTGACCTGGAGGTGGTGCACCACCGGGCCTAACATTTGCCCCTGGCGGTGCCATTCCCATGGAAGACACACCCGGTCGAAGAAGGGGTGATGAACCAGCAGGTGGTGCAGCGTTCATATATGCAGAGACTGCAGACGATTGATATGCGTGACCAGGAACGGTTCTGGGAACAGATCCATATGGTGGCCTAGCCTGTAAACTTGGATCCCAAGCTGGGACTTGTCCCGCAGAGGGTTGAGCTTGAATTGCAGCTGAAGTTGCATAGTCAGTCCCAGGGTACAGTGGAGCACTCTGAGGATTCTGCCAAACATTTGAAGCATTTGAAGCGGAGGGCATACCGGGAACTTGTGACGCAAGCAAACTTAGGTCCGGGATCGTGTAATCTCTACTTTTATCACTGTAGGCCTGTGCGGCAAAAGTGAAACTAATCAAGAATCACATGTAGTGAATGTGTGTCGAGCCAAATAATAGAACTAAATTAGCAGGTAAGATTCGTAAACAAGTGTCGAGAAGCATACATTTAAGGGTTCATATCCTCTCTTTTATGGAAAAATGGATCGCCTTTATCTTCTAAAGAGGTCGTTAATTTATTTTTCTTCATTCCTTTTTCTTATGAATACTAACTCAAAACCACATATTTATACCTTTACATTGAGATCAGTATGACGAGAGTATGATAGATGAAGCTTACAATAGCCACCATCATATATGCAATGTCCCTCTAAGGATTCTTTGGCGACGGCAGCGGTCATGACATCTGAATGTAACAAATTCTATGTCATTAAAGCTACCAAAATATCTAACAAAATAAAACATACATGCGTCATCATCATAATAATAATAATTTCAGGTTGTAAGATGTCTGAGTCCACACACATAGAAATGCAACAAAATTTCAAAAGAAAGCAATGTCAAAGGAAAGATGCTATAATCATATATAAATAAAATAGGCACGCACACACGCGCTATATGAAGAAGAAAATGGAACAAAATATCTGGATCTCATCTTTCAAATAAAGAGGGTCGAGGTGCCATAAGCGTCCACCAAACAGAGACCTCTCACATAGAGGTAGCGAGGCACTTGTAACAATAAGTTATGAATGGATAAGGTAAGGATTACGAAAAACAAATGTTGTCAAAGGAACAAAACACATTCGAGGTGCTAGAGCCCTTATATTGTCAAAGGCACAATATGTATGCATATGTATATATATGAATATATACAAGAATAAGATTGAGATATATACTCTAAAGAGTGGTCCCCTTCAATCCTACAAAAGATGCAGAATTTCTCTTCTTTTTTTTGGCCAATATTCACAACTTGTCCATGACCACAAGTTTATATTAGAATACTCAAACAAGTTGCATGGACTAAAAGTTCAGGAATCAATGAGTTTTAAGGGTTATACCAATCATTTTCTCAAAATTTTGAGTATGCAGAGTCATCTAAGAAGCATCTGAAAATGGGAATGGAAAATTCAGAAAAGTATATGCACCAAAACTCTATTAGTTACTTTTGTTCCTAGGTTAAAATGCCACTAAAGCTAAGAAACCTAGCTCGCGTCAATGGTGATACACAACACCAATGTTATTATCTTCTATCCTTAGCTTTGGTTTTTAAATAACTTCACAAAAAGGTGATTGTGCAAAGTAGGGAGTCAATATTATACCCATTTATTTTACAATTAACGGTACAATTACAGTGAAAAAAAACAAATAAAATAAAGGTAAGATAACATAATCAGGCAAGCTTTCTTTGATAAAGCATGTGCCAAATCAAATGCTTCGTGCCTGACAAGGCCTAAGGCACCTTTGTCATCTGGCACGAAGCCTTATCACCCAAGTACACGGCTTGACAACACTGCCAAAAAACATACGTAGAACAATTGAAAAATCAAATGATAAAAGAATACCAGGATATTGAATTAGTGCCTGGGTTCCACCATTCTTCTCAAATATAGCAATCTTTTGGACCGCACCAAATGCAGAAAATACCTACAATAAGCAACCAGAAGAATAATATGTGAAACTTTTGAAACAATGAACCGGTATTTCCATGTTAATTAAGAAGCAGGATGTCTTACAGTGTAAAGAACATCTACTGTCACAGCATACTGCATATTTTCAATCGAAGCAAGTAGCACATTACTCTGAGGTTCTTGCTTTTTTCCATCCGGACCAACTACAGGCTGGAGATTACAACATATTAGTGACGATCACCACTAAGAAATAGATCAAGTGTTTGTAAATGAAAGCACTACCTGCATAAGTCCCTCCATTGCAGTTGGATTAACAGGAAGGTATGGATTGGTATAGTCCCTACAAAAATGTGCAAATAAAATCGGAAACTTTAAGATAATCATTACAAATAAAGTAAAAATGCAAAGCCCAATGTCAAATGCATATAACGGTAACAAAGTGACGCTACTGCAAATGAATATACAATATGAGAAAAGAATTGCGGATTCAAATACAGCAGCATCCTGATTAACAGAAATAACAGATAAGCAAATATGAGTTTCCAGTTGATTTGTATTATATAACAAAGAAACAAAAGCTTTCAAACTTTATTGATCAAAGACTCCAGTGTAATACAACCGACTCTCTAGTTGCTACCGTTCATTTTGGCCAACAGAAAGTGGTGAACAATTGGAGAGGTATTGTGAATTACATGAAGGATGATTTCTTTGGAGGATGCATTAGATCTCATGCGAGGTTACAAGTTGGGAATGGCAATTCGATTTTCTTTTGGAATGATACATGGTTGGGGGATTTTCCATTGAAAGTTCTTTTCCCTAGGATTTTTGCTCTGTCAACAAATCAAGGGGGTAAGGTTGCTGAATTTGGTAGTTTTGATTTGAATGGTTGGGAGTGGAATATTAAGACTAGGAGGAATCTATGCGATTGGGAAGTGGCTCAGCTGGTTGATCTATTGGACAAGCTCAATGTTATCAAGTTAAATGAATCTTTGGAGGATTGTATGCTTTGGGTTGGTGCGGGTGAGGGTTTGTATTCCGTTAATGCTTGCACGAAATCTTTCTACTCGGTGGATGAGGATAACTTTAGGTGGAACAAATGTGTTTGGCAAGGTCTGGTTCCTCCTAGAGTAGAGGTTTTCCTTTGGCAAGTATCACTTAATAAAGTAGCGGTTAGAGGGGAATTGAAGAAAAGGGGGGTTCCCTTAGGGGAGGACTCTCAATGCCCCTTTTGCAATCAAGCAGAGGAATCAGTTCAGCATCTGTTTATTTCCTGCCAGTTTTCCTGGGTACTATGGAACAGAATCATAGCCTACTGGGGTATCAAGTTAGCCTTACCTACTGATCCTTCTTCAATTCTAATTTCATGGTCTGTTCTTAGGCCATTTTCTAATATGTGGAAGTTTATTCCGGGGCCTGTTTTATGGTCGATTTGGAAGATGAGAAACGAAATTGTTTTTGAAAGAGGCAAGCTGGACACATCCTCATTGTTTTTCACAGTCAGGTTAAGGCTTGCGAAATGATTCCTAGCTAAGTATCCTTTATCCTCTATTCAAGTGGACTCTCTAATTGGTGATCCTTCATTTGCTGATAATATTTCAGCTTCTCTTGATTCGAACAGGCCTGTGGTTTACTGGAGTCCTCCTCCACTCGATTTTTTTAAGTTTAACGTGGATGGAGCAGTTAGTAGGGTTGGGTTGTTAGCAGGAATTGGGGGCATTCTTAGAGATTGGAATCGGATTAAATTGATGTCGTTTTCAGAAAAAATAGGGCCTACTCCTATCATTTTAGCAGAGTTAAAAGCTATCAAAAGAGGAATAGACATCTTTGTGTCATCAGAATGGGTATTGAAGGGAAGGCTTATTATTGAATCTGATTGCAAGTTAGCTGTGGAGTGGTTGAAATATCAGGAGTCAGTTCCACCTTTTCTTTTAAATTTTGTCAAGGATATTGCGGATGCGGTTTCTGAGTACGAGGTCATTGTGAGGTGGATTCCGAGAAGCTGTAATTGCGAGGCAGATTTGCTTGCAAAGGAGGGGATTGGGTAGTGGGCCACTTTTTTAGTACTGGGTTCGGAGGTTTTTTATCAAGGCGTTATAAGAGTGTTCTTAAGTTTTATGTATCTTAAAGGAGTGGTTTTAGTTTTATGTAATTTTTACATTATCAATATATTAAGGTTCTCTATTCCTCCTTCCCCTAGTAGGTTCTAACCTCATGGTAAGGACTACTAAGAAGGAGGTTTTTATGAGACCTACTTTTCCTATCAAAAAAAAGAAAGTGGTGAACAATTACATAAATGGACTAAGAGAAGCTAGGCCAATCACATTTTTATTAAGTGCTACTCAAATTACAACAATGAATATCATATCAATCAGAAATAAATTTTACAAATTACCCTTCCCCCACAATCAACTAACTTCTCATGTCAATTTACAATAAGCTCACCATCATACTTGATGACTTCAAAATACTATAAAAATACCAGCTAATAGAATAAATAATTAGCAAACACAAAGCAGTTGCTGGGAGTATCAACTCCAAAGATAAAGTTCCCAGTGGCGAACGCTAAACAAGCTTAAAAGCAATATTTAAACCTGAAATCAGATTAATATTACCACACTAGCATGTTAGAGGATACACGTTCTAGTCAATTACCGAAAAACATATTTGTATAAAGGGTGACTATCACTCATGGTACCACCAAAAGGCAATTCCATAATCGACATAAAACTTCAACTATGCTGAGATTTGCTTGAGCATTGTGCATTCAATATTTAAGAAAATTACTAAGCAGTCATGACAACACATATGTGTGCTGACTAACAGGCTTCACTAACATCCTAGATGCCAAAAGCATACACATTAAGTAACAACATATCCGATGCCACAATAAAAGTTTTGTAGTCATATTACTTGAAATCTCAGGAATAAACATGACCAAAACGTTGAATTTCAATGAGAAAACCACTTGGTTTTCATGGAACAGCTTGTACCTGCTCCGATGAGACTGGAACTTGATATTTAGATCAGTGTGTGCAGAATACGAGATACGCAGGTGACAAGAAGTAACATGATCTGGAAGCAAGTACCTAAATAATATCATGAAAAAAACATTAGCATGCAACCAAATTTTTTTAATTCTCAAACCATAGTACCATACATACACAATCAATATGAAGAGAATTAGATGATGCTAGAGAAATGAGAAAAATGTTTCCTGGTGTGGAAGGAGGAAGAAGATGCAAGGAAGCAGTACATACCTGGGAATACTTCTACCATCCAAGGCATTCCTCGCTGAAGAAGCAGTTTCAGCATCAGTGAATTGGATTAATGCCTGCCAACAATTGTCATAAACATGAACATCATATTGAAAAACATACAGATCCAAAAATATAAATCCAATTTTGCCATCTCACCTGGAACCCAGCAGCCTTTTCAAAAGTAGCAATTTTGTTAACAAAACCAAATGCCGAAAATACCTGAAACAAAATTAAATCAGAAACAAGTAGATATCACAAATACAAATGAGAACAGGACATTAGAAACTGTCACAAACATGGGTATAACGTAAAATCTTTATTAACAAATCCAAATGGACAAGAAATAAGTGCAGAATGACACCTGTGCATACATGCCTCAAGATAGACCTTAGAAAGGAGTATGACGTACATGATAATATTTCCAAACTGTCTCCAACAAAGGAATACATATAAGGGGCATAACCATATGTGATTCAGCTGGCTTCGATAAAAAAATGCTATCTCAATATATGTAAAAGAACAAGAAAAGATAACAATTTACTTCATTTCAAATATATAAGAAGCAGCCCTGTGCTCTCCTATTAAAAAGCATATTCCTTAAAGTACAGGATTTAAGAACATCATCTCTCATCAGTCGTATAAGAAATAACATACAAAAATAGAAGTGATACTTCAAACATGGTAGTTCACAAGATTTTGACCGAACTAAAGTAGGCCACTTCTAGACATAGAAATTCAAGATAACTTCATTTAACCATACAAATATGCTACTTAATCTAGAGCACTTGAAGCAAAAAGAGGCTTCAAAATTTCTAGAGAGCCAATTCTTTTAGCAGCAATAGAATAGAGACTCTGTAACAATTGATGGCGTTTATTTGAGAAATGCATGCACCAGTAATAAGCATTACCAAGTGAATCGTCTCAATGGTCACATCATTAGCTTCCACACCCTCAATGGTAACTAGCAAAACATTTCCAGGGGTATCTCCAGGACTCTGTTGTGTGACAATTTCATGTCTGTTTGAATATTGAATATATACAGTTTTCCACGAACCTGTGCTGGCTCTGATGATGAAGCATAGTATGAAACCATCGAAATAGCCTGATTTAAGTCTACCTGAAAATAAAAGTAACATAATTGAGTAACAGAAAAACATAACTGCTCAGCCTTTAAATATTCTCTAACTTTCACTTGTGAAATTAACCCATTGAAATTCAAACTGAAAAAAGAAGAATAGAAGTAGAACCCAAATGATAAGTTACCCTTGACAAAACAAAATAAACTATCATCCAAGAAAATTCAAAATCCAACCTGATTGGTGGTGAAGTTAACATATCAAAGTTTACACTTTCTTTTTTGAAGATTCTAATATGATTACAAGGTAGTGTTTGTGTCCGATTTGAAATATGGATAAACTCACGCACATACCGGCAGACAAAACTGTTCGAAACCGGGTCACCTAGGAAAAATAACATTCCCTTTACACTTTCAAATGTGAACAAAAGCATCAGTTCCCCATCCCAATTCACCGCCAAATTAAAAATTAATTACAACACTTTGCAATTCTGCAATTAACCCATCAAATTTACATATCAAAATATTTAAAAAATCAGCAAAAAAATCAAAATTTTTCCATGAAATGTAAAGAAAACAAATCTCACAAAAAGAACTCATACGTTGACAATTTGAAGGAACACACTGAAATTTACACTAGAAAATCAAAATCCCAAAAGAGTAGACAACCAATAGTTGACTTCCCTTACCTAACACAAATTGAACTTTATTTTTCGTCAACACAAAGCAATCCATAAACATAATAAAGAACTTTTTAAAAATGGAAGGATTTAGAAGCTTACAAATTCAACAAAAGCTTGGTTCCGATTGGCGCCGACATTGCACTTAGTGTTAACGATCTTCCCGAAGGGTTTACAAAGCTCGATGAGTTCCTCTTCCGAACACTCCCATGGGAGATTACGGAGATGCAGGACCTTCGATGGCGTCTGGGTATAACGGAATTGAGGTTGGCTTGAGGTTGACATCTAGGAATTCTGAGGAAGGGTGTTTGATTTGACAGAAAATACGGGAATTTTCTCAAGAAACTTGTAGTATTCTTGAGCGACGAGGAAATCTGGGAGTTTTGTTTAATTGATGAGGATATTTTCTCGACAAAAATAAATCTGGTCAAAAGTGAGAATCTGTGGTCCAAATTTACTAAATTACGCCTCTTCTTTTTTACTTTTTTCGATTGACGGAACAGCGTATAGGATTTCTTTTGGATAAACTAAGGTTTCAGTCCCCCATCTATTCTAGTGTTATAATTTTGATCATTCAATTATTTTTTAAAAAGTCATCTTCAACCTTACATATTGGTCACCTAACATTAAAAACTAACGATGATGTTTACGAATCATCAGTAATGGAGTCAGCATGTGTTGAAGGGTGTCAATTGACACCCCAAAAATTTATACACACTTTTTTGTCCATATAAATTATATATATAATATAAAAGAACAAGATGACCTCTTTTAGAAAAGTTTTGACACATTTTCAAAAGGAAATTGACCCGTATTTTAAAAAATTAATAATAAAAATTTTAAAATTCAATTTTTTTCACTTAATTTTTTATTCGTATAATTTTTAAATTTGACACAAAAACTTTTCTAGCTCTATACCTTTACGAGTCATTATAGGGTAATGTCACATCATCAAAAAAAAAAATCTAAAAATTTCACGTAACATTTATTTATTTTCAATGACGGATGACTAAAACGTAATGTCAGACATGATTTAAAAAAATAGTTTTTTAATTAAAATAGGCCTGTAGAAATATGTGAGTAACTAAATATGTATTTTATCCTCTCTTTTTTACCGCTATTTAAAAAATATTTGTAAAATTAGTAGGAGAAAGTGAATAGGAATAAGATTATTTGTTTATTTATTTACTGGAAATCTGCATAACCGTTATCCCTTTCTCTCGAGCTCATATTAGCCCCATATTAATTAAAAAACAAGTATTTAAATTATATTTGTATATTATTTAGGTGTTTATTTTTATGTATCTAAATTGTTTTCTTTTTCTATTTAACGTTTTAAAAAGGAAAATTTGTATGAAATGGTACTTACAAAAAAGGACTGAAATCTAAGGAACAGTTAAATTATGTCTTTAATTCAAAAGACTTGAAATTCTACCTTTGGCCTTGAAATGAGTCAATTTTTCCTTAAAAACCAGTTAGTTGGGGTTTTAAGCTAAGAACCGGAATTTATTTCATTTTACAATCTGGTCCCTAAATGGTAATGTTTTAAAATTATTCTATTTATTTTCACCCCTATTTCTTTTGTGTCATGTCTCTTGTAATCTCTTTTTTAATCATAGGCTTAATACAAAAATAAGTGTTTAAAATATATTATAAATTATTTGTAAGTGTCTAAAGAATATTTTTTTTCTCAAAGTAGGTGTATCATGTTTCTAAAGTTACTCACCTAAGTGCATATGCATAACAACCGTTAAAAAACTGTTATATAACTAATGTCATATATATATATATATATATTAAAAATTTTATTTTAGAAAAATAAAATATTATTAAAAAGTACTCATTTTTTTGTGAAAAAATAATCTCGTTTATTCGGTGATAAATTTACCCCTTCCCAAATAAAATCATATCATAGTATGAACATATATGAAGGCCTCCTCTACCCCAAAGTTAGAATTATTTTAGTCAACATCAAATCTTCCCATATGTGGTGTTGGGATTAATTTTAAGGTTATCAACTTAGAGGTTTAGAGTAATTACAAGGACGATGATCAATTAGTAAGTAAGTTTGGACAGGTGGATGATCTTTTGATGGAGACGGTGGTTCAAGATGGTCAATGAAGACTAGAAATAAGGTTCGAAATTAGAGAAATTTTGATTTTTTTTATTTTTTTAAAAATTGGGCATTAAAAAGAATAATATTTTAAGTTTTCTAATTAAATATTTTTAGGAAAATATAAACAGTATATGTGTTAAATAATGAAGATTTTTAACGATAATTAGGTCGTAAACACTCAAAAATAAAAAATAATATTAAAACATTAAACACTTGGTTTTGAAAAAATATTTAAACAATAAAAGTATATAAATATAATTTGATCAGTTATTTTCACATTAAGTCTCAACCCAACAATATATATATATATATAATAATAAAGCCAGAACGGTCAAACGAAACCCTAGGGAAAAAGACCCCAAGAACAATTCACAAAACGAAGAAAGAAATTCGTCTTTCGTCCCAAAAAATCTGTCTTTAGCCTTTTCTTTTCTTTCATTTATTTAAAATCTCGTCGTTTACACGTTGAGAATCAACATCAATTATCGGGTAAAACCCCAATATCTTTTGGCAATTATTTCCCCTTTGATTGCTCTTCTTTAATTTCTTTTTTGTACTTTTAGTCTCTCTTTTGATAAGATCTACGTGTATAGCTGTTGTTTATTATCTTTTTCTATTATTTCACAGCTGAAATTATAGGTATTTTCCCCGTTGGCTTCAGCTTTATTGTGTTGGATGTGACGCATTATAGTTTATTTATTGAGTCTATTTTTTCTGTTATTTTTTTCGAGATTAATTATATGTATGCCGTTCGAATTTGTGGCTTTGATTTGATTTTTATATTCTTTCACGTTACCGAGTCTTTCTAATACTGAGTTTCTCTTGATTATCTGTTTATATTAGTTTTGGATGGGTGATTTTCAGCGGGATTTTGATTTCTTGTAGAAGATAAACTTGTAGATCAAAGTTGACATGAGTTGGTTATTTTTCTTTGAATTTGCCTATTTGGAAAGCTGATATATGTTAGGATTTATGCAACTGTTTTGTTTTCAATGCTGTTACTGATACTTTTTCCATTTGCTTCAGTTTATATGAACGAATGCTTGGTGCCTAGTATTTATTCAAAGTTGAAACATTATTTTTATGTGTGAAAGTAATTTTGAACATATTGCTGTTCATTAAGGTGAATATTTTTATCCTCTAAAAATATGTATATGTTTCTGTCTCTAGACATTTTTTTTGTTCTTTTTGTTTGTATAAAAAAGAATTTGTAAAAACAACAATCAAGTGGAAATCTATTGTCATATGAATTATGATTTGATGATTGAAAAATGAAAATATATCACTTTACTACCTGTTGATTAGGTCTGTTGATGAGCTTTTGTGCTGGTGCTTACATTTTGGATGGTTTGATCCTCAAGATTGGTTCAGTTAGTAAGTCTTGAAATGTTTTGCAATTGTCTTGGAGCCAGGTATTTATTTTGCTGATAATAATGGCGGGTCAGAGGAATAGCTATGTGAAGCGGGCTCATTCTCAGTCTGATAATTCTGAGAATGGATCATATAAGAGGAGAAATGCAGGTGATGACAGGGAACAATTTGTTATTGGCTCAGATGATACCGTCTATCGGTATTTGTGCCCTGCGAGAAAGATAGGAAGCATTATTGGAAGGGGAGGGGAGATTGTTAAGCAATTAAGGGCAGACACCAAATCGAAGATTAGAATTGGTGAGTCAGTTCCTGGTTCCGAGGGGCGTGTGGTAACTATCTACAGCTCTAGAGACGAGACAAATGCCCTTGAAGATGGGGACACTTTTGTTTCTCCTGCACAAGATGCTTTATTCCGGGTGCATGACAAAGTTGTTGCTGAAGATCTGCACAGTGATGAAGATTTTGAAGGCCGCCAAATTTCTGCTCGGCTTCTTGTATCTTCTGATCAGATTGGATATATCATAGGAAAGGGTGGACAGATTGTTCAGAACATACGTAGTGAAACTGGTGCCCAGATTCGCATTCTTAAGGATGATTTACCTTATTGTGCCTTGCCTTCAGATGAACTTGTACAGGTAATTTGACTATTCAATTTGTGGTAGTGTTTTAGATTTTGCTGATTTGTTCCACTATATCCTCTCATTTAAAATATATTTCACACCATACATTGATACAGGAAAAGGTTCTTCGGAGAAGAGTCTTAGTTTATTAAAGAGATTTTTACTTGTGGTTAGGGTCAATGTTTGGACGCAAACTTTGTTGTCTTTAATTGCTGAAGTCAACAATTCAGTATTTAACCATTCAGTCTTGAGTTCGTCAATTTATGAATTTTACTCCTAGTCTTTTGTGCTTCTATTTTTGGCATGCATCAGATATATTTTTAACTCTGTCCTGATAATTTTACTCTATATTGTTTGTTACCTGTAACATTGATAGTTTTTCTTCTTCTTCTTCTTCTTCATCTTATTATTATGTTAACAAATGGTTGGTTTGTTACACTTCTAATTTGCTTTTGGCTTTAGATATCTGGGGAAGCTGCTGTTGTGAAAAGGGCTCTGCATCAAATTGCATCTCGCCTTCATGAGAATCCTTCACGAACTCAGCACTTGCTTGCTTCTGCTGTGTCCAATGCATATCCTGCTGGTGGTGCAATGCTTGGTCCTTCTGCTGGTGCCCAGGTTGTAGGGTTAACTTCATTGGTTGGTCCATATGGACGATACAAAGGTGACACTGGAGAATGGCCACGCTCCATGTACTCAGCTCCAAGGGATGAGAAGTCATCAAAAGAATTTTCTCTTCGTTTGGTTTGTCCAACTGCTAATATTGGAGGTGTGATTGGCAAAGGTGGTGCCATAATCAACCAGATCAGGCAGGATTCAGGTGCAGCGATCAAAGTAGATAGCACAAGTACTGATGGAGATGATTGCATAATAACTATATCAGCTAAAGAGGTAAGCTTTTTAATATGTTTATGTCTTGTGGAAGTATCTGTGCCTGTGCCTTGTGCTAGATTTGATGATATCCTAATCTTGTGTTGTATTAGTTCTTTGAGGATACATTTTCACCTGCTATTGAAGCATCTGCACGGTTGCAACCTAGATGCAGTGAGAAGATTGAAAGAGACTCTGGAATTATATCATTCACAACCCGTTTACTTGTGCCAACTTCACGTATTGGCTGCCTTATTGGTAAAGGTGGAGCTATTGTAACTGAGATGAGAAGGATTACAAAAGCTAATATCCGTATCTTGTCAAAGGAAAACCTTCCAAAAATAGCATCTGAAGATGATGAGATGGTTCAGGTGCAGTACCATTGGTGCTTTTATAGGATTTTCTTAATCATTTCTGTGTATTTGTATGTTTTTCAATTAACAGGAATGGAGAGTAAACATTGCTGGTTTATATGTATTATCAGATTTCTGGAGACCTTGATGTTGCTAAGGATGCCCTGGTACAAGTAACAACGCGGTTAAGAGCCAATCTTTTTGATAGGGAAGGTTCTGTTTCTGCATTAGTGCCAGTCTTGCCATATCTTCACATGCCAACTGAAGGAACAAACAGCTTGAGTTATGAAAGTAGAGAGGGCAAGAGACATGGGCGTCTGCATACTTATTCTGGTGGTTATGGCTCCAGTGATTTAGCTGCTAGTGACAGCTATGGAAGTTATGGTGGCCTCCAGGTATTTCTTTACTTTTACTGTTTTATAGTACCTTAGGCAGGTGAAGTACAAAAATATAATTTGTTTGTTATCCCAGTTATCAAGTGAATATTTTAGTGCCTTAGCTTGTTCCCTTCCATATTGTTCTTAATATAGTTTTTTAGTGTTTCAGCTTTCCCATTTTGCTTACATTGTTGCCTCTTTTTCTCTCTCGCCGTGCTGATAATGAATAATTATGATTATTAATATTATTTGTAGATTGGTAATAGTTCCAGTGCTTATGGAGCTTATTCTTCAGGGCGTGGTGGTCCTGGGTGAGAATAATTTCTTTCCTTAAAAGAACATTTTTGTTGTTCATATTATTGTCATGGATGCCAATGTAGGAAAAATGCATGGGGCTGAGGAAGTGATTGCTCTTTTACAAACATCACATTTAAATATTTGAACTTCATGGCATAAAGTTTTCTTCAAGGGAACAATGCCAGTCTAAAATTTGTTATTTCTCAAGCATGTCTTTAGGTCTTTTGGTTTTGATTAGGTTGGTACATGCACACTCTATTAGGATTCTTCAATATTCATCATTAACTTCTCTTACCAGGTTATCAAGCCATAACCCTGTTTCCCGGCGCTAAAATCACGGTTACTAAAATTCTGTGAATTGGTACGTTCAGATAGATTAGAGTTTTCTAAGTATTTTTTTGTCTATTTCTATAAGTGGCAATTCTCTGATTTGGACCAATACATACTAGTGTATAGCCTATCCAATCTCCCCAATTACAGATCTGATGCTCGTTTTTTCCCTTTGTTGCCATTCCAATCCCATTAAAACAGCTGGTTTATGAAGCCTGAAGCCAGCCTACTGCTTACTTTGCTGAAGCCTGCCTAAACCTGAAGACCAGATGAACCATGGTTTGACATACTCATGGCCCACCCTGTTGCAACTACCTAGAAGGACCAAATATATGTGAAGATCTTACTATTCTCTTTGAAATTTTCCATGTCCATGACACCAAAAACACCAAGCTCTGTTATATGTGCTCCCCAAGAACCTAGTTAGCCGGCATGCTTGTTGCAGACTTTTATTTCCTTATTTTGTTGTTTCTGCTTTTTAGTTTGCATTTGTCTAGAGGTTCTAAACCTTGTACCTTCTTCCATCCACTGGCAGTTGTACTGAGAGTGCTGAGTTTATTATCTGACATTTGTCTTCTTCATTTCCTTAATTTCGCTGGTTGTCTTAATTTATGATTGAATCTTATCCTCAGCTTACCCAGTTTACCCCGATACGTAGCGGTGAAGACATAAACTGGAATACAGGCATTTTCATTCAATTTTATTAGCATCCAAATCAGATTAATGGTCCTTGTGTCTTCATATTGTCCCTTAATCAAGAAGTCCATTGGTATCAACTTAACGCTATTGAGGGATAGATTCTTGAAAACATGATTACTGAAAAACTTGAAGAGTACCGATTATTTTTCACTTTCCCCCGGCTTAAACCATTTCCTTGAGCATGTAATATAAATTCTGAGTTATACTGTAGAATTTGGTGATAGTCATGATATCTTACTATGGCTGGTAGGATGGGAAAAGGAAAGAAATGGGTGGAAAGTTTTCCGATGCATCCCTTTGTTTTCTAAGATTAAAATGGGTGTATTTGCAGCTTGGACAAGAAAACCCTTCCTATTTAAGTTGATCATTATGCTTCTTTGTTTTCCATCCTTTATGTCAAACACAAGAAAGGAAAAATAACTTTCTTCCCCCTTTTTACCTTACCATTTTTCCGTTTCTATTTTCCAGCCATGCTAAACATGGTGTTTATGGTTCTAACATGGCATCTAGTCATCAATGTTTATGGTTCCACTCATTAACAAACGATATATGCATGGCATTGTTTAGTGGAAAAAAAGCTAGTTTAGGCTACCAATGGATTTCTTAATTGAAGGACATTATAAGCATGGGAAAGGACTATGTATTGTTGTCTTCTACGGTGCATGTTTTTTAATTATCTCCGGCACAAAGACCTCAAATGAAAGGTAAGAGTTTATTCTTTTTTCAATCGTTGTTGTATAACTTGAGAGAATGAAGGAGCTCATTGAGGTTTTTGCAACACGCCAGTAACTGAGTTGCTTAATCTTCCTTTGGTTGCGTTGTGTATATTCTTTTATCAATATTGTTGGACTGCATAGCTACGGTTGGACATATTTGCGGGTACTGGTATGTATCCGATATGTTTGGTTTGATTTTTCAAGTTAAGGGTCATAACCCCTACCCTTTTGGAAATGTGTTGGATATGGGTATTTCAAGAAAAATGAAGAATCAGAGTAACATAGCTACTTATAATGTTATATGAGAAACTGATTTGGTGGGAGGTTCTGAGTATCATTGATACAAAAATTGGTGTAGTTTCTTTTTATTTTATACCTATGGAAGTAAGTGCTATGTTGGAGAGTTGAATAATTCGAGTGTGTAATATCTGAAACCATTTTATTTTTATTCTAAGTTTCGGGTAAGAGGGATTCGAACCGGCTGAGTTGGAGAATGCATACACTTGGCCTAAATGACGAGGTGCATAATATCCTTTTTTTGGTTTGCATGAGTTTGCTTTGTGTTTTAATCTGCTTTGTATATAACGATTTTGGAGTCATTTAGTCTACATTCTTACTGCTGCAATTACCATATTCTGGTCTTGATTGTTTACCATATTCTTACTGCAGGCATTTCTATAGTTGGATTCAATGCTTTGTTTTAAACATATACTGTTGATTTATTTGAATTTGGAGCTGCCGACACTTCTATAGTTCGATTCAAACCTCCCTGCCCCCCTTGTTCTAACTCATGCTGTTTTACTGTTGATGTATTAGTCCTCCATTTAGAATAGAGGCGTTAGGCGATAAGAGAACAGATTTGCAGGTGTTGGGATTTGAAACTTGAGTTGCATAATGTAACTTCTTAAAGGATGATTAAATGACTCAATCGAACCGAGTTCGGTGTAAACCTCCTTGCTCCTTGCTTGGTCTAGTTGAATGGAAAGCGCATGGTGGTTCGATTATTCTAACGCATCCATCCTGTTGAACTTTCAGACAATATGCAAAAGAACAAAGCCACGGTGAGAAACAGTTAATGCAGCAGGCATACCATGTCCTCCACAGAAACCCGCACTTACAAAGCCGTACCAGTGAAAGAATGTCGTGGTTTAGGGATAGGTGAAGTTATAGATGTTGCAGTTAGAGGCTCACAGCTTATACGGTTTGATAGTCTCGTCTTGCGAGTGTAAGAACTTAAGTTCGAATCTTGAGCGACATTGAATTTAGATCGACTTCTTGACTAAAATCTTTCAGACAAAACCCCTTACAAGGAGCTGTTGGGAATTGATTGGAGCAAGGGAAGGTGTTGTGAATGTAGATCTACATGATTAAAACATGATAGGAGTGAGGATTAGATCGAGTTAAGTGAAAATGTTTAAGTTGAATTAAACATACTTGTTTAAGTGAAAAGGTTATTCTAGATTTAATATTAAAGAAATTGATAAATTTAAAAACAAATTGACGGTTCAAGTATTATTAGTCATGTTATCAAAATTTGAGTATCACATTCGATATTAAAAAAAAGTACATGTACCACATTAGAAGGTTTGTTAAAATATTTATACAAATTAGATATTTTATATAGTACAAGTATCATATTGAAAATTATATATATATATATATTACATTAAATATAAATACAAAGATTCTAAGGAGAATAACGAGTCCCTTACCCCCGAGTTCAATTGATTCTTTTTCAAGGAAAGAAATTGCACTATTGGCTAAAAAAACTTATTGTAAGTGATGATTACATCCAATAGAATATTGCAAACGAAAAGCAGTTACAGAATAAAAAACCTCAGTTCCAATCTAAATCGGCAGATTCTAACTATTGTTCATTATTATTATTAATAACAAAAGCCCTGCCGGTTGTCGTAAGTTCCAACATCAAAAGAAACAGATCTCAATCCAATTGTCGTAAGTTCTCAGAGAAAAAGAGAAGCAACAAGCTTTGGGGTTTTTGAGACAAGAATGTGTAGACAAAATCTGGGTTTAGTTCTGATAATCCTTGGATTAATGTTGGAAGCAGAGTTTGGGGAATCAATGAGGTTTGAGTTGGATTCAGGACAAACCAAATGTGTTTCCGAAGATGTTAAGACAAATGCACTGAGTGTCGGCAAATACTCCATTGTCAATCCGGATGATGCTCATCCTTTGCCTGATGCTCATCCTTTGTCTGATGCTCATCCTTTGCCTGATGCTCATAAACTCACTGTCAAGGTATGTCCCCAGCCAATATTTCTTTTGTTTTTTGAACTTTTAGTGTGGTTTTGTTTTAATGTTTGGAGATTGAATTTGGTTTGAAAAGTTTAAGGTTGTCTGAATCTATGGTAGAAGTTTCAAATTGAGTAATAGAAACACCTAATTGTTCTTTCTCAAGTGTGAAATACAAATTATGCCTATGTTATTCGGATTTGGGTGAGAATGCTAGATTATATATATATACCTCCAGAAAATATATCTGCAGTTGAGATTTTAGAACATCTTTGGAATATAGGGTTTTCGAAGTCTTTCACTTCTCGATACTTACAACTCTTTAATATAATATCTGACATGTCCTATGTGATCTGTCAGAACCAAAATTAATTAACAACTAACCACATCAATCGAGTTTTATTTATCGTGCCAACCTAGGAATAACCATCATGGTTACATAAAGGTTACTATAAAATCTCCTGATTTTGACAGATTTGAACCCTCTTGTTCATTTGTCTCTTTCAACTTCCTTATGAAAAGTGAAAACAAAGGACTTTGATACAAGTCAACAGTCGTATGATCATCGACTGCGACTCTCTATATCATATGTTCTTATCAACAAATGATCAATATTTTTCATGTTTTCCCATAGTTTTAGAGGATAATTCTTAGAGGTTGTATTCTCATATCTATGTATGAGGTGTGAATATTGCAGACTCTATTTCGAGGGTGAGTGTCGAATACAAATATACTTGTAAGGTTAAATTTTTTCAAGTTTATATATATATATATATATATATATATATATATATATATATATGAAAGATTCTTAGAGGTTATGTAACATCCCAAATCAGGGTCAGTGACTAAATTGCAAATTTTGTAAACTAGGTGCTCGATTTCGAAATAAGTTAAAAGTTCATGGATTAATTGAAGAAAGTTGATGTTGGATTTAATGATTAAGTTTGGAAATATTAAGGGTACTATGGTAATTTTTCAGGGAATAATTTTATTTCCCTTTATAAAGGGTAATAAGCGTAGGAAGAAGAGTCCAGAGCATTCTTCAGTCTTCTTCTCCTCTCAACCGTGAAGCCTGGTATAAGGTAAGTGGGTCTTTAGTTGGTTAATTCTTTCGTTTTAAAGCTTGTTTGATTCTTGGGATATTAAGAAAGATTAAGGAAAGCTTTAGGTGGCTTAAACCTCAAAGATTAACAAGTTATGAGAAATTAAGAAAAATGAGTTTTTAAGTGAATTTTTGATATGGAAGTAGATAATAGATTGTGAAGTTGAATTTGACTTGTCAAGGGTTAAATTAAGAAGTATGAAGTGTTAGAATTGGAATTAGAACACATTGAAAATTTGGTATGATTTTGAATCTCATGGAAGATAGGATTTTGAGGTTTAAGATGAAATAAATGAATATAGATTGGTTTAAGTATGTGTACTAGAGTTAAGAATGAAAAGGGGATGATATATGAAGTGTTTAAGTGGAAATGAAGTAATTTTCGGGTTGAAAATATGATTTCTGGGCAAGGGGAATTGGTACCCATTCAAGGGGAACCGATACCCCTTCAAACGACAAATTTCCAGAATGTCATGAGGGAATCGATACCCCCTCAGTAGGGAACCGATTCCCCCTAAAGGAAAATGGGAATATTGGTTTAATAAGTTCGTTTAAGCTGCTAGTATCTAATTAAAAGGTGTAGGTATCTAATGATTACCTCGAAATGTACATTTATGTAGATTCTACGCATAGAGAAATTCCGGAACGTTTGGCAAGTAAGATCGATCAAGGGAAAGATAAGAGATTGGAATTGACTAGTGAGGCCAAGTGAGTGCATATTCAATAGTATATGATGTGCAATGGGAATAAGACTTGCGATGAGTCTATTTCCTGAAGTGTTACACATGAATGCATGATTAAAGGCATGAGTTGAATATACATGTATGTATGCTTGAGTATATGGATTGATTTGTTCTTTTATGTGTTAGATGATAAAGTATAAGTAATTACATAAGAAATGTTATGAATTATATGAGATATAAACTATGTGATCATAGTAAAATATAATTATTACTATATGATAAGTGAAATAAGATGGATAACATTGATCTATAGGATGAAGTGAGAATAGTACACTAACTAGGAGATTTGAACATAAATGATAAGATGAACATATAAGATAAGCTAGATGGGAAGGATTCATATGTTTAAATAAAACTATAACACATGGGTTGTATGATAGAAAATTATGAAGTTATATGAGAAGATTATAGGAGTTATATGAAATTGAATTAAGTAAACAGATTAGATCATATATAGAGAAATAATAGAAGTGAGATATGTTTATAAGTCTGCCCTAGATGAATATGAATACGAAATATAAGAGTGCTATATGATTTATATTAGGATAATCTTGAGGATATATATATAGATAGATATGAAATGAAATGAAATGAGTTATATGAATACACAATTATGTGATGAAATGGTGGATTACCGAACATGTGAATATATATATATATGTCTAAGAGAAGGCATAAGATTAAGATATAAACAATGTGACTATAAGTGTATGTGCTCTAAGTGATATGACTTATAGATATTTCCACTATAATGTTACATGATATGTTATGTATGTTAAAGGAATTATGTGATGGTAAAGAATTGATATGAAATATATGTGAAAACAAGTATATGTTATGAGACAAAACCTATGATTATAAGCTACGTGAAAGTGTTCCTATCTTATATGAAGTATATGATCATATGTAAACAAGATATGATGAGTATGTGACATGTGAATTATATGGAAATGATCTAGTATAAGTGAACTACGTGACTATGTGATAATATGAAAAGAAGCTATGTGATAAGTGATATGTGAAAGTGAATTACAAGTTATGTGAATATTTGAAATGAAATAAATGATAACGCCCATGTTATGTGTCATGAGAGCTAGGGGTATAGTTGGCATGCCAAGAGTCGAGGGTCTACGCGGTTCTTCGAGACATATGTATATTCTTTGGAACATGTGTGAAGTCTAGAAAGACACATACTTGATCCCTAGCATATGTATATGATTCTTAAAGAATTCTATGTGGTCCTTATGGACATTATTATATGGCACTACGGTGCAATTCTATACGGTTCTTCGGGACATATGTATATTCTTTGGAACATGTGTGAAGTCTGGAAAGACACATACTTGATCCCTAGCATATGTATATGATTCTTAAAGAATTCTACGTGGTCCTTATGGACATCATTATATGGCACTACGGTGCAATTCTACGGGGCACTTCGGTGCATTTATACGAGCTGTGGTGACAGCATAGTGCACAACCTCTATAGACTCACATATCGATAGTTCTCACATATGTACATGGGCTAATCCAGAGATATGAACAAATATAAGTTAGTGGTATGATAAATGCTATAGAAATGATATGATGTTGTGTGTATAGTGTTTGATTGAAAAAGTATGTGATTATGATAAACTGTTAATGATGAATTATGTGTATGTATGTATTTACTACAATTAATCTGATATGATTTTATACAATATGAAAAATGCATGGAATTGCTATAACATGATAGAACAGAACATGCATGTATCAATATATGTTTTAAAGTGCATTATAAGTTGTTATGCCTCACTAAGTCTTCGACTTAGCGTGTGATTGTTTCACACGTAGGTTTCGAGAAGAGTAAGGAGTGATGCGGAGCAAGACAGGTCAGTTTTCCTTACCAAAAGATCAGATCAGAAATAGTTGACAAAGTATGTATTTGGTTATGTATAAAGTGTTGGCATGTAATAAGTCATTAAGTACGAGCACTCTGATAAAGTCTTTATTTTGATTTAAATAAAGTTTTAAATTTCCCGAGATTTTTCTTAAGAGTCAAGGTTTGAAAAGTCAATGTGACACTTCGGACTCGTATCCGGGTCGGATACGGGTTGGGGGTGTTACATTTAATGGTATCAGAGCTATGGTTTAGCCGATTCTCGGCATAAACCGAAGTCCAAAATGTCATAAAAGGTGTACATGCCAACATAGATTGAAAAATTTCTGATCTGATAGTGTAAGGAATACGTTGTGTAACAACTCGGAATAAAATTTAGAGAAAAAAAAATTTAATTAAGTAATTTGGCAAAATTTGAGGATTAAATCGAAAGTTTTCAAAATTTTAGGCCATTTTAGAAGTTAAAGGAAATTTAGGGACCAAGCCCTGCATTACTCCTTTTAGTGTCGGCAGAAAAGTTCATTTAAGCGTATGAATGGTTTTCTGTTTTCAAAACAGAAAACAATTGTGAAATTTCTCCTCCCGCACTCTACTTCAAAGCCGATTCCGACTCCGTCCGAATTCCGATCGTTGTTTTGAAACCACCGTTGTGTTCATCATCGAGCGAGGAACAAACCCTTCAAATTAATTGAAGCGAAACGCGGCCAAACGTCGGGAATTTCCAGTCAAAGTAGCGACGGTTTTGTTAGCTCTATCGCCGAGGAAATCTTAAATTCACCGCTGATCGTTGCTCCGTTTACGACACCTCCCGCACCATCGTGTTCCTTGTGCCGTTCCGAGTTCACCGGTGTCAACCTTGTCCGCCGTAGACGGCGGCGCGTGAGGAGGTGGTGCAGTCAAAGATTCGGCCGATTTGAAATCGAGCTCTCCGCCGTTCAAAAATTTGAACCGATCGTTGTAAGTATCTTGAAATCGCTCAAATAATTTTTAGAAATTTTTCCGGGATTTTTAGGGCCCCGGAGGACGCCTCACGCGCCACACGCGCCGCCGCAGGGCGAGTGGCTGCTGGAAACCGGTTTAACCGGTTTTCAACCGGTTCTGACCGGTTTGACCGGTTTCAACCGGTTCGAACCGGTTTGACCGGTCTGAATCGGTTTGACCGGTCCGACCCGACCCGACCTTTGACCCGACCCGACCCGACCGTTGACCCGACCCGACCCGACCGTTGACCCGACCCGACCCGACCGTTGACCGTTGACCGTTGACTTTCTTTGACCAAAACTTAAAATGGCTTTGACCGAGCATTAAACGACCGTTAATCTTTTCCGAGTATACCTATCCTGATAGTTTTCGACGTGCCGAATCCGTTTCCGTGGTCCGTTTTGTCAAATTCGAATCCGAAGGTCTCCAAATCTACGGTCAAAGTGGTTGACTTTGACTTTGACCAAGAATTTGAATTTTCGAAAAGTCATACTTTATGTTTTTCGACGCCCTGATTCCGATTCCGTAATCCGTTTGGCCAAATTCAGACTCGAAATACCTCAAATTGATAGTCAAACCCAAAAAAATGCGTATATACTTAAGAAGTTTAGCTTTGAACAATTAAATAGGATTTGAGACTGATAAATATTATTGTTTGAAGGTACAAGAGACTCTCCGGATCGTTCGACAGCTCGACCCAGCTCTTCTAGATCAGTTAAACCACGTGTGCCAGTATTTACCCGTTCGAAAACTGTAGCAGAGCGTGGTGAAACCAGCAATCAGTAGATTTGTTATTTGAATCTATTGTCGAGGTGTGTTCCCTACTTGTTATTGAACTGTTTTATTGGTTTTAATACGTGGTACACCGAATTCATTGGCTATTGTTTTATGGATGCACCAATTTAATGTGACAATTTATGGAATATGGCTGCTATCTAATTTTGTTTTGAAATGGTATATGATTACCATGTTTTGGATTTATGGAGTTTATGTCACGGTGCAATTGAATTTTGGAATTGAAATACGATGGAATAGCTCTGATCAAGCTAACTGGGCCTAATGTGACTCTTGAGGGCCCCAAGATGTTTCATTAGGTCGGCTTTCCTTTGCTGTGTGCTTAGGGTAAGCTATATGGACTTATTGACTTGGGCTTAAGGATACAAGCTTCAGAGCCTATCCTTAAGTCGGCTTTCTTTTTGCTATGTGCATAAAGTAAGCTATATGGAAAATAATTTTGGGAACTACTGATGTGTACCAGAAAAGGGTTTAAACTATGATTTTCAAAAAGTTAAACTCTTTTACGAATTTGTGAGATTACTGGAATATGATTTGTACCTATTGTGATTTATGGAAATGTTGGGACACACTGAGCCTAGCTCACCTTTTGAAAATGTTTTCCCCTTTCAGATACTGTTGGGTAGATACCTTGGTTCGAGCACTTGGAGGATCAACATATCTCTTGAAGTAAATCAGATTGTAATGTTTTTATCTGTCAAGTTTACTTTATTTTGGTGACATGGACCTTATTTTAAAATATCGGATTTTATAATGATAACACTTTTGCTACTACTGCTCGGTTTATTGTGATTTTGAATTTGAAGACATGTTTTACATTAAATTATTATTTATTTGTACTATATTTACAAGTTGGATTTTGATAGTATAAATTGTTTATAATTTCATGTTTTTATAATGTGATTTTATATTGATTGAATAACGGTTGCGAAAAATGTCTTTAATAATTATAATGTGATCCACTAGACTTAGTCGAAACGCATAGGCCGGGTCTAGGGGGTTACATTTATTGGTATCAGAGCCAGGTTTTTAACCCTCGGACTGTGTATGAGTCCACATTGAAAATACGGTTTTGAAATATTTTACAAAACGAGTTACTAAGGCCATGTCACAAAGTTATTAAGATTTTAACTATGTTTGAGACTCCAAGTGCTTATCTAACCCTAAGTTTTATCTTCTGTAGTAAACTTGAGATCCATCAAAATGAGTGCTAGACGTAGTCGTCGAACTAGCCGTGGACGAGGTCGAGTGGCTAGATTCGCAGATCCGATCGATGAGATACGGGTAGATCCCCCACCTCCGATAGGTGATCATGCTCCTACGACCCCAACGGATCTGCCTCCTGCCGCTGGTATTGGCATGACTACACCGATAATAGGAGCGACCGATATTGAGTTAGAGTCTACCGGAGTTACTTTGGATGAGAATTTTGGTAGACAATTTCTGCAGTTAATACAGGGAGCAGTCAGAGCTACTGGTGTTGTATCTGAGGTTCCTATTTCGCAGACTTTGATTGCCAATGGAGTTAGAACTTTTGGGGGACAGATAGGTGGAGCTCCTACTGAAGCTGAGGATTGGCTCCAGGATACAGAGAGACGCATGGATCAGTTGGGTTTGGACTCAATTAAGAGATATCAGGGTGCTGTGGCGATGTTAGATGGCAATGCCTACACTTGGTGGGAGTCAGTGACCAGTAGTGTTCCTACCGATCGTTTGACCTGGAATTTCTTTAAGGATCGCTTTCGGAGCCGTTTTCTGGGAGAGCGCTACTTAGCTCAGAGACGACAACAGTTTCAAGACCTGGTTCAGGGAGACATGACTGTTTCTGAATATGAGATCGAGTTCCTGAAATTGCTGAAGTATGGATTCAGTATGGTACCTACGGAGAGAGATCGATGTCGTAAATTTGCCCTTGGACTCAGATACGAGCTGCGTAGGCAAGTTGTAACCCATCAGGATGAGATATTTGATGTGCTGGTGGGCAGAGCCAAAGATGCGGAAGAGGTGGAGTTTTTAGCTTCTGGTAGAGAGCGTGTTGATCAAGATCGATCTAAGAAATTTTCAGGCCCGATGGAGTCATCAGCACAGTCCGGAAAGAGGACTCGTACTTCAGCTCCTTAGAGAAGCAATACACGTTTCAGGCCTGCAGCATCCTCACCTTTAGATGTCAGTCGAGGCGGTTCTTCGTCGTATTATAATGGGCCCCTTTGTGAGTATTGTGGTAAACAACACTCAGGAGAGTGTCGTAAGAAGATGGGTCTTTGCTATCAGTGTGGATCTAGTGGTCATTATCGGAGAGATTGTCCTCAGTTAGTTTCGTTTGAGCAGACCACTACCCAAACTCCTGTGCGTTCGCAGACTACAGTACAGACCCCAATTAGAGATCGTAGTCAAGGAAAGACTCGAGGATCAGCGTCCAGGACAGACAGTAGAGCCCGACCTCAGCAAAATAGAGGGCCAACAGCTTCTGAGGCTAGACAGCCAGCTTTGGTTTATGCAACTAGACGTCGTGATGACAGAGATGAGCCTGAGGTTATTGCAGGTACATTTACTATTTATTCTATCCCATACTTTGCATTACTGGACAATGGCTCCACTCATTCCTATGTATCGAGCTCAGTATCTCGAAACCTTCAGATTCCGATAGAGAACACTGAAAATACTGTTACAGTTACGAGTCCAGTAGGACAAGCAGTATTAGTGAATAAAGTATTTCGGCGTTGCCCTCTCGAGGTTCAGGGAGAAATTTTTCTCGCTGATCTTATGGAGCTTCCTCTAGAGGAGTTTGATCTAATTCTTGGAATGGATTGGTTGAATAAACACAAGGTAAAGCTGGATTGCGAATACAAGCGGGCTACTCTGAAGACTTCAGATGGTCGGACTGTTGTGTTAATTGGGGAACGGCGTGGCTATCTCTCCAATATAGTTTCAGCGATGGAAATTGATCGTATGATCCGAAAGGGATATGAGACCTTCATTGCTTGTATTTTGAACACCAAAGGTGCATTGTCCACGATCGAGGAGATTCGTACAGTTAGCGAGTTTCCTGATGTTTTTCCGGAGGAGTTGCCTGGGTTACCTCCTGATAGAGAGGTAGAGTTCGAGATTGAGACTTATCCAGGATCTTCACCTATTTCTATGGCACCTTATCGTATGGCTCCAAAGGAACTTAAGGAGTTGAAAGTCCAATTGCAAGAATTATTCGATCGAGGATTTATCCGACATAGTACTTCACCATGGGGAGCTCCAGTTCTATTCGTGAAAAAGAAGGATGGGTCGCTAAGATTATGTATTGACTATCGGAAATTGAACAAGATGACGGTCAAGAATAAATACCCATTACCCAGGATTGATGACTTATTTGATCAATTGCGAGGAGCTACTGTATTCTCTAAGATTGATCTTCGTTCGGGGTATTATCAATTGAAAGTTAAAGGATCTGATGTTGCAAAAACGGCCATTCGCACTAGATATGGTCATTATGAATTTTTAGTGATGCCTTTTGGTTTGACGAACGCTCCTGCAGCTTTTATGGATTTGATGAATCGGGTGTTCCGACCATATTTGGATCAATTTGTGGTGGTCTTCATTGACGATATTCTGATCTATTCTCGTACGGAGGCAGAGCATGACGAGCATTTGAAGATCGTTCTGCGGACTTTGAGAGAGCATCGTCTATATGCCAAACTAAGCAAGTGTGAGTTTTGGCTTCAAGAAGTGTCATTTCTGGGGCATATTATTTCTGCGCGAGGTGTTCAGGTTGATCCCAGCAAGATAGAGGCTATTATGAATTGGAAACGACCTAAGAACGTATCTGAAATCCGCAGTTTCTTGGGCTTGGCTGGTTATTATCGACGTTTTGTTGAGGGCTTTTCGATCATTGCTTCTCCTTTGACAAAGTTGTTAAGGAAGAATGTGTCGTTTGACTGGGGCGAGGTACAACAGGAGAGCTTTGAGAAATTAAAGGCGGTTTTGACTCAAGCACCGGTGTTGATTCAACCACAGTCCGGGAAGGATTTTACAGTGTATAGTGATGCTTCACATTCAGGACTTGGTTGTGTTTTAATGCAGGAAAGTAAGGTGGTGGCTTATGCATCCCGTCAGCTGCGACCGCATGAGTGTAATTATCCTACTCACGATTTAGAGTTGGCAGCAGTAATTTTTGCCTTGAAGATATGGAGACACTATCTTTATGGAGAGAAGTGTTACATTTTCACAGATCATAAGAGCTTAAAGTATCTTCTGACCCAGAAGGAACTTAATTTGAGACAGCGTCGCTGGTTAGAGCTTCTAAAGGATTATGATTGCGTGATTGATTACCACCCTGGTAAAGCTAACATTGTAGCAGATGCTTTAAGTCGAAAGACGGTATCGGAGTTGAGGTCTTTAATGGCCAAGATGAATTTATATGACGATGGCACTTTGTTAGCAGAATTGCAAGTTAAGCCGACCTTGGTTGATGAGATCAAAGCTAAGCAGCCCCTTGATAGCTCCTTGCTTTCCATCTTTGAGCAAGTAGAGCAGGGGACAAACACAGATTACACAATTGATCAGGATGAAGTTTTATGCTTTAAAGGTAGATATTGTGTGCCTGATGACGCTGAATTGAGGCAGACTATCCTTACTGAGGCTCACAGTAGTCCATATGCTATGCACCCCGGAGGAGATAAGATGTACCGGAATTTGAGAGAGAGGTATTATTGGACTGGTATGAAGAAAGACATATCTGACTTTGTGGCTAGGTGTTTGACTTGTCAGCAAGTTAAGGCAGAACATCAACATCCATCAGGTTTGTTACAGCCTATCAAGATTCCTGAATGGAAATGGGAGCGTATTACTATGGATTTTGTTACTGGCTTGCCTATGACTCCTTTGAAAAAAATTCAGTTTGGGTGATTGTTGACAGACTTACAAAGTCAGCTCACTTCATTCCTGTGCGAGTAAATTATACTTTGGATAAGCTGGCAAGATTGTATATTTCAGAGATTGTCAGATTGCATGGTATTCCATTTCTATTATTTCTGATCGAGATCCGAGATTTACTTCGAGATTTTGGAAGGCGTTACATACGGCTTTGGGAACAAGATTGGATTATAGTACATCCTTTCATCCACAAACTGATGGTCAATCTGAGAGAGTAATTCAGATTCTGGAGGATATGTTGCGGGGTTGCGTAATCGATTTTCATGGTAGTTGGGAGAACTTTTTGCCGTTGGCTGAATTTGCTTACAATAACAGTTATCAGACCAGTATTCGTATGGCACCCTATGAAGCACTCTATGGGCGTAAATGTCGCACTCCGATCTGTTGGACTGAGTTGCGTGATAGGAAAACGTTGGGACCTGAGTTAGTGCGAGAGATGGAGGACACAGTCAGATTAATCCGTGACCGTCTGAAAGAGGCATTTGATAGGCAGAAATCTTATGCAGATCAAAGAAGGAAGGATATACAGTTTGAAGTGGGAGATCGGGTCTTTTTGAAAGTTTCACCCTGGAAGAAAGTATTGAGATTCGGGCGTAAGGGTAAATTAAGTCCAAGATTTATTGGACCATTTCGTATCTTGAAGAGGGTAGGACCTGTTGCATATCAGCTTGAGTTGCCTTCTGAGTTAAGTCGTATTCATGATGTTTTTCATGTATCAATGTTGAGGAGATACCGTCCAGATCCAGGTCACATTATTCAGGTTGAAGAAGTAGAGCTAAGACCTGATTTGTCATATGAGGAGGAGCCCATTCAGATTTTAGAAAAAGATGAAAGAGTTCTTCGGAATAGGCGAATTCCAATGGTCAAAGTTCAGTGGAGTAATCGAGGCCCCTCAGAAGCTACTTGGGAGACATTGGAGTCAATGGAGGCTCAGTTTCCTCAACTATTCTCATAAGGTAAATTTCGAGGACGAAATTTCTTGTAGAGGGGGAGAATTGTAACAACTCGGAATAAAATTTAGAGAAAAAAAAAATTTAATTAAGTAATTTGGCAAAATTTGAGGATTAAATCGAAAGTTTTCAAAATTTTAGGCCATTTTAGAAGTTAAAGGAAATTTAGGGACCAAGCCCTGCATTACTCCTTTTAGTGTCGGCAGAAAAGTTCATTTAAGCGTATGAATGGTTTTCTGTTTTCAAAACAGAAAACAATTGTGAAATTTCTCCTCCCGCACTCTACTTCAAAGCCGATTCCGACTCCGTCCGAATTCCGATCGTTGTTTTGAAACCACCGTTGTGTTCATCATCGAGCGAGGAACAAACCCTTCAAATTAATTGAAGCGAAACGCGGCCAAACGTCGGGAATTTCCAGTCAAAGTAGCGACGGTTTTGTTAGCTCTATCGCCGAGGAAATCTTAAATTCACCGCTGATCGTTGCTCCGTTTACGACACCTCCCGCACCATCGTGTTCCTTGTGCCGTTCCGAGTTCACCGGTGTCAACCTTGTCCGCCGTAGACGGCGGCGCGTGAGGAGGTGGTGCAGTCAAAGATTCGGCCGATTTGAAATCGAGCTCTCCGCCGTTCAAAAATTTGAACCGATCGTTGTAAGTATCTTGAAATCGCTCAAAATAATTTTTAGAAATTTTTCCGGGATTTTTAGGGCCCCGGAGGACGCCTCACGCGCCACACGCGCCGCCGCAGGGCGAGTGGCTGCTGGAAACCGGTTTAACCGGTTTTCAACCGGTTCTGACCGGTTTGACCGGTTCGAACCGGTTCGAACCGGTTTGACCGGTCTGAATCGGTTTGACCGGTCCGACCCGACCCGACCTTTGACCCGACCCGACCCGACCGTTGACCCGACCCGACCCGACCGTTGACCCGACCCGACCCGACCGTTGACCGTTGACCGTTGACTTTCTTTGACCAAAACTTAAAATGGCTTTGACCGAGCATTAAACGACCGTTAATCTTTTCCGAGTATACCTATCCTGATAGTTTTCGACGTGCCGAATCCGTTTCCGTGGTCCGTTTTGTCAAATTCGAATCCGAAGGTCTCCAAATCTACGGTCAAAGTGGTTGACTTTGACTTTGACCAAGAATTTGAATTTTCGAAAAGTCATACTTTATGTTTTTCGACGCCCTGATTCCGATTCCGTAATCCGTTTGGCCAAATTCAGACTCGAAATACCTCAAATTGATAGTCAAACCCGAAAAATGCGTATATACTTAAGAAGTTTAGCTTTGAACAATTAAATAGGATTTGAGACTGATAAATATTATTGTTTGAAGGTACAAGAGACTCTCCGGATCATTCGACAGCTCGACCCAGCTCTTCTAGATCAGTTAAACCACGTGTGCCAGTATTTACCCGTTCGAAAACTGTAGCAGAGCGTGGTGAAACCAGCAATCAGTAGATTTGTTATTTGAATCTATTGTCGAGGTGTGTTCCCTACTTGTTATTGAACTGTTTTATTGGTTTTAATACGTGGTACACCGAATTCATTGGCTATTGTTTTATGGATGCACCAATTTAATGTGACAATTTATGGAATATGGCTGCTATCTAATTTTTGTTTTGAAATGGTATATGATTACCATGTTTTTGGATTTATGGAGTTTATGTCACGGTGCAATTGAATTTTGGAATTGAAATACGATGGAATAGCTCTGATCAAGCTAACTGGGCCTAATGTGACTCTTGAGGGCCCCAAGATGTTTCATTAGGTCGGCTTTCCTTTGCTGTGTGCTTAGGGTAAGCTATATGGACTTATTGACTTGGGCTTAAGGATACAAGCTTCAGAGCCTATCCTTAAGTCGGCTTTCTTTTTGCTATGTGCATAAAGTAAGCTATATGGAAAATAATTTTGGGAACTACTGATGGTGTACCAGAAAAGGGTTTAAACTATGATTTTCAAAAAGTTAAACTCTTTTACGAATTTGTGAGATTACTGGAATATGATTTGTACCTATTGTGATTTTATGGAAATGTTGGGACACACTGAGCCTAGCTCACCTTTTGAAAATGTTTTCCCCTTTCAGATACTGTTGGGTAGATACCTTGGTTCGAGCACTTGGAGGATCAACATATCTCTTGAAGTAAATCAGATTGTAATGTTTTTATCTGTCAAGTTTACTTTATTTTGGTGACATGGACCTTATTTTAAAATATCGGATTTTATAATGATAACACTTTTGCTACTACTGCTCGGTTTATTGTGATTTTGAATTTGAAGACATGTTTTACATTAAATTATTATTTATTTGTACTATATTTACAAGTTGGATTTTGATAGTATAAATTGTTTATAATTTCATGTTTTTATAATGTGATTTTATATTGATTGAATAACGGTTGCGAAAAATGTCTTTAATAATTATAATGTGATCCACTAGACTTAGTCGAAACGCATAGGCCGGGTCTAGGGGGTTACACGTTGTCTTGCTAATAAAATAAGAATAGTTTTATACAGTAGAAATCCAATCGTGATAATTTCGAAGTAAGTGAAAGGTGATATTCCTGATTGTGATAGCTATTCACTTGCCCTGGCCAGGCAGGATGAAGAGCGGACACCTCAGGAAATGCCTAGTAAGATCAAAAGCTGATTTCAGAAAGCTGAAATCATATATGAATAATGATAGAAAATTCTCATCCTTTGGAATCGGAAAAACGATGTAGAGTAGTTTTGTTATTATGTGAATAAGATAGAAGATGGTGAACGGGTGTCACCATAAGAATGTTAAAAAGATCTAATGACGTGATGATTACGTATAGAAGAACTCAAGGATAAGTGCATCAGTGACAAGCGTATAAGATGTATAAGTCAGAGCTTATGAGTTTGAAACGAAGTGATAATATTGCGCATAAACAAGAGTATGTTTATGATAAGGGTTTGCGGTTAAGATGGAAAGAGTTAGCATTGGCTAACTAGAGTATGTGATAAAAATGTACTGGAATTATAAGATTATAAGATATTGTCAGGATATGATAACCAGATCTGCAATGGATCTGGATACAGTTGCATATTTGGATCATAGTAATGTGGTATAGTAAAGGAAAAGGAAGTAAGAATTTGTATATTTAAATAAAGCTGAGGATTGATAAGAAGAGTTTGAGAATATGTATATCGATGATCAGATTATAAGACACAGGAAGTCAGAATGTTGAGTTTGAATAAATGAAATTTGGGATATATGAGAATCAATGTGTAATTGATAAGTTGAGTAAGCGAAGGTTGAGATAATTTAGACTGGAAAGGATGTATATGATTGGTATAATAGGGCTTGTGCCCTAGATTGAACGAATGTTATTATCTAGCTGTCAGAGTAAAAGTGATAGAATTATAAGATTGAAGGAAAAGATAAAGTTGAGTTAATTGATTATGATGCGAATTTGAATATGGTTGTATATTCTGAGCAGATAGCTATGATGTAGAAACTGAGATAAGTATTTGCATGGAACCTTCAGGAAGAAAAAAAAATACAAGTATAAGAATGATAAAGAATGAAGTTATGTATAAGAAATGGGTTATTAAAGTAATGAGGATGCAATGAAGATTGGTACATAAAGATGAGTATAAGTAATAAGACAAGAGTATGTGAACATGAAAGGAAATATATGATTTATGTATAAGGAATAAGGAATAAAGAAATGAAAGGGATTGATTTAAAGGATCAGATACGATAAATATGGAAGTACAGAGGACAATTTTGATATAGAAATAAGACAAGTGTGCAAGGTGATGTGAAAATATTGTTTGACTCCTTAAAGTATATGTTTAATCACATTGAAGAAGATTTAAAGTTGTGTTTTGGTCAAATGATGACGAAATACAAGTTTGGTATGGTTATAAGGTAATTAAAGATTGAAAAAAAAAATTTGATTGATTAAGGATTTTGAGTGATAAGAACTGATGCTATTGGTTATATGATAAGTAACATGATAAGGATGTATAAAGGAAAAAGGTAGTTGAAGAACTAAGAGAAAGAAAGATTAAGTAAAGGAAACAACATGAGAACATTAACAGACATGTTTTTATCAATGTGTGTAGTGGAAATTCGAGGACGAATTTTCTTTAAAGGAGGGGAGATTTGTAACATCCCAAATCAGGGTCAGTGACTAAATTGCAAATTTTGTAAACTAGGTGCTCGATTTCGAAATAAGTTAAAAGTTCATGGATTTAATTGAAGAAAGTTGATGTTGGATTTAATGATTAAGTTTGGAAATATTAAGGGTACTATGGTAATTTTTCAGGGAATAATTTTTATTTCCCTTTATAAAGGGTAATAAGCGTAGGAAGAAGAGTCCAGAGCATTCTTCAGTCTTCTTCTTCCTCCTCTCAACCGTGAAGCCTGGTATAAGGTAAGTGGGTCTTTAGTTGGTTAATTCTTTCGTTTTAAAGCTTGTTTTGATTCTTGGGATATTAAGAAAGATTAAGGAAAGCTTTAGGTGGCTTAAACCTCAAAGATTAACAAGTTATGAGAAATTAAGAAAAATGAGTTTTTAAGTGAATTTTTGATATGGAAGGAGATAATAGATTGTGAAGTTGAATTTGACTTGTCAAGGGTTAAATTAAGAAGTATGAAGTGTTAGAATTGGAATTAGAACACATTGAAAATTTGGTATGCTTTTTGAATCTCATATGGAAGATAGGATTTTGAGGTTTAAGATGAAATAAATGAATATAGATTGGTTTAAGTATGTGTACTAGAGTTAAGAATGAAAAGGGGATGATATATGAAGTGTTTAAGTGGAAATGAAGTAATTTTCGGGTTGAAAATATGATTTCTGGGCAAGGGGAATCGGTACCCATTCAAGGGGAACCGATACCCCTTCAAACGACAAATTTCCAGAATGTCATGAGGGAATCGATACCCCCTCAGTAGGGAACCGATTCCCCCTAAAGGAAAATGGGAATATTGGTTTAATAAGTTCGTTTAAGCTGCTAGTATCTAATTAAAAAGTGTAGGTATCTAATGATTACCTCGAAATGTACATTTATGTAGATTCTACGCATAGAGAAATTCCGGAACGTTTGGCAAGTAAGATCGATCAAGGGAAAGATAAGAGATTGGAATTGACTAGTGAGGCCAGGTGAGTGCATATTCAATAGTATATGATGTGCAATGGGAATAAGACTTGCGATGAGTCTATTTCCTGAAGTGTTACACATGAATGCATGATTAAAGGCATGAGTTGAATATGCATGTATGTATGCTTGAGTATATGGATTGATTTGTTCTTTTATGTGTTAGATGATAAAGTATAAGTAATTACATAAGAAATGTTATGAATTATATGAGATATAAACTATGTGATCATAGTAAAATATTATTACTATATGATAAGTGAAATAAGATGGATAACATTGATCTATAGGATGAAGTGAGAATAGTACACTAACTAGGAGATTTGAACATAAATGATAAGATGAACATATAAGATAAGCTAGATGGGAAGGATTCATATGTTTAAATAAAACTATAACACATGGGTTGTATGATAGAAAATTATGAAGTTATATGAGAAGATTATAGGAATTATATGAAATTGAATTAAGTAAACATATTAGATCATATATAGAGAAATAATAGAAGTGAGATATGTTTATAAGTCTGCCCTAGATGAATATGAATACGAAATATAAGAGTGCTATATGATTTATATTAGGATAATCTTGAGGATATATATATATAGATAGATATGAAATGAAATGAAATGAGTTATATGAATACACAATTATGTGATGAAATGGTGGATTACCGAACATGTGAATATATATATATATGTCTAAGAGAAGGCATAAGATTAAGATATAAGCAATGTGACTATAAGTGTATGTGCTCTAAGTGATATGACTTATAGATATTTCCATTATAATGTTACATGATATGTTATGTATGTTAAAGGAATTATGTGATGGTATAAGAATTGATATGAAATATATATGTGAAAACAAGTATATGTTATGAGACAAAACCTATGATTATAAGCTACGTGAAAGTGTTCCTATCTGTTATATGAAGTATATGATCATATGTGAACAAGATATGATGAGTATGTGACATGTGAATTATATGGAAATGATCTACGTATAAGTGAACTACGTGACTATGTGATAATATGAAAAGAAGCTATGTGATAAGTGATATGTGAAAGTGAATTACAAGTTATGTGAATATTTGAAATGAAATAAATGATAACGCACATGTTATGTGTCATGAGAGCTAGGGGTATAGTTGGCATGCCAAGAGTCGAGGGTCTACGCGGTTCTTCGAGACATATGTATATTCTTTGGAACATGTGTGAAGTCTAGAAAGACACATACTTGATCCCTAGCATATGTATATGATTCTTAAAAAATTCTATGTGGTCCTTATGGACATTATTATATGGCACTACGGTGCAATTCTATACGGTTCTTCGGGACATATGTATATTCTTTGGAACATGTGTGAAGTCTGGAAAGACACATACTTGATCCCTAGCATATGTATATGATTCTTAAAGAATTCTACGTGGTCCTTATGGACATCATTATATGGCACTACGGTGCAATTCTACGGGGCACTTCGGTGCATTTATACGAGCTGTGGTGACAGCATAGTGCACAACCTCTATAGACTCACATATCGATAGTTCTCACATATGTACATGGGCTAATCCAGAGATATGAACAAATATAAGTTAGTGGTATGATAAATGCTATAGAAATGATATGATGTTGTGTGTATAGTGTTTGATTGAAAAAGTATGTGATTATATGATAAACTGTTAATGATGAATTATGTGTATGTATGTATTTACTACAATTAATCTGATATGATTTTATACGATATGAAAAATGCATGGAATTGCTATAACATGATAGAACAGAACATGCATGTATCAATATATGTTTTAAAGTGCATTATAAGTTGTTATGCCTCACTAAGTCTTCGACTTAGCGTGTGATTGTTTCACACGTAGGTTTCGAGAAGAGTAAGGAGTGATGCGGAGCAAGACAGGTCAGTTTTCCTTACCAAAAGATCAGATCAGAAATAGTTGACAAAGTATGTATTTGGTTATGTATAAAGTGTTGGCATGTAATAAGTCATTAAGTACGAGCACTCTGATAAAGTCTTTATTTTGATTTAAATAAAGTTTTAAATTTCCCGGGATTTTTCTTAAGAGTCAAGGTTTGAAAAGTCAATGTGACACTTCGGATTCGTATCCGGGTCGGATACGGGTTGGGGGTGTTACAGGTTACATCTTCACTCATGGATTAAAAATGAAAAGTTGGAGCAACATAGTTCAAATTAGCTCTCACCTTTGATCTTGAATTTTTGAAGAATTGTGTAAATAACAAGTTGTTTTGCGGTATACATTTGTTTTGTAGGCGAGTTCACCTTATGGACACATTTATCACATCGGAGACGATGTGGATTCCGGCAACTTTGCATTTACCGCGGCTGAGAAGGGTGCTTACACTGCTTGTTTTTTGGCAGCTAATCACCAGCCTCCGGTAAGGATCACCATTGATTTTGGTTGGAAAACTGGTATTGCTGCTAAAGATTGGTCCTTGGTTGCCAAGAAAGGGCAGGTTGATGTAAGTTCATTTACCATATTGTTTTATTAACTCGGATTCATATTCGAATATGCGTCAAACACGAATTATTCACATAAGTACTCCGAGAGAAATGAAGAGTAGGAATAACATTGACGTTATTTAGCTTTGACTGATTTCGAATACATACTTGTATCTGATACTCATCCCGAAGCCAAGAGAAATAAAAAGTGTATACCTTTTTACTATGTTACTCGGACCAAGAGGGTTTTGAAAGGTAATCTTCATGTATATGTTCGAATACATATCGGACACGAATACTTAAAAGTCCGATTGCATCACAGTTAACAACTTTTAACATTCTATTCCTTGTAGATGATGGAGCTGGAACTGAAGAAATTGTATGACACCGTCACGGACATCCATGAAGAGATGTTTTATCTTCGCGAGAGGTGTTTATTTTCGATTTAATTCGATTAGTTCATGCAATACCGATAATGTTTATTCGAGTATTTTTTTTAAATTCAGGGAAGAAGAAATGCAACATCTTAACAGCGAAACAAATTCGAAAATGACAACACTTGGTTTCTTCTCCATTGTTGTATGCTTATCAGTGGCTGGTTTGCAGATTTGGCATTTAAAGACATTTTTTTGAAAGGAAGAAGCTCCTTTAGTTGGAACCTGTTGTTTGCTGCAGTTTTAATCTTTGTATTTGTTTCAGAAAAAAAAAACCGGACCGGATCGGTCAAACAAATTGAATCGAGAATCGGTTATCCGTTAAGAATGATATATGAATCATCAAACCATATGTTATTTAGTAAGGTTTCATTTTATTTTGAAATCAATACATGTCGATCGATACAATACGGAGAACACATAGTGGATACCATTAATGGAGGTATGCCCTAACCCTTTATTTAGTATCTATATATATTATGGCATGAATCGAACTCCATTTATGCAACGAGTCACCGGTCCAATCAATCATCGTCGTAATCACGACGCCGACGGTTTTGCTCTCGACGACTCTTCTTTTCATCATCACCACTGTCACTATCGTTACCCTGCAATGTTAGTCATGGTACAATTGAGTGAGTTTTGAGACAGACTAAAATGCACACTGTACTCGAATGTATGTTACTTAAATTCGGAATAACTCACGTGTTTTTTGTGGTCATAATTCTTCCTATCATCATTTTCGTCATCGTAATCATTCTTCTTTTTACGATTTCTCGACTTCTTGTCATCGTTATCATCGTCGTCATCATTATTTTTCTTTTTCCTATATCTCGACTTCTTATCGTCATCATCTTCGTTACTGTCTTTCTTTTTTCTATATCTTGACTTCTTATCATCATCGTCTTCGTCATCCTTTGACCTCCTATAACTCGACTTTTTATATCCTTCTTCATCGTCATCGTAACTCGACTTCTTATACCCTCCACTTCCATGGCTTTGCTTCTTCACATGACTAGACCCGTAGTTGGACTCCGAATCCCCGTATTCGGATCCTTGTTCTCCATACTCGGATTTCCGACCAGGTCGTTCATCATCCGACTTTCGTCCATGCCCGGATTTCATTCCATGACCCGACCCGTGTCCACCACCATAAGCACTTGGTATGCTTCCGGAGCCGAAATTTGGACGTTCGTAATCAAAATCTCCTTCGGATGAACGATGGTAGCAGGTGGCCTTGCATGGCTCCAACGGTTGTCCGTAGGTTACAAAGAGGTCGAACCCGCCTTTGTATGGCTTCGGATTGTACTCTTCGAACTCATCGGGTTCATCGTTGTCGGGCGTCGTGTAATACGGCATCGTTCCAGCGTTGGCTCTACGTTCTTGGAAGAAAAACTAAAGGATTCTTATTTGTGCATGGAGATAAATATACGATGGAAAGTCAGAACGTTGAGTAGGAGATAAAGGAGGGGAAGCGTTTGAATAGGACCAGGCAGTGATATTGGTTACTAAAAATTCATAAATGTGCAATTAGGTCCCTTAACTACTCAATTTGATCACTGAATGTTGACATGGCATAAATTAATCAATTCATGTGTGACACTGTGACGTGTAATCATATGGTTTGTGTGTGTAATTTTTTTAATAATGTTGGATAATTACAAGATAGTATTTGTTTAATATATTTTTTAGTCGTTGACAACATACACCCTACTGACACACTGTTTGAATTCAAGACTTCTAAGGAGAATATTACTCCCTTTAACTACTGAGGCTGCTTGATGAATTCAAGGCAAGCTATTGCGATCAGAGTATCTACGGATCCCTGTGTATTCCGGGATGAACTGACGAGTACTAGATGTGGTCGTACCTTTGAAAATTTTAAATTCTCAAATTATTTAGGTATTTTTTGTTTATTATCTAATTTCGCACCTCCTAAATTTCTAATATAAATTCATAAGTTCATATCTCTGACATATATATATGTAGATGTCCTTCTGTGTGCTCTAAAACAGCACAACTCTAATTGTCCTATACACTGCAAATCAGATGGATTTATAAAGAAAACTTCTTAGGAGTCGACCGATTATATGTTTTTCTGTCGAACCTCTAAGACATATAATCAGTCGATTCTTATATATATGTAGGTTATGATGTATCGATAAAAGTGCGTCATAATCAACACAATGAAGGGTCCGACGTCGGAGCGGGAACCTTTGGAACTTGGAAGGGTGGTCGGTCTTTGGAACCTTTGGAACATGTAGGTTGGAATAACTCTTAGAAGTGCTTGCTTTTACGAGTACAAGGTATTTTCCTTGTTCCAGATTGTACAACTAAATAATGGCTCCTTTGACTTAAACAGTCGATGTTTCGGCCCCGGCTGCTGTTGATTGAAACGGGTGACCTCGGTTCGAGAATCGCTGGATGAAGAAGCATGACAGTTCCATATGCACGGATTCATCGACCCTAATCCGATCCGACTTTGGCCTGCTCAAAGGATGGCCCTGAAAATACCATTGTATGGAACTGTATGGAAGGCTGGTATGAGCTTATATTTAGTGGTTTCATGCATAGAATGAGGCAATATTCTTATTAAAGATTTTAAGAAAAATGGTAAGCTTATATGGTTATCCCAGACGATCTCGATTTCCATGAGTACTGCTTGTATCTCATAAGTAACTCAAATACAAGACTCTACAATTATAAAAACTGATTAATATAAAAAAAACAGTAATTAAAACATGTTGGTACAAAATTTATTAATATGTATAGTATACAAAGAAAATGGTTTCTGGTCAAAGAGATTTTATGTGCCAAAACAAAATTTATCAAACTCTAATCCCTTTTGTTTGTAGAACAAATGGCAACTCTACCTGCAAACTCTTCGAATCAAGGAATAAAAAATAGGACAGTGTACTGAACTGGTCGGACCTCCGGATCCAAGTTCGACTACAACAGAAAATATGAAGTTGCCACAACCAAACTATCAAGTTTCCCTTTTCCATGGCTTCAGTTCTGGACTTTCTGAGATTTTGCAATGGTAAACATGTATGGAATGGATTTTACATCATCTTCAAAGAGATTTATGGTCTGGGATTTTCTGACTGTGTCTTTTGCTGTTTTGCTTGTACCTGCTCCAGTTCTTGTTCTGTGAACACTTCGGATTCGCTTGATGGTATGAGCAACGCCCCATCGGTCGATGGAAGATTGGTTGTCTTTTGTTGTTTTGCTTGTACCTGCTCCAGTTCTTGTTCCATGAACACTTCGGATTGCAAAGATGGGGCAATTTTCTTCACATGCAGCCATGTCAATTGCCAGAAACTCTCTCCACCGAGATCATCACTCGGCACAAGCACCCCAGTAGTCTTCATCACCAGCAGGGTGTTCTTGAGAAGCTCAGGGACGAATTCATGCATTTTCTCACTACGTTTCCCTCGGAACTTGACTTTCATGCATCTCTCCATACGATCGAGAACCCCAAGCCATAATTTGCAGAAGGATGGTTGCTGTGATAGATCCTGCAGTGACTGTAAGAAAGCTTTCAACAGTAATTTTGTGGCTAAAACAAGTGTACCCTCCATTTTCCGGTATTCTTTTGAGGAGCTCCCCTGTGCAATTTCTAGCAAATCATCCATCAATGAAAAAATCACATGGTCGAAACAATGGAACCACATAGCATTTGGAATCTGAATTCCGTCTACCCCTCCTAAAGAACTCTGTAACATTAAAACGGCATGGTTCCTCACCTCTTCCCTCTGGTCCAAACATACTGCCCTCAGTCCACGCACCACCCTCAGCCACATCTCTCCAATGTCCTGACTTACTTTCATAGCAGCCTCCTCTTCCACAGCACTCCGAGCCTCGTTAGACCATCTTACTAGACAAACAACTGAACCTGCCATCATGTCTAGGGCAGAAATGGACCTATCAACCTCTGCGACCCGAGACTCGGCAAACTCCCTTGCCGCATCCACGCAAAGAACATAATTAGACGGCAAAAGATGCGCCCCCTCAGACATGATGAATGCTAGTGCCTCGAATCCGAACTCAGATGCTTCTGGATGTCGAGCGGTGATAAATAACAAGGAGATGATCGTACGCCAACCCAAATGGGATCTGATGTGAGTTGCATTTGCTTTCACGAGATGCATGACTTCTAGCGTGATAGGTCCACAATACGCATCAGCAACCCAAGCATCAAGTTTCAATATTAGTTGCATGGACTTTAGAAGCTCATCAGTTATATTTTCCTTATAAGGAAGCAAGCGCTGGCATATCTTAAGGAGCCCAAACACAGCTTTTTCAACTAGAGTGCATGGTACTGCCTTCTGCTGGACAATATCCGATATGTGCTTGTACACCTTTTGCCAGATTATCAAAATTCTATCCCGGTTATTCAGTGTGATAGTGATCAACAACTCCAGGCAGAAGACTGAAGTGTCTTCATCTTCAATGACCCTGATTCCTTTGCTGAATCGATCTGCAGCCAAGATAATGGCATCAACAAGTTGCAATAAAGACTCTGCTTGGAGAAACTTACTCTCCATGAATATATTATCGATGTGGCATTCCTGTACTATCTCACGAAGATGCTGTTGAGCAGCGAGCTCTTCCTCGGTTGGGTACAACTGTGGCTCTTCCATATCAAAGGATAGGAATTGACTGAACCGTCCAATCAGGCTCGAAGATTTCTGGGGAATGGCCGCAGGTGCTGTCTGTGATCTTTGTATAGAACTTGTAGCAGGCTTACCGTGCTCATGGTCAGACGAGGACTCGATTTCATCAGTTGCATCACTAGCTAAATGGGTAGGTAGAAGGTCAAGCTTGTGCAAGGTTAAGACACAGTCCAATATGTTTTTCCAGCCACTGTGGATACAATCACCATAGCTATTTGCTATAGTGAAAACTGTTGTTGTCGCCATCCTCGCTCTGGCATCATCTCCGAAGGAAACAATGGCCTCTTCAATGGACAATGGAGTTGATAGGTTCGTAAATTTACAAAGAGACACGACCAAATCATCCAATACATCACCGGAGTGATAGTGCGCTGAAATTTTGGCAACAGCCAAGAATCCCTCGATGTACATTTGTAAAACATCTTCATGTTCCACTTGATCAAAAACCACAGATATAGCAGCAATCGTGGGACCAGACAAGATAGAAAACATATCAAGGTCAAGGAGTGCTCTAGAATCACATGCAATGAAAGGGGTGCTTTCTTTGGATTTGTGAACCACATTAATCCAGCGGCCTGATGTCATTACTGAGAAACCAGCACCTTGATCAGGGATCATCTGAATTTCGTTCTCACAGATAGAGTGGTAAAGCTCAGACAAGTACTCTCGAGGAAGATCTTTCCCACCATTGATGAGTCGATTGTTACGGATAAAATCTTCTTCAGTCATCTTTTTCTTAACCTGTACATTGTGTTGATCTGTGTTAAGCATTATAAGCGAATACGACAACAAGAGGGCAGCATCTTTATTACAAAATATATGTGGTGATAGCTCGTAATATCTTTCAGCAAATGCCTCGAGCACTCTCTGTATCTTCTGTGACTCTCCAGGCAATCTGAAAGTTCCCAAGAAAACACGTAATGCTGAATCTAGATTCATGTCACTAAAATCGAAGGTCTTCACAAATTCATGAAGCACCCAAACACAAAATTCATCATGATTTCCTAGAAAATCTCCGATAAGATTCTTATCTAGCCCAGTTGTGTACCTAAAGAATGATGCTACACTTTCTGGGTCAAGCTTATCAGGTAATAGATGGATTCCTTGGAGAAATTCCAGACCTTTCTTGGGATCTCGATTAAAATGATCAGCACCGATTTCCAACTTTCTCTTGATGTTCTTCATCTTTCGGACAAAAGGAATCCAATAATTAGGATCACCGTAGTTCTGACATTTCAATGTCCAGAAAGCTTCATATCCCTCACAATCTGCCAATGCCTCATTCGATATAGGCAATTCGTTGCCGATTCTCTCAGCCATACCCTTCACTGTAGATACCAAACCATCCAGAGCAAGGATATGCATTGCAGACAAAGGTCCATTCACGGGAAATGCACTCTTTGACAACAGGTTGACAATGTCTTCAAAAACATTACTGCAAGTTATGTCACAATCATAATTAGTATACATCTCAGCCACAAATGTCTGCTGCCGACAAAGGTCGACCAAAGCTTCCAAAGCAACCTCCTGCTGTTGGTAAGAAGACCCGTGCTTGCTTTGTGCAAGCTTCAAAAGCACGCACGAAAAGAAAGCTTCGAGCTGCACTTTTAGTTCAGAGCGCAAATGATAATAGAGATTGAGAACGATGCTACACACAGTAGAAAGAATAAGCGGGCTCAAGGATAAGCCAAATTGCATCAGATTACGAAACAATTCATCCTGAATTATAGCCAATAACTTGGGATGCTTGCTGAATGATGGCCCACCCAATTCTATAGCTGAATTAATTAAACCCAGGGCAAAGAGTGGAACATCTTCATCATATGCTACGGGATTCAATTTAGGGCTAATACCAATATTTTCAATGACATTCAACAGAGAACACAAAAACTGAAATATCTCCACCATGCATGGGATCCCAAAAGGTGCGGACATCAATCTTTCATCATGTAGGGTGTCCTCCTTCTCTTCCCTTTCGCCAGACTTAATTGTGTCGGATTCAGAACTGGCCTGCACCATTGGAGGACTAGAAGTATCAGCAGCAAGAGAGGATGGACCATCACAAATGGTACCAACATTTCCATTTTCTACCTGTGTACTTCCAAGAACAAGATTCCCATTTTGTGTACCCACCTGCGAAATAAAAATGAATTTCATAAGTTAGAAGGCAACAAATGGGTTACTATGTTCAACTAAGAACCTAAACTATGACATAAATTACCACTCCAGAAGTAGATAACAAGCTTCCGTTAGCCATCTCATGTTCAGTGCTGCTGATCTCAGAAAGATGTGAGAAAATACACCTAATCAGTTCATGCATTGTATGCCGAGCTATCCGTTGCAACAGTTCACCTTTGGAGTTTGCTTGATGAACAATACGAAAGCATGTATTTGCTATCATGCATACATGCTTATTACTCAACCTAGTTGCAGCCTTACTTTTCATGCAAGCTAAAAGAACTTGAAGTATCTTCATTAGTACCACTTCTTCAGAAGCTGGATCGGTTACCTCAAACCGGCAACTCGTCACAGCATCTACAATCAGATGCATAGCTTCTTCCACGTTTACAGTATCCAAGTCAAGTACATCGATGGTCAGGATTTTATAAATGGAAGACAAGGCAACACCAGTTATCGGTGCACCAGTTTCATCAGATTTAATTACATCCAAAAACGGCTTAAGGTACACAATTGGATCAACATTTTGCCACTGATATCCCCATGAGAAAATTTGTTTCCGCAATTCTTTCAAGGAATGGATGAGAGAGTGCTCCAGCTGATCATCATCTGCAACATAACGGATTCCCCATCGGACATTTCTCCTCATGACAGCCAGAACAGCCCCAATTTCAGAATTAATCATACATGCGAAAGCACCTTTAGAAGGCTTGACAAGCTCTCCGTTAAATCCATTATAACGAGATTGTGTAATCAAATCCCCCATATTCAAACAAGATTCTTAATGAAACTGAAAATTATTTCTCAACGAAGAAGCCGGAAACTACTCAAACAAGATGCTAAACTCAGGCAAAATCATGCTATCTGCTGCAATCAACAAATGGATGTAAACAATTGAATTCGAATATAAACTAGGAAATAAATCTTCTCAGACGCTGCCATAAAGGTGAAGAATGAAGATAACAGTTAAGCCCTTTGATAACCATCAATTACCAGTAGTGTCATAGTTTGAACTTCACTTTTATTACAACAATCATAGCCAGTTATAAAGTACAATACAAATAATTAAACTACGCAGTCAAATATTATCTTCTGGAATTAAGCAGCAAAGGGCAAGAAAATTTGAACCAAAGTAACTACAAAACTGAAGATTAAAAATAATTAAATTGAGATCACAACTCGAGAGAAAGAAAAACAAAAACACAATAAAGGAATCAACGTGTAGACCTAAAAGAAATTGAAAAGAAATCAAAAAGGAAAGAAAAACCCAAATTCAAATCCCAGAAACCAGACCTATCCCAATTCATCAAAACGCAAACAGAATCAAACTAAGACTTGAACAGAAATATAAGATTCAAGATCAGCATTTTAAAGGATGAATCATGAGTCATCAAATCTGGGTCGATTTGGAAGGTACAATAATGTTTATTTAACCCCAAAAATAATTAAGGGAAAAACTGGATCGAGTGAGGAAATATGGTACCTTTCTCGAGGATTCCAATGGTGGGAATTGGGGAATAACTAGAAAAGGAGTGAACTCTGAAGAAATTTTGGAGCGTTTTGGGTTTCATGGGAGATAAAAATAATTTTTTTTTTTGGGATCACAAATTGATCTTTGTTTTTAGAAAATACAACCTTGTTTTTTTTAACAACTTATTTATTCTTTCAAATTCAAGTGTTATATTTTAGGTTAAATTCTTTTACTAGTCCTTGTACTATGTAAAATTTATATATTTAGTTATTATATATAAAGGTGAACATCTGATTTAGTCGAGTCGGGTCAAAAAAATTTGATTTAGTCAAATTGACGAGTATTATTTTATAACATAATTTTTTTGAAAATTTTTGAGTTGGGTTGTTCGAGTTTCTGTTTAAATTTAATTATAAATATTAATAATTATACGAACACTAATTAGTTTGAGTTTAAATAACTTTTTATAACCATATACGATATACATATATATTTCTTCATATTTTTAAATATGATATACATATATCATATAGAGTTGAGAGAATTGACTCAAACTTAAAAAATTAATACATTAATTATTAAAAAATTTGAGTTATTCAAATCCCATTTTATAACTTAAACTTTGTTTAAAAAAATTTCAAATCAAGTTGAGTTTATAAAATTATAAACCGAGTTAAATCAAATTAAATTTTTTAATATCAAACTAAAATATTCAATTTTTTTAATCAAATTGAATTTTATTTACCTAATTAAGTTGAATTGCAAGAGAACTTAATTTTATTTTATCTTTCTTTGAACATATACGTTAGTGCATTGTTGCAAATCTTTCTACTAATTTTATTTGATTCTTGTTATTGTTTTTTTGTAAAAAAATAAATTTAGAAAATTTAAATTATAAGATTAAATTTAAAAAAAAATATCGATTTAATTTCAATTCAATTGATGTAATTATTATTTTCCTATCTTATATGAAGAAAAGATAATTTAGACGTAGTTTAAAAAAAGTTAATTAAAAAAACAAATGTCTAAATTATTTTTTTTTGTTTTAATTATCTAAACTTTTTTATATGAAAATAGGTAAAATATCTGATTTGCTCGAAACCCTATACATTAGACTTTGTTCTAATCAGCGAGATTGGCATGAGATCCGAACTCGATCCGATCTAATGTGGTCAGGGTTTTTTTAAAATTTCATGTTTATATCGGGTCGGGTTGAGTTGAGTTTTTTTAATGTGATATTCGGATCGGGTCGGGTTTATGTGAAAATATCCGACCCAAAAAATATATAATTTTACTTTATATATTTAGAAATAATTACAATAATACCCTTCTATATATTATTTTTTTCAATTAAGTCATTGTTTTTATTGAATAAAAATAATATTTTTATTATTATTTCGGGTCTGGTCGAGTCGGATCTGATCGAATTTTTAAGTTATATATCGGGTCAGATCAGATATTAGATGGAAGATTTCTTATTCTCGGATCGAGTCAGATGGACTAAAAATCCGACCCATGCCTATCCCTAGGATAGAGGCGAACTTTCTCGCCAACTCTCTTACTAAACTACAAGCCAAGTCTGATGGCTCAATTCATATTTTTCTGGGATGCACCATCTTTACTGGTTGATACTCTTTCTAGAGACCTACATAATCATCCTCATTCGAAGAAGCATAATTTCATGATATAAAGGCTTAGCCTTCTTACCGTTAAAAATGATTTTTTTTCTTCAAATTGGCCATTTGTCAAAGTACATCTATCACATTGAAAAATATAAAGTTATAATGTCAAAATTAACCCCCATTGCTTATTGACATGGTCATTTTGCTTCCTATTTTATTTTTTTGGAGCATTTTGACCCACAAACGTTTTATTTTAAGGCAAAAGACCTCCTAACATTTGACAGAATAATCACTTTGTCTCTTATTCTTTTTTATGAGACATTTTACCCCTCAATGTTTCATTATAGGTTAAAAAAGACTCATATTTTGGAGCATTAATCGTGTGTTAACTATGATTTTCATTATAGATGAAGTTTTTTGTCCCAAAGTAAAACGTTGGGGGCCAAAATGACCATCTTGATCAATGTTGGGGGCTATTTTTGGCATTGCACCAAATTTAAAAGTACAGGTTCCAGATTGAACAATTTAAAAGTAAAAATACCATATTGGAAATTTCTGTCAAAGTAAAAGTACCAGATATCTTATTATTCCTTTTTTCGATTAAAAATCTAAAAATCGAAGAAAACGACAAAGAAGGGGGATCACTGTTATTCTATCGAATCCTAAGGGTAGAAACTAGGGGGGAAAGTAAGATTTTTAGTCCAAAAATAAAAAAATAAAAAAATAAAAAAAACTCGCTGGCTAGTTCTTCTCCGATTGGATTCTCTATCTAAAACAAAACCTAGCGGAGGTAGTTCCGATCGAATCAGGTAATCTTACACTTAATTCTAAAAATTTCTAACAGCTTTGATTCAATTGATTTTGATTTTTTTAATATATTTTTGCGTTTCTTTAAGTAAAAAAGGGAAGGAAAATGGATGGATCAGGAGGAAGAGGAGGAAGTGGAGCGGATAATGTATTATCGAATTACAAGCTTGGAAAAACGCTTGGAATCGGCTCCTTCGGAAAGGTTAAAATTGCTGAACATTGTTCCACTGGTTATAAAGTTGCTATTAAGATTCTTAATCGGAGAAAGATTAAGAATATGGAGATGGAGGAAAAAGGTAAATTTTTTGTGAGAATTTTCTCCTTCATTTTTTTGGTTTTAGAGATAGAATTTTAGGTTTTGTTTAGCTGCGGAAGTAAGAAAAATAGCTTGAGAATTAAGAATATAGTAATTTTGTTAGTTTAACGAAATTTGCGACATAAATATGCTTTGTTTGGTAGAAAATTGGAAAGATGAAAAATGGGAGGAGAGAAATTTGAAAGAAAATACATATATTTTAATAATATTAAAGAACAAATAATTTTCTTCCAAAACATAGCTTGGTAGAGTTGGAAAATTAAAGAATAATGCTAAACATTTAAAAATACATTACCAAGCTCACTCAAAATTTATTTTCTTTTCACTTTCCACATTTTTGCTCTATCAAGCACACCTTAAGTCTACCATTGATTATAAATTAGGTTTCTTGTTATTTTTTCCGATTGATTTTTTTTAAAGTTTGTTATTTTGAAGGATTGAATTTCTTAGGTTCAGTTTGATTATTACTTATTACTTTTTCTGCATGTTATCTTGCTTTCAGAACTAAAATAAAAAGTTATCAATTCAAACTTTATGAACTGTCTTGATTCTTCATTGTTGTTAAAATGAAAATGATTCATTGAGTGAAACAAAAAGAGGACCTTTAGTAGGTTTCTCAAATCTCAACCCATGTTATGCTTGGTTGAGTCATGATTGCATGGATTCTTGCATGTCGTTGTCAAATTCCATAGAATTATTGAATGCGGAAGGCTTACTCTTTGGTGCAGTTAGAAGGGAGATTAAAATTTTGAGATTGTTTATGCATCCTCACATCATACGACTCTATGAGGTCATAGAGACAGCAACAGATATCTTCGTTGTAATGGAATATGTAAAGTCCGGAGAACTCTTTGATTATATTGTGGAGAAAGGAAGATTGCAGGAGGATGAGGCTCGTAACTTTTTTCAGCAGGTCTGGTTGGAAATTATTGTTTATTACTATTAATTACCGTCATTCTTTTTCTTCTTAGAAATTATGTATGAAATCTTTAAGCAGATAATTTCTGGGGTGGAGTACTGCCATAGAAATATGGTGGTTCATCGAGACCTGAAGCCTGAAAATTTACTTCTGGATTCCAAATGCAATGTGAAGATTGCTGATTTTGGCTTGAGCAACATTATGAGAGATGGTCATTTTCTGAAGACAAGTTGTGGTAGCCCAAACTATGCTGCCCCAGAGGTAGGAGTCCGTGAATTTTAAATTAATGGTGGATTTCTTACATTTATTTTCACATTGTTTCAGTTTTCTTTAATTTAATTGAAATTTGTATCCTGTCAAGATGGCGTTTCCTAATGTGTATGGATCTCCATTGTTATAGGTTATTTCTGGGAAACTGTATGCTGGACCTGAAGTGGATGTATGGAGCTGTGGTGTTATATTATATGCCCTTCTTTGTGGCACCCTTCCTTTTGATGATGAAAACATTCCAAACCTCTTTAAGAAAATAAAGGTAAGTGACATCATATTTTAGTCCAAGGTTTCTCGTATGTCTTTCAAAAATATTTATCAGCTAATTCTATGCTTATGCTCATCTTATTTTCACTTTTTTGTATTTCTGTTCTGTCAATAATTTTGGAATCAGATTTTCGTTTTTAAGCATGTTTCTTACATTCTTAAGTCCTTAAAGAGCTGATACCTTGTATTTGGCATTATTTTTCCGTCAGGGTGGAATATACACACTTCCAAGCCATTTATCTCCTGGTGCTAGAGATTTGATTCCACGGATGCTTGTGGTAGATCCAATGAAAAGAATGACCATTCCTGAGATCCGCCTGCATCCGTGGTTTCAAGCACATCTTCCAAGATATTTAGCTGTCCCCCCACCAGATACAATGCAACAAGCTAGAAAGGTTGTTGATTCTGTTTTCTCCCAAGTTCAAGTGTTCAACTTCAGTTGTAAATAGCTTATATACTGCGATATTAAACGCTGAAAGGCATTGACGTAATATGATAACTTAAAAGTAACCATCAGGGTTGAAAAAGTGTACCTAGACTGCACTTTCTTGTGAAACTCTGAACTCTTGTTAGCTTCTGGATGTAGTTTTGGTACATTGAATACCGAATACTACAGTTTTTGTTTCAGGGAGAACCTTTTCAACACCCATACCTTTAAGTTTAATGTAAGGTACTTCGTAATCATTTAGTTTTCTTGCTTGTTATTGGACTTTTGGAAATAGATTTACTCCAATAACCTATTTCCCTACTATTCCCAACCCCATAAGTGACACAAGCCTTGCTTAGATGTTTTCTGGATCATATAATGAGATTTAGCTTGTGATTTGGTTGTCCCTGAGAAGTTCTTAATTCTGCTAATATTAGATAATTTTAATTTCAATACTTGATATTATGCCATGTCTTAGTTCTAGTGTCTGATTGAAACATAATTACAGATTGATGAAGAGATCCTTCAGGAAGTGGTCAGAATGGGATTTGAAAGGAATCATCTGGTTGAATCTCTTCGCAATAGAATTCAGAATGAGGTTTATTCTTCTCCAACTCATTGTCTTGATGGAACTGTTGCCTACTGTTGAGTATCTTCCAGGGAACTGTTGCTTATTTCTTATTGTATTATCTTCCAGGGAACTGTTGCTTATTACTTACTATTGGACAATCGTTTCCGAGTCTCAAGTGGCTATCTTGGAGCTGAGTTTCAAGAAACTATGGTGCGTTTTAGTTGTAATTTTTTTATTTATTGTTGACATTGCTTATCTAAAGCCGCCTCATGGTTATAGAATCCACTGTTTAGGACCTATTTCTTTTACACTGGTTAATTGACATCGTCTTTCTTCTTCCCTCACTTTCTTATTGAGTTCAGACTCTTTCTTTTTTAATATGTATTTTAGGAATCTGGCTTCAATCGCTTACATCCAAGTGAACCTACATCTCCAGTTGTTGGACACCGCCTTCCAGGATATGCTGATTATCAAGCAATAAGTTTAAGAGGCCTCGAGAGGAAATGGGCTCTTGGACTTCAGGTTGAGTTCGAGTCTCAAGCAGTTTTCCTACACTGACTTTGTATGATATCGGTTGTAGTCTTGTGGGTGATTATGCTTCAGTCGATAGGCATTTTAATGTCCGTGCTTTTATTTCTGACAATGACTTACTATGGGGAAAAATGAACTATAACTTACATGATAAATGTGGCTGATACTAATTAAGAAGTTCAGACAATTAAGACTAGAGTTGGCATGTAGCACATGTGGACGGCCACTACTTGAACCAACTCCTTTTATGTCCCAGAGTTTAACTTCTTTTTTTATATTCACAGTCTCGGGCACATCCTCGTGAAATCATGACAGAAGTTCTCAAAGCTTTGCAAGAACTCAATGTCTGTTGGAAGAAGATAGGGCATTACAACATGAAGTGCAGGTGGCTTCCTAGCATTCCTGGTCTTAATGAAGGCATGCTCACCAATCCCGTGCACAATAATCACTATTTTGGCGACGAATCAACCATTATTGAAAATGACGGTGTTGCCAAGTTACCTAATGTTGTCAAATTCGAAGTGCAGGTAATGTCAGAACTGATTATTGTGAGAGAACATGAGAATTTTACCGTGCTGTGTAGTTGTAGAATATCGAAAGTCCTCAATAAACATTCTAACACTTCTTCTGCCACGGATATCAACAGCTTTACAAAACAAGGGAGGAGAAGTATCTGCTGGATCTTCAAAGGGTTCAGGGGCCACAGTTTCTCTTCCTGGATCTTTGTGCTGCATTCCTCGCACAGCTCCGGGTCCTCTAAAACGAGTATGCTATATTTCCTAGGATCCTTCTCCATGAATCTCCTATGATGCATGTGAATAACAACATTCTATGTATATAACTTTTTGTGTGTGTGTGTGGAGCCGGTTCTCAAGACACTAGAGTTGGCCAAGGGAATATTACTTACTCGGTTATGTATGTTAGTCCAGCTTCTGATACTGTGCCTTTACTGGTGATTAGGGTTTCAACAATGTTATGGAACCTAAGGGAATTTTTATGAATTATCATGATAGAATTTACCTTGGTCTTCTGGAATTTACATAGGTCGAAATTTTGATGATCCTTTTCTTGTTCCATGTACTTGGGTGTAAGCGTACGATACAAGTACGTATTCAACTCGGATATATTTTTTTTCCTTCGATTTTTCGTGTTTTGGAAGGTCATTATTTGTATATTCATGTGTTAGATATCAGGTTTTAGTTGATCAATCTATTCTCCTCTTGTATATGGTTGTTGGACTTTACAGGATGAGATGTGTGGTATGGTTCACAAATTTAAAAGTTATTTAAACTGAATTTGTTGATTAATTAATTTTATTTTCAATGTAAAATAAATATTTATACTTAAAACAGTAAAAATAACTTTAAAATGTTATTTAAGATTTACTGATTTTTATATTTGAATCACATACTCTTAAACCATTAGAGAATATCTATGTATTTTCAATTTCTCTCTTTGATAATAATTTTTTTAATTTAGTCCCTGAACTTTCTATAATTCTTTTTCATTTCTTCAATTTCATTTTTAGTCTATTTTGATCAAAATTGAACCACATGTTCTTCTATCATCGTAGGATACTTATGTAACCTCGATTCATATTTTAACTACAAATTTACTCTCTTTTTTCAATTTAATCTCATAATTTATTTAATTTGCACTTTTTGACTGTTATTTTTATAAATTCTTTCTTTCCATTAATTCCTTGATTCATTTATGCTCTTATAAATACTTTATTCTAAGATATCTTTTTTTAAAATAATATTATAAATATATTTTACAATTTTAAATTATATTTATTTTATTAAATAACATTACAACACGGAAACTATAAATACTTAATTCTAAGATATAATTTTTTAAAATAACATTATAAATATATTTTACAATTTTAAATTATATTTATTTTATTAAATAACATTACAACACGGAAAGAGATATGAAAATATATATATAGTTAGTAAAAGTTAATAAATTGAAGTCAATATGTATTATAATATTATAAATAATATTCGAACAACTCAATTTGTTTTAACTTAAAATTAGAGTTATAGAATACAATCATTAATTCAATTAATTTAATTTTTTTAAGTCAACGGACACAATTCAAAGTTAAACCTAAACAATAATGAGTGGAATAGAACCCTACGATGAGTTGGTTAACAGAGCAATAATGGTTGGAAGATCAAGTGAGGTCCAAAGAGATTCACCCTCATGAGTTTCACTTGTACTCGAAGAATCCAATGAACTTTGCTGTCTTTTCTCTTCTTCTTTTCCCGCCACTCCCGAATCATCATCTTCTTCTTCTTGCATGCATATGAAAGCTTTGTTAACTGCTCTGATATTCGTTCCGCCATGGCAGCTTCTGACCCGAGCTTCCTTTTCAACAGCTCCGAAATCCCATTGAATGAGTTGAGTGAAGCCGAGAATTTCCTCTCGTACGATATCGAGTGTTCATCTGTGAAATTCTCAGCCGCCATTGTTGGTACTTGAAGCTCTTCAGCGAACTGGAAAGGAGAGCAGTTACAAGACGACTCAAATCCAATCTCATCCAAGAACTGGAAATCCAATGCCCTTCCATCTCCTGAATCGGAATCCGATTCTCTCCTGGAATAATCTTCGTTATCAGTACTTTGACATGATTCAACAACGCTCATCGCATTGAAAATTTCATCGTTTGACGTCGATAAACCCTCGAGAACATCGTCGAGGAAACCATGAGTGGTATCCTCGACTTGCTGCAACAATGGCTGCTGCTGGCTGACAGTAACAGGCGGTGGCGAGAAAGAAGTTGACAGCGGCAATGGAAAACACGGATTATTGTTAGCTTTGATCCTTTGGAGAAGACGATTACTGATCTTCGAAGAAAGGGCTGGAGTCGAATTCAATGACGATGAAGAACAAGGCCAGAAATTCGTTCTCGTATTCGCACCACGAAGCAGGCAAGCGGCTTCATCGTACGCCCTCGCCGCTTCTTCCACCGTATCGAAAGTGCCTAACCAAACCCTTATCTTTTGTATAGTGTCTTTGATATCCGCCACCCAACGCCCAGATGGCTTTTGCCTCACACCCACGTATCGCTTCCTGGTCCTCCTAACGCCGCCAAGTCCGGCGGTTGCTGCGGCGGCTTCTTTAACCATTTCATCCCAACCGTTTCTACTTCCGCCATTTCCACACTCTTTCTTTTCCTACCCATTTCTCCCCTTCTTCTTTCAGTTTATCAACTGAAGCGTTCTTTAGTTTCAGCTATAGCGGATGAAAAGTTCAGTGCTTTATAAACTGGATTTATATGGGAAACAAAGTGAATATAATATTTAAGCTTGACAAGGTCTTACTTAATTGCTTGCTTGTTCATAATATATATATATATATAAGCTATCATAAATGAACACAAATGGATGTTTTCTAGCTCTTCCATTGATGACGAAAATGATTAAATAAATTAAAAAGAACAAATAAATGGTTTGTTGCATTTGAGGCTATTTTTCCATGACCAATTCAAAGAGGATCTTTGCTTCCATTTGGTATGTTCTAAGCAGCATTGTGATTAATTAATATATTATGAGAAAATGATATTTTTATCTTTTATTAATTATTTAACTATCGATATTTAATTTATTAATTTAATAATATGAACTAAATATTATTCGCAACATCATGATTCAAACATCTATCTTATTTAATAAATATATTGCACCATCTCAATATATTTTTCTTGCTTCATTTGTCGAATGAATTGATCTCCGTTGTACTTATGTTTGAATTCTTCTAAAAACAATGACCAAGTAACTTGATTGTTAGACATCCTCAATTTAACATTGGTCCACCAGATCCTCGCTTGTCCTATCAACAAGGAAATCACTCCATCTAACTTTTCAGCATCGGAACAATGAAGTCCCTCAAGCATGACTTTCACGTCATTAAGCCAAACCCTTCAACTCTTTTGCAACATTCATTTTTGGAGTTGAAGTAACAGGAGGTTGAAAACGCGTCAATACTGCGTCTAAAGTTCTAAAGAATACATCTTGATCATTCACAGGCACTCCAGAGGGTGTCTGTTCTTCACTCTGCCTGGCCAAGGCAGGTGAATTACTGCTTTCAGCGGGTATATCATCTCCTGCTTCATTCTAGAACTACCTTGTCCGGACATCTATAAAAATACAATCATATAGTTCTATTAGCATAACAGTATACTTACTATTCCATCAGATCATAAGTTTTCACTATTTTGTTGGCATGTATACCTTATAAAACACTCTAGACTTCGATTTATGCCGAGAATCGACTAAACCTTAGCTCTGATGCCATTAATTGTAACACCCCAACCCGTACCCGACTCGAATACGAGTCCGAGGTGTCACTTTGACTTTTCAAACTTTGACTCTTAAAGAAAAACCTCGGGAATTTAAGACTTTGTTTAAAACAAAATATGTTAATTTACATAAAAGAGACCACAAAATACAAACTCGATCAGAGTGTTCATAATTAACGACTTATTACATGCCAACACTCTATACACAACAAAATAACTACTTTGTCAATTACTTCTGATATGATCTTCTAGTAATAATATTGTCCATGCTACTTCTATTCTTGCTCTTCTCTTTTCTTGGTACCTACGTGTAAATCACTTACACGCTAAGTCATAAACTTAGTGAGGCAATAAATAAACATGTAACAGTAGATTCATGAATATGCATTCTTACCATTTGATCATGATATTTCAATATGCATGTATATATTTCATATGACATATATAACCAAGTCATGCACACATGAAACTTACCTTTTTGCATCACTTTCACTTTAATTTATATTTCAATTGCCCATGTATATTGTTGTTGAGAACAAAGGTATGTGAGTACATTGAGGTTGTGCACTAATGTTGTCACCACAGCTCGTATAAATTCCCTCATGGGCACCGAACATTTGTTCAGTATTCGTCTCGAAGGACTGCTATATATGTCCCGTAGGACCACTACGTCCCGAAGGACTACAATACCCTCGACTCTTGGCATGCCAACTATACATATAGCTCTCGTATCATATACTATGGGCATTTGCAATGAATACATTTCTCATTACTTGTTCTTTCTTTTCTGTCATATACCACATGTATGTGTAACCATGTATTTCATATCATATCACATAGCTTATCTTATTTCACATTGGTCATGTCTCATAGCATATATCACATATGCATATAATCATGTATATCATATCATATATCTTATGTTTTATGCTCTTATGTCTATGCATATCATATAACATATAATAAGCTATACCCATTTCATGTATTCATGCACATATAAGCATCACAAATCAAATAACATTTTAGGAGTCACTTCTTACCATAGTAACTCCATCACTAGCTCATCGCAAGCCAATGTTCGTTCAATAATATAAGTACAATTAAAATTGCACTCACCTTAGCCTTATTTGCTTTGATTCGATCCTAATCCTTTGATTATTCCGGAACTTGTTTAGACTCAATATCTACATAAATATAACATTTCAAAACAACTATCAGAAGCCTAAACCTTAAACTTGATGTTAACAACTTAAACCAAATTAAAGAACCAAATTCCATTTTCATTTAGGGGGAATCGATACCCCCTGAACATACTGATATTTTTCGTTCAAGAGGGGGGAATCGATACCCATTCATAGGGTATCAGTTCCCTCTACCCATAAATTGTATTTTAAGCCCGAAAATCATCAATTCTTCATTCAATTCTTCTATTTTAAACCCCTACCATGTCATTAAACCTAACCACCATTACTTAAACCAATTTATATCAATGAAAACCATCCATAACCTCAAAATCCTATCCCTCATATGTAAATCAAGAATCATACTCAAATTTCAATATGTTCTAAATACAATTCTAACACTTCATATTCCTTAATTAGCATAATGACAAGTCAAATTTAACTTCAAATTCAACTTATCAACTCTTTTCCATAATTTCATATAAAAACCCGTTTTCTTTAATTTCATATAAAAACCCGTTTTCTTTAATTTCTTATAACTTCTTCATCTTTTGATTATAAGACAACTTAAGCTTTCCTTAAGCTTAGTTATCTTCTAATGATCAAAACCTAACTTTTAATTTAACAAATAACCAAAAAATCAAAAAACTCACCTCATGCTTCAAGCCTCACGTATGAAAAACAAAGAGGAGAAGATAACTCTGGAGAATTATCTCCTCTTCCACGTGTATCTCTCTAAATAGAGAGATGACAATATCTTTTAAGCTAAATTACCATACTATCCTTTTAATTCTTTCATATTCACCACTTAATCCAACTGAAATATTCCTATTTAAATCAACAAATTCTAAAACTTTACAATAAAGTCACTAACTCGTAGTTTGGGATGTTACTCTCCCATTTTACTTCTTGTACTTGTACTGATTCGCAGTTTGGCCCTTGTACTGATTTTTCTCCATTTTACTTCTTGTATTGTTACTCTCCTCAATATTTTTTCCCTTCTGTCGCTACTATTAAGGGAAAAAATTGTATGGTCTGATCAGAATATGACATGTGTAAAAATTTAAAAAATATAGAAAAATCGTATGTACCGTAATCTTTGATGTCATAAAATAGAGAAATCTTCATAAAATAGAGTAAAATAACACAAAAACGTATATGATACAAAAATAAAATAAGCATCGTATGAATTAAGGCATAACATAAACATACTATGAACACATCATTTTTAAAAATAAAATTATTGTGTTAACTCATGCAAAAATGGTACATGCAATGTGATATAATCATGGCATGCATGCACATTAAGTTATAATCTCTATAAAATAAATAGTTAATTTATATACAATATTATATGTAAATATATAATACTTTAAAGACATAAATATAAATATAGTATAAAAATAATATAAATACATGTATGTATCACTGACGGAACTACGTTGGGGCCGAAGCGAGACATGAGCCATCCCAACCTTTATGGTTTAATTGTAAGCCGTTTTGAAACCATTAAAGTTATGTCCTGACCCTCCTAAACTTTTATGGTTTAATTATTATTTTTAGACGTTATCAGTTTTAAAGTTACATAAAATTAAGTCTTGCCTCCAACTTTTTTTGTTTAATTACTTTTTAGGACATGATAATTTTGAAATTAGTAAATTATGCCATTATCCTCTATTTTTTGTGGTTAATTACCTTTTAGAACCTTATTAGTTTCAAACATAAGCAACTTGACCCCTCCCATAATTTCATCGTAGTTTCGCCCTTGAGTAATACCCGAGTTAAAATGAGTATCTTTGAAGGAAAAATCACGTCAACATTGTAATCAGAATAATTAATAGGTTTAACTATTTTGACCAGTAAATGATATTAGAAAATGATATAATTAAATAATGCTAAATTGAAGTATATGTACTAAATCCTAAATTTAAACATATTATAAGGATCAAAATTGTAATTTCGGCGAAGTAAGCATCCAAATTTACCAAAATTGGAATTTGATACATAGGTTGGGTATATAGATGATGAGTATACTAAAATAATCTAGAATGCTTTGGTTTCATATTTTGGGTATACATATATTATATATTAAAGTTTGAGTTAATTGCATCACATGTTTTTAAGTATAATATTCAATTTAAATTAGTCTCTAAACTTTTAAATATTTTAGTTTTATCTCTAAACTACGACTATCATTTAAATTAGTCCTCAAACTTTTGAATATTTCAATTTCATCCCCAAAATATGGCATTCATTCTAAATTAGTCTCCAAACTTTTTAAATATTCCAATTTCATCCCAAACTATACGTATTATAATAACATCCATTGTTAATAAAACCGTCAGACCTATTATTATATGTTTGAAAATAATAATATTTAAGTTAAACTATGGTTGAAATTAATTACATATTTGAATGAATTTGGGGATGAAATTGGAATATTCAAAAGTTTGGACACCAATTTAGAAAGAGTGTCTTAGTTCAGGGATGAAATTTGAATGCTTAAAAGTTTAAGGACTAATTTAGAATGAGAGTCATAGCTTAGGGATGAAGAATATTTAAAAGTTTAAGGACCAATTTAAAAGGAAGGTTATAGTTTAGGGACATATGATGCAATTAACTCTTAAAGTTCAAATTAAATTGATATCATGAGTTCATACTATATATATATATATATGTTAAGTTGAAAAATAATTGCATACATCTTTAAACTATGAAACCCATTTTAATTAATCCATAAATTTTAAACATTTCAATTTTATTTTTAAATTATAATTTTTATTTTAAATTAATTTTCAAATTTTAAACATTTCAAATTCATCCCAAACTATCGGTATGATTTGATTTAATGATCCATCCCCTACTAATCTTAATATTATATTCTTATAAATAATTTATCCTTTTTTATGCAAATGAATTCAAACTGACTAAATATATCCTTTGACCAAGTTTGATATAATTCGAGTTCTCAAGTATTGAAAATACTTTACAAATTAAGAGAGAGACATTGGTAAATTATAGTAATAATTATCAACCTATTATTTCTTTCCAAAATTAAATATTAATTTTTTTAAAAAAATTAGGTAGTGTTACGTGTTATTATCGTATTGGTCAAATAAAAATAGTAAAAATGACAAATAATTGTCGATGATGAGATAAAAAATAAACTGGTCATGTCAATGCTGCCGTTAAATTTTCAATGATCGATGACTAGAATAGGAAAAATGTAATATTGGTGATGCTTTTGGAAAATATTAATTTGAATACCAAAATAGAAAATATTAATAGATTGGTGACTATTACTGTAGTTTTCCGTTTTTCTAGGTGGGTGACATTTAATCTCTCTTATTAATAAACAAATAGTAAATGCCGGTCTTGAGGGCAGCAAGTCAATTGTGTACTTCTTGATGGTCTGTTTGACTTGATCCAATTCGTAGATAAATAATAATTAAAAAAATGTTTTTATTTTCATTTAATTTAATTTTAAAAATATAAAATATTAATAAAATTTTATTTTTGTATCAGTTTTCATTTTTAAAAAAATTAAATTAATTTTTTTAACAAATAAGATCGAACTCGAGTTCGTATTTAGTCCGGATAGACACCACTAATTTAAACAATATTAGTATAAAAACACTCGATAGAATAAAATAAATAAATTTTATATAATATAAATTATTAATTTATTAAAAATTATATATAAAAAATAATTTTATTTTATAAATTATAATAAATCACAATTTTGAAAAGAAAATATAAAAAAATATAATAAAAATCAAATCAAATCAAAAAAGTGTTAAAATACACACTCAACCAACTCAAATAAATATATAAATATTATCACCGACGATTTTGACTTTTAGAATCATAGTTTGGGGATTTTTTATATTAATGATTAATAAATCGCAAACAATGGATTATACAAAAAAAAATCATTTCGCTGACTTTATCAAATTCTTAAACCAAAATTAACTTTTCAGTGAAATGCAATGTTGGGTGATCGTTAAAGCCATATATATTTGAAACTATTAAATATTAAGGTAAACTACTTTGTTGGTCCTCGAACTATAATATATTTTTGTGTTTTTTAATTATGAAAAATTATAAAAGAATTATTTGACTTAAAAATTAATAAATTAGATCGTTTCTGTTAAAAATTTAATAATAGATGACGTGTTAATAAAATTAACATAATAATGTGACTAATTATTTTATGGAAGATTAATTAAAAATCGGAGTAAATAAAAAAAGTTAATGAATAAGTATTTTTTTTAACTTTAGTAGTTAAAATTGAAATAAGAATAAAGTTTAAGGATGAAATTTATAATTTATCCTTAAAAATGTCATTTTCAATTCTCCTTCTCCAGGTTTTCTCCGGTCAAGATGAAGATAAACACGAAACCATGAGATTGAACCAACCAATTTACAAAGAGAAACAAAAGGTAGAATCAAAGAGTAGCAAAGAAACCAGAAGAATACAAAATTTTGCCTTGATTTACAAACTGAAAAACAGGTGGGAAAATGGAAGAGCAAGGGAAAAGATCAAAGCTATCAGCTCCAACATATCCCACAATAACCCTACCACCGAGACCAGCCATTGATGATGGCTTGTTTCCAACTGGTTCAGGGCTAAGTCCAGGTCCTATGACACTGGTTCATCTTTTTTCTCGGACCCTGACTCGACAAATAGGTATTTTCTCAGCTCTTAGCAGGTGCCATGGCTTCTTCACCTGGGGCTAAGCTGCCTTACAATCCAATGGAAGTGGGATTTGAAAAGAATCACGGGTTTAAGCAAAACAAACCTTTTAATTTTGCTGTTGGCAATTCTCCTTTGTTCACCGTGCCTCTGGTTTAAGCCCTTCTGGTTGCTCAACTCTCCTGGCTTCTTTTGCCTTCTCCTCAGGTGATTGTGTTAGCTTTTGGTGTTTTAATTTTGGGTTTTCTTTGTTTCTTTTCGAGTTAATATTAGTATCCGATTTATTAATCAACTAATCAGCAGAGTCCATTCGGAATATCGCACCAGCAAGCATTGGCACAGGTTACGGCTCAAGCTGCCCTGGCCCGAGCACAACGGATATCAAACTTCATCAGCAGCAGCTCCATGGGAACAATCGAATTCGAACCCTCAGCTGGGTATCGATACCGAAGAAACTTCGAAGCCGAAGCCGCCTTCGGTCTCGGACCATCGAAGTTCGGCAATGGAATACTCAGGAGCTTCTCAGTTCGATAAAAGGAGTCAGCCTTCCATAGCTGTTGATAAACCAGCTGAAGATGGATACAATTGGCTTAAGTATGGGCAGAAGCATATTAAAGGCTGCGAGTATCCGCGGAGCTACTACAAATGTACTTATCCGAACTGCCGTGTCCGAAAGATCGTCGAGCGATCCGCCGAGGGCGAAATAACCGAAATCGTTTACAAAAGTGTACACAATCACAAAAAGGCGAATGGTGGAGGTGATGGAAGTGTTGCTGGAAATTCAAACAACAAGTGAAATTGTACCGGCTCATTCCATACCGGGGAATATCATGAACCTACTCCAGCTGGGAATTGTCTGGATTAAATGATGGTGAGGAACGATGTGACGAAGAGAATCGAGAAGAAGGAGACGATAATGAAACGGATAAGAAAAGAAGGCAAGTTTCGAATCTATTTGTAACCGGTCTTGGAAGTTCGTAGTTTTGAGTGTTGTGCTTTTTGCCTGCAGGAATACTGCAAGGGAAACTGCAGTGGTGTTGTCACACAAGACGGCAACGGATGCGAAACTTGTCGTGCAAACGAGAAGTGAAGTCGACCTTTTAGTCGATGGCTATCGTGGCGCAATACGGGCAGAAAGTTGTCAAAGGGAACCCTCATCCAAGGTACCGCAGACTATATGTTATTGTTATGGCATGAATTCCCTTGCTGAACGTGTTCTGATTAGTAAAAACAGTGAATCATTGTTACCTGTGGCATTAGGCTTAATATAGTATGCGGCTAGTTAATTTGTATGCTCCGTGATCCGCTTCGTCGCCATCCTAGTTACATTTGTTTTGCTTTCGAGCTGCTGTACTTGCAGTCGACCGTTTATCCTTTTTTCAAGATCATTTCTGATGCATCTATGTTATTCCAACAGGAGCTATTACAAATGCACCAGTGCAGGATGCAAAGTTCGGAAGCATGTGGAAAGAGCTTCGTCCGATCCCAAGGCTGTCATAACAACATACGAGGGGAAACACAATCACGACGTCCCAGCAGCGGCCAAAAACAGCAACCACAATGCAGTTAACGACAGTTTGCCTCAACCAAAACTGCAACAAGACGGCGTCTCTGAAAAGCATTCTTTGCTTCAAGAGATGGATTATGGAAAAAATGTGCAGGAGGGAGCAGCAGTTTTAAGGCTAAAAGAGGAACAAGTAAGAGTGTAATCTCTGCTATTAAAAGCTACTAACCGGAAATCAGCTGCCGATCACTGCCGTCTAGCACGGATTTGCTGGAAGTTTCTGAGCTTCTTGTGGTCTGCAATCGGCCAGGTTTATCTGCAGGTTTGTGTCAATTCTTCATGTTTGTTCTTCACGTTATCTAATTCTTAGGTTGTTAATGCCAGACATGTCATAGAAACATAACGTGTATAGTAAAGTTTATTAATTTGCGTCGATTGAATATTAGTTCGATTGAAATCGTATTGTAATAATATGGAGTTGTGAAATCTTAAAATTTAATTGTATATCCAATCCGACCTATATACATGTTTATAGATGTAATTTGATATGGTATAATGAAAAAACAACAACCTTAATAATATTTGATTAATAATAACTTTGATTTTTTAATATTTTAGCTTTCACGATTCATTTTAATAAAAGAAAATATTTGGGTTAGATAAAAATCGTTAGTGAGTAACAGTCAATGTTGTCGCTGACGTGATAAGTTTTACATGTCCAAAATAATAATGATATATGCCACATTTTCACTTATGCATATGTGATATGTATCATACATCACATAGAATATAATATGATACATCATCACTTATATATATGTTATATATAACATCAAAAAAATTCAATTTTCCTAAATAATGGGGGATGCACTTAACCCCTAGGGGCTTAGTGCATGCCTCTCCTTATCATGCTATATTTTAAATATATAAAACTTATTATATCAATAATAAATATTAATATTAATTAGTTTTTTCCTAAATAAGGGGATGCACTTAACCCCTAGGGGCTTAGTGCCTCTGCCTGTATCATGCTATTATTTTAAATTATAAAACTTATCATATCAATAATAAATATTAACTATTAATTAGTTAATAATTTTCATCTTATTAAAAGTTATTTGTCTTAAAATAAAATGTTACGATTAAAATGATAAAATAAATGAAGTACCAAGTCGACAAACAGAAAACAGAAATTTATGAAATAACAAACCAAAATGTTGCAAGAAGACCCACGAATCTCTCTAATTTTTCCTAGTTTTCTTTTCTATTCCTTTGCTAATTCTTACATTCCCTCCGCAGGGATGAAATGGTGGATTGTTAACCAGAATAAAAACCGGAGTTGAAGAAGACAAAGACGGAGGGTTCCGTGAGGAAGAGCGCCTTTTAGCTTCAATTGGCTTCTCACAGAGGTTTGTGAGGCCGAACATGTCGCCGCCGGTTGGCCGTCTTGGCTTAGCTCACCGCTGGTGAAGCTGTTCATGGTTGGGTTTCCTTTGCAGGCTGATTCCTTTGAGAAACTGGACAAGGTTTATAACATTTCCAATATTCCTATATGTATCTGTTATTGTCCATTTCCTTACCTTTGCATTTTGCAGATCGGACAGGGCACATACAGTAGCGTGTTCAGAGCACGCGAGGTCGAAACCGGGAGGATGGTCGCATTGAAGAAGGTGCGGTTCGACAACTTTCAACCCGAAAGCATTCGGTTTATGGCTCGAGAAATAACGATCCTACGCAGGTTGAACCATCCGAATATCATGAAATTGGAAGGGGTGATCACATCGAGGTTTTCGAGCACTATATACCTTGTGTTCGAGTACATGGAGCATGATCTTTCTGGTCTATCTCTTGTCCCGATATCAATTTCAGTGAGGCTCAGGTTTGTTTCTGCATCTCATCCGATTCGACATGAGTTCGGGAATTCGATCCGATATATCTTGAATGTTTAAGAAGCTAAGTTCAGATTTACCTTTACTTGTGTAGGTGAAGTGCTATATGAAGCAGCTATTGATGGGGCTTGAGCATTGCCATTTGCGTGGTGTAATGCATAGAGACATTAAAGCATCCAACATTTTAGTGAGCAACCAAGGAGTTTTGAGCTGGGGGATTTCGGATTGGCAAACATCTTAACCTCGAACAACATCAGTTAACCAGCCGAGTCGTCACTCTCTGGTATCGCCCTCCCAGCTTTTGATGGGATCCATGAGTTACGATGTCACGGTGGATCTATGGAGTGTTGGCTGTGTTTTTGCCGAAGTTCTTATGGGCAAACCTATTCTTAAAGGCAGAACCGAGGTTAGTTTGAAATGACGAAGATACCTGTGTCGAGTATATACTCGTAATCCGACACTCACACGGCTATGCGATTTTGGCAGGTTGAACAACTCCATAAAATCTTCAAACTCTGTGGATCGCCACCAGATGAGTATTGGAAAAAGCTCAAGCTTCCTCATTCCACAATGTTTAAGCCCCAACATCCTTACGAGAGTTGTCTCCGACAAGGTGCAAAGAAATCCCGGCAATCGCATTGAACTTGTTGGAAACTCTTCTTTCCGTCGAACCCCACAAGCGTGAGACTGCAACTTCTGCACTTGCATCGGAGGTAAAGAAAGAAAACACTAATGCCCCGCCGCCATTAACAGATTCCACGTTCACCTCTCGATTATTTCACTTTCATGATCTGTTTTACGGTCTATGTTCCGGGTTTATGATCTGTTTATACTTCTTGATTGTTTCAGTATTTCCACACGAAGCCCTACCCCTGCGACCCTTCAAGCTTGCCCAAGTATTCGCCGAATAAAGAGATTGATGCCAAGCATCGAAATGACTTACGAAGGTGAACTTCTCGGCTGAATTTAGTAGCCTGCATGCCTATGGCAGACAATTATGAATAATTGCATTGTTCATCAAAATTTCAGGAAGAAGATTGGAGCTAAATTTCCAGATCCAGTAGGAGTAATAAGAAAAGCAAGACGAACTCGTAAATCATTGCAAGAAGCTAACAACTTCGATAAAACAGTGGCGAAAGAGGTCCCTGCAACTACCAAAACCGCAATTGATCCACTCAGGCATTAACACAAACTAACGATCATGTATTTCTCATATTCTGTACATGCAGCAACAGCAGGACAATGCTCGATTCGGAGGCGAAAACAATGGAGTTACTGCAAATTATCCGAAACCCAAAGCGGTCTCAATCAACCAGTCGATACGAGATCGGAGACGTCGCAAGTGGGCAACGTGTCTAGAGGCGATTTTCACCGCGCCGCCACCGATGACTGGATCGAACATTTTGCATGGGCGAAGAAGCAAAGAAGCGAAATCTACGCTTTCTTATAATCAACCAAGTTCTATCAGTGAAAGAAGTGACCCAGATTCATCGATCTTCATCTTCAAAAATGCAGATAACATCTTCAATTCATCGAAACAAGAGAATCAAGATGTTTCCGAAGGAATTTCTGGTGTAATTGACCAACAAGCAGATTTCTTTGACGCCGTTGATAGGTTTCCTCGTGACGACCTGACGACTAAACACAAAAACAAGGCGAGAATCAGTTTCGATAATCTGTAATTCATCACATCTTTTTCTCAATTTTTCACATTGATGAACATTTTGTTTTAATTAATCTAGGGTTTCAATCATCAGATGAAGATTGGGTATTCGGGTCCACTAGTGTTTGAGTCGGATCAAGTTGAGAACTCTTGCAAATGAATGAAAACCATATCCGCTAGCAGCTCGAAGAACAAGGTTTGATAAAGGTAATTGAAGGCATTAAACAATACATTGGCATCTCGAATAAATTAATCTTAATTTAGTTTCGTTTTTAATTTGTTAAACATATACTTGATAGTTCGTGTTATTAGACAAACCATAATATGTTATTTAATTCAAACTCGACTCAACCCGAAAAAAAATTATTTTTAATAATCAAATTTGAATATTATTTCGAAAAATAATAAAACTATATTTTTATGTCGAATCAAGTTAATAATTAAAAGTAATTTTCAATCGAATTCAGATCGAACTCAAACTAACTATTTGGATTTTATGCAGAGAAATGAGGCAAAGGGTTACTTATTTTGGGAAGGAGGATTTTCAAGTTTGAAGCAAAGCTAACATGGATTACGTTACACGCCCAAAATTCATTGTACAAAAAGAATTGAAGAAAAATGTGTATATGCATATAGAGCTACACTTTTAATAAATTTGATTTAGTCCCTAAAATTGACCACCAAATTTTGAGTGTGATTTAATTTTTAAAAAAGTAACGAGCTATCAAAAGATGTCGATAAAATTATAGTTTAATGATAAATTGATATCGAAATTTTAATGTTTCATGTTCAAGTTAAAATCGAATCATTTTACAAAGCTTGCAACCATGTAGTTACGTGCTAACTTTTTATCCATCGATGGACTAGATTATTATATATATATTCTCGTCAATATGGTTATTAATGGAAATAAATTCAGGTAAATTACTCTGAAATTCTTAAACTTTAGAATTTATACGGATTTTATCATTAAATTTTAAAAAACTTCAAATTTTAGGTTTAATTTAAGCAGGGAGTTATTAATATTAACTTTGTCACTAAACTTTAAAATTTCTTTTTTTAGACACTAAATTTTAATTTGCATATTTTGATCCTTGTGGATAATTGTCAACTCATCTGATTATCGTTTACTGACAAGATTAATCAAAAAGTTTATATTTCATTCCTCTTTCGTTCTTCGGATTAGTTTTTCAGGAAATTCACTCAAAATCACTTTGGTCTTATTCGATGATCGTCGAGACTAATTTCGAGGTAATTGCTCCTCTTCCCAATAGAATATTTCTTACGTTTGAATTTTCGAACAAACACTTAAATATCTCAATCAAAAAAGATCTTTCAAACCCCAAAAATATTTTTTTATTAAGTCCCAACAATTAAAAAAATAACAAGTTAATATTATTTATGTCAAAAAATTAATATGATATAATTAACAAATTTTACATAATAATAAATTTAACTTTTGTTTTAATTTTATATAATTTAATTTAATTCTTAATATTTTAATATTACATCAATTTAACTCATTTCTTACCCTTTTGGGGCGTGTCGGTTGCATGGTGCTATTGAACTTGCGGAGAAAGCGTGTGATCACCTTAAGATCGTTTGGATCCCGGAAATTATTCCATGTTAGCCAACATTTTTGCTGCCGGGAGAGATTGGGACGGCATTTGAGCGTAGGGCTTCGAAAGCCGTCAGCAGCAAGCTCTATTGAAATAGACAACGAACTCCAAGAGTTGTGCATTGTGTCACGTCCTTGGAACTTCAACGCCTCGAACGTGCGGTTTTTAGTAGCGTTCTCTATAATTGCGGTTAAGTCAGTTTGAAAACAATCCAAGCAAAGAACAAGAGAACTAACACAAAAACAATACGAGTAAACTTTGAGAGAATATTATGTGATTACTCAAATGAAGAAGTATGATATTGTGACAGTTTGGGCTTAAAGATTCTAAAAGCGTGACAATTGTATCAAATGGTACATAGGATGCAACCTTACTAGCATATACCATATTCTACAAACCAGAACCTTGCTAGTAAACCATATTCCACAAACCAGAACGGAGGACGATTCGGTGAGGCTTCCATTTATCGGTTTGCCGACCGCACTTTTAATGTTAACATGCCATATGAGAAAATTGTTGACCAATTTCACAAATATGTTCAATTGTTATCATGTCTTTGAAGAATCCTTGAATGATAGTAAGCTATATTACGTCGGACACAGATGTCGAACATCGATTCTTAAAAGAAAATAAAGAGCTAGAAACAACATGGGATATATTTATATGGCAAAACATGTGAAATAAATACACCATTCGAGAAACTATGATGAACACTAATTCAACCTAATCAATTAACATCTCTCCTGGTTGGTTGTATTGCTCCTTTGGAGCTTTGCATGTTCAAGCCTTCTCCATGCTTCAGTTCCCGGGACCTGATAAACTCTTCAATTCTTGCCTTCAGTTCAGTGTTCGGAATCAACATTTCTGTAGTAAGATGGGATCGGTTGAATGGATCGGTCTGCAAATCATATCAAATTAGCACGACATTCTGGGAAACATTATCAATACAAGAACAGAATCCGTGGGGCAGACTTACACTATCACTTAGAAGATGTCTGGATACAGGCCTGTCTATTGTGATTCTCGAGGATGGTAAGATCACCGGATCCTTCATCAAGGTATACTGCAGAAAGAAAAGAGTGTTTATGGTTGGTGAATTTCGGTTTGATGAACTCTGAAACTAAGGAAAATATTAGCTGGAATGCAAATAGACATACTTGAATCGGATCAAGGAATTCATCGGGTATGTCTCCGAGTGCAGCTTCGGTATCCATGGCCTCTGAAGCCGCAGCCTTGGCCTTCGTACCAAGTTCAATAAAATCTTGTATAATCCTACCATCCTCGCCGATTCTTCGAAGAACATCTGCTGCAGCACTAAACAACTGGAGCAAACCCGATCTATCAGATTGTTAGGACTCAATGAGAGGACAGATACGACAATCAGTCCATTACTTAATTTAACAAATGGGTGAACACGGGTAACAAATACCTGTTCATTGTATGATCGGCCATCACTAGAGATGGTGGCTGGAAATATGTTTTTGGCATCACCCCTAGCCAGATGAACATATATGCGGACAATCTTAGCACAAGCAATTCACAATACATTAAATATCAGTTAAATTCAAAGTCACTTTCTTATCAATTATTAACTTCTTATCCTCATTGTATTAGAATATATTGAAATGAAAATTCTACATTTTGCTAACCTGCTTGAGTAACTCTTTCGGACGGAATTCATATTTTTCAGGGTTTCAGCGTAAGAGATTTTCTTTGAGGACCGACTTGCAATAAGTAGTTGAGCTATTTGCCACTCTTTCGACCTGGAAAAGGAACAACGAACAAAATGGACAAACTGAAGCTTAGAAGAATTGAGACGAGAAGGTATAACATTGTCAAAAGTGGAAACCAGCGGCATAAATTTGACAGATGGACAATGTATGGATGAAATTATGTTACCATCTCAGGGAGTAGAAAAGGAACTGTAATCTGCTCGGATGTAAATGCTAGCATGCTAACATCCTCATTTGCCAACTTCATATCAATTCGTATAATCTGAAAATAATACGTAAGAAATGTTTAATCAAGTTTAAATTTAAAAACAAAAATCATACATATACAGGCAAAGGGAGGAAAGGGAAAGCCAGAAGGGAAACTGACATTCTCCTGGGAGTGGAACAGTCGAGTTCTCTCTTGCCTCTCCTGAGCAGGTCTGCGTTCCCATTCTGCCGTATTTGACATCTCGGCCTCGAGCACTTTGAGTTCGAGAATTTTGTTAAGACTCTCATCAAGAAGGTAGATGCTATCGTTGACCAGGAAATTCAAGAAATTCAGATAAACACCCTTTCTTCTTCTTTCGCAATCTGATGGAGCATATTAAATTTCAATAAAATTATAAAGGCATTGATTGTCAAAGCAAAAACAAATCGTAGAAAGTTCCGCAAGTATGTGCCTGTAAAGAAGACCCTACCTGTTTCCAAGCATTACGGTGACTAGGAACATGCCAGAGATATTCAAGAAGTTCGGCAATGTTATGGCGGATATTGAACTTTCATAGAACTGCACATAGAGAAGCAACGAGTGATGGTCAACAATGAACACTCAAAGAAATCATAACATAAAAAGAAGTAACAATAGGTAGCAAATTACCTGTGTATGAGAACCTGTGAACTCATATCAACATATAGCTTCAAAAGGTTCCGCACCAGATCCAAAGATAGTTGATGCCCTTCAAATAGTGTCGATGTCGCAGATGAACCACTGGAAAGAAATAAATAAAGCGTGAACTTACATTCAAGAAACATGGGGCAACAGTATATATTTTACAAATGAGATTGGATTACCTTCTACGTGGCATCCAACAGTTCAAAACTTCAACCATTTTTGCTCTGAGATAGGGATTCTTGATAAATTGTGGCTTGCCATAAACATATAATAAAATTCATAAAATCATCCTGAAAAGCAACAAGCAAAAGAATAAATAAATAAATAAAATGTAATGATACAATTGAAATTGGCATGACAAACACATAGCTGTCTAAATCTAAGCCCTACCAGTATAACCCCGTCAAGAGCTTTTGGAATCCGGAGGCAAATATTAATAGTTCCATAGCATCGTCCACAAAGTGCTCTGGCATTGAAGCAAATTCCATTGGAACATGTAGACGGCAGGGGCATTTGAATCCACCAACCAGGCCAACTAACCAAACCACCATCGATAGAATGAAGTGCGCGCTGAATAAGCACCCCGTCCTTGTGAATAGAAGAAAGCAATAATTCAAACTTCTACCAGTTCATATATTTCCTTTCCACAATATATCAAAAGCAAAAAAAAAGAAAAAAGATGATCATGTGTAAGTATAATTATATAAACAGAAAATCTCCTATTCGACAAAAATGGAATGCTAATAAGGAATAAGATGGAAAACAACAAGAGATTGCCCCAGAATCTACAAGATGTCCTACAAGCTTCTAATTAACAACAACGGCGCATATTCACTTCAAAGTTAAGTAGACAGCAAACCGACATGCATGCGTCCAGATACTATGTTATGTAGATTTGGGAATCTTTAAAATTTTCGAAGTTTTCCATTTCTTTGCAGGATCCTTGCAGAGTTATCCTCATACCCATATCCAAATATGCATAGGACAAGTGTATCTTCAAGAAAACTAAAGAAGCAGAGCAACATATGCAGACACACTGAGGAAGATAATGCATACCCTCAAAATTTGTGCTTCGTAACAGAACTTTTCCTGAGAATACAATTCAATTCCTTCTCGAGCCTCGAGATATCAAGCTCGAGTTGTGGAGAAGGTGTCTGTTCTTGCATATCTTTTAAGGTGGCCAGTGTATCTTCACTTCTCGAAATGTCCTGGGTGACAGCGTATGAAATAAGACTTGTTAGTAGAAGACACAAGAACAAAAAAAGCTCGGTAGTCAGTGATGCATTACCTGGACAAGATGCTTAAAGTCTGAAAGCCTTCAGAAGGCCCAAGTTAAGTACCCTAGCTGTCATAAAGAAGCATTCACAAATAAATGGATATTTAGCTTTTACACCGCTACTTGGGTTGGCTTCACATTGAGGATACTTCCCGAATTGGATGCTTCTTGCATTTGCCTTGAACGATTTTCACCATCACAATTTGTCCACTCTTATCAGTTTTTACAGGATTAACTTTATCAATCCATTCGGCAACTTCTTCTGAGGTAGCATGCAGAGCAGTTAGCCCCTAAATCAGTTCACGGTCAATACTAAGTAAAAGAATTCAAAGCATCAAACAGACTGAAGAAAAACAATCATGCTCCCAATTGAAAAAGAAGGGAAGAAAAAGTATACCATCTCACCTCAAATCCAAAAGATTATTATTGAAGACATAGGTTGGATCGATTATTTGATTTTTGTTAAATTTGCATCCAAAAACGGTTCGCAAGCCGGAGCATAACAACACTGAGATTGACAAACATGCCAGAACTAGCACAAGATATAGGATCCACCTGTCATACAGGTCCACATAAACAAAGTGTCAAAGTCACATAAACAAAGTGTCAAAGAGGTCAAGGTAGCTACATTACCAGATTTACAATTAAGAAACAAATCAACCTTTCAAGTAAAACATTCTTAGGTAGAATAACCAAAGAATAAGTTTTTAATGCCATAATTAAGCTCTTGATGCAATCTAACTTTAACTTGAAAAGAAAATTAGGAGGGAAACCTGTAAATGGGCCCTTGATGCATTTTTATTGATGACTTCTGCAAGATACTCAAGGACACTGTCACGGGTCTCAGGGTTTCTGAGGAGACAGAGAAGAACATCGGCCAGATCATTGTATAAAGTATTCATGAGAGTCTTGATTGTGGTGAATGAAGATAACAAGTCAGCTGCTCGTCTAGTGGATGCGTCTGAGAAGCATTGCTGGCTGTAATTTCAAGAGAGAAAATCCATTACTGGACAAAAGCTAATAGAAGGAAAAGTCATATGAATGACAACAATTGCATAAACTATCACACATGAGAAAAAAACTATATTATCAGACAAATTTACACAGATGCTATCCACAAGTCGAAAAAGTAGATTACACAGACGTAAATAACTCAATCCGAATTTAGAAAGGAGGTCTTTAATGAGAAAAGGTTTACTCAATCTTCCCATTAGAAGTCACTCAGACAAAAATTTGAGAGGAGCAATCAAGACAGAAACAACAATAGAGAAAACAAGCAACATAATTTAGAGTACGCCCTCAACAAAGACTCCGATGACCGATAGTTGACATCATCAAAACAACAAAAGCTGCAATTGACTGCCATTGCTAGCCCACTATACCACAGCAAATCTATTAGATACCCTAGACTAATACTAATGAATAAATGCTTCCTTTTTTTTTTGATAGGAATTGTAGGCCTCATTAAAACCCCTTCTTGAATAAGGAACTTATAATGAGTTCCTTCATCAGAGGAGGAAAAGAGTACCTTAAACTTCATTAATGATAATAACTAAGATTACAACAGAAGATAACCCCTTACAACAATTTGAAAATCCCAAAATAAAATACCCCTAAGATACACTGGAATTAGCCAATGGCAGATTTAGCCAACCCATCAGCCTCAATATTGGCTGCCCTAGCAACCCATCTAATAACACCCTCAACTTCTTTTAGCTTAATAGTTATGTTCCTTACAAGACTGACAAAAATCTGAGGCAGAAAGTTCCATTCTTAACCCAATCCACTGCCATTTGCAGTCTGATTCTAACAACAAACGACCATTAATACCCCTTTCACTGAATCAAGAAAATTAAGCCCTTCTGAATAGCCCTTAGCTCCATCATAATAGGTGGACCCGGGCCCGTGGCCTCCTTAAAAGATCCTAGAATAAGACCTTCCTCATCTCTTAGGATACCCGCAACTCCACTAAGATTAGTTACCCTAGTAAAATGAACATTCAAAACACTAGTTTAAACTCTATAATTTTAGTACCAGATAGTCAAGGACTTCAATCATTCAATCCATAGTTAAAAGCATAACTGCATTCAGCTATGCCAGCTATGTTTGAATGTTTCCAATAACTACTCATATCGCTCATAGCCACTAGAAATCTTGACCCAGATTAAAACGATAGTTATAATGAGGTAATATTCATTCTCAATTAACACAACAACTAAAACAAGCATTACCACAAACAAAATCATCATCCAAACTCACCCAACATCAGGCTGGCTCTTGAAAATTGTATGATCAGGCAGCGCACTAACATGGAAAAAGGGACCCAAAATGCTAGTCATTTCAATGACACGTCCATTCAAGTAAACCCCTTAGGAATCCACCATGGATGATTAACCAGGCTCTTAGCACCAACAGGGAGTTTAACCAAATACGATAAAGCTCTCAAAGGTTGCTGAAAATTTCCCAAAACAGAAACTTTCAAAACACTCCCTCTTAATTCTCATACAGCCCTTTTAAATCGGGTCCAAAGTATCAAAATCTGAATCCTTGAAGAACTCTTCCAAAAACCCAGGTGGACATTCCACCCCACTTCCAAACTTACCTCCAAATCCATCAAGCATCACTCCATTCGAAACTTCAGCAAAAAGTAATGGAAACAAAGGGGAACTCGAAGACCCAGAAGCACCCACTTTCGTTTTATTATCCCTTAAACTATCATTAGAAAACAAATCAGGATTCCCAAGATGAATCCTAGCATAAGAAACAGCCAACTTCTTTGCCTGTTTAGCAGCAGATTCCATCTCAGAACGCAGCGTTTTGTCTTTCATGTTGGAAATCTTCTTGGTTTCTTCATGGGCACGCTTGTAACAACCAATGAGATAATTAAAAGGGGGTTCCGAATTTGGGAATTCGCCAGAGACGATCAATCAAAACCCTCTCCATTAGATCACGAGAAAGTAAAAGACGTTTGCCTTCACTTAAGATCTCAGCTGCTGTCATCTCTAGGTAAACAACCCTTGGATCAGAAGACGATGGATTTTCAGGGTTTTCATTCAGGGCTACAAGGAAGATTTTCCTAAGGATTATATCCTCTATTTCTTCTGGGGTTCTTTGGGGTTTTTGGGAAGCCATAGCTTAGAAGAAAACGAAATAAAAATTTAGTTTTTTCCCTTTAAAGTTTCCTGGTAAACAAACAGGGGCTCTAATTATTCCTATGAAAAGAAAAATCAGGGGCTTTGAAGAAAACTAAGGCGAAAACAGATGGAGAGAATTCGAGGATGTTGGATTATTGGGAAATATATATCTCTCTGTCTCTCTCTCTCTCTATATATATATAATAGGGTAAACTACACAGGAGACCACCAAACTATACTCATAAATCAATCTTGCCACTGAACTATTTTTTGTCTCAATTCGACCACCAAACTTTTTAATTGCTTCAATCAGACCACTCTCCGTTAAAAAACCGGAGAGTCCGACGTGGCTACTGAGTAAGCTGGTTGTTTCTAGGTTTGACATGCAGGATGCCACATCATCGACATGCAAGACGCCACCTCAATTAAAACATAAGAAAAAAGAACCCCATTTAAAGGGCACCCAAAATTTAAAATTCAAATGTTTTATCATTCTAAAAACCCTAACATAGTTGCTGGAAAATGAAGAAAGAAAGAGTGAAGGAAGAAGAAGAGAAGAATGCTTCAAAACATGGATGAAGAAAATGAGAATCAGATGTGCTTATGTAGAGTTCGTTCGACGCTAACAACCTGATGGACTGCGAAAATTCTGGTAGGAGATTTTGGGTTGTGGAAATTATGGAAAAAGGGCTCGGGTTTGTAATTTTTTTGCTGGTATGATCCACCAGTAAGTTATCGGTCAAAAACTATTATTGTTGGTCTTTTAAGAAATGTTGGATCTATGGAGGAGGAACAAAGGAAACGAAAATCTGCTTGGATTTTGACTTATGCTCTTGTTTTCTTTGCGAGAGTGATAGTGGGAATTATAATCTCTTAAGTATTGTTTTTTGTCTTCTTTGTTGGAGTAATTTCTGGTAATATTATGTTGCGTTGTTAACTACATTGTATGGGTTAATAGACGTGTGTTAGAATTGAAGATGCAAGACTTGTGTTAGAATTGAAGATGTAATGTATGTAACATGTTATTTTCAGTGTAATGCTTTAAGTATTAATGAAATGTTAAATTTGTGAGATAGATTTGTCTTAAGAAAATGCTTCAAATATAAGTATATAAAACATACAAAAAAATTCATTGAATTCATTTTCAAGCCAATATATGGCATACATCGAATGTTTGACCAATACACATAAGCAAATACACAAAAGATTTAGAGAACAATTGTTTGGACATACATAAGCTACTGTCAATTGTCACCACAAACCTAACAATATCAACTGATCAAAGCACTATAATGTGTATGGTCAATTGCACTACTCAAAATATCAAACAAAAGGTCTAGTTTTGTGGAGATGGTTGGCTGCCAGAAGTATCACTTTTATGCCTTTTTGGAGATGACTGGCTGAAATAAGTTTGCTACCTAATGTGGACAGTGGGGGTAGGCATCCATCTAACCGTATAGCCTTGTGAAGGTGATTGTGCCCTTGACTAGTTCTTTGATTTTGCATCGCAGCTTGGTTTGGTGTTGGAGCTTGTTGATGGGAGACGATTGGTGACACAACTATCTTGACTCAATGGTACAGTGGGAGTGGACATGCATCTAACAATATGGACCCCTGCAGGTTGTTGTGACCTTGAACTACTTGTTTGATTTTGCATGACAGCTTCATTTGATCTTCTAAACTGTAATAAAACAAATACAATCAATAAGCTCCAATCAATCTAAAATAAATGCAAGCTAAAACAAAGTCAATCTATAACATACTGGCAGTTTTGATCTTCTTGCAGCAGATGTTTGTTGGAGGGGCCTTGTATTGCGACCAACCTGACCCTTGCATGTTCTGACATTATGTCCAGAACCCCCACACTTTCTACATAATATTTTAACACCTCTCTTTGTCACCCTACGAGTATAAGGGGGTGCTTCATCAGCTTCCCTTCTTCTATTCTTGTGTGGTCTTCCCGGTGGCCTTCTCAAGGTAGGTGGTAAGATAGGCTCCTTTGTTTTAATAGGAGTCCACTGATTATGACCTCTTACCGGGTTGATAAAATTTGAGTATATGTCCATTTGGGTTTTCACTAAGTAACATTGGTCCATAAAGTTTTCTGGGTTTTCATGATTCATGATTATGACAAAAATTACATATATACAAGGAATAACTAGATTAAAAAACAATTAGTTATTATAAAAATAAAGAAAAGAAAAAATTAACATTATATTAATAAAACATTAAGTTACCTGTTAGTTCCCATTTTCTACATGAACAAGTTCTAGTTTAAATGTTGACACAATGTTGATTTGAAGGACCACATGAAACTTGGTATGTTGGTCCACCAGCATGAATGGGCCAACAACTGTATGCATGAACAATATGCAATAACATTATGCATTAGCAATATGTAATAACAGTATGCATGAAGAATATGTATTACCAAGTTAACCAAAAGCATACATAAGCATTACCAATATGCAATCAAAACAAATGGCAAAAATATAAAAAGTTATACCTATTTGCTTGTGATATTGCATTGCATAGTTTCTTCTGAATTTTAGGGCATACAGGCCTAACAAAGTTATTATCTTGATCCCTTTTTTTTCAATTCTTTGCATCAACATTGTTCTAATGGACTCCAACAATGTAATAATTGGTTTGTCTCTAGCTTCAAGTATCAACTAATCACAAAATGAAAATAAAACATCATAGATTACATAATAACAATTTTTAAACTTGTATGAATTGGTTTGTCATATTCACCTTATTGAAACACTCGCAAAAATTGTTTAACAACATGTCTGACTTGGCTCTGGAAGAGAAGTGTGACTTTGACCACTGTTTAGGATCCTTCTCTGACAACCACTTGTATGTTGTCCCTGATAAAAGCTGCATGAAATAATTTATTTTTAATATACTCTTCATCAACATGAACACATGTAAAATAACAAGTTTTCCAAAAATATATACCTTCATTCCTTCATTCCTTCCATGGCATATTTAAACTCCCTAAGATATATTGCCCTAACAGCCATCCACAATTGGTCCTTCAATGCTTTCCCCTTGTGATGACCATTGCTCTTAAAATTTGAATATAAGTGTCTCACACATGTTCTATTTCTGTATTGGGGAACAATTCTGCACAGCTTCTACTAGCCCCTACACACAATAAAATAAAATATTAGAAATCAATATTAGATTGATTTAAATTAAACAAAATTTTAAAAGTATTGGAATAAATACCTTCTGTCTATCAGTCATGAATGTTAATATGTGAGAATTATTCAACTCCAAATCATTACCCAATAATTCTAAAAACCAGAACCAGTATGATTGATTCTCACTCTCTACAACTGCAAAGGCTAATGGATAAATAGAGTCATCTGCATCAACTCCAACAGCGGCTAACAGATGACCCCCAAAAATCCCTTTAGGTGACACCCATCCAAACATATATCAGCCTACACCCTAATTTGAATCCATCATTTGTTGCTTGCATACAAATATAAACCCTCTTGGAAACTCTCTCATCCAATGACAAACGGTGGTTGTGCCTGGATTTGTGTACCTAAGCTCACTTAGGTAATCATACAATTTGGTGTATTGTTCTGTGTGGTTACCATGCAGCTTTTCAAGAGCTATGCACTTAGCTCTAGAACACTTAGATGCAGAAAACCATGATGCCATAATCATTACGCACATCTTGCTTAAGGGATTTAACAGAATAATTGGGATCAATATGGAATGATTGAAAATACTATTTTGATATCCAATTAGCAGTTATATTATGATTTTCAAACCCCTTAAGACATTTATGTTCATCATTAAGTGACTTAATTTGCCAAGTACCATCACTAGGATCTTTAGGGGTAAGTGGAGAGGCCCATAAAACCCAAGGACAACCTGCCTTACATCTTACTTGGATTCTTCTGTTGTCATTTCTTCTAAACTTCATATTATACCTATTTTTAATTGCATACATTCTGATTGCCTCCCTTAATATTGTCTTGTTAGCAAAGATTAGTCTAACCTTTAATTTAGGGTTTATAATATCTGTGGCAATATTAAATTTAGGGTGTCTAGGATTCCTATGTGAACCATCACCATCTGACTCACTGTATAATGAGTAAGAATTTTCATCTTTAGAGTCATTAACAACCCTCATTTCATCACTTTCCACCCCAGTATTCAAATCACTTAATTCAACTTCTGAATTTTCAAAGTCATTATCACTAGCAAAAAAAGTCAGATTCATCACTACTTATTTGTGGGGCTTCATACTCAGAATCTATCCTAACCTCAGCAGGTTCTGGTTCATCAATTTCAGGTTCATTAATTTCTGGCTCAGCAGGTTCTGGTTCATTAATTCCAGGTTCATTAATTTCTAGCTCAACTTGTTCTGGTTCATTAATTTCTGGCTCAGCTGGTTCATTAATTTCGGGTTCAGTAATTTCTTGTTGAACTGGTTCTGCTTCATCAATTTCAGGTTCATTATGTTCAGACCAGTGTTTATTATGTTCATTAAGTCTTTCAATGCATTTCAAATATATGTGAATGTTATGGTCACTAGGTAAAACCCTAAGCATTTCTAGGATATCACTATCAGTTAAGAGTGGTTTGACCTCTAGTGGAATGTTTGACACTTGCCAAAATATCTTAAGTGAATAACTAATTCCTAATTTGGTTATCATATCAATAATTTCAAAGAGGGACATCTCATCAACATCACAATTGTCAAAGTAGTCCACTAGTATACCAGTGTATTCCAGCCTTGTTCTCTTAACAAAAAAAACCACCATGATGTACTACAGTTGTAAATTTTCAAGAATTCAAATATGTTAATGAAAAAATTTCATTATTATTCAAATAATTAAAGAATATTTAACTACAACTGAATACTAATAATATCAAAAGACACAAAAAATAACTTTTCAAATAATAGATTCTAGCACATAACATGCGATGATCACATTTAAAATACTATACTAATAGCAACACATAACATGTGGGGACCTCACAAATTGCAAAGTTACATGTTTGTACATGTGCACTGCATATATTCATGCAAAAGTCAACTTACTAAAATTCACTAAACACATATATTCATACACAACATATACATGCAGATCATATACATGCAGTACTCACATTCATTGATTTCATGCAAAACATATATATGCATGCAAACAAATAATTCTATCACTGCATATAAACTCTTGTATTCTATAAAACAGTAAGCATATATAGCAGTAAATCCATGTATACTAACAGCAAACCAATTCATGCAATCAGTAACATAAGAAAAGTCATATAATCTCATATATATTCTCATTCGTGTAATCAGTAAGCATGAAAACCATTAATACTAACAGTAAACCCACAAAACTCATATAATCTCAGTAAGCATAAATATTAACATATATACTAACCATTTATACTAACATTAAGCAGTACACCCAAATAAACTCCGTAACATGTATAACATTCTAACAGAAGAAAGTTTTCAAATTTAACATAATAAAATAAGAGTTTTCAAATTTATTCTGAGGAGCTTCAAAAATATTTTTTAAACGGAAGAAGACCCATTTTTTCAGCGCTTACCATATCTCATGTTTAAGTCTTCTTCCAAACGATAATATCTGCTACCCATTGTTAAACGGGGAGGTTGAAGGCGAATGAATTTTCTGCGATGAAGGCTAATGGGTTTTCTTCGATGAAGGCGAATGAGTTTTCAGACGAAATCTTTCGAAATCTCTCTAAAGTGCGAAGGATTTTTAGACGAGGAGGTTGAAGGCGAATGAGTTTTCTGTGATGAAGGCGAATGGGTTTTCAGACGAAATCTCTCTAAAGTGCGAAGGATTTTCAGACGAGGAGGTTGAAGGCGAACGGATTTTCTGCGATGAAGGCGAATGGGTTTTCAGACGAAATCTCTCGAAATCTCTCTAAAGTGCGAAGGATTTTCAGACGAGGAGGTTGAAGGCGAATGGGTTTTATGCGATGAAGGCGAATGTGTTTTCACTCTTTCAACGAGTATAATGCAAAAGTGAAGCGAAGGCGAATGAGTTTAGTTTGAAAAAACCCATTAGTTTTCCACGTGTGTACTCAGCTGGCATTAATTATAATTAAAAAATATCGCTGTTAGTTTATAACAGCCACGTCGGACTCTCCGTTTTTTAACGGAGAGTGGTCTGATTGAAGCAATTAAAAAGTTTGGTGGTCGAATTGAGACAAAAAATAATTCGGTGGCAAGATTGATTTATGAGCATAGTTTGGTGGTCTCCCGTGTAGTTTACCCTATATAATATTAACTCCTCTTTGGCTTGGAATTTTAATTTACTTTAACATCATAAAGGTTAAATATATTTCAATACCTAAATTTGGATTTATAGTGCAATTTAGTACCTAATTGTTTTTATCTAATTAGATACTTGAACTATGTTTGAAGATTCAATTTAGTATCTAAAGTTCTTTATGTTCAATTAAATATATGAACTTGACTTTTTAAACTAAAGCTGCACTTACATTTTATTTTTTTTAGTCCAAATTAGAATTTACGATAAGTTATTTATTTGAATAAGTTTAAATCATGAAGTTAAATTTAAGTGCTAATTTAATCTAAAAAATAAATTAATGTACCTAATTGTACTTAAAAAAATTAGATAGTAAATTAGATCTTAAAACTAAATTTAAGTGTCTAAATAGATAATAAAAAAATGAGTACCAAATTCAAGCAAAATTCAAATAGCTTTGAAGAAAACAAAGTCCAAAATAAGTTGATTTTACGGTTATTTGAATCCTTCTCGTACTTGTTCTGTTTCCTCCAAGTATGTGTGGCCGTTGACGTGGAGTAAATTCGGTTTTTGGTGAACTATGATGCTGCCACGTGGAGGACTTGAAGTTCTTTGATTTGAATATGGTACATGTAGGATTTTGGTATGTGACACGTTGGAAATTACATCTTAAAATCAAGGGTAAACTATATATTTAGTCAACTAATTATTTGTGTAGTTCAATTTTGATCAATCAACTATTTTTTCTTTTCAAAACATAACTAACACTATGTTTTTGTTACATTTAACTATTTAACTTAAAAAAATAACAAAATTGTTAATGTGATATTTTTTCAATCACGACATGATATTATCTTATATTGATTATTGAGCATCATAGTTAAATTTTTAGTGGTAGATAATCAAAACGAAACTAAATGTAACATTAGATATTAGTTTTTAAAAAATTAGTTGAATGACCAAAATAGAACCACACGAATAATTAAGTGACTAAATATAGTTTAACCTAAAATCAATGGTCATATTTTTTTTATCAACGCTTAAACTACATATTTGGTATCCACTTATTTTTGTGTTTATGTTTTAGTCATGCGAATATTATTTTTGGAAAAAATCACACATAGTGTTACATATTATCGATATTTTAATCTTCAAAACTTATATATTATATCAAATTGATTAGAATTCAAAATAATTCAATAATTCCTCAATATTAAAAAAATTTATCATTTGTGTCGTGCTCTTTTTTAAAAAAAAAATAAGGTGGGATCGGGTTGATTGTGAATTTAAAATGAAAATAACTCAATTCAACTTGATATAATATTATATTTATCTCCTATACATTTATAGATAATTAGACTAATATACTTGTCTCGATTTTTTTAATTAAATTCTTATTTTACTTAGTAAAAAATCAAATTACTTCAATGATTAAAGCGATAATTATTATTCTTAAAGATTAAGGTTCAACAACCAAAAATTATAAAAGTATTTAAATTTGTATTATTAAATAATTTAAAATATTTAAAACATATATGACTTATAATAAAAAGTTCTAATTTTATATGATAAAAACTAAATTTTTTAATATACATTTTATGTCGAATTCATATCTTTATCTGAAAAAATCAGATCAAATTTCATGGTTTGAAGATTAAAGAACAAGAAACAGGCCACGTCATTGCCGATTGGAAATCGGCTACCTTAGTCTCTTTCCCCAATAAATTATATGTTCCACGATCCTTGAGCCTTGATTCATTTTCCCTTTTCTTTCTTAAAATGCAAATGCACATTAACGCAGACTGAAAAACCCTGTTCTGCATTCGTTTATGGCAGTATTCCAGTTTCTATAGTCACAGTAAAAAGAAAAGGTAAGGAAGCATAGAGGAATGGAGAGCTAAAATTCTCTGTGATCATCATATCAAGATACCAAATACTCTGTAAGATCATTATTTCATATTAAATGTGGTTTTTAAGTGTTCCAATTCTGGGTTCTTTTATTTTCTTGCATATCTATCTATCTCAGTTGTTGATTCAATGTGTAGGTAATTTTGGTTATCGTGTAATATTTGCCATTTGCAGGAATTGGGTATTTGTTTATGATCTTTGGTATCTAAAGATTTGAATTAAAGTGAAGTTTCATGATAACTGGATGAGTAGAACTTGAGCTCTTTAAGATGATTTGTCATTTTCAGGAATTGGGTATTTATTTACGATCTTTGGTATCTAATCTAAGGATTTGATAAAATGAAGTTTCGTGATAACTGGATGAGTTAAAGTTTTTTTTATGTGAATCCAGTGTTGTAATTCTATATCTTTAAGGTTTCATATCATAATTATATATCTTAAGCTTATATATGTATGTAGGCATGTATGTATACAAACATGTATCTATATATATAACAATATATCCACATAACTTTATCTGAAATACACACACATTATAGAAACATACCCATATACTTACTGTGTCTTATTTCATTCAAGCCAGCATTTTTCCATGCCTTGAATCCTTCATAACACTGATTAGGCTTACTTCGAAATTAGAAGCCGAACAAATTGGTCCGCTTGGCGATGGATTTTCACTTTTGTTGCTGATCACTGTAATTTTGAGTTTCTTGTATGTTCTTGAAGATCTATAGATGAGGAAATCTTACTGTTTTCCTCTTTGATTTGTGGTATAGTATGCATTTGTATTAATGGTGGGTTATTTCAAAATGGACTGCTAGTTCAATACGTTAATGTTGCTTGTAGTTAAAATGGCTGTAAAGCCTGTAATTATTGCTGCTACCTAAACTGCTCCTTCGTTTTCCTTTCAGGTTGTTTTTGTTTGTACTCAGCCCTGTTTTTATTCACACTTGACGGACAGACCCTTCGATTTTGACATTATCTTGTAATTCTTGAGGTTTAGTTTCTACTACTTGAAAATGATGTTTATGTAATCACTTATGTTCCTTGTATCAACATGTGGAGTTTTGCATCCAAATGCATTGCTGGAACTGTTGGACTGAAAAAGGATTCTCTAAAGCAAACTCGCTCGTCATCGGAATATTCAGACGATGAAAGTTCTTCCGTAGTTAGCAGGGATGAAGGTCTAGACTTCCCGACATGCGGTGAATCCTTCAACACTGTTGAAAATGTGCTGTGTGTTTTTGGTGTGGTCATACCCTTTGTAAAAACTGCATTCTAGGGCTTCAATGGGCTGTCCTGAAATTCCCTACTCTACCGATCCAACTTCCACTTTCCATCTCCTTCACATGGTGCAATCTTTTGTCGTTTCGTCTGGTTTATTGGGGAAATCTCAAGTTCCCTCGGAAGAACTAGTTTCTACTTTGGATGGTCGAGAGCATGAATGGTGATAGACTTGAGTCTCATTCTTCATTCACCGAAGGGCCCGTATCTTCATCATTCTGACTCATCAGAATCAGCCCACAATCGTAGTTATCTTGCCGATTACTTCAATTTGGAAAGAATACAGTCAACCCTTCAGAAATCACTGGTGTTCTTCGTACATCTGACTGCCAAGTTCCCCTTAATCATCATATTTCTCTTGATCATCTTGTACGCAGTTCCGGCCAGTGCCGCCATCTTGAAGCTGTACGTAGTCATAAACATTATCTTTGCTCTCCCTTCGTTTCTTATCTTGTACTTTGCATATCCGAGTTTAGATTGGCTTGTGAAAGAGATCATCACTTGAGATGTTGTCTGTTTCATGTTCAGAAAGCATCATGATTGTAAGCTCACACCTATACTGTGCCGTATCTTTACTCGAAGACCGGTAGATCTCAAATTCGTCGACTTTCCACTACCCCTAGATTATCTTAGTTTCTTCAATCTCTCAATAACTTGTTCCCAGATAGGTTTCTCCCCCGTTTGAAACATTTCGTTTGATTCCGTTTTATTTCAACTAGGGTGGAACTGTTTTGGTTCTTATTTCCGGAATTTGCTTGTCCGACACCCCGAATCGGAGTTCTGAGACGCAGTACCAAGCACTCTTGTGTATAACAGGGCTCTTATGCATATGCTTTTTCTTTTTGATTGGAGTGAAAGCAATCAATCATGGATGACCATGGCTTGATATTTGATTTGCAGGGTGGTTCTTTTTGTTGTAGAAAGTGATGTATTTTTCTTGTGGAGATGACGTTCAATTTATGATCACATCAATCAGGATAAAATCACTTTTAAAACAATGATTTTTATCGTAATACAATAATCATATCTTATATTATACGATTTATTCTTATCATTGTTAATATTTTTTAATTTTAGACCAAAGAAGTATTTATGTATATGTGGTAACTTAGGATTGCCAACTTCCTATGATTATAATTATTAACTAAGGTTGAAATATAATTCTTTTTTTATAACGTTAAGGTCAAGATAAAGAACCCAACCCTACAAGTCAACCTCTAGAGGGGCTTAAAGAACCCACCACTCTATCCTCGTTTTTTTTCCATGATTTCCAGCCAGCGCGGTTCGAACCTAGGACATGACACCAGCTCATAATCCCAAGAGTCCTTGCTTTGCCAACTAGGCTACGTCTGCGGTGGTATATCCTTTATTATTCTTACCTATATCTTCTCTCGCGTGAATTACAATAAATAACATTAGGGTAAATTACATGTTTAGTACCTAAATTATTATTTTTGTTCAATTTTGGAACCTAAACTTCATTTTTTCACTATCATACTTAACATTTAGTTTAAGTTTCAATTTGGTACCCCCGTCGTTAAAAAATTAATAGAACTGTTGACGTGACATTTTTTTTACTTTTTTAACAATGACGTGAAATTATCTTATGGTGACACGCCAACATCACCATTAAGTTTTTAAAGATGGGGTGTCAAATTGAAACTTAAACTAAACATTAAATATGATTTTAAAAAAAATAAAGTACTAAAACAAAAATGATAGTTTAGGTATTAAACGTGTAGTTTACCCATAACATAATATTGAACCCATCATGCTACCTCATTGGTTAAATGGAATATTATTTTTTCTAGATGTCTTGAGTTCGAACATTTACATTTGCAAGGTGTGTGTATTATGATAACTAAGAAAGATTAAGAACATATAATTTCTTGTAATCACTTCCATTTATTAAAAAACATTAATGATTATTGATTGAGTTTTAATCCATATTACAACTTGAAAAGAGATTATAAGTAATTTAAATATTATATAAAAAGATTTAGGGTATATTCTAGCCCTTAAACTCATATTAGATAATTGTTTTAGTCTCTTCGTAAAAATGTATTTAATTAGATTATTAAACTTATGAATTGTGTCAATTTAACATTTTTTACTAACCGACATTATTTGTTATTATATTGACGCAACTATCACTGTTATTACATTAAATTTTTTAACTTTCTAAAAATAACAATTTAAACCTCTCTACCAGAATTAAATATTGGCATGAACTGAAATATTAGACTATTTAAGAAAACCATAAAGACTTGTTAGGTATTTAAACTCGAAATTCAACATGAACCAAGCGACCTTAGTTCATTGTCAAATAGTTGAAAGTCTTTGTACAGATATTACATTGTATTCACCATAAATTAAAAAAAACTCAAAAATCAAAATAAAACATCTCATTTGTCTAATATTTAAACTTACAACGACTTAAATTGTAATTAGACCAAAAATTTGAGAAAAATGACTTATCATTATTTAGTTCGACCCCTACTTGATTAAATATTTAATAAAATTTTATATTTTTAAATTTAAATATTTATTTTTATACAAACCAAAATTATATCGAATATATAAATTTTAACATGGTCGGCCCCCTTGAGCCCTAAGGGATCTCCGTCCCTGTCTACAACATCATTATTCATGCGTAGATTATCACGTCAATATATTATACCATTATATCAATATAGTAGACCGTCACACCAATATTATTAACAAATACATTTATACAATAATAATCACTGATAATTTTCGATAATAAAAAAACATAATATGATACATTATTATTATTATTATTATTATTATTACAAAATCATATGCTACATTAAATTGCTCTAATGTGGTAGCTCAAATACCATCACAATATTTCAATGACAATAAAACAAAAATTAATGGAATATATTATTTACTATACAAGTGAAAATCAAGTGATATCTCCACTTAATTGTGGTTGGTTCAGTAATTCAATCAGATCGACCAAACAAAATAAAAGAAAATAAATATGACCCACATTAACTTAAATTTGGATTTATGAATTAAGATTTAAAGTATTTATCTATTAGATCAAAAAATATTTAATTTTTAGATTGAATCTAGTAGATTTAGGGATGGGCATGGGTCGGGTCGGGTCAGGTTTTTTGTCCACCCGATCCGAGAACAAGGGAGCCTCCACCCGATACCCGACCAAAACAAGGTTTCACCCGACCTAACCCGAAATAATAAAAAAATATTTTTATTCAATAAAAACAGTGATTTAATTGGAAAAAAATTATATATAGAGAGGGTATTATTGTAATTATTCCTAAATATATAAGGTGAAATTATAATTTTTTCGGTTATATATTTTTTCGGGTCGGGTATTTTTCACCCAAAACCCGAACCCGACCCGAATATCACACTTAAAAAACTCGACCCGACCCGACCCGACCCAACCCCAAAATTTTTAAAAATCCGACCCGATTGGATCGGGTCAGAACCCATCAGGTTCGGATCCCATGCCCTTCCCTAAGTAGATTCATAGCACTAAAATTTTAGACTCTAATATCTTAATACAATATATAACACTAAAACAGACAGACATCTATAAATTAAAATTTATTCATCCTATGCATCAGATGGTTTTTCTCATAAATTTCTATTAAACTAAAATTAAGACGTAAACCTTATTGTTGTGACATGTTGAACCTAAACCTTAAACCATAAATTCTAAAATCTAAAATCTTAAGCCTTAAACTTCAAATAAGACCCCTAAATCATTTAAAAGTTTGGGGATAAAATTAGAATATTCAAAAGTTTAGAGACTAATATAATGAGTCATAGTTTATGATGATGAATTTTCAAAGAACGACTCATAATTTGATGATGAAATTAGAATGTTCAAATGTTTAGAGCTCAATTTGATATGAATGTCATAGTTTAAGGACATATAATACAATTGATTCATATTTAAATACAATATACGACGTTGAAATATATATGCTAAACTCTAAACCCTAAATCTTAAAACTCCAAATCCTAAACAATAAATCTTAAAATTTTAAAATCTTGAATCATAAACCATAATTTTAAATAAATTATAGAACAATGAAACAAATAATTCTCTATAAACTAAAATTTATACATCTTATTTGTCAGATAATTTTCTATTGTTAAATTTTATAAAGTAAAATAAAGACGTCACGGTAATATATATATATATATATATGAGAAAATACTATGGAAGTAAAGCCAATAACGTTGCAATCGAACTTCGTGAATATAATGATATAAGAAATTTTAAAATATAATTTGTTAAAAAAAGTATAAATCAGTTGTAATCGAGAATTTCATTAAGAGATTAACATTTTAAGTTTAACAGAGCAACTTTTTAAGTTATAGAGGTTGCAAGTGAAAATTTTAGATTCTTCGTAATATTTTCGATTATAAGCCCTAAATTATCGTAATGTAATTTTTTGATTGTAACCGAAAATATTATAAATTTATATAATTTTTTAAGTTAAACATGATAATATTTTAAAATAAATTGCGGCATAATAATATACCTATAAAAGATGGTGCAATGTGAGTCTCTCCGAGTTAGTTAGTCTCTTTCATGGCAGTTTGATCAAGCGGAAATCTCTTCCTCCATATTTCTAGCAAAGCCTGCAACCAACCAAACGCACAATGCAAAGCTAAACACAGAAAATAAAACCCAAAACAGTTTGTTTCCACCCTCAAACCACCTTTCTGTGAACTTCCAAAAACATTCACTCATTTCGCTTTTCAGTTGCCTTTTCTGGTTAAACATAGTTAACAACAAGCTTTCTGATACAAAACAAGGTTTAACTTCCCATTGTTATCTTTTTCATTTTTGGCTTTTGAAGGAATATATAATATGGGTTGTGGTTTATGGATTGTTCAGAACAATGGATTTCTTCTAAACTGTGAATTTTGGGTTGGATTTTGGTGTATACCTCTTCTTCTTCTTCTTCTTCTTCTTCTTCTTCTTTGTACTGGTAGGTTCGTGTTTAATGTCTTTTTTCTTTTTCTTTTCACGAACTTAATGATTTTTTTGGCGTGACATTGTCTTCTTTGATGGGTGATTTATTGCTTTGCCCAACCAATTGTTTTCATTCATTGAACTTTCATGAACAGGAGAAGTTTGTCTCTTTTTGCATGTGCTCATGTTATATTTATTAACAATTTTGATTGAATAGCAAACCATGTGGTACTGTAAAGAAATCCCAGAAAAAGTAGTTGCTTGTTTGTTGCATATATCAAAAAGATGTTTTTCTGGTGTTTCCAGAACAAGAATGTATAGTGAAATCAAGCTCTTTTACTGTTTAGAAACGAAGGGTTGTTCTTATATGCTCTCGAGTTTATGTCGAATCGTCGTTTTCGGATCTGTTCCTTTTAGTTGTTTCTCAAATTGAATGATGTTTAGCTTTATATTGAACTGGTTTCTAATGATCTTTAAATCTTCCTCTGTAATTCTGCAGGTAGACAAATCTGAAGCATAATACCCCAAATAGAGTTTGGTTAGTACTCTTCTCTGCTTTACATCTACCAGTATATGTATTAATGTATGTATGTATGTATGTATGTATGTATGTATGTATTGAATCTAGTCTAATTGATTACCACTGATGGGTTTATGCATGTATATGTATAAGTTTATGCATATGCATATGTTTGTGTATGTATAATTGACTACTGCTGACATAGAGCTTTACATCTACCCGTATATGTAAATATGTATCTGTATGAATGTATTTAATCTAGTCTAATTGATTACCCCTGATAGGTTTATTCATGTGTATGTGTATGTATAGTTGGCTACTGCTGACATCAAATTTTGGTTGGATTTCAGGATTGCTTGTTCTAAGCTTTTTATTCTGTTTGCTACATATTTAATGGCTCTGGAGAGTTTTAGTTCATCAATGACACCAGATATGATCAATGGGGGTAACCCGAGAAGAAACTCATTAGCCGGGTCAACAAACACCAGAGAAATGGTTCCGTCTCTTTATCGGAGAGCTTCTATTGGTACTTATCACGATTTCTGCAAACCAGGGAAGAAACATGATGAAACTGAAGAGAAGGTTAGGCTTCCTTTTCCGAAGAGGATTATAAAGAAGCCATCAGATGAGCCGAATTTGTTCGGGAGCTCAGACTCGCCAGAGAGGAAGAAGATAACACCAATTAGGTCCAGATCTCTCCCCAACTCTGAAATTCACATCCCTGATATTTCTGAGGTCACCGAGCTTCAGACATCGACCGACTCGCCGGGCAGAAATAAGCCTATAGTAAAAGCAAAGGCATCAGTGGTAAAGCCCAAGACCAAATATGGTCCCAATTCCGGAAGTCATTCCTCTCATATCTTTGATATTATGAACCTTGAGGTGCCTATGAACTCTTCGGATAAAAAGAATGTTATGAGAAAGCTCAAACCTTTGACCAAGTTAAAATCCGACTTATCCGATGCCGGTAAAGGCATGCTGCAGGACGGATCATCGCGTTTCAGGAGAGTACAAGTCTCTTCAAAGAAAGTTCCATCAAAAGCTAATGAGGAAAGCCTTTTGAAACTGCCCACTACTTTGAAGCCGAAAGCTCGGTCCGGAAAGCTTCTTCTTGCTGTACCATCTGACGTTCTAAGCGTCCGGAGGCAGAGCGGAACCCGTGACACGAAGATGGGAAGAGCAACTGTACCCTCCAAAGTAACCTTAGAGGAAGTTTCTGCATCAAGCAGAGCTCCATTGTCCAGAAGAGCTTCTCTTTCAGGACCTATAAGCCGAAGTGCAAGGAAGAACAAGAACTTAAAAGTTGTGCTTCCACATAAGAATCAGAACGAGGTTGAAAATGCCAAAACCGAGCAGCAAATTCTCGATGAACAAGTCGAAAGAAACATCGACACCATTAATGAGAAAACACTGTATGCAATCAAATTGGAGACGGAAGATGTAATGTTGGAATCAGATAAAAATGAGAATTGTGCTGCTGAAGTGTCTCCAAACGTTACAGATGAATCCGAGTCTACCGTGACCAAAGCCAAACATGACTCGGATTCTGCATTCAATAATGTACACATGGACGAAGCAGACATTTCCGATGATTGCCAACCTGTGAAATTATCTTTCCGGAGAGGGACGATTATCGACATTCAGTACGACGATCATTGTCCGATGCAGCTCAAGTTCAAGCAAGGAAGTGTGGAATGTGGCACAAATGACAACGAACCAAGTGAGGAAAAGGTTGTTTTAAGACACCAGGATGTGCCGGGAAGCAAGATGGACAGGGTTTGTTTAATAACATCATCGAAGAAGCTGTGAGTAAGCTCTGTGGAACCCGGAAAAGTAAGGTTAAGACCTTGGTCGGTGCGTTCGAAACCGTGATCAACCTCCAAGACACGAAACCTTCATCGAACAGTGTCGATGAGTGAAAGATGAACTTCTTCATTAACAATTGGTTCATAGTAAATTAAAAAATAAAATGTAGTTTTTACCATCTTGATTGGATGGTGTTCTCCGCGTGTACCCATCTTTGACATGCTTTTCATATAGAGTTCTCTTCGTATGTGTTCCATTTAAAAATACGTCTCTCAATCATCTAATTTTTAATTACCGTAACAAAAGTTAAATCATTCTTACGGTGTCTGATGTTAAAGCATGAAACTTCTAAGAGTAACATCTTTTTAACTACTGAGATAATTTGATTTATCTACTCGTACTTGATATTAAAATTAAACCCTTCTATTTGTATCTGATTTAACTTAGGTTTAATAGGATTTGATCAATTCAAAATCTTACTTGATTTTTAAAATAAAAATCTCCATTCAATTTGATTAAACCCATACATATAAGTTATTTTAATTAGGTAAATAAGATCTAATTAAAAATATATAAAGAGAAATATTACTGTAATTATTTATAATATAAAAAATATAATATTATATCAAATTGAACCTGAATCTAATCAATAAGATAGAATCAAAAGCCGTCGGATTCCGATCAAATATCTATTCCTCGTAGTAGGTTTGTTATATTAATTTATAAGGAGATTAAAACGGTGCGTTTCACTAGGCCTATTGAAATAACGTCGTTTTGTCCGCTATTATCTTCAACATCGAAGAAACTGCTCCCAGTGGTATCTTTAGAATTCCATAGAACTTTGCAGGTAAACCTCTGTTTCATTTCAACTGTTGTTTGTTTCTGATTTCAAGCTTCAAACTTGAATTGGGTCTTCTCCATTTTCTCATTTAAGCCTGAAATTTCTAATTCTTCTTCGTGTTTAAGCCAAAGTAACATATTTTCTTGGAAGAACTGAAAGGGTCTATTGGTTAAATAGTAATGCTTGGAGTTTTCTTACAGTTGGTTCATCCATACTCTTAAAATTGAGGGATTTTTCTTGTGTAGTTTGAATCTTTCCCCCCCTAAATTTTGATTAGTGTTCTAGTTATGGGAGAATTGTTGGGGAATCCAGCTTCTTTTGCAATAATATCAGATGGGTTTAGATTGCAGTATCATTCATGCAACCAAAGTAGAGATACTGTTTGTTGTAGGTGTTTTTATGGTTGTTTCAGAGGTGGTCTGCCTTTGAAAAGGTGCAGAAAACGTGTAATGAAATGTAGAGTATACACGGCTTTGGTGCCTGTGTCTGTTCGTAAATATGTTCGGTTTAGTCGATTATCGATGAATAATTCAATGATGAATTTGCAATTTAAGTCCTCTATGGTAGATGATAGGGTTAAAGTAATGAAGATGTCTACTGGTTTTGAATCTGATGATGAAAATGGTTTGATTGAAAATGAAAAAGAAGAATTTGAGTTGGATTCTTTGTGTCGAAATTTGCCTCCTTGGGGAAATTTGGTGGTCGACCGGAATTCGGATTTTGCGACCGAAAGTATAGATCGACCTTCAACATGTTCAAATGTGAAGGACCCTGTACAAGATGCTAAGGTACACTTTTTGGAGGAAAGGAATGAAAAGGAATTATCAAGAAGAATATTGATGCTTAGTAGGTCCAACAAGGTTAGAAGTGCAATGGAATTGTGTAAATCAATGGAGTTTTCTGGTCTTAAACCCGATGCTCATGCATGTAATTCTCTTCTCTCATGTCTGCTAAGAAATGGGATGCTCGATGATGCCTTGCGAACTTTTGAGTTTATGAAGAACAATGAAATTATCACAGGACATACTTATAGTTTAATGCTGAAAGCCATTGCAGATAGTCAGGGGTGTGATGCGACCCTCGATATGTTTGCAGAATTGGAAGGGGATTCGAAAAAGGGAAAGAGTTTCGATGTGATTGTTTATAATACGGCTCTTTCAATTTGTGGAAAATCAAACAATTGGGTTGAAGCTGAGAGGTTATGGAGAAGAATCCAGGAGAATTGCTATATAGGGACACAAGTCACTTATTCCTTGCTAGTTAGCATTTTTGTTCGTTGTAATCAATGCGAATTGGCGCTTGATGCTTACAGTGAGATGATACGAAATGGAGTCGAATCGCGGGATGACACGATGCATGCCGTGATTAACGCATGTGCAAAGGAAGGGAAATGGGATTTAGCATTATCAATCTTTCGGAAGATGTTGAATGATGGGTGGAAGCCGAATGCAGTAGCATGCAATGCATTGATTAATTCACTTGGAAAAGCTGGAGAGATCAAATTAGCTTTTAAAATCTATGATATTATGACATTTTTGGGTCATAAACCAGATGATTTCACATGGAACTCATTGCTTGGTGCTTTGTATAGAGCAAATCAACATGCCGATGCTCTTCACCTCTTCGAAAGAATAAGACAACAGAACTCACCCGCAAACCTTCATCTATATAACACCGCACTAATGTGTTGCCAGAAGCTCGGTTCATGGGATAAGGCCTTGCAGCTTTTATGGCAATTGGAGGCTTCAGGATTATCGGTTTCGACCACATCATATAATCTCGTCATTGGAGCTTGCGAGACTGCTAGGAAACCAAAAGTTGCATTGCAAGTTTACGACCACATGATTCATCAAAAGTGTGTTCCGGATACGTTTACTCATTTGTCATTAATAAGAAGCTGCATCTGGGGATCTCTTTGGGCTGAAGTGGAGGAAATCTTAGAGGTAAGCTTATCTTCATTTAGTTATTGTTCAAGCAACCTTTTTACTCTCCTGAAGTCTATGACATGCACATCAGAGGTCGAGTAACATAGATCGAATATAAAGCCTTAATGATTTTGTGTCCCTCTTGGATTTCGAAAGATCAACGATCAGCATCTTTTTCTCTTCTTTTTACAGAGAGTTCCACCAGATGTTTCTCTTTATAATGCTGTTATTCATGGAATGTGTTTGAGAGGCAAAGTTGAACCAGCAAAGAAACTCTACTTCAGAATGCAAAAATGTGGTCTCAAACCTGATGGCAAAACAAGAGCTTTGATGCTTCAGAACTTGCGAAAAGATCAATTTAAAGTGAAGAAATCACCCTAATGGTCCGATCCCTTTTTCTTTTTGTTGTATTCATATCTGATACTTATATCAGATGTATATAAAAAATTGTGTTATACTTACAGTATTTAATCAAAAACATAAATACCAAATTTTAGACAGATAATGATAAAGCTTCTCAACTTTCGGTTCCAAATTGTTGTTGAGTTTGTTTGACTTTCAGATGGCCTGTGATAAAGCTTCTTCGCCACCGGTTCCTTGTGTATCCAAATCGTTTTTGAGCTTCCTGGAGATTAGCTTTTGCTGGGGGAGTTGGCCATTCGCGAATGCAGTTAGTTTGGTGTCTACTAAGATGATATCCTCATCTTTGAACTCTGCTCGAAATATGCCCTTGGTGAGTTTGTTTTCAACATTCTGCTGAATCACTCTTTCGACTGGTCTAGCACCACAGTTTGGATCGTAACCCAGATTTCCAAGAAGTTGAACAGCACCATCGGTCACCTGAAGCTTTATTTTCCTATCTGCAACTCTCGTTTGCACACGTTCCAGCAGCAAAACAAACTGTGAAAAATTAAGGCCGATAAGCACAAAGAAATAACATGATCAGCTTGAAGGTGTACAAGGAACTGAAGTAATCTAACACTATTGTTTATTTGTTCCCAGTCCAAAGGTTGGAACAATATGTATTCATCAGTACGATTCATGAACTGGGGTCGAAAGACGGCTCTTGCAGCCTCCATCACCCTCTGCTTTATAGTAATAAGCTATGTCTTTTGGCATGTCTTCGTCCAAGTTCAGAATGTACTGTGAACCCCCATTCGAAGTCATAATGATGACGATGTTGGTAAAGCTTGAGATTGTTGAATGGCCTCAACTAGGGATCTAACAGCAGGATCTTGACCCACAACAAGTTTATGCAACACTTGCTCCAAATATAATAGTTTCTCCCTCAGATTGTTGAAGTTTAGAAAATGGTATGCCAGTCCATTCACTAACTACTCGGGCGATATCATTTCCAGTAACTTATATAATGGTCGGACAAGATTGCAGCTTCCGCAAGTGCACTGTCAGAAGTACGGATTCCATGATGCAGCTCATATCTCTCACGAAGCCCCCGGAGTATAGAAATTGTATCTTCTACAGTTGGCTGATCAACATAAACCTGCTGGAAACAACACTCCAGGGAAGGATCTTTCTCGACGTATTTATGATATTCATCCAGTGTCGTTGCCCCAATGCATCACAGTTCTCTCCGACCAAGCACAGGGTTCAGCAGATTACTCGCATCCATTGCACCATTGCCCAGACTAATATAACATTACGTTTTGTTTCTATTCTATTTTAGAATCCTGACATTAAGTTGCATTAAGTTTTGTTAAAATTTAACGAAAATGATAACGTCATTGATAACATGACATGGTATAATAGTAGTTTTAATCTCAAAACTTATACAATTTTAAAAATTAGGTCCTAATTCAAAATAATTAACCAAATTTAATCTCTAAAAATTTAGAAAGATGGTGAATTCTACCCTAAAATTCTCCCTGTAATACTGACGTAGAAAGATGGTGAATAAAAGTCCAAGAAACCCTAATATGAACTCCGAGACACCATGAAACCTTACTTGAATGATGTTGGAATGCAGATAGGAACAGTAGCAACTCTAACAGCATTTATTCTTGGTAAAATTATGAACAACACGAATTTGAGTCCCGAGTCAAAGTTACATGATTAAAACAACAATATTATACAAGGGATGTCGAGCTCCAAAACAAGAAGTTCCGGAGAACCCATCAGATGAGACGTATTTGGGCATGAAATCTGAGATTCAAGTCTAATTTATGTGAAAACAACTGAGAGAACTAAGTGGACGGGCAATCATCGATTACACATATAATGAATAGACCAGCAGAAGAAAGAAAAAACACCAATCGCCATCCTCAATCCAAAAGTCTGCTACTTCATTTTCTATACCGGTTCTGGCACTCTTCATCTGCAGAAATTTGTCATCATGTAACTTAGTTTAAAGCCAAGGATTATGTTAGCAGGGAAAACAATCAATTAAACTATGTTATCCGGACTTTGAACCCGGTATAGATTCGGGTGTGTTTCCTACATGGGAATGCTCAACTGTTTTTAAGTTTTTTCATATACACCCATCTCCGGATATGTGTTGAACATAGGTGTCAAATATAAGTAATTTAGATAAAACAAAGAGTCTAGGTAGGATGAAATTGACTAACCACCTGAAAATCATGTCGTTCCTAATCAAACCGCAGATTATAATATGACACACATGCATTTGTTCTGCTTCGATTGGTTTATTTCTTTCTTTTCTGCTCATCAATGAAAGATATGAATGTTAGTTCATGGGGGGAAATACAAGAAAAAAGCATCATAAAAAACATTTTAAGTTCGGAAAAGGACAGCATGAGTTGGTAGCATGAATTCCGGTGCCTTATACTATTAACAAGAAGTGGCCAAGAAAAACCAAGTTCAACCTTCTCTAAAATGCAATAAATAACATCACTGAACATTTTCGATTGACCATTTGACCTAACAAACACAAAACCTCAAGCAGCAGATAATAATTGTACCTTTCTCCACAGGAGGTTGAACATCACAAATAGGGCTCTGGCACTCTCCCAATGTTTTGTCGTTCTCCAATATTTTTCCTGCACTAATGAGCTTCACATCTCTCATTGTACTTGGACCATTCTCCTTCTCTGCCAAGATTAAGAGCATATAAACCCTAAAACTTCATTCTAGATCCCGATTTGGAATTCAATTATAATATGTTCGAAAAAAACGCCTAATATGCAACGAAGTAAACCAACATGTTTGTAGAATGTTTGTTTTAATAAAGAGCAGTATTTTATGGCAGTCTTCAAATGATAGAGGTTCATATAAATAAAAAGGGCATCTATTTATCTTTTACCAGGAAAAAGTCCCGAAAAAGTTCTTTGGTCCTATTATGAATCATGTTATTTAGGCTACTCGGAAATATTTAGCTACTAAACATATCATACATCAACTGTAATCAGCATTTCTAATCAATTTACTGATCTAAAAATGTAATTTTGTCTTAATTCTGAAGGAAATGAAGGACGATATACTTCTTCTATTTTATTCCATAATTTCTGTAATTACAACTGAAGTATATGAATTTCGAGATGCAATATCATGATTCATGATCCTCTACTTCTAGTTCAAACAATAAGAAACAATTCAACATAAAATCAATAAACCATTAAACGAAGAACAGATAGCAAATGCAAATTCATTTGGATTTAATCAAACACCAAACGATACAAGTGCACTACACAATATTCATGATCATATACTTTCAAACCGTGTATAAGAACGAAACATTAACCAATAAACAATTCGACAAAGAACAAATAGCAAATACAATATTCATTCAGAGTTGATCAAACACCAAACTAACCTTTAGGCCATTGAGCAATAACACTTTCCTTCAAGGTTGCAACAGTGGTTGCAGCAGGAAAGGATTTAGGCCCGATATCCGATCCATCGGTCAGTCTAAACTTGATTTCTAGTTGATCTTGGACACTAGCCATCTCCAGAAACCTAAGACTTCAAAATCTAAAACCCACACGATCTTTTTACTTGGGACTTCTCTCCTTAATAGCATATAAAAAGAAGAAGAAACTCAATACGGATTGCTGTAGAGACACCAAGAGTCCTCTTTGAGTACTTGGTTTTCCTATACTTTGTAATAATCAAATCCACCCTCAGATTTCTCAACTGGGAAATTCAGAAAAATTGGATCACTTGACTCATAGATATACTACAAAATTGGGTAAATTCAAAAGTAGAATTTAATTGACTCTTAAAAGAGATAAACCACTTGAAGACATGTAAACACACAGAAAAATCACCAAATATGCAATCATCCACCAATAAAAAAAGAATAACAAATCTCCAAATTTTAGCTTAAAATCCAAACACTGGTCACTCAAAAATCAAAACAAATGCTTCATGGAAGCTAAAAACCTTGATGGGTTATATTAATGGAGTCCAAAACCGATCAGGGTTGGTTTCGTTTAGCTGAAAACCCATGCTTTGAAGAATAAGACGAAGCAGCAGAGAAAAAGAGAGACCAGCTGAAGACATATAAGTACACAGTAAAGTCAGCAAATAAGCTATCATTCACCAATGAAAAACAAGAGTTTTAATATCACAAAATCTGCTTGAAATCCAAAACCAATGCTACAGAGAAGCGAAAAGCCTCGATGGGTTATCTCACTTGAGTCCAAAATCGATGTGGGTTGGTTGATTCCCTTTTGCAGAGAAACCCAAGCTTTGAATAAAAAGAAGAGAGCCGCTGTTTTGATGATGTTTTTAATGTGTCAAAATCAATAATAAAAAAGAAAGAGAAGAATGAGAAGAAGAAGAAGAAGAGATCAAATGAGAAATCTCCATAATTGGGGCTGTTTCGGAGTATTCAATGTCTTGTAAATGCATGGTCAATTCTTCCATTCTTGGATTCTTCCCAATGGCGATGAAAATGGACAGATTTCTTCTTCTCTTTTTTTCCTCTTTTAATTAAAATTAAAAAAATGAATGAAAATGAACTTTGTGTTATCTTTTAATTAAAAGGGTAAAATACAATTTAGTTAAATGAAGGGGTAAAGTTCACATATGATCATCGATTATAGGACACTGTTTTATTGAGTTTTTATTATAAAAAAATTATAAAATATTCTTCTGATTATATGACGTTATTTTATTGAGTCAATTGACTATTAAAAGCTGAAAATTAGTCATACGACTATTCATATATTCTAAAACGACATTTTTATAAAAAAATTGACGGTAGTTTGAGTTAGATGTTAATTTATTGACTCATATATGCTAAAATCTTATTCCAGAATATCAAACGACTATTATATTTCAGTCAACATATTAATGTACAATTCAGATGACCGTCAATTTGTTATCGAAAAAGGATGAGTTTGAACATATGGATAATTGGGTGACCATTTTATAATTTTTAATAATCGAGAGACTTAACAAAATAATATCATATAATTAGATGATCATTTTATTATTTTTAATAATTAATATACTCAATAAAGCAACGCTCAATAACCAAATATTATTTATGTATTTTACCCTTTTATTAATTATTAATTTTTTTTACATATATATATATAATTATTTAATTAAATTATTATTATAAATATACCTCCATAAATTGAAACAAATCTTTAATATATTATGATATGATAATAATTTAATCTCAAAACTTATATATTATATCAATTTTGTTATAATTCAAAATAATTCTATGATTTATTTTTCTTTTAAATTATGTATTCTTCTCTCGCGAATATTATATTATTTCCATGTTATTTAAAATTATTTTTTAAGAAATTATTAATTTTATTTAAAATAAAAATATCCTAAATTACAATAAAGATTTACAATCATAATCGTAAATTAAACACATAATTAAGATAATTTATTAAAATTAGCAACTTAAGATCACATAAAGATCATACAAGGAAATATTAAAATATAACCAAGAAAACTCAAATAGAGATGATATAAATAGATTTGATCACATCGGCAAACAAATCACAAAATGAGATCAAGCTACTGAAAGACCACCGAAAAAATCGAAAATCAAACTCGAGCGACGTGAAAAGCTATCCATGAACACATAACAAATATCCAAATTCAATCCGAGAGTCTAAACCAGGAAAGATCAACAATATAACATATAAACGTTATCTTAATCAGTAGTGGTGATGTCTAATCAACCTTTAGAAAAAAATAAATGAAAATAACAGTCAAACGAACGAAATAGGTGTAAAAAACAAAAGAAAACTTGTCATAAAAGGAAAAAAAACGTGTCATACAAACAGACTTATTGAAAATAAAACAATAGAAAATAAAAGATCAATAAAAAATATCGATGATCAACAACCAACATTAAAATTTGTGTCGTTACCGATCGATAAAAACAAAAACAAAACGACTTATAAATGAGAAAAAAACTAGGAGGAAAAAAGTATTACTTTCAAATATTGAAAATGAATCGTATGTTATTTAAATTTTTTCTTAATATCTTATATTATGTAAAATTTTTATCGACAAAAACATTATTATCATTATTTTATACGAGACATCATATTTAAATTTAGGAGTTGAACTTGATAATTTTTAACTTGTGAGTTTGAGTTGAGTTGAGCTTACTTTTAAAGTTTTCAAGTTCGAGTCGAGCTTAGTAATACTAGAGTTCGACTTGGCTCGTTTAACAAACAAAGTTGTTTTGGTTTAATTTTAAAAAACAAAAATCCCAGTTTTTCCCGGTTTTTTCCCGTTTTCAGCCGGTCCAGTTCGAACGGTTCAGCGATTCTAGCCGGTTCACTAATAGTGGTTCAACCGATTTAGATTGAATCGGACTAAACAATGATTCCCGATTGAACCGGTTGAACCGACCGGTCCGATCCGATTTTCAAAACAGAGATTATACATAATAAACATAGAATCTCACCAAAATCATTCCTTATTAACTAGAATATTATAAAATGTGATTCATTTACATACATACATACATATAATATATATATATATATATATCTTGATTAGATCATTGAACAAGATTGGAGCAGGTAAAAGTTATAGTATGGCCCAACACTAATATAATAGGTAGGGAGGGATGGACACGAGGTGGGTTGGACAGTTTTTTCTTTTCTTTTTGTTTTGACCCGAAAATATATTATTTATATCTGATTTCGTTTTGAATTTTAGATTAAAATTTCGATTTCAATTTTGATCCGACATGATGTAAATATATTAATATTTCAAAATAATTAAAATAATATATTTTTTAAAATAATATATTTATAAGCATTATTATTTTTTAAATAGTTAAAAAATATTTTATAATATTTTTTATATTTTAAATTATTAAAGAACATATTTTAATAATATAAAAATATAAATTCTTAAATATATATTACACATATAAGGATAAATTAATAATCTATACCAGTGAAGTCGATAATTTTTTTTCTTAAACTCGACTCTGGTATACCCCAAAGTTATATACTATAATAAATAAAATAATATTTTCAATTACAATAAAAATATTATATTTTTTATAATATTTTTAATTGTAATCGAAATAATAAAAAAATAATATATTTTTTATAATATTTTTAATTGTAATCCAAAATAATGCAAAAAATATTTTTAATTATAAGTTTTAAGCCTTATAATATAATTTTTCAATTATAACAAAAATATTGTAAATTTATATAATTTTTAGATGAAATACAATGTATTAAAACTTCAATCTCTGTCAATGTCCACTTGTTATTCTTTTTAATACTTCAATGGTCCCATAATCCAACTCCCTTTCATCCAATCCCAACAAACCCTAATGGCGTGCCACCACCATCACAACCAGCACCACCACAGCTCCGCCACCTGCTGCTCCACCTGTTATTGCTCTCAGTGTTTCCACCCACCACCACCATCACCTCCATATACCCTACAATCTGAGCCTCTTCTACAAGCCCTTGCCTCTCTCCTCCAACCCCAACACAATCACCATCTAAATCAAATCCATGTTCTAAAACCCTTCCAAGATGCCACTAAAAACCATCACTTCCATCGCAAACAACATCCCCAACAAGACCCCAACTCTCTCATCTCTTCACTTCTGAGCCGCATTGATGTTCTTGAATCATCACTACACAGCTTTTCCAGAGCCTCGAATTGCTCTTCTAACCCTTCGTTTATGCTTAAAGATGCAGCCGCTCGTGTAATCCAAACCCATTTCAGAGCTTTCCTAGTTCATAGATCGAGAACACTTAGACAGCTCAAAGATCTCGCCTTTATCAAATCAAGTCTCAATTCTCTCAAGCTCTCGGTTTCCAATAAAACCCATCTTCATCCCCAAGTCGTTTCTCAAAAAGCCATGGATTTGCTTCTAAAACTTGACTCTTTCCAGGTACATATAATTTGGTACTTAAAAGATCTTGGTTGGCTATTTTCTTCTTCTTTTTCTTGGATTTTGAAACATGGGTATTCTTTTATAGGGTGGTGATCCAATGATTAGAGATGGTAAAAGGTCAGTTAGTAGAGATTTGATTCAGTTTTTGGAATATATTGATGGGTTGGCTTTGAAAAGGAATAAGCTCCTGTATAAGAATGCAAAAAATATGAGGATTTTGAGGTCTAGCTGTGGAGAAGTAATGGAGAAACTGCGAAAGCTTGAAAGGTTTTCCAGCAATGAAGAAGGAGATGATGTTGTTGAGCTTGAAGGTTTTCATCAAGGTATTAATGGAGGAGAGTATCAAAATAAAAATGCTGGGGTTTTGGTTAAAAGGCAAGGGATTCGACCGAAAGTGAACAAAACAGTGAGGTTTGCTGAGAATGGGAATGTGTATAGGATTATCAGCAATGAAAATGATGTTAGTTCAAGTGGAGATGGTAGTTTAACCGACGAGTGTGTTTCGAGTGATGATCATGGAGATATAATGGAGAATCTTGTTGATGAAAGTGAAGATTTAGTTGCGAATTTGGAGGTGATGAACTTGAATGATGGAGAGTCTTTGCAGAGCAGTGATCGAGAGAAGAATTCGAGGAGGAACTTGAGCAAACAAGCTAAAACGGAGACTGGTGGGAACTATCAGATTCAAGGTGGAGATTTTGTGTTTTCTGCACCATTGCCGTTGAAGATGGAATCTAAAGCTGATCCGGTGAAGAAGAAAGACGGTGCACTCAAAATTGTTTCATAGATGTCACCTAATATGAAGGATTAGATCTTTATTGGTTCTTCTTCCATGTTTGTGACCAGAATAGTAGTGAGAGTGCTACCGTGGACGTGTTCCGAGAATTCTGGGTAGTGTGTCGTTCTCTCGCATTGAGAGGGCTTGGTTTGACTTGTTTTGTAACCTGCACTTGAATGGTTTTTTAATGGTAGCTGAATTGAATGGTTGTTTAATGGTAACTGAATTGACTTCTTGTTCTTTGCCTAGCTTGTTGTCTTCACTATAGTTTATTTTCATGCCAATCGGTATATGTGTCTTCACTACATGTCCGATGGAGTTGCGGCTTCATCATAATGTGGATATAGTTTAGTTCCTCACACTTGTGTCTAAATAAGTGTCGAATATGGATGCCAAACATGGATGCATCAAGCAAAATGAAGTGTCTGAGAGCAGTATAGCACATCACAAGTGCTGGTGACCTGCCCCTATGTTATCTGCATTCTTCATTTTCATCAATGTTTATTTGTCTGGTATGTGTTTGACATATATTCGAACATGGAAATGAAGAGTTCCTAGTTAACTTGGTTTACCGACAGAGCTCGGCCTCATAAGACTCGGTTTCGGATCACTTATTTTGGTATATACGCACACGCTCACACACCAGCCCACACATCATGATGTTATTGTTCTAGGCCTACTTTATAGCTCGTGTTATCATGTCCGGAGCAGTTATGATTTGTTTATATACTAACTCTAGTTGATGAACTTTCTGATGCATGTTTCGGAGCTATCATTTTGTGTATCGGAATCTGTCGTCTTAGCTTACCGTCGTATCAACTGATTAATCCTAGAAATTAGGCGGTGCCATTTATCGATATCCGATACGATGAAATTATGGTTCCTTTATTTCTGCACATCTTTTAGCCATTGTATGGAACGACTGCCATTCCGTCAGCCTTCGTTGCTGTTTAAACTTTGAACACAAGACACAGTAATCACAGTTCTGCAAACGATTTCTCTTCAGCAAATCAAGAAAACAGTATAAACGCTTGACCATAAATAGATTGTTTATCGTTAGGTTTTGAACGAATTAAATGTTCTAATTGAAATTTAGTTTGGTTAACAGTTAAATTTCTTTTCAAAATTCCGGTTATCGGTTAAATCAATTTAAAATTGGTTAATTAATCAAAATAATTGAAAATTTTAAATATTTAATATATTGTATGAATTGCATATATATATATATATATATATATATATAAAGTCTAGATTTGTTAAGAATCAAACCTCATTCGAATTAGTTGAATTTTATTTGATTTGATTAATTTTTTTTTAAATAATTACTTCAATTGACAATTTAAAAAATTAATTAATTTAATTTTGATGAATTTGATTCGAATATTGCCCTAATTAATCGAATCATAAGCTAACCAATCCATATCGAAAAACATCAAGAAGAAAAGGTTGTTCGATGGAAGAAAAGGCCTTTTGTTGTTATACACTTTAAATCGCCACCGTTGATCCGCGTGTCTACATAAATATAATACACTCATACTCACTATATAACTATCTGGACATGATCAACAGAATCCAATCAAATGCTTACAAGTGGATGGAGCAGAGCGTACATGGCTCCCATATCTCCCTTCTCATTCGCTTTTGTCCTTTTCTCCTGGAAGAAAATGTTAAAAAAAATATCCAATTCAAACTTAGATATTCTCCTTCCGATACCCAAAAAATAAATCTTAAACTTGACCAATCAGGTCAGGCCACGTCACCGAAAAGAGACAGCTGTTCGGTGGCGAAGCGGTAAAAAAGGGCATGGTTTTACCCGATCGAATTTCGGAACACCATACGCAGTTACATTAGCGGTAAAATTATTTTCCACGTGGGCCAATGAAATGTGTCCAGGTGGAAACGGTTGAATAGCAGGTGATTGGAACTCAAAGCATATGTAGTATATAATTCCCGTGAATCGGTCATTTTCAGTACTGTGATCTATCAAGTTTACATAAATTTGGAAAGGGTGATGGCTACGTGGCGATACTCTGCAATGCCGAATGGAACGGAGGCGGTTTCCGGTTGCAATGCGGTGGCTAGATTCCTCGACTTTGGCCGCGGAAGGAATGGCGGAGGTGGCGGTGGTGGAGAGAGAAGAAGAATCAAAGCGGATCAGCTGATGCTGATGAGGAAGTGGCAGCTTAGGCCGCTGAAGAGGTCGTTATCGGTGAAGAATGTGTCGAGTGATCACAAACAGAAGGTGAAAGATCCGCTAACTCAGCAAGAAGGTTCGATCTCCTTCCGTAATATCTGTATACGAATGCAAATGCTCTGTTTTTACTATTATTTTTCAGTTTTCTTGTTTATTTGTTTGGTTAATTGGGAACTTGTGGATTTTGCGTGTTAATTATATACATTACAATGTCCTCCGCTTTCCACTTTTGCTCTGTATTTTAACTTATATTCATTTTCATTGGATGTAGAATCTCCTGGCAGTCGTCACCTTTTAACTCCTCCAGATGCTTCATCTATTGCCTCTAGTATCCAATACCATGCCGAGTTCACCCCATTGTTTTCCCCTGAGAAGTTCGAGCTTCCAAAGGCTTTCTTTGCAACCGCACAAAGTATTCGTGACGCTCTCATAATAAACTGGAATGCCACATATGATTATTATGAAAGGTTGAATGCAAAGCAGGCATATTATTTGTCGATGGAATTTCTACAGGTGTGTGATTTTTAGACGTTCAGTTCCTGAGTTCTGTAACACACTTTGAAGATGTTGCACTTTCAGCCTTTCTTGTTTCTTCTATAGGGTCGAGCTCTGTTGAATGCAGTTGGTAATTTGGGGCTTACTGGAGCTTATGCAGAGGCTTTGAGTAAGCTTGGACACAACCTAGAAAAAATAGCTGCCCAGGTTAGTCGGTGTATATCATTTTTTTTTCTTTTGTGTACCTTACTTCATAATACATTCTGACAGTAGTGAATGACTGGAGAGGACAAAGGAATATCCAGACTGCTCTAGAACTTTAATTGACTTAGTTATTGATAAATTTTCTGTTTTATCAGAGGAACTGGCCATCATTTGAATCCTTTACTAGCTACCATAATGCCATATATGATTCCCTTTCTGGTTTATTTGGTGTCTTTGTCAAAAAAGAAAATCTGGGAGGGTGTCATGATAGCTAAATTTTTTGATTGATCTATAGGAACCTGACGCTGCCCTAGGGAATGGAGGCCTCGGTCGACTTGCCTCCTGCTTTCTGGATTCTTTGGCGACCTTAAATTACCCAGCATGGGGTTATGGGCTTAGATATAAGTATGGCTTATTTAAACAGCGTATTACAGAAGATGGGCAGGGAGAAGCTGCTGAAGATTGGCTTGAGGTATACTTGCTCTTTGTTTGTAGAAATAAAAGTACACATATGTCTATATGACATCTGCATAATAAATATTGCTGTTTTCTTTAACTTTGTCTTGATTATGGTTTCTATTTTAGATGAGCAATCCTTGGGAAATTGTGAGAAATGATGTCAGATATCCTATCAAGTTTTATGGCAAGGTCCTTACAGATTCAGATGGAAAGAAACACTGGATTGGAGGAGAGGATATAATAGCTGTTGCTTATGATGTCCCCATACCAGGGTATGAAACTAAAACCACGATCAGCCTAAGACTCTGGTCAACGAAAGCTCCATCAGGAGACTTTGATCTATCTGTGTTTAACTCTGGAAAACATACCCAAGCAGCTGAGGCCCTATATAATGCTGAAAAGGTCTGTTATTGTTTCTTATAATTTATCTGTATTTGCTTCTGACAATGTTGATCCAAGTGATATGGTGACTTATAATATGTATTTGAATGTCAGATTTGCTATGTACTCTACCCTGGGGATGAGTCACTTGAAGGAAAAACCCTTCGTTTAAAACAACAATATACCATGTGCTCAGCCTCCCTACAAGATATCATTGCACGTTTTGAGAGAAGATCCGGAACGAAGGTCAGATGGGAGGAATTTCCTGACAAGGTTGCCGTGCAAATGAATGATACTCATCCCACTCTTTGCATTCCAGAGTTGATGAGAATTTTGATCGATGTGAAAGGTCTAAGCTGGAAGGAGGCCTGGAATATCACCCAAAGGTACTCTTAAGTCATGTTTGTTTAATTTTATGCAGCACAGATCCTTTATTTTTCCTTTTCCAACATGTTTTCTGCAAGATGTTACTAAGAGATCAAGCCATACTCAATATTCACTGTAATGCCCTTTTTCAGAACCGTGGCATACACAAACCATACTGTTCTGCCTGAGGCTTTGGAGAAATGGAGTTTAGCTCTTATGCAGAAACTGTTGCCTAGACACGTGGAGATTATAGAAATGATCGATGAGGAGGTCAGATGGAAAATATACATTAGACAAAACCTTCATTTTTTTTGGAATTCCTATTCCTATTCTAATTCGATCTGCTTCCTATTTATACCATTTGCAGCTAATTCGTACCATAGTTTCAGAATATGGTACAGCAGATTCTAACTTACTGCAGAAGAAGCTGAAGCAGATGAGGATTTTAGAAAATGTTGAGCTGCCAGCTGCGTTCTCTGATTTACTGGTTAAACCCAAGGCAAGTCCTGTTGCTGTTTCCACTGATGTACTTGGTGAATCTGAAGAGGAAAAAGAAGAAGAAGAACTCAAGCCTGCTGGTAGAAAAAGTAAATCTGTAAAGAAAGGCATTCAAAAGAAGAAAAAGAAGATCCCGGAACCAGTACCAGAGCCCCCTAAGCTGGTTCGTATGGCTAACCTATGTGTCGTAGGTGGTCATGCAGTCAATGGAGTTGCCGCGATTCATAGTGAGATAGTGAAAGACGAAGTTTTTAATGATTTTTTTCAGGTAAGTGCAATTTATAAAACATATCGGTTTGTTACAAGGAAATGATTCTATTACTGATCACTGTGCTCAAATTTTGGCAGTTGTGGCCTGAGAAATTTCAAAATAAAACAAATGGGGTCACACCTAGAAGATGGATCCGTTTCTGTAATCCAGACTTGAGTAAAATCATAACAAGCTGGACAGGCTCAGAAGATTGGGTTTTAAATACTGAAAAGTTGTCTGAACTTAGAAAGGTATCCATATCTGAGGCTTTTTTTCTTATAAAACTTCTTGTACAATCATTTTTTATTTTTCATAGAAGTGAAGTTTATTTACACTCTTTGAATGACCAGTGATGATATGACTTGGCATCTTTTATGGGAAATAAACTAGCATCATCGGACATACTTTCTAAAATACCTTTTTTTTCAACTGCCTGATTTTCTTTTGTAGAGTCCCAATTCTCGTGCCGATTTTGTACACACCTATATCTAATCTTTGTTGTTATTTCACAGATTAGGCATTGCTTGTGAAATTCAAGCACTGTTATTATTTCATGAAATAGCTAGCTCTAGGATTCTGAATATATTAATATATATGAAGCATGTCCGTGTGTCTATAAAAATGCAAAAATGCGCATTTTTTATGGTTAATTTAAATGACTTTACATATGAGAAAACGTTGGAAACCTTCAATTATTACCAATGAGTGTTGTGGCATATGTTCATAGTTTGCGGATAATGAAGATCTTCAGACCCAGTGGAGGGCTGCAAAAAGGAGCAACAAGTTGAAGGTTACGTCCCTCATTAAAGAAAAGACGGGCTATATAGTAAGCTCTGATTCAATGTTCGACATCCAGGTAATTTCTCGTCAATCAAAGAACTGTATGCATGACAGTTAGATCCAAACCTGTTAACATATAGTGTTATCTACTACATTGAATTTCAGGTGAAGCGCATCCATGAATACAAGCGTCAGCTGCTGAATATTTTGGGTATTGTTTACCGGTACAAGATGATGAAAGAAATGAGTGCTTCAGAAAGAAGGAAAAAGTTCGTTCCACGTGTTTGCATATTCGGGGGGAAAGCATTTGCCACTTATGTTCAAGCCAAGAGAATTGTGAAATTCATTACTGATGTTGGGGCTACAGTTAATAATGATCCTGATATTGGTGATTTACTGAAGGTATGTCTTGGCTGCAAAACATTATCAATGAACCTAATACGGTGTTCTTTCCCGAGATCATAAAAATTACATTCTGTGATTGTTGTATTAATAGTTTATTTGATTTCTTTGATATCTCTAATCAGACCTGATGTCCTATTATGTTATAATTTTAGGTTATTTTTGTTCCTGATTACAATGTGAGTGTGGCTGAATTGCTTATCCCTGCAAGTGAGCTATCACAACATATCAGGTATTTCGATTTTATATTAAATTGGCTCAACTTCAACGCAAAAGCTTAATCGAGCTGAAGCTGTTATGGTTTTGACATGAAAATGAATCCCACGTTTTCTTAGGTTTGCATTGAGCTCGATCGGTATATGCCTGTATGGGAGGCTTATATCGCAATTTGATCAGAGAGTTGACACTGGGGCTTTTATGTTGTTTTCCCTATATGCAGTACTGCTGGGATGGAAGCAAGTGGAACCAGCAATATGAAGTTTGCAATGAACGGTTGCATTCTGATTGGGACCTTGGATGGTGCCAATGTCGAAATACGAGAACAGGTTGGGGAAGACAACTTTTTCCTCTTTGGTGCTAGAGCTAACGAGATTGTGGGGCTCCGGAAAGAAAGAGCCGAGGGGAAGGTATGCTTTTGTATGGCCAGATAACCGGTTTTCCTTTTTCTCCATTTGTTTCTTTTCTCATCATTGACATAGTTGACATCTTACCGCAGTTCGTCCCGGATCCTCGATTTGAAGAAGTTAAGAAGTTTGTGAGGAGCGGCGTGTTCGGTTCCTCCAGCTACGCTGAAATGTTGGGATCGTTAGAAGGAAACGAAGGTTTTGGTCGTGCAGACTATTTCCTTGTTGGCAAAGACTTCCCTAGATATATAGAATGCCAAGCAAAGGTGGATGAAGCTTATAAAGACCAAAAAGTGAGTAACCTTCTCCTTTGCTCACATTACAAACTCATGCATGTGTTAGTTAAGAGCAATCTCTGACATTGTTTTACAACATCCCTTTTGCCTATTCTCTTGCGAAAGTACTCGTGTCGGACACCTAAATCCGAGTAATGTAACATGTTTCGAATGTTTTGTAATCGTGTTTGTGGCAGAGATGGACACGAATGTCGATCATGAATACCGCGGGTTCGTACAACTTCAGCAGCGACAGAACCATTCATGAATATGCCCGGGAGATTTGGAACATTAAGCCTGTGGAATTGCCATAGTTTGGCCGAGAGTTTTTCAACTACGAGAGCCGGCCCTTTTGCCTTAAAAGCGCTGTTAATAACCGCTCTCTTTGTTATCATATTACCATATTTTGTGATAACTGAATAAGTGCAATAAAATCTTGAGTTTACTAGCTTAAAAAATATGTTTATATATAACTAATTTTGATTAACTTGTTCTGAATATATTTTAAATAATCAAAATAATGATATAAGTCTAATCAATAATATTAATATTTAACAAAATAAAATGATTAATACATTTTTGAACCACTTCATATTAATAAAATTCATGCTAAATAATAGAAATAAAACTATTTACCAATTTAATAGATTGTATGAACCAAGTGTCATCGTTGATAAAAGAATTTAAATTAAAAATAAAAAATTTGAATTTACTCTAAACGTCGGGGATAACAGCATAGCACGTGGAGGTTTAATATATGACCACAAAGGAAAATAGATACGAGGATTCTACAAGTTCATAGGAACATGCTTGTTCCTAGAAGCGGAGCTGTGGGGAATTTACATAGGAATGTTGTGTGCTTAAGGACCTAGAGATCACACGGCTAGAGATTGAATTAGACAGCATATACACCATCCGAATGCTGCAGAGGAAGACCGACAGATAAGGCTCACCGAATATCCTACTCCATATCCGAGAACCGGAGAAGAAGGAATGGGTGGTGCGTTATAAACACACCCCGCGCAACGGAAACAGAGTGGCCGACTTCATGGCCAAATACGAGACTCCAGCAGACTTTGAGGTCCACTGACCTTTCAGTCCACCACCGACCGTATCAAGCTTGCTTCTTGAAGATGAAGTCTCTCAGAAATTGAGCTGCAACAAGTCTCCTTTATTTACCAAAAAAAGAAAGAATTTAAATTTTAAATATAAGAAATTAATAAATTTATCTCAAAATAAATACAATTTAAATTAAATATAATTTTAAAATATTTAATTTTAATTAAAATAAAATATAATATAATTATATAACTTTATATAGTTTTTAATATGATTTTAACGTAACTGATTTTTATCATTTTGTAATTAAAAATGAAAGAAATATATATAGATAAATAGTAATAGGGGTATGATTGTCTTTATATTTAGAATAAACTACAATTTAATAACTGAACCTTCTTATCTCTCCTACTATACTCACTATACTTTAAAAAAATTCAATTTAATCACTCATTTTTAGACATTGAATTTTTTTATTACTCCACCGTTAAAGCTATCGGAATTATGACGAGGATTAATCAAAATATTTTTTAATTCTTACCGGTCAAGTAAAAAAAAAAGGGATCTCTTTAAATCATAAGATTCTTACGGGTAATGGAGCTGATTTCTTATCCAGAGGAAACAAGCAGCCTTTTGTCGAAAGAACCAACAAAAATCGAAAGAAAAAGCATCATCGGAATCCAAAAAATCCCATCTAGAGAAGAAGAAAGAGGACTGTGTAATTTGATGTGTGAGTGCACAAATAGCTGGAAACGACGCTGCAGTTGCTAAAAACCTTTGTTTGGAAGCTGAGAATCTGGGGGTAGGCGTTATTAGACACAACTTTATATGCCTACAACCGATGCATTACAATTGGCAGAAAAGGACCAACCTTTTGTTAAGGCCTTTTGTCTTTATATTTCACCTAATTAGAATACATGCAAATTAAACGTACCTGTCTGTGTATTACTACTACTATAATCCTTGTTTAGCAGTGAAGCAAGATGATGCTTGTTGTGATATTAGGGTAATGTTTCTGTTAGAAGATCGACTTTGCTTGAGTTTATAAAAAGGATGCTATTTTAGTGACGTAGATGATTCTGCTGCTAAGAGATCTGGTACGATGGGCGTTGGATCAAATCTCCTACCAACACATGCATACTTCCCTTCAAAATCCAAAACATTACGTATATATAATGGGGAAGAATCCAAATCATCATACCAAAACTCTTGATGTGTTGGATCAAGGAATTCGAACCTTCAAAAAAATATGCATGTTGCCTATTTCCAACTTGAGCAGAAAAACAAAAACAAAGCTCAGACAAAGTGAGAAACTCTCAGTTGAATACAAATATATTATATAGTTGTTTGAGTATTTACATTTGCCTCAAAGCTTCTGTACTCAAATCAAACAACAATCGACATATTAAACAAAGAGTCAAAGCTAAAAAAAAAAACTCTCTATACTTCACAAAGTTAAAGCTTGCACCATAATCATAGTGCCTGAAGCCCTGAAGTCCGTGTTAAATTAAAAGGTAAAAACAAAAAACCCTTCGAGGCCCTACTTCGGACCAAAAAACCAACTCAAAAAAATGGTTGATATAGTTACATGATCAAGGAAACAACCCTTCTTCCATTCTCCGACAAACCTCGGCCAGTTCCGCCACTTGTTTGAGTATTTTACTCACTAAGCTTTAAAAGTTTTCAATTTAATCACTCAACTTTAACCATTGATTTTTTAGTCACCCTATCGTTATCTACTTTAACTATGTGATGACATGACTTTTTCCTCCAGACGCTTCATTTGAAGTTTTATTCTTTTTCGTTCGATGTAGAATCTCTCGGCCATTTTATCATTTTCCTCCAGACGCTTCATCCATTGCCTCTAGTATCAAACACCATGTAGTGTTCACCCCATTGTTTTCCCCTGAGAAGTTCGAGCTTCCAAAGGCTTTCTTTGCAACTGCACAAAGTATTCACGACGCTCTCATTATAAACTGGAATGCAACATATGACCATTATGAAAGATCGAATGCAAAGCAGGCCTACTATTTGTCAATGGAATTTCTACAGGTCTGCACTTCTTAGACGTTTAGTTCTTGAGTTCTGTAAATCACTTTAAAGATGTTACTATTTCAACCTTCTTTTTGGTTTCGTCTATAGGGTCGAGCTCTGTTGAATGCAATTGGTAATTTGGGGCTTACTGGAGCTTATGCCTTTGAGCAAGCTTGGACACAACCTAGAAAAAATAGCTGCCCAGGTTGGTTGGTGAATATCATTTAATGGGAGAAATTTCTCATTGTGAAAATTGTAGATGAAGATCATCTTGAGGAAAGACGGTTGTCTAGCAGCTATCAGTGAAAGGCCAGTAGATTTCACAAATGACAACAAATTCACTAATTTGTTCTTTCTTTTGAGGCCAAAGAGATAACCTTATAATTCCCTCAAGAATATACCCCAATTCTGGCAAAACTTTCGAGATAATGTTCTGGAAAAATTAATTCACGAGATAAAGCACTCCCAAGATTAATTGCTCAAATAAGGTGAAATCCACAGTGTTGGTCGTAGGTCGCCATTCCTTCCGGACGACCTACTAGGTCGCCATGTCTTCCTGGCGAGCTACAAGAGATTGCATGTGCCATGCACGTCCCAACACGCTGGGCATCCGAGGCCATCCGACCGAGGCCATCCGAACGAGCTATGCGAGGGCATCCGAGGGCAACCGAGCGAGCTATGCGAGGGAATCCGAGGGAAGCCGAGCGAGGGTAGGTCGCCCAGAGTGCATGGCGACCTACAAGGTCGCCCGGAGTGCATGGCGACCTACAAGGTCACCCGGAGGGCATGGCGACCTATGTGTTGGGACGTGCATGTGCCATGCAACACATTCATTCTCACGTTCATTCTCTCTGTTTGAGCAAGGGTAGGTCGCCCGGAGTGCATGGCGACCTACAAGGTCGCCCGGAGTGCATGGCGACCTACGGCCAACACTGTGGATTTCACCCTATTTGAGCAATTAATCTTGGGAGTGCATTAGCTCGTCAATTAATTTCTTTCAGAACATTATCTCGAAAGTTTTGCCCCCCAATTCTTGAGAACACTCTTTTCTCAAAGAGAATGTTACAAATTTGCAAACTTACAAGAAAAACCTCACAAGTGCACAATTCTAGAACAAAGAAAGAACACTAAAAAATAAATACAATTGAGCACAATAAGTGTTATTGAAAGCAAAATGAATATTGAATGAAAAATAGACTTGAAATGCTCAAACTTGAGGTTTGATGTTTTCTCTTTGATTCTCTCTTGATTCTAGTTGCTTGATGTTTATTGTTATTGATCAATGGCTTCTAAGCTTGCTTAAATACACCTTGAATCACTTCTAAACGTTGGGGATCATTAATGAAGTTATTGGAGCCGTTTAAGTGTGAAAACAATTAATATTTCTGCTTGGAGCATGGGGGAATCGGTTCCTCCTCATAGGGAATCGGTTCCCTAAGTATAAAATTCAAATATTCGACCGTTGAACAGTGGGGGAATCGATACCCTTGGGGTGAATCGGTTCCCTCCGAGCACACTGTTATTTCTCGGAGCAAACCATTCAGGGGGAATCGGTTCCCTCAGGACAACTGTAATTTTTGGCTTTGAAACGGTTCGAAATACTTTGTAAAATTGTTTTGAAATTATTTTAAGATTAAAACTTAATTTTACACTTTAATAAGGATTTAATATGAACTTTGAAATACTTTGAGTAATATTTTGATATTCGATTTAATATATCGAATATGCTTAGAAAATTATTTTCAAAACTAAATTCTTTTAATTTAATTTGTTATATCGAAACATCAAAATGTTTTCAACAATCTCCCCCTTTTTGATATAACAAAACATTTTAAGATTTTCTAATTTCAAAATGAATTTTGATTTTGAAAAATAGAAAAATACTACTCCCCCTTACTTAACACTTTCTCCCCCTTTTTGTTAAATCAACAAAACCCTATAAAAATGTTTTAAACAGAATTTTGAAAAACATAAGCCAATTGATTTATTAATATAAAGCTTAAGCTGCTAAGATCACAATCAAAAGAGAGGTTAGCCATTAGTTTCATAATCAATATTCATAAACATGTAATGGATAATTGGTCATATATGTCTAAAGATGCAAAATAAACACGAAATCCAAATCAAATGTATTAAACATAAGTTCGAACAACCAAAAATAAACAATCCAAAAGCATTCAAAATGTTTTAACAATAATGCAAATATCCAAGTTCAATCCAAACAAGCAAAGCAAAGATAAAAGTTCAAGCATCCGTAGGAGGATCGGGAGGAGGGAAATGAGCTCGCATAGCTACCATTTCATAAGTGAGTGCATTAATACGAGCGTTGATTGCTTCATTGTTTGCACGCATCTCCCAGAGAATTTCCAATTGTTGAGCTTCCATAGTCGAGAAGTGAGATTCTATGGAAATAAAGCGAGAATCCAAGGATGCATAACGGAAATCAAATGTCTCCATAAATGATTGAAAATATGGAGGCACTTGATCTTCTTGCTGAGCTTGTTCCTCATGCTGCTCTGGCTCATCGTCGACTTCATCAATATCTTGCATTAATTGTTCAAGCTTGGGATCGTCGTCAGCTTTTGGTGGAACTTGTGAAGAACTAGCTCCCGGAGTATTCTCAGAAGATCGAACCCATTCACTGGTTTCTTTATTCTTTATCCATCCCGCTCTCATTAAGGAAAGAAGATTAATTTATTTTTTGAGAGGAAAGACGGCATCTAGACCAACTCTAAGCCCGACTTTAGAAAATAAATTACTCAGAATGCAACCGTAAACTAGAGATGAACAGAGTTTCTTATTAGGAACAAGATTTACGGTCTCAACAATTTCAACAAAAATAATCTGAGGTAGATTTATTTATATTTTGATAACAATGTAACCACCAAAGATCCAAGGCTCTAAGAGTTGAGTAACAACCTCCGGATGGTCGAAACCACCAAGAAATCATTAGATGAAGAAAACGATCATGAAGATCTAAGACACTCGCATTATCCCTTCTTTTATAACGAGAACTTAAAAATTGTTTTTCATTTGATATACCATCATTATCTAATCCTAATTTATTGGCTATGTAAGCCGAGTCAAGATGGAAGAATTATCCTAGGAGATAGGAACGAACTCCTATGGTTTTGGTTGAGCTCGGTTTTTAATATAAACGTCATAGAATAGAAGATGCGAACAAGTTGATGGTAAACTATAGGTTCAAGGTCACAAAGTTTATCAAATTTCCACTCTTGTAAAAGAGGAAGATATCTAAAATTGATATCTATCATAACTTGAAGAGAAGGGATACGTTCTTCTCTAATTTTGTAAGAGTCAAAATATTGATAATACCAAAAACGATGATTTCTAGGACCAGGATGATTGAAGCACGAGTTTTGGATAGTCATATTAGGATCAATGGGATTAGGAATAGGAATTTCAGGAATAGGAGGAGGATTTGGAGGTGGATTTGGTTGTTGGTTTGAACGACTAGGTGAAGACCTAGTTTAGGATTTGACATGGTTTAAGAAAATCGAAATAGAATGAATAACCTGCAATTATAAAACATGTATGCAATGTAATCAATCCCAAAACTCAATTGAGTCCTCAATATTTTAAGGTTCTCTAAACCAATCCTAATGGGCAAAGTTTTTTGAAAAACTTATTGAAAAATAAGGTTTTGAAAATCAATATATGTATAGTTTTCATAACAACAACATAATTCAATCAAAACATAATAATTTGAAAAATAATTTTTTTTATTTCAAAAATTTCAAAGAATTTTGGAAAATTCTTATGTTTTTGATGAAATTAGTTGTAAAATCTAGTTTCTAATCACTAAACAATCAATGCCCGGTCACTATTTCAATCTAGAACTAATTAAAACTAGTTTTATGTTCAAAATTTGATAAAATAGAAGTTTTAGAAAAATACCTTGAAGATTTTCGGATTTTGTGAGAATGTGATGATTTTTGCACTAATTTGATGATTCCAACAGGTTTAGGAGATGATATTTGAAGTAATTCCGATAAGAAACTTTGTTTTTGAATCAAAGTGATGATTTGGGGAGAGAGAGGAGGAGAACGAAGAAGAGAAGAGAATAGAGTTTGAAAATTTTGGGTGTTCTGCCCGTTTTAAAAAAACAGAACCCCAGGGGGTATCGATTCCCCTACAAGAGGAATCGGTTCCCCTTCAAAGGGGGAATCGGTTCCCCTTCAAGGGGGTATCGATTCCATTTGCCCCCTATCAAAATCTTCTATAGTGGTGTTGGCAACTCATATATCAAAAATTAATTGTGTTCAATCAATCAAATTAATCCTTAAACTACATTTGAACATAAAGTTAATTTTTCATCAAGAATCATAAAATCCCCCTAACTAATAGCAATGAATGTAATCAGAAATTACTATTATAAGCATTTTTCATTTATTCTTTAAAGTGCTAAAATTATTTTAAACACTTAGTAAAGATATGTCAGTTAAACCTAATTATCTCATAAGTGTCCAAAAACGTTCCTTGTCTAAAGGTTTTGTAAAGATATCTGCTAATTGATGCAAAGTATCAACAAATTCTAGAACTACATCTTCCTTAGTGACATGGTCTCTAATGAAGTGATGTCTTATTTCAATGTGCTTAGTTCTAGAGTGTTGGATGGGATTTTAGTGAGACAAATAGCACTAGTATTGTCACACTTGATAGGAATGGTACCTACTTCAATTCCATAATAAAAAAGTTATTGTTTCATCCATAAAACTTGTGTACAATAACTACCAGCTGAAATGTATTTCGCTTCAGTGGTAGATAATGCAACACAATTTTATTTCTTTGAAAACCAAGAAATCAACATATTTCCAAGGAATTGGCAAGTACCGGAGGTGCTTTTCCTATCTAATTTGCATCCTCCATAATATGCATCAGAAAAGGCATGCAAGCTAAAGCTAGAGTCTCTAGGACACCAAAGTCCTAAACTAAGAGTGTCCTTAAGGTATCTAAAGATTCTCTAGTCAAGCTTTGTTGAAGAGCTCATTGGAGTGCCATGAGGCTTGCCATTTTCCAGTACAAATTTCTTGAGCATATCTTTGACGTACTTAGCTTGATTGATGAAGATGCCATCTTTTCTTTGCTTGATTTGGAGTCCCAAGAAAAATGAGAGCTCCCCCATCATGCTCATTTCGAATTCGCTTTGCATTAGCTTAGAAAATTCTTGGCAAAGAACATCATTAGTAGAACCAAATATTATATCATCAACATAAATTTGAACTACTAATAAATCTTTACCTTTATGCTTTAAAAACAATGTAGTGTCAACCTTCCCTTTTGAAAACCTTTTTCAATTAAAAAGTTTGAAAATCTTTCATACCAAGCTCTAGGAGCTTGTTTTAAACCATAAAGTGTTTTTGTCAATTTAAGAACATGATCCGAAAATTTTGAATCTTCAAAACCTGGAGGTTGTTTCACATACACTTCTTATTTTATAAAACCATTTAAAAATGCACTTTTAACATCCATTTGATATAATTTAAATTCATTAAAACATGCAAATGCTAATAACATTCTAATTGCTTCCATCCTAGCTACATGAGTTTATGTTTCATCATAGTCTATGCCCTCTTCTTGAGTATACCCTTGAGCAACAAGTCTAGCCTTGTTTCTCACTATATTACCACTCTCATCAAGTTTATTCCTAAATACCCATCTAGTACCTACATTAGACTTATTACTAGGCCTTTCAACTAATGTTCATACTTACTTCTCTCAAATTGATTTAACTCTCTTGCATAGCCATAATCCAATGTTCATTTAATGCTTCTTTAATATTCTTAGGCTCTATGCATGAGATAAATGCAACATAATTACAAATATTTCTAAGAGAAGATCGAGTAGTTACCCATTTGGATGGATCACCTATAATCTCACCATCATTGACATAGTTATACTCTCTTGGATAAGATACTTCCGTTTCTTCAATGGTTGGATTCTCAAGAGGATCATGAGTTTCCTCATTTTTTCGTTTCTTCCTTTGATGATGATTCTCCAACGTCATGTCTAACGTCATTTGCTTGTACAATACCTACATCATCATTAACACAAGAATCCTTCCTCGGAAGGAGGTTATCATCGAAAACAACATGTATAAAATCTTCTACAACTAAAGTTCTTTTATTAAATACTCGATAAGCTTTAGAATTTAAGGAATAACCCAGAAAAATTCCTTCATCACTTTTAGCATCAAATTTTCCAAGGTTTTCTTTACCGTTGTTTAAAACAAAACATTTACATCCAAAAAGATGAAAATAACTAATGTTAGGCTTTTTATTTTTGAAAATTTCATATGGAGTTTTCTTTAAAATTGACCTAATCATTACTCGATTTACAACATAACAAGCGGTATTTGTGGCTTCCGCCCAAAAAATTTTTGGCAAATTATTTTCACAAAGCATGGTTCTAGCCATTTCTTCTCAGTTGATTTTTCCTCTCAACACTCATTTGTTGAGGGGTTTAGGTGCTGAAAAATTATGGCTAATACCATTAGAATTACAAAACTCATTAAATCCAAGATTTTCAAATTCAGTGCCATGATCACTTCTAACACTAGTGATAGAGTAACCTTTTTCGTTTTGGATTACTTTTGAGAATGTGATGAAATTTTCTAATGCTTCATCTTTAGTACTTAAGAATAGAGCCCAAGTATATCTAGAATAGTCATCTACCAAGACAAATGCATATTGTTTTCTACCCAAGCTAGTAGTTCTAGATGGCCCAAAAAGATCTAAGTGGATCAATTGTAATACTCTACTAGTTGACACATCATTAATGGATTTAAAAGAAACTCGCTTTTGTTTTCCTTTAGCACAAGCATCACATATTTTATCATTATCAAATTTTAGTTTAGGCATCCCTCGAACCAATTCTCCTTGAACTAACCGTTGCAAAACACTCATACTAGCATGTCCTAGTCTCCTATGCCATAACCAACTATCATGCTCATCCTTAGCAACTAGGCATAAATTAGTCACATTAATAGAATCTAAATGCACCATGTAAATGTTTCCTATTCTATGACCAACAAGCATAATCCGATTAGATGCAATGTCAATAACTTTACAACCATTAGTTTCAAACATGACATTGAATCCTTTATCACAAAATTGACTAATACTCAAAAGATTATGCTTTAATCCATTCACATATAAAACATTCTTAATTTGTATGGAAGATGTATTACCTATAGTACCCATACCTTCAATGTGACATTTTGAATCATCACCAAAAGTCACTTCTCCTCTATTTTTGGCGTTAAGCTCAATGAACCGGCTTTTGTCATCGATCATGTCTCGAGCATCCACTATCAAGGTACCATGAATTTGAATTTGTTTCCCGTGCCTTGTAGCAATACTCATTTTCCTACAAACATAGATTAATTTTTTATTTTTGGTACCCAAATTCTTTTGGGTCCATATTCATTAGTTTTCCAAAATCCTAGTCCCCTTAGGTATCAATTTGTGTAGGATATCTTTATCTTTAATAGTAATAAGTTCTTTAGGAACCCACATACTTCTAACAATTTTTCTATTAGAGATTCTTCGGGGACCTCTATGATTGTAGTTTTTAAAACTTTTTCTAACAAAGTTGGATTTTGAATTTTCTCCTTTTTCAAAATGTTTTGTTCCAACTTTATCAAAAAAAGCTTTAAGATCATCAATTTTCTTTTGATGATCATCATTGACCTTTGAAAGTAAATTTTGTAAATCCGAATTTTTCTTTTCAAACTCTTCTAGTTTGATTTGCAAATCTTTGATTTTACTTTCAAGATCGTTGTTGGTTTTGGATATGAGTTTATTTCATTTTTCAATTTTGAAATATTTTTATGTTTTAAAAATAATTTCTCAATCCGAAGCCAACCCATTATATTCCTCTAATAGCTCCATAAGATAATCATCAAAATCAGATGAGTTAGAGGTTACCTTAGAATCTTCCCCGAATGCCATCAAGCACAAGTTTGCTACTTCTTGTTCCTCTTCATCGGAACCTTCTTCATCGCTCCATGTTGCTTATTCTTTGATTGCCCCTTTCTCTTCAATTATGGGCAATCATATTTGACATGCCCGTGCTTTTTGCATTCATAGCAAATGATCGGGTCTTTCTCTTTTGGTTCATTTTGTAGGCCTTCATTTCGTTTGAATTTTCTTCCTCGGTAAGGTCTCATCATTTTTCTGAACCGTTTGGCAAACAATGCCATTTTCTCGTCATCATCATCGTCATTCGAATCACTCTCATCTTTTGTGGATTTGAGAGCAACTTCAATGTTTTTCTTCTTCCCCTTCTCCTTTGCTGTCTCGTCAATCTTATCGATGTCCACTTCATCTTCAAGGATCATTTCATGAGTGAGAAGGGAACCGATTAGTTCTTCAAGAGTTAAGGACGTTAGGTCCTTAGACTCGACGATTGTCATCTTCTTTGATTACCACGATTTTGGAAGGGAGTAGACTAACTTCCTCACAAGCTTTTCATTTGAAATGATCTCTCAATATGATTTGAGACCATTGACAATCGTTGAAAATCTATCTGTCATAGCTTTGATATCTTCATTTGGTTTCATCCTGAAATTTTCATAGCTATGCGTTAGAATACTAATTTTAGATTTCTTTACCTCATCGATACCTTCATGAGTGACTTGAAGTTTGTCCCATATTTCTTTGGCGGTTGTACAAGATGAAACTCTTCCGTATTCATCTGGTCCAAGAGCACAAAATATAATATGGATGACTTTGGAGTTGAGCTGGAACATTCTTGTCTCTCATTCACTCCACAATCTTGGATGAGTGAGAGGCTTGATGTATCCTTCTTCTACGACATTCCATGCTCCCATGTCACTTGCTTGAATAGAGTGCATCATCCTATTTTCCAATAGGCATAGTTAGTCCCATTGAAGAAAGGAGGCTTATTGAAGGGCATCGAATCGAGACCGAAGTCGAAGTTTGAAGTAGAGGCTATTGATGACTTTGATTATCGATGTAACTCTTCCCAAATCGGCTCAAGAGGCGATAAAACCTTCAAATGAGTTAGGCTCTGATGCCAATTGTTGAGTTAATCGATCGATGTAATCGATCAAGAGGGGGTGAATTGGCAATAAAAATTTTGGTGGAAGCTTTTGCAGAAAATTGAAAGTAATTGCACAACGATTTACAGTGGTTCGACTTTATCAACCAAAGTCTACGTCCACTACCTTAGCTATCCACACTAAGGATTTTCCAACAAATTCACTAATTTGTTCTTTCTTTTGAGGCCTAAGAGATAACCTTATAATTCCCTCAGAATATACCCAATTCTTGATAGCACACTTTCTCAAAGAGAAGATTACAAATTTGCAAACTTACAAGAAAAACCTCACAAGGCAAATATGTTTGCACAATTCTAGAACAAAGAAAGAACACTCAAGAATAAATACAATTGAGCACAATAAGTGTTCTTGAAAGCAAAATGAATATTGAATGAAAAATAAACTTCAAATGTTCAAACTTGAGGTTTGATGCTTTCTCTTTGATTCTCTCTTGATTTTAGTTGCTTGATGTTTCTTGTTATTGATCAATGACTTCTAAGCTTGCTTAAATACACCTTGAATCACTTCTGAACGTTGGGGATCATTAATGAAGTTATTGGAGCCGTTTAAGTGTGAAAACAATTAATATTTCTGCTTGGAGCGTGGGGGGAATCGGTTCCTCCTCATAGGGAATCGGTTCCCTAAGTATAAAATTCAAATATTCGACCGTTGAACAGTGAGGGGAATCGATACCCCTGGGGGGAATCGGTTTCCTCCGACCATACTGTTATTTCTCGGAGCAAAACCATTCAGGGGGAATCGGTACCCCCTTGGGGGGGAATCGGTTCTCTCTGGACAAACTATAATTTTTGGCTTTGAAACGGTTCGAAATACCTTGTAAAATTGTTTTGAAATTATTTTAAGATTAAAACTTAATTTTACACTTTAGTAAGGATTTAAAATGAACTTTGAAATACTTTGAGTAATATTTTGATATTCGATTTAATATATCAAATATGCTTAGAAAAATCATTTTCAAAATTAAAATTCTTTTAATTTAATTTGTTATATCGAAACATCAAAATGTTTTCAACAGAATCATCTCACCAAACTGTACGAGGCCACATCGTTGCACAATAAAATTTTCCTTAAGAGAAAATTGTACACTCTCCGTATGCCAGAATCTACTTCAGTGACGGAGCACTTAAATACACTGAACACGCTATTTTCTAAGCTTACATCCTTAAGATGTGCAATAGGAGAACAAGTACGTGTTGAACTTCTACTTCAAAGTCTACCTGATTCGTATGATCAACTCATCATCAACTTGACAAACAATAATGCCACCAGTCTAGTGTTCGATGACGTTGCAGCTTCTGTTCTCTAAGAAGAAAATCAGCGCTAGAACAAGGAAGACAAACAAGTAAATTTTCAACAAGCAGAAGCGTTGACAACGATGAGAGAGAGATCAACAGAACGTGGCCAAAGCAGCAGTCACAAACATGATAGATCAAAGTCAAGAAGCAAGAAGAATTTAAAGTGCTACAACTATGGAAAGAATGGTCACTTAAAGAAGGATTGTTGGAGTCTAAATAAAAACTCCAATCCACAAGGCAATACCGCAAACACTTCAGATGATGGAGATGATCTATGCTGTGAAGCGTCAACCACCGTGGAAGGTAGAAAGAGATACATATATATGGCTCATTGATTCGGGAGCAACATATCACATGGCCTCAAGAAGAGAATGGTTCTACCATTATGAACCTGTCTCAGGAGGATCTGTGTATAGTTGCAATGATCATGCCTTAAAGATCGTTGGCGTGTGAACCATCAAATTGAAGATGTATGGTGGAACAATTAAAGTTGTTCGAGATGTGCGGCACGTGAAATGCCTGAAGAAAAATTTATTATCCTACGGATTGTTGGATAATAATGCAAGCAAGATTGAAACACGAAAATGAATCATTAAGGTGTCCCGTGGAGCGCTTGTGGTGTTGAAAGACGAAAAGATAGCAACAAACTTGTACATGCTGAAAGGGGAGACTTTGCTAGAAGCAAAAGCCTCTGTTACCTCATGTAGTTCAGATTCTGCAATGCTATGGCATCAGAAACTTGGACACATGTCAGAACAAAGAATGAAAGTCCTTGTGGAGCAAAAGCTACTTCTAGGCTTAACAAAGTTATCACTTCCTTTGTGTGAGTGTGAGCATTGCATAACAAGTAAGCAGCACCGGTTGAAATTCAACACATCAAATTCTAGAGGCAAAGGTGTTCTAGAATTGGTTCACTCTGACGTATGGCAAGCACCAGTTACATCCCTAGGCGGAGCAAAATACTTTGTCTCATTCATTGATGACTACTCCAGGAGATGTTAGGTGTACCCTATTAAGAAGAAGTCATATGTGTTTTCAACTCTCAAAAACTTTAAAGCGCGGATGGAACTTGATTCTGGAAATAAGATCAAGTGTTTCAGAACATATAATGGAGGGGAATACACAAGTGAAGAATTTGATGACTTTTGCAGAAAAGAATGCATCAAAAGACAGTTCACAGTGACGAACACTCCTCAACAAAATGGAGTGGCAGAGCGGATGAACAAAACCTTGTTAGAAAGAACAAGAGCAATGTTGAGGGATGCAGACCTAGAAAAATCATTCTGGGTAGAAGCAGTCAATACTACATGTTATTTGGTGAATCGAGCTCCATCAACTGCAATAGAGCTGAAGACACCAATGGAGATGTGGACTGGTAAACCAGCTGATTATTCAAACCTCCATGTATTTGGAAGTATTGTGTATGTGATGTACAACTCCCAATAAATTTCAAAGTTGGATCCAAAATCCAAGAAATGTAAATTCTTGGGGTATGCTGATGGAGTAAAGGGGTATCGCTTGTGAGATCCCACTGCCCGCAAAGTGATCATTAGCAGGGATGTTATCTTTGTAGAAGGATAAAATACAAAGAAAAGAAGACGATGATAATGCTGAAAAGTCAGAGACTACATAGATACATGTGGACAAGGAGGTTGAACAAGGAGATTCTTCTGAAGCAGAACCAGCACATGATGAACAAGAACCAGAGAGTTCTGAAGCTCCAACAACTCGTCAATCAGATCGTGTGAGAAGACGTCCCAATTGACACTCAGATTATGATATAGAAGGTAATATTGCATACTGTCTTTTAACAGAGGACGGTGAGCCATCAACATACCAGGAGGCAATAAACAGCTCAGATGCTTCACTATGGATGATGGCGATGCAAGAAGAAATTGAAGCCCTTCATAAAAATAATACATGGGACCTTGTGCCACTACCACAAGGAAGGAAGCCAATTGGTAACAAATGGGTCTTCAAAATCAAGCGAAATGGTGACGATCAAGTTGAGAGGTATCGTGCAAGACTGGTGGTCAAAGGATATGCTCAAAAAGAATGTATTGATTTTAATGAAATTTTTGCTCCTGTGGTTCGACTAACAACAGTTCGAGTAGTCTTGGCAATGTGTGTTATATTGAATTTACATCTAGAGCAGCTAGATGTTAAAACAACTTTTCTTCATGGAAATCTTGAAGAAGAGATTTATATGCTCCAGCCTGAAGGTTTTGAAGAAAAATAAAAGAACTTGGTTTGCAGGTTAAACAAATCTCTGTACGATCTAAAAGTATGTGCCGAGGTGTTGGTATAAGAGATTTGATTCCTTCATTATGTGCCTTGGATACAACAGACTTAATGCAGACCCTTGTGCTTATTTCAAGAGGTCTGGTGATAATGATTTTGTTATATTGTTGTTGTATGTAGATGACATGTTGGTTGCAGGACCCAACAAAGATCATATTGAAGAATTGAAGGCACAATTGGCTAGGGAATTTGAAAGGAAGGACTTGGGATCAGCAAACAAGATTCTATGAATGCAAATTCACCGAGACAAAAGTAATAAGAAGATTTGGCTTTCACAAAAGAATTACTTGAAGAAGATCTTGTCACGATTCAGCATGCAAGATTGTAAGCCAATTTCTACCCCTCTTCCTATTAACTTCAAATTATCCTCCAGTATGAGTCCTAGCAGTGAAAAATAGAGGATGCAAATGTCTCGAGTACCGTATACATCGGCAGTGGGAAGTTTAATGTTCGCTATGATATACACAAGACTAGACATTGCACAAGCAGTGTAAATGGTTAGTCAATACATGGCGAATCCAGGCAAAGAGCATTGGAATACAGTAAAGAGGATCCTGAGATATATCAGAGGGACCTCAAATGTTGCATTATGTTACAGAGGATCAAATTTACTAATCAATGGGTATGTAGATTCTGACTATGCATGGGATTTGGATAAAAACAAATCTACTACAAGATATGTGTTCAAAATTATTGGTGGAGCAGTAAGTTGGGTTTCAAAATTACAGTTAGTTGTGGCTACATCCACAACAGAGGCAGAATATGTAGCAGCTACACAAACCAGTAAATAAGCAATTTGGTTGAAGATGTTATTGGAGGAGCTTGGGCACAATCAAGAGTATGTCTCTCTGTTTTGTGACAGTCAAAGCGCCTTGCATCTAGCTAGGAATCCAGCATTTCATTCAATGACAAAGCACATACGAGTTCAATATCATTTCATTTGTGAAAAGGTGGAAGAAGTGACAGTAGATATGCAGAAGATCCATACCAAAGACAACATAACAGATTTCATGACGAAGGCGATCAACTCTGATAAATTTACCTGGTGTCGATCCTCTTGTGGCCTGTCAGAGACGTAAGCAACATGAAGGTACAAGGTATAAAGAATGTGAAGATATGATGTTCCAATTAAATCTTCAAGTGCGAGATTGTTGAAAAGTCTTCTCAGTCACCGAAAAGTGATAATAAAGAAAGAAAAAAATCCACCGAAAGTGAAAATTGCTTTAGGTGGCAGAAAATGTTGAATTTTAGACAATGGTATAATCATAATTTAGCAATTGTAATTTAGAGCATTTATAAATTAGTCCTTAAACTTCTACTATAAATACCCTAGCTTATTTAGCTTCAAAAATATCCCAAATCATTCTAGCTTTCTTCCAATACTAGAGAATTTAGAGAGTTTCTTGAGAGTTGTTTTCTCCTTCTTCTTTTTAATCAAGAGAGAATTATCATTGTTTTCTCCTTGGTAGATCGAGAGAAGTTGTAATTCCTATTTTCTCATAGTGAAATTCTTCTACCGTTGCCCGTGGTTTTTACCCTATATTATTTAGGGGTTTTCCACGTAAATTTTATATCTATTTTATCTTTTTTTTATTTTCTCAAATTATCAGTTGTGATTTTTCTCTATCCGATAGCCGTCTTCCGCAACAATTCTAACTTACAGCATAAGAAGCTGAAACTGATGAGGATTTTAGAAAATGTTGAGCTGCCAGCTGAGTTCTCTGATTTGCTAGTTAAACCCAAGACAAGTCCTGTTGCTGTTTCCACTGATGAACATGGAGAATCTGAAGAGGAAAAAAAAGATGATGAAGAACTCAAGCCTGCTGATAGAAAATGTAAATCTGTGAAGAAAGGCATTCAAGAGAAGAAAAAGAAGATCCTGGAACCAGTACCAGAGCCCCCTAAGTTGGTTCGTATGGCTAACCTTTGTGTCGTAGGTGGTCATGCAGTCAACGGAGTTGCTGCGATACATATATAGTGAGATAGTAAAAGATGATGTTTTTAATGATTTTTTCAGGTAAAAGCAATTTTATAAAATCTCTTCCTTTAATTACAAAAAGTATTCAACTTCATGATCCAATTATTGATCTCTGTGCTCAAATTTTGGCAGTTGTGGCCTGAGAAATTTCAAAACAAAACAAATGGGGTCACACCAAGAAGATGGATCCGTTTCTGCAATCCAGACTTGAGTAAAATTATAACGAGCTGGACAGGCTCAAAAGATTGGATTGTAAATACTGAAAAGTTGTCTGAACTTAGAAAGGTATTCTGCCATATCTGAGGCTTTTCTTTTTCTTGTAAAACTTCTTGTACAATCATTTGGAATGTTTCGTAGAAGTGAAATTACTACACCCTGTGAATGATCAGTGATGATATTTCGTGACATCGGTCATGCATTCTGAAATGCTTTTCACAAGAAAAAAACTCCCTGATTGTCTTTTGTAGAATCTAGTCCCATTCTTCTTGCCAATTATGTACATGCCTATATCTAATATTTGTTGTTATTTCACAGATTAGGCATTGCTTGTGAAATTCAGGCACCGATATTATTTCATGAAATAGCTAGCCTTTAGGATTCTGATATCTATGAAGCACATTTGTCTTTGTATATAAAAATGCATATCTGTCTTTGTATACATATGAGAAAACGTTTGAATCCTTCGTTTTTTTCTAGACCTTAATCAGTGTTGTGGCATATGCTCATAGTTTGCAGATAATGAGGATCTTCAAGCCCAGTGGAGGGCTGAAAAAAGGAGCAACAAGTTAAAGGTTGCATCCCTCATTAAAGAAAAGACTGGCTATATAGTAAGCCCTGATTCAATGTTCGATGCCCAGGTACTTTCTCGTCAGCCTTGCTTTCCTAAAAAGTAATCAAAGAACTGTACATATCATCGAAGAAGTCAAAACAGTTATCATGTAAGCAAAAAGTACATGTAGGTGATAAATGCTATGAATACTTTTAGACCATTGTTGTTCAGAATTTTAGGTGAAGCGCATACATGAATACAAGTGTCAGCTGCTGAACATTTTGGGTATTGTTTACCGGTAGAAGATGATGAAAGAAATGAGTGCTTCAGAAAGAAAGAAAAAGTTTGTTCCGCGTGTTTGCATATTCGGGGGAAAAGCATTTGCCACTTATGTTCAAGCCAAGAGAATTGTGAAATTCATTGCTGATGTTGATGCTACAATTAATAATGATCCTGATATTGGTGATTTACTGAAGGTCTGTCTTGACTGCACAATATCATAAAGGAACCTAATACAGTTGTTCTTTCCCGAGATCACCATAAAAAAAATTCATTATGTGAAATCGTTGTATTAATAGTTTACTTGATTTCTTTGATATCTCTAATCAGATCTAATGCCTTATTGTGTTCTAATTTCAGGTTATTTTTGTTCCTGATTACAATGTGAGTGTGGCTGAATTACTTATCCCTGCAAGTGAGCTATCACAGAATATCAGGTATCTCGAATTTATTCATTGTATGGATAATTCTTCACATAATGTAAACAGGCCATGTTACTTTGACTCTATTTTTGTCGAAGTATCCGTATCGGATGCATATTCGGACATAGGAATGAGGGTATGACCCTTAACTTCATGAAACTACTTTAAAATATTGAGTATAGCTGCGCTGGACATGTACTCGTGTCCTGCAGGTCTAAGTCCGAGTAACATAGGAAGCAAGGAAGTTTCCTAGCTTGCTTTAAAACTCCTACTTGTAAAAGGTATAATCTTCTTTGTAGCTTAATCGAGTTCAAGCATGAAGATTAATCGAGCTCAAGCTGTTGTGGTTCGACATAAAAATGAGCTCGGTCTATGGGTTTATAGGAGAGATTTAAATCAGTGAGGCATCTGAATTTCTATCTGTTGTTTTATGTTTTTTTCCCTTTATGCAGTACTGCTGGGATGGAGGCAAGTGGAACCAGCAATATGAAGTTTGCGATGAACGGTTGCATTCTGATTGGGACCTTGGTTGGTGCCAATGTCGAAATACGAGAAGGTTGGGGAAGGCAACTTTTTCCTCTTCGGGGCTAGAGCTAACGAGATGATGGACTTCGGAAAGAAAGAGCCGAGGGGGTATGCTTTCGCAAGGGCAAGATAACCAGTTTTCCTTTTTCTGCCTTAGTTTTCTTTTCTCATCATTGACATAGTTGACATCTTACCGCAGTTCATCCCAGATCCTCGATTCGAAGAAGTTAAGAAGTTTGTGAGGTGCGGTGTGTTCGGTTCCTCAAGCTACGCTGAAATGTAGGGATCGTTAGAAGGAAACGAAGGTTTCGGTTGTGCAGACTATTTCCTTTTGGTGAAGACTTCCCTAGTTATATAGAATGCCAAGCAAAGGTGGATGAAGCTTATAAAAACCAGAAAGTAACCCTTTTCCTTTGCTCAATGCTCACATTACAAATCCATGCACGTGTTAGTTAAGAGCAAGCTCTTCCATTGTTTTACAACATCCCTTTCGCCTATTATCTTGCGAAAGTACTCGATTCGGACACATAATTTTTTATAACGTACGCTTTTCTAACGTTCTGTAATCGTGTTTGGCAGAGATGGACAAGAATGTCGATTATGGATACCGCGGCTTTCGTACAACTTCAGCAGCGACAGAACCATCCATGAATATGCCCGGGACATTTGGAACATAAAGCCTGTGGAATTACCATAGTCTGGCCAAGACTTGCTCAACTATGAGGGCTGCCCTTTCGCCTTAAAAGCCCTCTAAATAACTGCTCTCTTTGTTATCATGTTCTTAATTTTCAATCATCCAGTTTGTAATAAAAGATATTTTATTTATAAAGTTATCTATTTTGTTTATTTATTGCATTACAACTTATTTATAGATATGAAATATTAATTTATAGTTAATTTAATAAAAATAATCATCTGATGATTGCATTAGTAAAAATTACATGGTTAGTCGTAATGAAAATAAATAAAATAACAAATATTTTATTTCACTGAAATCATATAAAAGAGTTTACTTATTCAATGTCACTTATAAATATGACACATTCAATCAGGACATGTAAAAATATATATCAAATTACTTGACTTTTTCAACTCAAACATAATTAATTATCATTTGTTATGACTTGAGAACTGACTCTTTCATATCTCCATATATTTCTTTTTTTTCTTTTCTTATTTATTTCTCTAAGTTTTGTTTTACATATTTTAATTTATTTGTTTTTTTTGTTTAACAAGTATTTCTTCTTATAAAATTATGTGTATTTTAGTCTATTTTATTTACTCTTACGTTACATCTTCTCTTCCATTGAATACGTGTTGCCCATGCTCGTTTTCTTAAACTTCGAATTGCTCGAACCAAGGAACAGTGATCAACACTATCGTCATTTGAATTCACCATATTCACAGCAGTAAGGCAATCGGATTGAAGAATATTTTTTCATATCCCTGGCCCCATGCAATGCTTAAACCAGTGAACATGCCCCATAGCCAGTTACCCTCACAGTCACGCATGGATCCCCCTGCGGCACTTCGCAAACAACCATTTGCAGCAGCACCATATGTGTTAACACATATCCACCCTGCCAAAGGTTTCTCCCATTGCACTGCTCTTTCGATGCTTTGCGAAGCTTCACCATGGGGACGGAAACAGGTTTGAAAGTTCCTCGCCCAAGTTAGAGCAATATGGAGAGCTGAATCTGTAGACACACAATCATGCAAGAAAATAAAATTTCACTGTCGTTTCCATATTTCCCATATCAAAGAGGCAACAAACTTGTTCCACGAGCATTGGCTGGCTGCTAGCAGATTGAACTTTAATATTTTGAAGAAGCCATTCACGCACATGTAAGGAGTAAAGGTACCACGCCAAGTTAAGGGAATAACATTCGACTATAATTGCTTAATTTCAGGACAATCACGAAGTGCATGTAAAATAGTTTCAGAATCCCCACAAAACGAGCAGGTAGTATCATTGGTGAGTCTTCGCTTGGCACGTTCCTGGTCAGTCATGAGTCTCCCATGAAGCGTAGGCCAGAAAGACACGGATCCGTTGTGGTATTTTCAGTTTCCAAACCAATCTCCAAATAGTATCACGGGAGACCAAGTTTGCGACTTCAAGGTTTCATATGCAGAAGAAACACTGAAGTTATATCTATTTTGAAAAAGATTCTCTTATATTGATAAATGTTTGCAATCTTCATAGATACGTGGTATTTGAGTTGTGATAAGTTAATTGCAGATGTATCATCATATCCTATTATCTTAGTATTAATGATACTTATCATTCATTGTCATTAGTTCTATTTTTATTAGTTTTAAGTTGTTAGATTAGTTCTTATAAAAGGTTCTTCAATCGAATCTTGTATATGCCATGCAATGCTTTCTGTTTCCTTTATCTTTATGCCATGAACTTGAAAATATTTTAAATCAGTTTTGGTGGCGTAAAAATGGCACTCGAAGAGGAATTCACTGGACTCGTTGGAACGATCTTTGTTTGCCAAAAAATATGGGAGGTATGGGCTTTCGTGACCTAGCTAAGTTTAATATCGCAATTTTAGTAAAGCAAGGTTGGCATATTCTCTTAAATCCTAATTGCTTATTAGCGCTTATGTTGAAAGGTAGTTATTTTCCTAACAAGTCATTTATGGACGCTGATTTAGGATCTTACCCGTCATATACTGGGTGTAGTATTTGGTGCACCAGGGGTCTCTTGCAGCAGGGGTCGGTTGGAGAGTAGGCTGTGGATCTTCCATCAGCATATGGAATGATGCTTGGTTACCTGGGCCTGGTAATGGTCGAATACAAGTTAACACTATTGATATTAGTCACAAAACAATTGCAGATTTAATTGATCCTGTGACTGATACCTGGATTGTAGATATTGTTAATGCCTTGTTCACTGCTGACCAAGCTGCTACCATTCTCAGTATCCCTCTCCCTAGAATAGCTCAGCAAGACATTCTAATATGGTGTCATGATTCTTCAGGTCGATATTCTGTTAAGGTTGGTTGCGGACTCCTCCTTGGTGAGGCTTGCTTTCCGTTAGGCGATCCCTCTTTCTTGCAAAAAGACACTTCCCAACTCTATGATATTGTCTGGGCACTCCCTCTACCACCAAAGATCAAGATCTCCTGCTGGGGATTTTTCAAGAACTACATCCCTACTGTTGCTAATCTTTTCAACCGTAGAGTGAATGTTTCCCCCATCTGTATCTTGTGCAACATCGACCAAGAAACTGTTGCTCATCTTGTTCAGGATTGTGATCATTTCCACCAAGTATTAACCGAGCTCAACCTAATTATTCCTCCAATACCTGTAGAGCATCAGTGGATGTTATGGTTATCTAATCTATTCAATGCTTTTTTAAAGACTCAATGTAAGCTCTTCGTGGTGGCACTTGGGCTTTATGGTCATATAGAAACAAGAGGATGCATGATAATTTTATCCAAAGTCCTGGGGAGTTAACAAAATTTATTAAAAAATTCATGGTTGAACTCGATGCAAGCAACTTCTTACCAGTAGTTGAACAAATGTTAAACCATGATCGTTGGTCTCCTCCTCCGACTAATTTGGTAAAAACAAATTTTGATGCAAGTTTTGATTTATCTTCTAAGTCATCGATTTCTGGAATTATCATTAGAAACAACGAAGGTCTTACCATGGCGGCGAGTTCGATTCCTAATCAGAATATACCCAACCCCGAGGCAGCCGAAGCTTGGGCTTGTGAGCAGGCAGTCTGTCTAACTCGTGATCTTGGGTTTCGCAGTGCCATTGTTGAAGGAGATGCTCAAATGGTTATTAGAAAAACATCTGCAAGACTGCAACAGATGACAGATCAAAATTAGAGCTATTGTTTCGAATGCCCATGAAATGGCGAAGGATTTTGATAACTTATCTTTATCTTTTGTTCGTCGCTCCTAAACTCTACAGCCCATGCCATAGCTAAGGTGAATTGTTCTTTCCTAGCTCAAATGGTGTGGATTGAGGAAGCTCCTCTTGCAGTTGAAGCAGTGGTTGCTCGTGACAGGTGGTGGGTAGATCCACCTGTAAATTTTATAATTATTTAATAATATGTAAGATTAATTTTACCTTTTAAATTTATTATATGCTATTTCTGGGTTCAAATGTATTTAAATTTTTAGACCCAAGTTCAATTTCCACACTATAAAGGTATTATCTTTATTTTTTTTTCCTCTCAATTTCCGAGGTTGAAATTTTCTACGTACATAATAATTTAAATTCGAAATCTGTTTAAGTGATATCAAACTACTTATTACTTGAACCAACACCCGTTGATAAATGTTTTCTCTATTTCTTAAAATATAAAAAGTATATGAATTATTTTATAATATGCAATATATTTTTATTCGTATTATAAAAATAAAAAATATTAACTATTAAAAAATTTATTGTAACGCATAATTAAATATTAATTAAAATTGCATAAATATAAATTCCAACAATAATATATCAGATACTAATAGAAACAATAATATAAATTCCAAGAGTATGTTAAATTGTTAATATATCAAATAATAATACAAACAAAATTATAAATTGTTAAATTGTAACGATGATTAAATATTAATTAAAATTGCATAAAGATATATTCGCCCTTTCTTCTTTCAGCTTTAAAACGACATAGTTTAAGCAAGAGTTGCACTAATATCTTCGACTGCATCTTCCCTAATTTCTTACAAACCCTAAAAAATTACACGGTAGAAGAAAAGAAATCGTCAAAAAATGGCGATCAAGCAGCTTCTTTCCCTAGCTCGGCGGTCCCACAAACCATCATTCTCTTTCACCGCTGCTCGATCATCTTCTTCGGCCGCCTCTTCGCTCGCACCCGCCGAATCTAAAGAGATCTCCCCTCCTCCACCAACCTCCATGATCTACGACCGCTTAGCCGTCGAAGTTAAATCAAAGCTCCAAAAGCTTGAAAACCCAGATCCTCGTTTCCTCAAATATGGTTCCCCTCACCCAACCATGACATCTCACACCCACATCTTATCTCCCCCGAAACCAAGATCACAACTTTGCCCAATGGTCTTCGTGTGGCAACTGAATCTACCCTATCATCCCGCACGGCAACTGTTGGGGTCTGGATCGATGCAGGGTCGCGATTTGAGACCGAGGAGACGAATGGGACAGCGCATTTCTTGGAACACATGATATTTAAAGGGACAGAGAAGAGGTCTGCGAGGGAACTGGAAGAAGAGATTGAGAATATGGTGGCCATTTGAATGCTTATACTTCCAGGGAACAGACAACTTATTACGCTAAAGTTATGGATACAAATGTCTTTAAAGCGTTGGATATATTGGCTGATATCTTGCAGAATTCGAAGTTCCAGGAACATAGAATTAGTAGGGAAAGGGATGTGATTCTAAGAGAAATGGAAGAGGTAATTAAGAAGCTTGAATATTTTGGGATTTGCATTTTTTAAAATAATATATGATTCCTATATGTAAAATGTATTTGGTGTTTCTGTGTTTAGGGATTATAGAAGGGAATAATTTTTTTATGTTTGTTTTTCCTTGGTATGTGATAAGTAGCTGAAAACGTTTTTAGATTAATGGGTGGATCTAAATATGTTTATATATTTATATTATCTTTAGGAATGTAGAGTATAATTTTGAGGAAGATAGGAGAAGGAAGTGATTTTGAGACCACAATTAACAAAATTTGGGTTTCTAATGATTGGTTTTGGCTGACGTGTGATGGCTTTTATCATGTATTCAATCTGATTTTCTGGGAATATGGGAGGTAGCCAGGTATGTGGAGGTCTTTTTTTAGTTGGGGGGAGGGGTCAGGATTTTGATATGGGTATTAATGTTAACTATCTATTTTTAGGGAACAGAAGAGTTAAATATGTGTTTGGTTGGTGTGTTGGATTAGCTTGGAAAAGAATTTGAAATTAAAGTAATGGAGGAGCAAAAAGTTGATATTGATTCCATTAACTGATGGCTTCTGAATTTTTACAGTTAAATTTATTCTATTTGTTGATAATAATTTATTTCTGTTTTTACTAATATGTGAAGGTACAAGGTGGTCCTAGATTCTGTGTAAAAGTTTCTTGCTTTGTTTGACATGTTTAGCTATAACTGGGGTTTATTGGCTACATGTGCTATATAGGAGTTACATGGGTTTAGAGACCTCTTTGCATTGATTGTTAGGTTGTGATAGAGTTGTGCTTTTTGTACAGAACAATGATTTTATAACATATTTCATCTTGTCCCCCCCTCTTTTCTGTGGGTATGTGTACAACCCAATCCTAGTTGAAGTTGCGAGAAGCTCAACTTGAAATTTTAGGCTCAAAGTTCAGTTTGAGCTCGATCATGTTCCATTTTAAAGACCAACACAATTTGGGAACTGTTTGTGTTTACATTAAAAAAAATTGAGCTTGATTCTCATGTTTGAACTCCTGCTCAGTTAGTTTTGCTAAAATATTTTATATTATAAATTAAAAAAGCTCGATTAAGCCTGCAAGCTGCTCATGTCAAGCATTAGGATACATGACTTCACTTGATATGTTGTGCTGCTCAAGCTCAATTAGACAATGATTAAGCCGGATTTGAATTCTTTTCAATCTGAAACCGAGTTGCTTGCAAGCTCATGTTTTGCACTCCTATGTGAGCAGTGGGGTGTCAAATAATCTTTTGTCTAGCATTATAAGGAAGTTTATTATCATTAATTTTTTGTAGTTAATGTTGCCTTGGTTTTGTCAACTGCACTTGCTTTTGGTTCTCTGTTGATTATCCATAAGAAAAGCTCAAATCTGGTGAATTTTTGTAGGTTGAGGGTCAAACAGAGGAGGTTATTTTTGACCATTTGCATTCAACTGCATTCCAATATACTCCACTGGGTAGGACTATTCTGGGACCTGCCGACAATATTAGGACAATCACCAAAGACCATCTGCAGAACTATATTCAGACACACTACACTGCTCCAAGAATGGTATGCTGTGCTCTAATTAGCTTTTCTTGTGTATCTTCATGTATGTCAAGATCAAGTGCTTTAAAGTCAAAAGCAAATGAATATCTTCATATTCCATTGATCTCCAAGCATATCATGCAAGTACTTTGTGCAAGAGTTGTTGGCAGGCTCTTCAAATTGTGTTATTTGGTAACCATAACAGGTCATTGCTGCATCTGGGGCTGTTAAGCATGAGGAAATTGTTGAGCAAGTTAAGAAGTTGTTTACCAAGTTATCATCCGATCCAATCACTGGTTCACAGTTAGTTATGAATGAACCGGCCACTTTTACTGGTTCCGAGGTGCGGGTATCATCCTTTAGTAAATTTTGAACTGTTTTATGCTGTAATATGCCCTCTAATGTTTAAATTTATTTTTGTTAATTAAAAAATCAGGTTAGAATGATCAATGATGATGTTCCTGTGGCACAATTTGCGGTTGCTTTTGAGGGAGCATCTTGGACGGATCCAGATTCAATTGCACTAATGGTTATGCAGGCAATGTTGGGTTCATGGAGCAAAAATGTCGGGGGTGGAAAGCACATGGGGTGAGTTTTATTCTTCTGTTGAATCTCGAAATGCAATTTAAATATGCCATGTTTCGGTTTCACAATGAAACCCGTACGTTTTCTCAGTGTTTTGATTAGTTTTGAAATCCTTTAAACAGCTCTGACCTGGTACAAAGAGTCAGTATTAATGAAATTGCGGAAAGCATGATGGCCTTCAACACCAACTATAAAGATACCGGTCTTTTTGGTGTATATGCGGTTGCCAAGGTGAGGTTGCCATATGTTTTTGTAGTGTTTTGTTATGGTCATATTATTTGGTGTCTTTTTGGCATCAGGCATCGATGCTGTTGACTGTGTTTTCAGATAAAAGATTGTAATATTCTTGGATATCATCTTGATATTTTTAATTCATCTTCTTGAGGCCTTAACATCTTATCTGGTTGCTGCCTTTTCCTCCCTACTTTTGCCTTGGCTTAACCTAGGTTTGTCGGATTCTTCATTTTTCTAGAAATACTCTTATACGACACCCATTTTTGTTGAGATACTTATATTCAAAACCAGTGTCCTACACATTTTGGGATATGGATAGGAGGATGTGATCTACAAAAATGGTCAGAGACTTGTAACTGGCTCACTCCCGAGTCTGAGATATGGGTAGGAGGATATGATATTCCAAAATGTTGGTCACACTCAAACCCGTAATCGGATAGGACTTGACAAAAAATTTTGGCATGTGTAACTGTTGGCTATATGCTGTTGTATTTGTATTTGTATTTTTTCATTTAAATTCTATGTTTTATACGTGGATTTCAGCCTGATTGTTTAGATGATTTGGCGTTTGCTATTATGCACGAGATAACCAAGCTAGCTTATCGTGTTTCAGAAGCTGATGTCATTCGTGCTCGTAATCAGGTAGCTACAAATGCTTCTATGATGTCATGTTTGATAGATGCTAAATTTGAAATTTTGGCATATTGTGTCATTAAGTGCTTCTACAGTGTGCCAATAGAACAATCCAGTTGGCAATAGATGATTTTGTGGCATTCTAAGTTAATAAAATAAGCTTGAGTCAAATGCACCAATGAAAGTGGTTTCAAGAGGTCATAGAATTTATAATGACAGTCAACAGAATCTTGGTAACTACAGTCATTATAATGAACTGCCAGACTAATAGCCGGAATATATTTGGAGTAAAACCAGAATAAATCTGGAGAGATCCCGTGTGTGGTGGGACTTAAACCTGGGATCTCAAAGTGTATAGGGCCTACATTTTCCGTTAAGTCGAGGCCTCATTGGCATTATATTTTAGGTTTTGCTTGAAATATTTTTTTTTTGATAGGAATAGGAGGTCTCATTAAAAACTTCCCTCATAGTTGCCTCTTGAGAAGAGGCAACTAGCGGAAGGAGGAAAAGAGTACCTCAATATATTAATAAACCCGAATTACATACAACTATAACTTACAACATCACCCGAAGTAAAATACCAAACATAACCGCTAACAGTAAGGACATTCAACCTATCCTTTCATTATATTTTACTTTTTAAATACCTTTCATTTTATTGTGCAATTCTATAGAAGCTCTACTCTGTCGACTGAACAAGAATATCCTTTTTTGTTGCTAAAATATTTCTACCATTCCTGCCCTAGCTGACGCATTTTTATGCACCATGCCAAACAGGCAAATTTTGCATAAGTTTTGTTTAAAAGACACATTGACTGTGTAATATCTTTGTGTGATCAACTACTATTGCTGTTTCTTGTTGCAGTTAAAATCATCCTTGATGCTTCACATAGATGGAACTAGTCCTGTAGCTGAAGATATTGGACGTCAGGTACAGTTTTTTCCGGTATTAAAAAAGGTTTTAAATCCGATGGTCCATGGAATTCTAGCAACCATATCATGTGAATCAGCACATATGCAGTTTTTAACCAAATGAAGTTGTAAATGATTCAAGGAGAAATCTAAATTGACTAGAAACAAAAATTCTATCACTCATGCAATTGTATGATCTTAATTTTTTTCATGAACCTCGTATATTTCTGTTTTTGATTACTTATTTGGCTTTGACCTCCAATTCTTGCAGCTACTTACATACGGTCGGAGAATCCCATTTGCTGAATTATTTGCTAGGATTGATGCTGTTGATCCAAGCACTGTTAAAAGAGTGGCAAACCGATTTATTTATGACAGGGTAGGAACTACAACCAAGTCTATCTCTTAACTACCCTTTTAGCTTCGACTGAAATGGGATCAATACTAATAAATTTGATGTCCTATCAAAAAAAAAAAAAAAAATTTGATGGGATGAGACATTGAAATTGAATGATGTAATGTTTTTAATGCCGTTTGTGTTTATTTTGCAGGATATTGCGATTGCTGCCATGGGACCTATCCAAGGTTTGCCCGACTACAACTGGTTCAGGCGCCGGACATACTGGAACCGGTATTAGATTATTTTGCTTTTCTTTATCAATGGATCACATCTTCTTGGGAATCTCAAAATACATTTTGGGACTTCTGTACAAGCAAAGCTTCTGGGAAAACACCCAAGGGTACCATTTCTTTTCATTTTGCGGTCTTCTTGGTTCTTTAATAAGCATGGCTGTTTTGGTGTTTCAGCTGAGAAGCACAATAAATTCTTTGATAATGATGGCCGGAAACCATGTCATTCCGACTTCTTATTTTGTTTTTAAGTATCTGTGTCTTTACACATTTGGATATGGATGTCGAGATATGATTTTTCAAGGAATCGAATATATTTGTCGGATACATACTCGTGCAACGAAGTCCGAGTACCATTGGCCGTAAATGTCAATAAATGTTAAGATGAATATGTGGTTTGTTAGCTCTAAATGCCATTTATGTTTGTGCTGAGAATGTTTGGTGCCACCTCCTGCAGTTGAACACAATTTTCATTCAGAAGTCTGCCATTAATATCACTGTGGTTCAGATGATTCAAATAAGCTGCTAAATGCTCTGCACTTTTTGCATCTTAATTTTGAAGTTAAATGTTTTTCAAGTGGAAAGGGGTCAGAAAACCCCTTATAAAATATATTGGGAAAACCAATTGTGTTATAAAAGTAAGTACTCAATCAAAATACAATTAACTCTCTAATCGAATAAACTTACTCAAATTTTTAACCAACGTTGCGTTGAATCAAGTCGAGCTCTACACTACTTGACTTACCCCGTTTACAGTCCTAATAACCATAACCATGACAATGGTATGTAATGTGTGAAAAAAGCATCATGAGATTAAAAGGAGAAAAATATTACACATGAATTCCGTACCGAAAAGAAAGAAAAAAAATCCCAGAATTTACGAACAATTATCATTCATCTTTTTGGAAAAAGATAATAACCTCGTAACACCAATAATGAACTAGATAGGCTAAAACTCTAAAATTTTATTCATTTTAAATTTATTATTAATAATTTATCGCCATTATCTTAATTATTAATAGTGCATAAACATTAATAACAATAATAATAATAAAAACAAATCTAGTTGCCAAGGCAGCATTGACAAACATTCCATCTAAAATATGGAAGTGAATTGAATCAAAAACTACAAAATGGAAACATCTAAAACTAGAAGGGCAATCACGAGGGCGAGCAATTTCGTTTCCGATCTCGGCTTCCCTTTTCTCGCATTTAACCTAACCTACTATTTCAATTCTTTTCCTTCAATGTAATGTACATGTTAGCATACCTGTCATCTATATTTACATCTATCATCGCTGCCGGCTGCTGCTTCTTACGATGTAACTTTTCCGTCCACTATTACTCATCCTTCGAACACTACTGCCACCTGTATACTATCATCATCAAAATCATCTTCATCCCCCCGGTTGTACGTGTGGCTTTTCCTCCTCTCCTTGGAGCTGGGGGGCGCTTCCTTTTGATGTTCGCTGTGAAAGTCGAGTAGTCGATAGCATCTTCCCTCAGCGCATTTTTATATTCCTGTACAATAGCTCACTAAGAACTAGTGTCCAATGCAAGACTCCTAAAACCACGAATTTCTTCAAATTACCTGATATGTCTGGACCAAATCTTGATTCGTGGAAGGCAAAGTCGTGCGTGTTTCACTGATGTCGAAGGGAATGTTCTGCCTCGTGAGCACCTCCCCCGGTTTTATAGGTTCATTTGGAGAAAACATCTAGTTTATACAAAATAAGATTCATTGTTAAAATCCGTACCATATTTGCATTTACAGGTAACAATGTGGCATAAGAAATATTTCAACCTGGCATCTTTGATCATTCTGGCTGTAAACAATTTTTAGGTGTCGTTTCAGCTTCATAAGAAGCTGTACTGCAGTGGCGGCAAGGATATCGGCCTGAAAAGAACAACACGGTAAAAGTGTCAAAGGTAACTAACCCGAGAACATCCAACAGATTAGAACAAAACGCCAGGCATGTAAAGAACATTATCTTTTTTCTCCTCAAGCACATACACATCTACGCAATACGTGTTTTTCCGTAAAATTCAAGACCAGTCGGTGCATTGCAAGATTCAAAAGGACCTGGATTTTTTGCAGTTCATCTTTGGAGAGAGCACGAGTTTCGGGAGGGGTCATCTTATGCATCGTTGTCTGCATTGCAGGAGGAAAATTTGAAAAAGACTGATGAGTGAAGTTTTGTTGGAATGTACCATTCAAATCAATGGAAGTCATGTGAAAGAAAGCGGGCTGAACCACTGGCTCTTCCTGAAATGTTCCATTCAAATCTAGCGGAGCCATATGATTATAAACAGCTTGACTAGGATCCGGCTGAACCATCCCGTCATTATTGGTCATCATCTGAGCATCTAAATGCAACAAATTCGAACTCAAGGCTTTCAAATTTGCCTCAAGTGCCCCAGCTCTGACTTGTATCACTCGATTTATAGTGTAGATCAAATAAAGTGGTTCATCAGGAGATGAAAATGGTAACAAAGCAAGAGTTTCTGTACAGTACCTGTAAAAGGGAAATCAACTTCTCATTATAATTAATCGAGGAAGAAAATTTTAGATCTGGCATCGAGCAACTCACATCAAGAAAGGTATAACAGAATCATTCCAGCTAGGATTATCGAATTTGCGCACAATAGAGGACATAAATTTGTTCCTAGCAACCCGGTTTCCACGAATGAGCTTGTAAATTCTGGAAACTCCCAGCCTTGCTTGTGTTAAAGACCCAGCAGCATCGGATTTCCCTTTCAAATTTCCAGGATGCTTTGATTGGGATTTGTCGTTTTGATTTTCACGTGCATTGTCACTGATGGAACGCATGAAGATAAATGACAGCTGAAGCCCATCCCTAGACGGCTTTCAAAAAAGGCGGGATATCTGAAAAATGAAGCTTTCATTAGTCGTGCTGGCAAACAGAAAGGACAAAGAATATTTTTAATATCACAAACGAAGTACTTCTCATTCATATTCATCAGCAAATGATGAGCCAACTTTTGGTTGACCTCCAGAGGATCCGTTTCAAGTGCTATAAGGTATGGGACACAAGTTATAGGATGAACAAGACCTTGTCGGAGCACTATTTCCACTATCTGCAATTTATATCACAAAATGATCAGTACAAACAGAAAATGTAAAGTCAAAACTTAAAAAATTCAACCATTTTATAGATTGAGATAGACAATCATATGTGCAGCATCCAACAACAGTTTGATAATAATATTGCAATCATACAAACTTTCCCGATACCGGTTTTTCTTTCCATTTTTACCCCTTTTTCAAAATTGTTTCCCCTCACAGGATATAGCAAAGGTAAAAGCTTCTCACCTTTAGGGCAGATTGGCGAACTTCTTCGTTAAAGTCCAGGCATCTCCCTAGAATATTATCCCAGTAAAGCTGGACTATACCCCCACAAATGTTAGTATCACCAGCACCCGCAGCTACAGGGACACTGTGGCCATCTTCTACGGAATGATGAACTTGATTATTACTGACCTTATCTGTTCCCATTTGACTTTCCGCATCAAGAAGATATTCCAACAAATTTTGCAACACTTGCATCTGGTGGGCAGAGATGCTTAGCATGCATCTTATAAATAGAAAGAATTGTAATAAAGAGGTTCAGTGGTGACAATTTTACCTTAAGACGAACATTAGAACTCGCTGCTAATGCAGCATCTACAATCTTTCCAATGTCCTTTTCCAACATATATTCAGGCCTAGAAATTAGAGCGAAACCTAATGCCTAAGATAATAAGTCATTGAAACACAAGCATATGTTACAATATTAAAATATATTAACATGGAATGAAACAAACTCCAAGACTACTATGTAGGAAAAAAATGGGTCTTACCTGCAAAGATCTAACCTTTATACTAAAATCGTCCATTTGAAGATATCTTTTAAACAAATTAATACTGCTACCAACATCGATATTTTTAAACAAAGGGTTTCCATAGCGGATAAGCAATCCGAGACAGAAGAGAGAGCGCCCCGCTTGCTGCAAAAAATAATGACAAATAAATATAAAGGAGCTGACTTGAGCTTTATTATTGACATATAATTTTTTTCATAGAAAGTAAAGACAACTGAAAAAGTCAGCAAACCTATTTCTATAATTAAAAATTCTTATTTTCATACTTGTTATCCCTTAAATTTTTCCGAATCCACTGTCATTTTTTTAAGCCAGCTGCCCTTAAGATTCATAGAAACAAAAAGACTGATACAAGGTGCCAACCTGAGTTTCTAACAGTCCTAAAATCAGATAACTTGCCAACACAGTTATTTTCAAATAGATTCACAGGTTTGGATAAAGGAAAAGAGCAAGAAATTTCAAAATTTCAATCTCTCTCCGTAGTTTTTGTTTTGCATTTCTGTATTCTGTTAGCTGCCTAATAATTTTTTTTACCTCTAATTTAATTGTGCTAAGAATATATACTATTTTTCTGGTACATCATACAGAATTTCAAATCAGGAATTATCACTAATATTGCTCATGTTGCACCTGGAAAAAACAAAATATATGAATCTGACTAGCCAAAAAATCGCAGATGGAAAAACAATATTATGCACAAATTTCTAGCAATGAACCTGTTTGTTATCAGTTGCTTGGGAATCCAATAGTTTGAAAAATAACTGAATGAGGTACTCAACAACATCACCACCATTGCCTGCCTTTTTACTCACAGAACAAAGACACCTGCAATGAGAGAAAAATTAATCAGGGAATTCAAATCAGAAATAGAATGCCGTCTAAGTAGAAAACCCTGCCTGTTTACTCGCAATATATCTAAGAATCGCATTCCAAGTACATAAAAACTTGGAAGAAAAAATTTAAAAAGGATCAAATTTCCGCAAACAACTGGAACTACAGAAAAACAAAATACAGTAAGAAAGAGAAGCTGAAGATACTTGATGCAAGCATGGACAACAGTCAAAAAAGAATGCCGGACGATCATTTGCTTCAAGTCTTGTTTTAGTTCATCACCAACACTAGGAGGCAACTTCCGCATCAAAGGGACAACAGCGTCAATTATAAAGATTATACTCTCCAGTAGTTGTGCACCAACTCTGTTATCAACCTGAGCACAAGAAGTGAAAGCAATTCAGGCATTGCCTCTGCAGCCTATAAACCATTGAATTACAGCAATGAAGAAAAGAAAATTTATGGAGACGAAATTTATAAAATAATCAATGACAATAGAGAAGAATGAAGGAATTAACATACAACCTGAACAACAAAAATTGGATCCAATAACAATAACCATAGATTGACAAGCCCAAACATTAGCAGAAAGAAGCAAGCATCAGTGCAGTCCAGAGACAAGAATATTATACTCAAGGAAATCAAACAAACTAAGACTTGTCCGTTATTTCAAAACTAACATTGTTTTTTTTTTTTAGGAAAGGTAGGCCTCTTTAAAAACCCCCTTCATAATTAAAGGATCACACGGTGCTCCTTAATCAGCGGAAGGAGGAAAAGAGTGCCTCAATAATTCATTGATAACCACAAGTTACAAAGACTTAAAACAACCATACAATCTATCATACAAATAAGCAACCCAAAACCTAATAGAAACCCAACTAAAAAAACAGAGATCTATCCAATACCAGCCTTAGCTAAACTATCAGCCTCAACATTGGCTGACCTAGCAACCCATCTAATACTACTATTCAGTCCACTAACCTTGCCAACAATAGCTGTCACAATGTCTAAGTAAACATAGGGACAACGGTCGATGTTCTTGACCCAATCCACTGCTAATTTACTGTCTGATTCAACAATTAACCTTTCCTTAAACCGCTGCTGAAACGAGTCAAAGAAAGATAACCCTTTCATAATTGCCTTGAGTTCTAACAAAACAGGAGGACCTGGACCAGCAGCCTCTTGAAAAGAGCCCACCACCGAACCATCATGAACTCTAAGAATGCCCCCAACACCACTCTTCCTCCAATCTGCAGTCACAGCCGCATCCACATTCAGCTTAATAAATCCTTCTGGAGGTTTAGACCATGACACAGTTTTGATAATAGGAGAGCTTAATAAGGAGCAGCAATCCCCAAGTGAAGGGTCACAAATAAGAGAGTCCTTAGGGATAGATACAACCTTGTAGTAAGCTAAGAACCAAGCAGCCAGTCTACACCTTGCCAAAAAGAATAAATCAATCTGATCTACCTTCCCCCCCTCGAACACAATTGCATTCCTACCCTTCCACATTGTCCATAAAACCACCCCCGGAATGAAGGACCAAATTTTCGAATTAGGTACCAATTCATCCCAAGCGACCATAAAGCTGTGAGCATTGTCTTGAAAAATTGAAGAAACTCCCCAGAAAATCAAAAATTTATTCCATAAGGACCACACCACCAAGCAAGAAAAGAATAAATGTGCTGAGGTTTCATCCGCCTCTCCGCAAAAAGGGCAAGCAACATCCACAATAGTTGAAACTCCTATCCTCTGTAGCTCAACTTTAACTGGCAGTCTTTGGTGCACAACCTGCCACAAGAAGACCTCCACTCTAGGAGGCACCGTTCCCCTCCAAACATACTTCTTCCAAAAGGGATCTGTTATACCAACAGGCCTGCATGACTTAACACTCGAACTAACAGAATAGACACCTTCCCCATTGCCAAACCAGACCAACCCATCCGATAACTCCTGAGAAAGAGGGATATTGTGGATTAGAGTCATTAAATCAGAGTACTGAACCAATTCCCATTCACTCAAATTCCTTCTCAAATTAACATGCCAAGACCAAACTGAAGATCGAAATTCCCCAAACTCATAAAGCTTCCCATTCTTATTTATAGACAGCACATACAACCTCGGAAAAATCACTTTAAGAGGGGAATCATGTGCCCAACTATCCAACCAAAATCTAATGCTCCCTCCATCACCCACTCCGACTTTAAAGTTGCTACGAAACTTTGCTCCAAACTGATCATTTTTGAAATGGTTGAGGACCACCGATTTCCAAATCCAAGAAGCATGTGTAGGAAGTTTCTCGTTAAACAGCAGTAAACTGGGATCCAAATTATATTTACAGCAAATAACCTTCTTCCACACTGAGTCTTTATCGTTAGCAAACCTCCAAGACCATCTCCCTAAGAGAGCTCTATTCATAAGACTTATATTCATAGCACCAAGACCTCCAACACTTTTATCGGAGCAAACTTTTGTCCAATTGACCCAATGGATTTTCCTAGCCTCCACTCCTCCTCCCCATAAGAATCTGGCCATGATGGAATTCAGCTTAACACTCACCGAAGAAGGCATCTTGAAAAGGGACATGAAATAGATAGGAAGGGAACCCAAAACTGCCTTCAGTAATACCAACCTCCCTGCCATTGATAGAGTCTTCGCCTTCCATCCGGCTAGCTTTGAATGAAACTTTTGAACTACCGGATCCCACAACATCATAGAGTTTCTCTTAGCACCAAGAGGCAGCCCCAAATATTCCGCAGGAAAATGTCCTACAGGACATCCAATAGCATTAGCCCACTGAAGAAGCTCTTCCTCATTAATATTAATCCCAAATAATCTGCTCTTAGACAGATTCAGTTCCAGACCAGTCATAATTTCGAACACCCGAAGGATCCTCTTAACATCCAAATAATCTGCTCTTAGACAGATTCAGTTCCAGACCAGTCATAATCCCAAAACTAACATTGTTGGCTTCCAGAAAAAAATAAAGCTACCTAAAAGGCAGGTAGCACAGAAAGGTCGATGCTTCAAAATAGTATAGCTAGACTACAAATACAAAGATTATAATCGCTTAAATAAGAATGCAGCCAAGAAAGCAAATAGATCCAAAAGACACCTGATTACATCAATGTCATGCCCCTGCCAGCCGGTTATGTCGTTGTCATTAAAAAGTCATTAAGTAAAATGTAAAATAACCTGATTCTTAAGGTAAGGCTGTAATGTGATCACAAACTGAGAAGGATCTGAAGCTGGCATGCATAGTGTTGGGTCCACAACACAAAATGCATGCAAGGCCAACACATAGGGAAGTGTAGGAACTTCTGCTTCCACATTACTCGTTTCTTCAGTCTGCAATATTCTTTCCAATAAGCACTTGCACATCACTTCACATCGTCTGCGTACTGCAGCAAGCGAGACAGGGTTGATTCCGGCAGCTTTCGCTGATTGAGGGAGAAAATCAAGGGCCAAGTTACGCTTAATGACAGTTACAAGAAACTGATGATTGGGCAAGCGCCTTAGCATTTCAACAATCTGCTCAGTCTTCTTAGCCACCTCCAAAGGAATGGAACTACCATCTCTAGGATACTGAGTCTGCACCCCTGAAGGTTCTTCAAACCAGAACTCATAAAATGTCTTACAAACAAGCTCCTGAAGATGAGGGGGAAAAACTACTAAGATTACTGAGAAAGCAGCAGTTTTGATAAGAAAAATATATATTTCAAGAAAAGTTCAATGCTTGTTCATGAATCTAGAACAAAGGAGAAACACGGCTAATAGTTTGCAGCACCAGGTTTTAGGTACCAATGTAGTGCCTTTCATCAACAAAAACACCTGACAAAGGTTTTTTAGTATGAGGAAAAAGACCATCTGCACTACATTTTTCAGATGCCTTAGTTGAAGTGAGAAAAAAAAAAGATATTGACATTAGTGCCTCAGTCTTTGACATGAAATACACTGCTTCATGGATTCTGAATTACCTGTATACTTGTTTCATCATCACTAACACGAGAAATAATCTCTATGCAAGCACTTGTAAACCCTGAGAAGTTAGGATTTGTGATGCACATATCTCGAATAATTTTGATTGCTCGTTTCCGTACGCTGACTCCAGTATCTTTAATCCTCTCTGCCACTTTCTCGAAGTACTAATTAACCCCACATTTTTGGAGTAGAGAAAAAGAGGGTGAAGGGGAATGAAACAAAAACAAGTGCTGTCAATAAAGTATGGCCAGCTTTCAAAAGATGAACAAGTGGAGTTCAAGAAGTACCTTTAAACTAACATCTGGATGTGAAGCAATGTGTCTTCCAACTAGTTCCAATGCGGCTTCCCTGACAGATATTGCAGAGTCGCAAAACCTTCCCTCAACAGCCAGTTGAACACGTTTGTCACCTAATACTTCTGGATCAACTTCTACAATAATACTAGCCTGCCATGAATACATAATGGAAACTTGTTTCATCAATATAAAAGAAATGAATATCCTAGTTCCAAATAACAAGTTTTAAGAATTTTTTTCACTTACTGCTCGTAAAGCCTTGGCCCTAATTACAGGAGAGTTCTCTCTTAAGCTAACCTGAAAAGAAAACATGAAACAAGAATCAAGCCTGCTGTACTTACTGAATCAAGGACTTGCAAAATATCTTACTAACCAGAAGCAAGTAAAGAATCTTGTCAAATCCTCTAGAGAAAGAATTATTTTGTCCCAATGCTAAAGCAATCTTCTTGACTGAATCTCTTAAAAACAGTGAAGAAACTATCCCCGAGTCACGCACTATTGCTTTTGATCTCAATCTAGCAATGTAATACTTGAAATTTTGTTGAGATTTAGGGCCATCTTTATACCATAAGCAAAGATAGCACCTGCGTCAAAAAGCACAAGTTTAAACAAAAAAACCAATTAGGAAGAGCATCTTTGAGTTTTCATTTTCACATGCACAATAATCAGGAAAAAAGTACATACCATCGGACAAAAAGATGGACATCATCAGCAGAAGCGGCATCCTGAAGATGATTCAAAAGCATCTGCTGAACAATTTCAGCTTTCATAATTGGATCAGAAGATTTATCTGAGTGACCAAGTTTCGATTTCCCATCATCCTTGTACTGTGACTCACAGTATGATTGCAATACAAGAAGTTGCTTCTTACACATGCAAAATTGGCAATACCAACTATGATTAGGAACTTCTTGTTCACTTACACCCATACAATCAGCATGGAAAAATCTTTGACAACCTTGACACCTATACAACACTTTCTCCACCTTTCGATCCAAACAAATGGAACATACACCTTTGGCGAAATTATGATCGATACTATCCCCACTTAGCAATTCTTCTGATATCCAAAACTTTTCCTTCCTAATAATGAGAGCATCATGCTTCAACCTTGTCGCTATTGTGCCAAGAAGATCAATTGCCATTACACGAGCAGAGGTGTCCTTAGATTTCAGGCCAGCATTTTGTAGCAGTAAAACACAAAGAACCTGCAAACGATAGTTTCCAAACGCTACCATTTTTATCCAATTATAATAACAAAATAAATATAGTCAAATCTTTTCTCACCTCCAAAATAGGAGCAGCAGCAGGATATTCAGGTAGGTTCAGTGCTGTCAGTAAATCAGTGACTAGATTCTCAATCATCACTTTCAGCTCAGAGGCATCTTGAGTCTTTACAGAAGCAAGACGTTGAAGGACACGGGTCCAGAAATGACAACATGTTTCCTGGACAGATTCATGGCATTTGGTTAAGTAACTAGCATCAACTGAAACTTCCAAGAGGGGACTCCCAATTGACGTTTGCCTTAAAGCTTCAGGAAGGTTAGCACTGCTATGAACCAACTGAATTAGCAAAGCTGTAACCATCTGGATCTGCCTCTGTTCTTCATCAGGTAGGTGATATGCTCTTAATGCTCGCTTTGAAACAGGCAACTTCCATAGAAGCTGAGTCATTTCATCTACTATATATGTTCTATGTTGAACATAAGAGTAGAATATCTGTATCAAAAGTAACACTTAGGTTAAAGAACAATATCTGGTTACCATAATTTACCTTGATGCAAGCATTTAATCATGTGTATCCTTTTAACAACAAACTGAATGTTTGGATTCATACCCCAGTTATCAAACCAATTGCTTTGAGTTGCAAGAGCTGTATGTTGTCCACCAAAAAAGTAGTAAAGCTTGTCTTTAGCAGTTGTAGAACACAACTATCAGATAACTTCTCAATCAACAACAAGTCTTTTAGTAAACCAAGAATAGTGCAGAGCTTCTGTAGTATAGCATGCACAGCACCAGAGACCCTGTCAAGTAAGAAGTTAAACAGTAAGACACCTATCTTCAGTTATGCTAAATTATTTTCTATTATATTGATATTAAGGAACAGCATATAAATAAGCACACTTGTTCAAAGCTGATTTTTTTGCTTTAGAACTCTTGGTACTGCGTCTTTTCTTGCTAGCAGAACCTATTTCAGCATCAGGCTCTTCATCGTCATCATCTAGAAAAATAAAAAAGTGAAATTAACTTCAGTACTAGAAAATTAACATAATATATATGCTACCATTTGACTGAAAAAGAAACCTAGAGCATAGATTATACAAAAATACAGTTAAATTCAAAAAATGAAGACAACATGGAGAGATGCTATCACATTTATCAATGCAAATGACAATGGCAAGAAGTGTCACAAAAAACAATCCTGCACTTTTTGCATAAATCAGATGGCCAACCTTCAACTGCTCCATTTTCACTTGGTTTATGCAAGGCACGATACGATGGATCATAAGCTGACATAACATCTGTTATCTGGCGCCTAGAGAACTCAAGAATCCTTTCAATAATCTGTTGAGAACATAGACTCATAGAGATATTCATAACTCGTGTTACAATGGCAGAAATGGACAACCAACATAAAGACTGAATGCAAAGAACATCAGAGAGACTATAATTTAACAAATCAGATATTGTGAGCAAAATGCACCATCCATAACCTTCAAAAAGTTTCATTATGATCCCTACCTCTAAATTGTTTTATTTAAATTCCAAACCGTTTGTAGTGTTATGCATTTTTGAATATCTTAGCTAAAGATATTGTTCACCATCTGATGTTTATGCTTTTTTGATTAAAGATATTGTTCACAGGCTTAATGTTTTAGAAGGTGTTGTCAGATGGTTTAATAGGACAGCCAATTTAGAGGCTGATGCCTTAGCTAAAGAAGGAATTGGCTGATTCTGTGTTTATAGTTTGGATGTTTTATGGCTGTTTCGAGCTTATTTGGTTGGTGGGGTGTATAATGGTTGTATCTTATGTAATTTTATGGTTCAATAAAATCCTAAGGCACTCTTTTCCTCCTTCCGCTGATTAAGGAGTTCCAATAAGCTCCATTAATCAAGAAGGGGGTTTTTAACGAAGCCTGAAATTCTTATCAAAAAAAAAAGTCCCGCCCATAATTAACTCAATTAAAAAGTACATAAATGCTTATATGAAAGCCGTCTTCTTGAAAGCTGACATTTCCATTTATCTTACCAGATCTTTCAAACAGTAAGACATTATTGGAACAATTTAAGAAGGTTTAGACTTTGAAAGGAACAATTGAAAGCATGAGAACATAATGAAACTTCACAGAAACGTCATGGTTAAGAGCTAATCAAATGAGGCACATACCTCTTCATAATATAATTGTTTTGGCATGTCATTATGTGCCATTACTGCCAAGAAGCATGAATGGATTCCAGGCACAGAAGACTAACGAGAATACATCTGAATCTTGCTAAAACATTTGAACAAAAATGAATTAGGCTTATGAAACATAATATGCTCCTCATATAAACCCAAAAAACCAGGAAAAAGGAAAAACATCAGAAATTTAGAAATTAATACTCAATAGGAATATCACACACAGATTTGTTTAACGCATGTTATGTTATATATTAACACTAAGAACATTTTCAGTTTTTTCTTTCAAATTTCAGTCGCATTGTTACACCCAAACTAATATAAATACCACAGCAAAACAGAAGGAATCCTTAAAAAAACAGAAAGTATAGGGGTTCCCGAAGCAAGAGCCATCAAAGTAAGGTGCATTGGGAGGAAGAGGTGTCTGTTTTTGATGACAGATTCACTTATGAATCTGATTTTCCAGCATTGGGGCAGTCTCAACAGAAGGATACGTTCAATTCCTTGCCTTTTGGGAAAGATTTGGGTTGTGAGTCTAATGGCGCAGTAGTGTATCTATTGTCGGAAGACGATGGCGGGGGAAGAAGTAGAAGGTTCAGGTGATCTACACCATGCTTTTTGTCTGGAGCTGGAAGTTCGGATGGTCTTTAGCCAACAAGACGTGGTGATGTGGTGGAAAGGCGGCTATATGCGTGTTTTTTTTTTGTTTTCTTATCATGTGAAAGCTCCGTGGCCTTTGAGTTAGAAGTTGTCTTTTATGGTTTTAGTCAGCTGTCACCCATGCCTTTTTTCTGGTTGTTTTGTTTGATTGAGTGTCTATCGGGCCTCGTTTAGGTTTTCTGTTTGTCCAGTCTTTTTTAGGCTGTTGTTGTTGCTTTGTTGGATTAGGCTGGTTCTGGTAGGATTGTTGGTGGCTGTTTTTGGTGTTTTGTTCATATTGGGGGTGGCTCCCTGGTTGTATCGTGTTCTTTCTATGGTTAATAAAATCTTAAGGCACTCTTTTCCTCCTTCCGCTGATTAAAGAGCTTCTCTATAAGCTCCTTTAATCATGAAGGAGGTTTTTAACGAGGCCTGCAATTCCTATCAAAAAAAAAAACAGAAAGATGTGAAAAATAATCAATAAAAAAAGAAGGGGAAATGGAACCACAGTTTCAATTCTGATTGATCAACAACCACTAAGTTCCAGTGTAAAACCTGATGAAACAAGATGATACTAAGACATCCATACCAGAAGACAAAATGATATTGCTTAAGACTGCCCAACCCTTCCTCTTTCCAAACATAATCAAAGGTGAAAACAAAACAATAGTTGCACAACCATGCACACTAAAAAACTAAAAATTATCACTTACATGCTCGCAATCATCAACAGACAAACCTTCTGCTCGATGTATCTGATGATCTAGAATCCGTAACAGTTTCACAAGAATATTTACAGGAACCAAATGTAGAAGTCTCTTTACACGCATTGACATGATTTCATTAACAAGCATTCTAACATCATTAACCGGCAATGATAACCACTCCATCTCATCCCTATCATCACTAAGAATTTGAGCTCTGCTGCAGAAGTCCTCCATCATCTCACAGAAGTTCCCAATCATGGCATCTATAGGAAAACGTTGTGGAAAAATAAATGTGTTAATACAAATGAGAGGAGGGAGTGGAGGAACAAACAAAAGGAAACCTTGAAGCTCTGTAGAATCTGGTAGAACTGATGACCCAATGTCATCAGCCTTTTTCTTGGTTTTTGACTTCTTGGAAGATGATTTTGGTGCATCCTGCAATTACATCTATAAAATTAAGTATGTTTAAATACCCAGCCTTTAATAGTTAAATTGAAACTCATCCATACATTGGCAACAACATCAGTCTGCTGATTGTGAGTGCTGCTAATTTCTCTCTGGAATTGCCCAATAAGAGGAACGCTTGACTGAGATGGCTTCCTATCAAATAGAGCACCACCAGAGAGTTTCTCCTCGACAAGACCTGAGAGACTTGAAGAAATGCAATGAACAATAAGCCCAGATATTTGAAGTCTATGTATATGAGGTCACCGGCTCACCACGTCCAAGAGGGAAAGAATACAACACAGAATATTGTGAACATACAAAATCAATATTGTAATATATTTCCATATAACAAATTGTAGCTAATATGCACTATTTCTTACATGAAATAAAATCATATAACCAAAAGAACCTGTACCACTTTTCATATATATATGTAGACTATTTCATCCACAATGCAGACCATCTAGGCTATAGTGTATAGACTACACTATTGTTGTTGAGATTTTCATGTAATAGAAACTCTGGTGCGGATTAGAATGCTATTCGATTTTGAGACGTCACCACATCAGTGTTTCCTCATTCAATAAAGGTAAGTGGATTCATTACAACAATTTCCTTGTAGATAACTAAGTACAGTTTTAGAAAGGCTTCAATAGGCTAATGAAACAATTAAATCAGCTCCCTACAAATCACATTCTAGTCTCATAACGGAACTTCCTCATTTACATATATCAGAAAGAACTATCGTGCCTTGGCTCAACTCATATTGTACTTTCACTAGATAGGATGAAAACAAAAAAATGAGAATACTTTGTTTACCAGGGATAACAAACTCAAATGCTGCAGGATTGTATTGGAGAACTTGTGCATGAAGTTTCAAGGGCTCCAAGTCGTCATGTGTAACTGAACTTGCCCCATCCCTAAGATTCCTGCAAACAAAACAAAGATATAAACAAAAAAATGTAATCAGTTGTGTACACCTAAGATTGGAGACTCAAATGCATGTTTAATCACATAATATCCGTTGTTTACTAATTTCCTATATTTGGCCTTTGTTTCTGAAATAGAAGAAAAAATATGTGAAATAAAAAATTACAATTATTTAACATAAAAACGAATAATTTTACTTTTATTCTTTTTCATAAAATATGATAGAACTATATATGCTTTCTACATAAATTGTTCATTTTCAAATAATTAATTTACCTTTAACAATTTTTGAAAGAAAGAATAGAAATAGGAACACCAAACAGCAATTAAATAAAATGGCAACTAAGTGAAACATTAAGCAATAAATATAAATGAACCAAATCATTCAAAGAGGGAGAGGGAGAGGGAGAGGGAGAGGGAGAGGGAGAGGGAGAGGGAGAGGGAGAGAGAAGGGAAAAGCTAGAGCTTATATATACTATCAACAAAAACTAAGAATTCTAAGTCTTTTCTTTCAAACTTCACTACCTTCGGAAAACACTAAAATTTGAACTTAAATTTCAAATTCACTGGAATTTAAAATGCTTACAGATACGAGACGTCCGTTTCGTGAAGCAAGTCAGCAATTCGACTAGCTTGAGCAATAATTTCCTGTCGATTCAAAGACCTGGCAGCTCCAGCAGCTGGGTCGTCAAACAGTCGGAGCTCCAGATCCGAAGCACCACAGAAAACGGGCAAGGAAGGAAGCGGCAAGCACTGCGCCACCTCAGAATGGATGGTGTTGGTCAAGCCAATGCCGCAGTTGGCAGTGTCCATCAGCCTTTCCCCGGGATGCTCCGGAACCCAGGACGAGATGCTTGCATTGCTCATGGATCCTTTATTCCGCAAGTGATGTATTTGCTGCAAAGAGAGAGCATGAAGAGAGTGGCTTCTTAGTAATATTAGAAGGAATCTGAGGATAAAATTGAAAGGAATTAGGATTTCATTGGACAAACAGGGGAGGATTTGAGCCCTAAGATTTGGAAAGAAAGAGGGAAAAAATAAATGGCGGGGGAAAAGGTGTGAAAATTTGGGAATTTTATTTACGGCAATATTATTATCATGGATTCGAGGATATTTACAAGTTACTAAAATACCCTTGTTTGACGCTATGTTTCTCCTGAATACATTTGATTTTATATTTGAGTTAATTGCAAAATATATCCTCAAATCATGACTCCCATTCTAAATTAATCTTTAAAGTTTTGAACATTTTAATTTCATCCTCAAACTATAACTCTCACTCTAAATGGTTCCCTAAACATTTAAGCATTCCAATTTCATCCTCAAATGATGACATTGATTCTATATTGGTCCTTAAATTTTTTAATATTCTAATTTAATCCTTAAACTTTTGAATGAGTTAGGGGACATTATTGAAACGATCAAATATTTGGAGATTAATTTAGAATGAGGATCATAGTTTAAGGATAAATCTGAAACATTCAAAGGTTTGTAAAATGATTAGAATATGACTAATATTCTTCAAAATTTTTAAAACTAATTAAAATAGAGTAATAGTTAGAGGATATACGATACGATTAACTCTTTATATTGTGAAATGTTATTTGGTACTTAAGCCATCAAAAGATATAAAAGAATTATTAATATAGTAAAATGTTTATGATAATGGATTTAAAGAATTTAAGAGTTATCTTCGAAATATTTGATGATTATTTGAATCTTGAAGATTTATTAATTTACTCCATCAATTAATTATGATAATAATCTCAATAATTTTCTCTTTGAAACTATATATGCCCATTAATTCATATAATATATGTAACTCCTATATCCGGCCCAGACGTTATGCGTAAATATAGGCGGTTACATATCTTATTCAGAAATTTATTTTCATATTTAAAATAATGTTTAAATCCATATACAATATAATATGAAATTAATCATAAGATACACTCAAATGGTTTATATGACAGTCCAATATTTGTTTTTACCGCTTCAAATTAAATTCAATAGTTGAATAAATAAATAAGTAATAAATAAATAAAATACATAGAAAAAATATTATTTTACATGTTCATTCCGCCAATAGTTGAATATATGCCTATTATTTAGTGGCAATATCCCTGCCATTATAGTAAAAAAAATTGAATATCTTAACTAAAATCCAAATTTTGATTAGAGAGAGATAGAGATAGGTGATTAGAGAGATGGGGTAGGGCCCTTTTATAGCATTCCTCGCACCCGAAAAGATGCGAGTTTAATGGACCTCGTGCTCCCCAAAACGTGATGTCCTTTGAAAAGACAAGGTAATTAAATTGGTCAGAGGTAATTCGCGTCTTCTAGGACGTGAGGTCCAAAATATCATTATTTAAAAAAAAATATTTTTCATTACTCGAGGATTTATTTATTTTTAATAAATTGTGCCTAAATAATTTTTTATTATTTAAAAAAATGTTGATACCATGTTTTTTTAGGGGTTTCGAAACCTTTCTCAAGAGTTTCGAAACCTTAAGTGGGATTTATTTTCTCTCTAACTATATTTGAATCCCTCCAAAAGGGTTTAGAAACCGTTCACTTAAAGGCTCCTTGTGTCCTGCAGGGCCCAAGATCCACTGAAAAGACGCGCATTTTACTTTTTACAAACGTAACTCGTGCTCTGCAAGGTGAGAGGTTCATTGAAAATACACGTACTCTTTACAGTCGGACCTCGCATTCTACAAGACGCGAGGTCCATTAATTTGTTATTTTTTCACAAAATACAAGGGATGGTTTTGAAACTAGAGGTGGTTTCAAAACCATAATTTAACTTTACATTATGCCCAACTGGTTTAGAAACCACTGAGACGAGGGTTTCGAAACCTTACATTGGACCTCGAGTGCTACAGGGTACGAGACCATTTTTAAAAAAAATATTTTTAAAAAGAGTTATAATTTCTATGTCTTATTAAAAAATAATTACAAAATTAAACATTAGGTGGTTTTCAAAACTACCATAGTTGTAACACCCCCAACTTGTACCCGACTCGGATACGAGTTTGAAATGTCACATTGACTTTTCAAACCGTTTTCTTTTACAAAATATCTGACAATTCAAGTTTACATTGAAAACTGAATAACTTATATTAAATACAATCATATAGTTTTACAAACTGATCAGAGTGTATTCTACTAAATCTTTATTTATATGCCAACTAAAATCAATATTATAAAATACATATGATTCAATTATTTTCTGATCTGATTCTTGGAAATGAGAAGCTGACATATCTTGTCTGTCTTCGATCCCTTTTCATCTTTTCGGAACCTACGTGTGAAAAACTAACACGCTAAGCCGATAACTTAGTGAGACATTTAAACTTATAATGGAACTCTAACTACTTAACTATGCGTGAATATTTGTAACATCCTCAATATCGGGTTAGTGACCAAATTGTAAAGTTTCAGAATTTGGTGACTAAAGTAGAAGAATGAAAGAATTAATGATTATTTGAATATATATATATTGAAGGTTATTTGGTAATTATGGAAGAATTGAAAGGGTATTATGGTCTTTTTATGTAAAAGATAATTATCTCTTATTTAAAGAGATAAGCTGATGGGTAAGGAAGTATCTACATTCTTCTTCCTTCTTCTTCCCGTGGGTTACTTCATAAAGGTAAGTTTAATTTTAGTTGGTTAATTCTTTCGTTTTAAAGTTTGTTTTGACTCTTGGGATATTAAGAAAGATTAAGGAAAGCTTTAGGGGGCTTAAACCTCAAAGATTAACAAGTTATGAGAAATTAAGAAAAATAAGTTTTTAAGTGAATTTTTGATATGGAAGGAGTTAATAGATTGTGAAGTTGAATTTGACTTGTCAAGGATTAAATTAAGAGGTAGGAAGTGTTAGAATTGGAATTAGAACATATTGGAATTTTGGTATGATTTTTGAATCTTATATGGAAGATAGAATTTTGAGTTTAAAGAAGGGATTATGGAGTAGAAATGAGTTTAAATATGTGTATGAAAGTTAGGAATATTAAGGGAGTGAAGTATGATGTGTTGAGCTGAAAATGAAGGATTTTCGGGCTGAAATATGATTTCTGGGCAAGGGGGAATCGGTACCCATTCAAGGGGAACCGATACCCCTTCAAGCGAATATGAATTTCCAGTATGTCATAGGGGAACCGATTCCCCCATGGGGGGGAACCGATTCCCCCTAAAGGAAAATTGGGAATATGGGTTTAATTAGTTAGTTTAAGTTGCTAGTATCCAATTGCAAGGTGTAGGTATCTAATGATGATCTCGAAATGTACGTTTATGTAGATTCTACGCATAAAGCAATTCCGGAACGTTTGGCAAGTAAGATCAATCAAGGGAACGATAAGAGATGGGAATTTACTAGTGAGGCCAGGTGAGTGCATATTCGATAGTATATGATGTGCGATGGGAATAAGACTTGCGATGAGTCTATTTTCCTGAAGTGTTACACATGAATGCATGATTAAAGACATGAGGTGAATATGCATGTATGTATGCTTGATTATATGGATCGATTTGTTCTTTTATGTGTTAGATGATAAAGTATAAGTAATTACATAAGAAAGGTTATGAATTAGATGAGATGTAAACTATGTGATCATGGTAAAATATAATTATATGATTATATGATAAGTGAAATAAGCGGGATAATATTGATCTATAGGATGAAGTGAGAATAGTACACTAACTAGGAGATTTGAACATAAATGATAAGATGAACATATAAGATAAGCTAGAGGGGAAAGATTCATATGTTTAAGTAAAGCTATAACACATAGGTTGAATGATAGAAATTTGTGAAGTTATATGAGAATATTATACGAGTTATATGAAATTGAATTAAGTAAACATATTAGATTATACATAAAGAAATAATAAAAGTGAGAGGTGTTTATAAGTCTGACATAGATGAATATGAATATGAATTATAAGAGTGCTATATGATTTATATTAGGATAAATCTTGAGGATATATATATACACATATATAGATATGAAATGAAATGAAATGAGTTATAGGAATACATAATTATGTGATGAAATGGTGGATTTCCTGATCATGTGATATATATAGGTCTAAGAGAAGGCATAAGATTAAGATATAAGTAATGTGACTATAAGTATAGATATGTGCTCTAAGTGATATGAATTATAAGTATTTCTATTATAATGTTACATGATATGTTATGTAGGTTAAAGGAATTATGTTATGGTATAAGAATTGATAGGAAATATATATGTGAAAACAAGTATATGCTACGAGACAAAACTTATGACTATAAGCTACGGGAAAGTGTTCTAGGTGTTTCGATATATTATATGAAGTATATGATCTTATGTGAACAAGATATGATAAGTATGTTTATATGAATAAAGGTGATTGGGTGAGAAATGATAGAAATTATATGAAAACATGACATATGTGACATGTGAACTATATGGAAATGATCTACGGGTAATGAACTACGTGACTATGTGATCATATGAAAAGAAGATATGTGATACGTGATATGTGAAAGTGAATTACAAGTGTATGTGTATATTTGAAATGAAATAAATGATAACGCCCATGTTATGTGTCATGAGAGCTAGGGGTATAGTTGGCATGCCAAGAGTCGAGGGTTTATTCGGTTCTTTAGGACATATGTATATCCTTTGGAACCTGTGTGAAGTCTTGAAAGACACATACTTGATCCATAGTATATGTATATGATTCTTAAGGAATTCTACGTGGTCCTTATGGACATAATTCTACGGGCACTTCGGTGCAATTCTACGGGCACTTCGGTGCAATTCTACGGGCACTTCGGTGCATTTATACGAGCTGTGGTGACAGCATAGTGCACAACCTCTATAGACTCACGTATCGATAGTTCTCACATATGTACATGGGCTAATCCAGAGATATGAACAAATATAAGTTAGTGGTATGATAAATGCTATAGAAAGGATATGATGTTGTGTGTATAGTGTTTGATTGAAAAAGTATGTGATTATGTGATAACATGTGAATGATGAATTATGTGTATGTATGTATTTACTGCGATTAATCTGATATGATTCTATACGATATGAAAAATGCCTGGAATTTCTATAACATGATAGAACAGAACATGCATGTATCAATATATGTTTTAAAGTGCATTATAAGTGGTTATGCCTCACTAAGTCTTCGACTTAGCGTGTGATGTTTCACACGTAGGTTTCGAGAAAAGTAAGGAGGGATGCGGAGCAAGACAGGTCAGTTTTCCTTACCAAAAGATCAGATCAGAAATATTGGATAAAGTATGTTTTTGGTTATGTATAAAGTGTTGGCATGTAATAAGTCATTAAGTACGAGCACTCTGATAAAGTCTGTATTTTGTTTTAAATAAAGTTTTAAATTCCCGGGATTTTTCTTAAGAGTCAAGGTTTGAAAAGTCAATGTGACACTTCGGACTCGTATCCGGGTCGGATACGGGTTGGGGGTGTTACATTTAATGGTATCAGAGCCATGGTTTAGCCGATTCTCGGCATAAACCGAAGTCCAAAAGGTCATAAAAGGTGTACATGCCAACATAGATTGAAAAATTTCTGATCTGATAGTGTAAAATATGGTTTTGCTAATAAAATAAGAATGGTTTAATACAGTAGAAATCCGATCGTGATAATTTCGAAGTAAGTGATAGGTGATATTCCTTGCCCTGGCCAGGCAGGATGAAGAGCGGACACCTCAGGAAAAGCCTAGTAAGATCAAAAGTTGATTTCAGAAAGCTGAAATCATATCTGAATGATGATAGAAAGTTTTCATCGTTTGAAATCGGAAAAATGATATAGAGTTATTATGTGATTAAGATAGAATATGGTGAACGGGTGTTACATTTAACACCATAAGAATGTTAAAAAGATCTAATAACGTGATGAGTACGTATAGAATAACTTAAGGATAAGTACATCATTGACAAGCGTATAAGATGTATATGTCAGAGCTTATGAGTTTGGAACGAAGTGATAATATTGCGCATAAACAAGAGTATGTTTATGATAAGGGTTTGCAGTTAAGATGGGAAAAGTTAGCATTGGCTAACTAAAGTACGTGGTAAAAATGTACTGGAATTATAAGATTATAAGATATTTTCAGGATATAATAACCAGATCTGCAATGGATCTGGATACAGTTGTATATTTGGATCCTAGTAAGGTGGTATAGTAAAGGAAAAGGAAAAAGAATTGGTATATTTAAATAAAGCTGAGGATTGATAAGAAGAGTTTGAGAATATGTATATCGATGATCAGATTATAGGACACAGGAAGTCAGAATGTTGAGTATGAATAAAAGAAATTTTGGGATATAAGAGAATAGAGGTGAAATTGATAAGCTGAGTAAGTGAATTTTAAGATAATTTCGATTTGACAGGATGTATGTGTTTGGTGGATTAGGGTTTGTACCCTAGATTGAACATATATTGACTAGCTGTCAGAGTAAAAGTGATAGAATAATAAGATTGAAGGAAAAGGTAAAGTTGAGTTAGTTGATTATGATGTGAATTTGAATATGATTGTATATTCTGAGCATATAGCTATGATGTAGAAACTGAGATAAGTATTTGCATGGAATCTTCAGGAAGAAAATACAAGTATAAGAATGATAAAGAATAAAGTTATGTATAAGAAATGGGTTATTAAAGTAATGAGGATGCAATGAAGATTGGTACATAAAGATGAGTATAAGTGATAAGACAAGAGTATGGGAACATGAAAGGAAATATAGGATTTATGTATAAGGAATAAGGAATAAAGAAATGAAAGAGATTGATTTAAAGGATCAGATACGATGACTATGGAAGTACAGAGGACAATTTTGTTATAGAAATAAGACAAGTGTGCAAGGTGATGTGAAAATATTGTTTGACTCCTTGAAGTATAGATTTAATCACGTTGAAGAAGATTTAAAGTTGTGTTTTGGTCAAATGATGACGAAATACAAGTTTGGTATGGTTATAAGGTAATTAAAGATTGATAAAGAATTTGATTGATTAAGGATTTTGAGTGATAAGAACTGATGCTATTGGTTATATGATAAGTAACATGATAAGTATGTATAAAGGAAAAAGGTAGTTGAAGAACTAAGAGAAAGAAAGATTAAGTAAAGGAAGCAACATAAAAACATTGGAAGATATGTTCTTACTAAGTTGTTCAGTGAAAAATTCGAGGACGAATTTTTTTTTAAAAAAGGAGGGGAGATTTGTAACATCCTCAATATCGGGTTAGTGACCAAATTGTAAAGTTTCAGAATTTGGTGACTAAAGTAGAAGAATGAAAGAATTAATGATTATTTGAATATATATATTGAAGGTTATTTGGTAATTATGGAAGAATTGAAAGGGTATTATGGTCTTTTTATGTAAAAGATAATTATCTCTTATTTAAAGAGATAAGCTGATGGGTAAGGAAGTATCTACATTCTTCTTCCTTCTTCTTCCCGTGGGTTACTTCATAAAGGTAAGTTTAATTTTAGTTGGTTAATTCTTTCGTTTTAAAGTTTGTTTTGACTCTTGGGATATTAAGAAAGATTAAGGAAAGCTTTAGGGGGCTTAAACCTCAAAGATTAACAAGTTATGAGAAATTAAGAAAAATAAGTTTTTAAGTGAATTTTTGATATGGAAGGAGTTAATAGATTGTGAAGTTGAATTTGACTTGTCAAGGATTAAATTAAGAGGTAGGAAGTGTTAGAATTGGAATTAGAACATATTGGAATTTTGGTATGATTTTTGAATCTTATATGGAAGATAGAATTTTGAGTTTAAAGAAGGGATTATGGAGTAGAAATGAGTTTAAATATGTGTATGAAAGTTAGGAATATTAAAGGGAGTGAAGTATGATGTGTTGAGCTGAAAATGAAGGATTTTCGGGCTGAAATATGATTTCTGGGCAAGGGGAATCGGTACCCATTCAAGGGGAACCGATACCCCTTCAAGCGAATATGAATTTCCAGTATGTCATAGGGGAACCGATTCCCCCATGGGGGGGAACCGATTCCCCCTAAAGGAAAATTGGGAATATGGGTTTAATTAGTTAGTTTAAGTTGCTAGTATCCAATTGTAAGGTGTAGGTATCTAATGATGATCTCGAAATGTACGTTTATGTAGATTCTACGCATAAAGCAATTCCGGAACGTTTGGCAAGTAAGATCAATCAAGGGAACGATAAGAGATGGGAATTTACTAGTGAGGCCAGGTGAGTGCATATTCGATAGTATATGATGTGCGATGGGAATAAGACTTGCGATGAGTCTATTTTCCTGAAGTGTTACACATGAATGCATGATTAAAGACATGAGGTGAATATGCATGTATGTATGCTTGATTATATGGATCGATTTGTTCTTTTATGTGTTAGATGATAAAGTATAAGTAATTACATAAGAAAGGTTATGAATTAGATGAGATGTAAACTATGTGATCATGGTAAAATATAATTATATGATTATATGATAAGTGAAATAAGCGGGATAATATTGATCTATAGGATGAAGTGAGAATAGTACACTAACTAGGAGATTTGAACATAAATGATAAGATGAACATATAAGATAAGCTAGAGGGAAAGATTCATATGTTTAAGTAAAGCTATAACACATAGGTTGAATGATAGAAATTTGTGAAGTTATATGAGAATATTATACGAGTTATATGAAATTGAATTAAGTAAACATATTAGATTATACATAAAGAATAATAAAAGTGAGAGGTGTTTATAAGTCTGACATAGATGAATATGAATATGAATTATAAGAGTGCTATATGATATTAGGATAAATCTTGAGGATATATATATATACATATATAGATATGAAATGAAATGAAATGAGTTATAGGAATACATAATTATGTGATGAAATGGTGGATTTCCTGATCATGTGAATATATATAGGTCTAAGAGAAGGCATAAGATTAAGATATAAGTAATGTGACTATAAGTATAGATATGTGCTCTAAGTGATATGAATTATAAGTATTTCTATTATAATGTTACATGATATGTTATGTAGGTTAAAGGAATTATGTTATGGTATAAGAATTGATAGGAAATATATATGTGAAAACAAGTATATGCTACGAGACAAAACTTATGACTATAAGCTACGGGAAAGTGTTCTAGGTGTTTCGATATATTATATGAAGTATATGATCTTATGTGAACAAGATATGATAAGTATGTTTATATGAATAAAGGTGATTGGGTGAGAAATGATAGAAATTATATGAAAACATGACATATGTGACATGTGAACTATATGGAAATGATCTACGGGTAAATGAACTACGTGACTATGTGATCATATGAAAAGAAGATATGTGATACGTGATATGTGAAAGTGAATTACAAGTGTATGTGTATATTTGAAATGAAATAAATGATAACGCCCATGTTATGTGTCATGAGAGCTAGGGGTATAGTTGGCATGCCAAGAGTCGAGGGTTTATTCGGTTCTTTAGGACATATGTATATCCTTTGGAACCTGTGTGAAGTCTTGAAAGACACATACTTGATCCATAGTATATGTATATGATTCTTAAGGAATTCTACGTGGTCCTTATGGACATAATTCTACGGGCACTTCGGTGCAATTCTACGGGCACTTCGGTGCAATTCTACGGGCACTTCGGTGCATTTATACGAGCTGTGGTGACAGCATAGTGCACAACCTCTATAGACTCACGTATCGATAGTTCTCACATATGTACATGGGCTAATCCAGAGATATGAACAAATATAAGTTAGTGGTATGATAAATGCTATAGAAAGGATATGATGTTGTGTGTATAGTGTTTGATTGAAAAAGTATGTGATTATGTGATAACATGTGAATGATGAATTATGTGTATGTATGTATTTACTGCGATTAATCTGATATGATTCTATACGATATGAAAAATGCCTGGAATTTCTATAACATGATAGAACAGAACATGCATGTATCAATATATGTTTTAAAGTGCATTATAAGTGGTTATGCCTCACTAAGTCTTCGACTTAGCGTGTGATTGTTTCACACGTAGGTTTCGAGAAAAGTAAGGAGGGATGCGGAGCAAGACAGTTCAGTTTTCCTTACCAAAAGATCAGATCAGAAATATTGGATAAAGTATGTTTTTGGTTATGTATAAAGTGTTGGCATGTAATAAGTCATTAAGTACGAGCACTCTGATAAAGTCTGTATTTTGTTTTAAATAAAGTTTTAAATTTCCCGGGATTTTTCTTAAGAGTCAAGGTTTGAAAAGTCAATGTGACACTTCGGACTCGTATCCGGGTCGGATACGGGTTGGGGGTGTTACAATATTCATATAATAATCTCACACAAAACCATATAACATTTCATATAGCCAAATGTATACATATCTTGTCATTATCATCAAACCTCATTTCATTATCAATATTATATTTATTCATATCTTTTAGTCATATATTATTGTACCTAACATATTATCATATGACTCATTTAACCAAACAATACACACAACATCATATAATTCCTGTAAGACATTTCATATCACAAAACATATACATCACAAATAGTGTATTTGTTGTTATTTCTTTATTAGCCCACATATACTTCTGAGAACTAAAGATATGTGAGTACTTAGAGGTTGTGCACATATGTTGCCACCACATCTCATATAAGGTCCCACTAGGGGCATATAGAATTGTCCTGAATGACCACATAGAGATATCCCGAAAGACCACATATAACATATATATCCTGAAGGACCACATATAACTCTCGACTTTTGGCATGCCAACTATACCCCTAACTTTCATATCACATAACATGGGCATTATTGTTTATGCCATTTCACGTATTCATATAAGCACATAGTTCACTTACACGTAGAATATTTTCATATGTTCTTATGTCTTCTCATAGACATATTTCACATGTTCACATAGTCACATAGCTCAATCATATATGCATGTACTCATATAGTTCATATCCTTTCTCATATAACCACATAGGTCATATCATATGGCATAGACTTCATGTTCATATAATCATTTATATCTATACCACATAGTTTATATTCCAGGTTCACATCATCACATAATTCAATTATATCATTTAACATAGATTATCACACCAACATGTATTCACATAACTCATTTAACATACATAGTATAACATGTAACTCATATAATAACATATGACATATACACTCTAATATGGAAAATAAACTCATCACAAGTCTTATTTCCATATAATATCATATACCTAATTGTAACATCCTCAATGCCGGGTTAGTGACTAAATTATAAAGTCTCAGAATTTGGTGGTTAAAATAAAATAAATGAATAGTATAAAGATTTACATGTAAATTATTGTGTAGGATGGAATTGAAAGGAATGAGGAATGAAAGGACAATAGAGTAATTGCAAGGAAAAATAATTAAAGAAGAGATAATTATGTATATAAGGATACACGTGGGTGGAAGGGGAGAAAACACCCAAGACTTCCAGAGTTCTCTTCTTCTTCTTTCTTCCTTGTGCGTGTGAACCAAATCAAAGGTAAGATTTCTGATTATTGAGTTTATCGTTAAATTTAATATTGGGTTTTGATTATTAGATGATAACTAAGCTTAAGGAAAGCTTAAGTTATCTTAACATCAAAGGATGATTGAGTTATGAGAGATTTAAGATTTGAAGTTCTTAAATGAAATCTTGGAATAGAGTTCATAACTAGAGTTGAAAGTTAAATTTGACTTGTCATCAATCTAGTTAAGATATACGAAGTGTTAAAAGTGGAATTCAAACATGTTGATTTATTAATGTAATTCTTGAATTATATATGAAGGATAGGATTTGAAGGTTTAAGATGAAATAAACGAGTATAAATTGGTTTAAGGATGTGTACTAGAGTTAAGAATGGAAAAGGGGATTAAACATGAAGGATTTAATCCAAAATGAATGAATTTTCGGGTTCAAAAAGAGGATTCTGGGCGCATCGATGCATATTCATAGTGCATCGATGCATCAAGGTTAAAACCCAGAAAGTGTTTGAAGGTGTATCGATGCACAGGTAGTGCATCGATGCACTCTTTTAAAATAAAAAGATCGAATGCGATTAGTGCATCGATGCATAAGGCATGCATCGATGCATCCCATTAATAATAAAACATCGAATGCATTTTATGCACCGATGCACAAGTAGTGCATCGATGCATACCTTCATTAAAAGAGGAAATTGACATTTATCTTAATCTAAAGAGTGAACCATTAGAGTATATTAGCTATAATACTGATATAGATCCATGTGTGATTATGTAGATACGAAAAGTAAGATTATTCCGGAACGATCAAAGGATTAGAATCGAATAAAAGCAAAGCTAAGGTGAGTGCATACTATATGTATAGTATAATGGAATAAGACTTGTGATAAGTCTAATTCCTATATTGATTTTCATAGTACAATAGTTGTGAGCATGCATACATGATAATTATTGTAATACATGCATAAGGCATATATATATGTTCATGTGATTGGATAAATGATGTATATATATGAATATATTCAAATACACATGTGATATGTGATATGAGAACATGACATGAGCTACATGATCACAATAGATATGACATGAGCTACATGATCACAAGAGAAATAACATGAGTACATAAACATATGAAATATAAGAATAATGCCCATAGTATACGTTATGAGAGCTATAGGTGTAATTGGCATGCCAAGAGTCGAGGGTATAATAGTCCTTCAGGGCGTAGTCCTTCGGAACGTAGTCCTTCGGGATGTAGTGGTCCTACGGGACATATATGACAGTCCTTCGGGATGAATACTGAACTAAGGTTCGGTGCCCCATGAGGGAATTGATACGAGCTGTGGTGACAACATTAGTGCACAACCTCAATGCACTCACATACCTCTATTCTCAATAATATACATGGGCAATTGAAATACAAAGTAAAGTGAAAGTGGTACAAGAAGGTAAGTTTTGTACATGCATGATATGATTATATATGTTATTGTGTAATAGATACATGCATATTGAAATGTCATGAAGGAAATAGTAAGAATGCATATTCATGAAGATATTGTTGCATATTCGTTTATTGCCTCACTAAGTCTATGACTTAGCGTGTAAGCGATTTACACGTAGGTACCAAGAAATAAGAAGATTCAGAATAGCAGTGGCACGGACAACAACATTACTAAGAAATCAGATCAGAAGTAATTGACAAAGTAGGTATTTTGTTGTGTATAAAGTGTTGGTATGTAATAAGTGGTTAATTACGAATGCTCTTATTGATTTTGTATTAAGTGGTCTCTTTTATGTAAATTAATGTATTTTGTTTTAATGAAAGTTTTAAATTCCCGGGATTTTTCTTTAAGAATCAAAGTTTGAAAAGTCAATGTGACATCTCGGACTTGTATTCAGGTCGAATATGAGTTAGGGGTGTTACAATAATATTATGCACTTATATGGGTCTCACTAGCCAATTCGAACACTTATGACTTTTGTACAATCTTATAGATTTGAATCGTCTTGGACTTGTCTTCGATCGATATCTTTAAAACTGGAGCTCTCAGCAACGAGGAAGAAGATAACAATGTTCCATACTTCTTCTTTTTCTTTCTCCCATTATCCACGTGTTTACATCCCTAAAAAATATAAAATAAAAATCTTCCCTTAGAAAAGACCATAATACCCTTATTATTTTCAAACTTTATCATTAAATCCAACATCAAGATTCTCCAGTTAAATCCTTGAACTTATTAATTTTTCTAAAATTGATCATCAAATTTTAAAAACTTACATTTTAGTCACTAACCCGATTTTTGAGATGTTACAATAGTGGTTCCAAACCCCTATATAAATAATTTTTTATGGTTTCTAAACCTCAAATTTCTTACAAACATTTTTTACTCTCGGTCACCAAGTCCAATGCCCCCAAAACTTCATACCAAACGTTATAGGACTGGTCAAATTTCCAATTCACAAATTTTAAATTTTCAAAATTTTGAAAGATTATGCTTTCCTAATTATGAATCTCTTTCCCGTTGCCATGCACACTATATCACTCGTCCAATTCGACCCGAACGAAATTTTGATATGAATTTTCTTACTTAGACTGAATATGAATTCAGTTTTTAGTGTACACTTATTGATTGGAATTGGATTCCATTCATCTCGATTGAGCCTTCTATTCACCCTCAATTTTTTCGAGCATTCTATTGCAATGCTAGTTTATGTAGGAAAATCCCTTCTAATAAAAATGTTTGTTATTCACTCTTTTGTTATGGGTGTTGATCTTGAGCTTACTTCAAAAATCTATTGATATAGATTTAAACCTTCCTTTTGATGGTCATTTTCGTGAGGATGTTGATATTCCTTTCAAAAATATTGTAGGTGACAATCCCTCATATTTTCGATTTGAGGAACATATTTTTGCACCTCTTTATCACTTGGTTCCTCCATCCTTCAGGTCGTCGCACCATTCGTATGCGCCACTTGGACTATTGCTGGATATATCATTTCCGCACCAACAATTGTCCAAATATTGTAAAAATTATATTTTTTGAATTGGAACGCACTGTCCTCAAAGAACCCGGTGTTATTGTCTCATTACCATACACATGTGTCCTTAGTCATAAATTTCGTACTTATTCCGTTAATATTTCTTTTGATCCTCTAGCGCCACTGTCTAGTGAGATTGATCACACTACGGTTAAGAAAAATTGCTTTAGGTTTCAAAACGGAAATTGGGTCAAATCTCGTATTGACATTGCTCCCGATGTTGATCCCTTCGCTGATGTTGTTCCTTTTCATCCTCCTATCACATTAGAGTCTATTTATGACTACATGACCACTCACTTTGAAGATATTATTCGTCATCTTGATACCCGCTTTGTAACATCCCAAATCATGGTCAGTGACTAAATTGCAAATTTTGAAAGTTTTGTGTTCAATTTAGAAATGAAATTTAAAAGTATTGGGATTTAAGTAAAGAATTTTAATATTGGATTAAATAGCAAAGATGGATGAACTAAAGGGGAAAAATGGTCTTTTCATGGGAAAGATTTTTATCACTACAGCAAAAATAGTTTTTAGCGGCGGATGTACCGGCGTTTTTACTGCAAACGCCGGTAATTGTTTACATATAGCGGCGTTTTTTAACAAACGCCGCAAAATACTATACTTTAGTGGCGTTTGTATAAAAACGCCGCTAAAGAATCGTAATGTAGTGGCGTTTTTATACAAATGCCGCTATAAACTAGTATTTTAGTGGCGTTTTTATACAAACGCTGCTATAGACACGTACTTTTGTGGCGTTTTAATACCAAACGATGCTATAGACTCATACTTTAGTGGCATTTTTACACAAACGCCGCTATAGACACGTACTTTTGTGGCGTTTTAATATCAAACGCCGCAATAGATTCGTACTTTAGTGGCGTTTTTACACAAACGCCGCTATAGACACGTACTTTTGTGGCGTTTTAATAACAAACGCCGCTATAGACTCGTACTTTAGTGGCGTTTTAATACCAAATGCCGCAATTATCATATAACCTAGTGGCGTTTACGTAAAAAAAACATTGCTACTGAAAACTACTTTAACATATCGAAACAAAACCCTAATTTCATAGATTCAGTCTGGGCATCGAAATATATCTCCCCTCCCTTTTATCTCTTCGCATCCACTCTCATCCTTTGATCCTTCAACCTCCATTGTTCGATCCATCTTCCCCTTACATTCAACCCAGATATCTCCATCTCTTTCATTCCATTCATACATCTTTTAGACATCTCTCTCTTCCATTTCTCTCTGCAGGCACAAGGCGCAACAATGGCTTCCAAATTTCTGCATCTCTATGGTAAAATTCGGCTTTTAAATTCCTTCAGAAACCGTTTATTTCGTATTTCTTGAGTTTATTTACTTCTGGTTTTGATAGTCTACGATTATAATATCAACAACAGTGATGTGAGTTTTGAGTTTAAAATAATAATAATAATTATGGCATGATTATAATATGATTAGGAATGCATTACAACTTTACCAATGTAGAAATGTTTTAGTTTCATTTGATTGTACTAGGACTAGTAGGACAAGTGTAGAATGTTTTGTTCAATCATTTGATTGTTAATAGAAATCCAAGTGGGTGTCAGAAACTAGTTCTAGTTTAAATTTATTGTAGACACATGTCCTTGTACTGATGGTCCAAGTTAAAATCTCTTGGATTAATGGGTTATTTTCTAATACTCTTAGGTTCGGTGGTTGGGAGATGATTGGTTTCTTTACTTGAAGTAAGGTTTCGAATAGATGAGAATATAAGCTTCATCTTAAATATCCTTTTAATTTTTGCTTCTAATCTTGTTTATTTGCTTCAATTTTTGATTTTATTTCCATATTTGAGTTCTTTCTCAGATATTTTATCTTGTTAACCATCAAGCCTTTTTTTGCAGGTCTCTCTGGATCTTGTGAAAAGTTTATATGCAAAGTTTATTGATTGGGATTCTGAGATGATAGATTATGAGACTGGTATTCCTTCACATGCAACGAAGTAAGTATTTTTTCCAAGAAATCAATTAGTTGGAGTGCCCTTCTTAGTATACAAAGCTGGTAGCTAAGTTGATGTCACTCAAACTGAACATTATCTGTTCAAATGTTTGAGTCTTGTATGACTTGGCACACTTAACTCTCCTTTTGTTTATCTTTCTCCCTTTTGTTTTTACTTTTCACAACTCTTACCTCTCTCTTTTTTTCCTTACTATATTATTAAGTTTATTTTTACAACTAAAACTTTGTTATATAGGAGTTGTTTTTGAAAAGAATTATATGCAATTATTTAGCTACATGGTTGGATTATGCCATAGATTTTAGTGAATCTATATATTTGATAAAATTGGTTTGTTTTTATGTGGCAGCACAGCAATAAGTGAGGACCTTGGACAAGTTGAGTACATAATGACTGACAAAACTGGAACACTAACTGAAAATAGAATGATCTTTAGAAGATGTTGCATTAATGGCGTTTTCTATGGAAATGAGAGTGGTGATGCGCTGAAAGGTTCGTTATCTATTTTTCACCTTCTTGCTCATTACCTAATCTTTTCTCATTGAATCCATTTTTAGGTTCATATTCTCATTGAATCCATTTTTTAGGTTTTCATTTATGTTGAATGAAATTGTCTTGCTTGAAATAATCAGGGACATTTTGACTTTTTATATCTTGCTAATGAAAGCTGATATTTTATAATTGAGGGGGGTCCAAAATTGGGAATGGAGTTTAATAAGTTATTTTGCCCGTGGGCCATAAATTCTATGTTTAAGATGAGAATACAAATTTCATCTTTAACATCCTTATTTTGCTTCAAGTTCATAGCTCTTGTAAATTCTGATTTATCATTTCAAACAGTCTTTAATAAGTTAATTTTTATGGTTTTAGTTTTTATTATTGGAAATAACATAATGACTTGAAGCAAATTGCATGCTTTTAGATAAATGAGCTCAGTATTCTTAATATTTTATGATTCTTATTTTGCTAGAAATAGTTTGAAATTCATTCGGAGGATCTTTTAATCAGTTAGAGTTTCTTTTGGTTTCCAAATATTGAAGACATTTTCATGTAAACTATGATTATGACTGATTTTGCCACGGGTGCACAGATGATAAGCTGCTTAATGCTGTTGCTGGTAGCTCTCTTGACGTTATTCAATTTGTCACAGTTATGGCTATATGTAATACTGTTATTCCTATAAAGAGGTGATTCTATCTTCTATCTTGGTAGAATCTTTTAGCTGCAATTTAGAGATAGATCATAATAATGTCATAACTTTGTTCTTAATTTCAAAAATTCTGTTGCATACATTTGCTAATACATATCATCCTGACATGTTTTTATCATCTGTAGAAAAACCGGAGCCATCTTGTACAAGGCACAATCTCAGGATGAAGATGCTCTTGTTAATGCTGCTGCTCAATTGCATATGGTTTATACCAATAAGAATGCAAATATTCTAGGTAAAAATCCATCCCTTTTTTATGTAAAGAAGTTGATCGCTAGGATGATTATTTATGGTTTCCTGTATTAAATACCGTACAGAGATCAGGTTCAATGGTTCAATAATTAAGTATGAACTATTGGAAATTTTGGAGTTCACTTCTGATAGGAAAAGAATGTCAGTGGTTGTTAAAGATTGCCAGAACGGAAAAATTTTACTTTTATCAAAAGGTGCAGATGATGCAATTCTCCCTTATGCTTATGATGGTAATGTTTTTTTTCAATCTTTTGCTCATCATGTTATTATTTTTAACTTCAATCTATTTGTTTGATGGTTGATTTCATTGGCAGTTAGATTCTTGTTTGTCTGCATGATTTAATTTTTTGATGATTGTTGCACCTATGTGCACGGATCGCCTTTTTTCTTTGAGGAATATCTTTGGCTTACTGGCATAAATAACTGTTGCTATCATGCCTTGAACAATGACCATGTGCATCGATTCGAGGATGGGGTGTTGGAGGTTTGGATCTTGTAGTTAAGTCCATGTTAAGCTATATATTTGTTTCAACTTCAAGTCTCATTCTTGTCATTTCATTTTCATGAACTTATATTTTTTAGGTTTGGAATTTCTTTAATATCCTTTTTGGGACCTCATTCTAATCAGAGAAGTACTTACTAAATTTTAGAAGCTAAAAAGGTTTCTTATGGTGGCTTCTGTTGTTTTTGTCTTTATCACAGGTTATCTCCATTATGGGTCTTGATGTTGTTGGGCTATTACTTTATACATTTATGGGACTTTGACTGTTTTCCTAGTTGATTTCCCCCCGCTTTTGTATATAATTTATGGATCATGCATCGAGAATCATAAACTTGCCTTACCCCTCATCATGCTGGCTTGCTAATTTATTTATATTTTTTTAATGATTGGAAAGTTTTTTTGGGGCTTGTAATGTATTGAGATTCATCGATATAAGTTCTTGTTATTGCATGTTAGAAAAGGTAATTTTTAAAAGGACAATAGATATTAGTGACTGAATCGGTTGGTTTTCTATATGATATAATCATTACCTTTTCAGGGCAACAAACAAGAACATTTATTGAAGTGGTAGAACAATATGCTCAATTGGGGCTACGTACTTTATGCTTAGCTTGGCGTGAATTGAAAGAAGATGAGTATCAAGAGTGGTATTTGATGTTCAAAGAGGCTAGTAGCACATTAGTTGACAGGGAGGTGAAGTACTATCTAATGATCTTTTTGTGTTCTCCATTTGTTTATGTTTTACCTTATTGCACCCTTTTGGTCAAGTTTGGTGATGAGTGACTCAGTTCCTCTTATCAACACATTCTGCAGTGGAGGATTGCTGAGGTTTGCCAAAGATTAGAACATGAGTTTGAGGTTCTTGGAGTCACTGCAATAGAAGACTGTCTACAGGTGAAGTTGAGCTATTAAATCCAACTTGCATATAAAACCTTTTTCATTTATATTTAAGTCAAATATACATTATATCCATGGAATGTATTTTGGATGTTAACATTTGTCCCTTTATTTTATTTTTAATTGTTTTAGGATGGTGTACCTGAAACAATTGAAACACTCAGGAAAGCAGGATTAAATTTTTGGATGCTGACCGGAGACAAGCAGAATACTGCCATACAGATCGCCCTTTCTTGCAATTTTATTTCCCCTGGTAGGTTAACCATTTACATAAATTTCAATTCATTGTGTAAATTACATGTTCGGCTGTTTATGTTGTTTCAAATATCTAGGTTAATTGGAATGACTAGTTTTCATGGTTCCTAAATGTTTGAAACTATGCTACTTGTATGATTTGTTGCTTGGATTGAACAAATACATTTATTCAAGTTCTCATTTCTTGCATCTCTCCACATGCCTGCAAATACTTCGTGTTGTTGACTGCTGGGACTGACCATGCAGAAATGTGTTGTTAACTTTTTTAACGTAAGATATAATGGATTTTCATATAAACTGATGATTTATTTGGATATGAAACTAGAGATCGGGTTTGCATTGCCATGGATGGGGCCTTTTCAAGTGGCATGCCAATTGGAGTAAGACCTCATGAAGCAAAATATCTGTGCAAGAAATGACAGGACGATACTAGCTCTGCATCATTGTTTTCCCATATAAACTGGATTTATCTCTTTGAATTTAAGCGCCTCATTGTGACGAAGAGTTTTGAAGAATGTGTAAGATTAGAAACAAAATATCTTAGATATTATTGTTTATTATAGTTAATAATGTTGAACTACATTATATTTTACGTTAATGTAAACTTTGATTTATTATTATGGATTTCATTTTTCTTGTTATGGATTTTAAGTTTGTTGTTATCGATGTCAAGTTTATTGGAAAATGCTACAGGTTAAATTTGGGTAATAAAAGAGTAGAAAACAACATTTGACAAATTAGTTTTAATTTGCAAAATCAATTTCTTTTAGCTATAGAGAGGTAATTAGCGGCGTTTGTATCTTAAAACGCCGCTATATACCAGATCTTTTCCGGTGTTTGTGGGAAAAACGCCGCTAAATATCAAGACCTATTGCGGCTTTTGTGGACAAAACGCCGCTAAATATCAACACCTATTGCGGCGTTTGTGTAAAAAACGCCGCTAAATCTCAACACATATTGCGGCGTTTGTTGGAAAAACGCCGCTAAATCTCAACACCTATTGCGGCGTTTGTTGGAAAAAGCCACCAAATATCAACACCTATTGCGGCGTTTGTTGGACAAACGCCGCTATATATCGTTACCTATTGCGGCGTTTTTTGTTACTAAACGCCGCGAACTTTAGCGACGCTATTTGCAGCGGTGCTTTTTGCGGCGTTTGTTATAGCGCCGCATGTGTTTTTTGCGGCGCTTAAAAACGCCGCTATAGGTATAAAAAACGCCGCAAATGTACAGTTTTGCTGTAGTGTATCTTCCCTTTTTGAGTATTATAAACGTGGGAAATATGAGAGAGTTCCAGACTTATCTTCTTCATTCTCTTCTTTTCCACCGTGAAGCCATAAGCAAACGTAAGTTTCTTCATTAGTTGATTATTTGTTCAACTAAAGGTTTGGTTATGATTATTGGATGATAATTAAGCTTAAGGAAAGCTTAAATCATCTTAAAAACAAAGGATGGTGGAATTAGGAGAGATTAAAGATTTTGAGTTTTTGAATGAAATCTTGAAATAAAGTTGATAAGTTGAATTTTAAGTTGAATTTGACTTGTCAATAGTTGAATTAAGAGATTTGGAGTGATAGAAAGGAATTTAGAACATGTTGAAATTTGAATATAATTCTTGAATTTCATTAAGAGGAGAGGATTTTGAGAATTAAGATGGATTAAATGAGTACAAATGGGCTTAAGTATGTGTGTTTGAGTTTAGTATATAGAAGAGGTTGAAATATGAAGTGTTTAAGATGAAATGAAGTAAATTTCGTGTTGAAAATATGATTTATGGGCAAGGGGAATCGGTACCCATTCAAGGGAATCGGTACCCATTCAATGGGGGAATCGGTACCCATTCAATGGGGAATCGATACCCCCTCAAACGAACCAGAAATTCCAGAATCTCATAGGGGAACCGATTCCCCCACAGGAGGGAACCGATTCCCCCTAAAGGAAAATTGTGAATATGGGTTTAATAAGTTCGTTTAAGTTGCTAGTATCCAATTACAAGGTGTAAGTATCTAATAATTGCCTTAAAATGTACATTTATGTAGATTCTGAGCATAAGGCAATTCTGGAACATTTGGCAAGTAAGATCGATCAGGGGAAAGATTAGAGATCAAGATTGACTAATGAGACCAGGTGAGTGCATATTCAATAGTATATGGTGTGTGATGGGAATAACACTTGCGATGAGTCTATTTCCTGAAGTGTTACATATGAATTCATGATTAAAGGCATGAGTTAAATATGAGTGTATGTATGTTTGATTATCTGAATTGATATGTTTTGTATGTGCCATGTGGTTTATGTAAAAACACGATTAAGTGTTATTAAGAGAATATAAAATAAGTTATGAAATTATAGGAATATAGAAGATAAGTCGAGAGATGTAGGGAAATAGAAATAGATGTAGGGAAATAGAAATAGATGTTTATAAAAAGTCATAGGAGAACAAATATAAGTAATATGATAATGAAAATATAGGACTATGTGAATACATGGTTATGAGATAAAATATGTAATAATAGGAATATATGATGAAAGTGAGTTTATGAGAAGTGATATGAACTAGGTAAACATGGGTAACAGTATATGCATAATGGAAACATGAGTTGGACAAGTACATAGTGGTATGATTTATTATGAGAATTAGTATAATGGAGCTATATGAAAAGATTATAATGAATATATGAAATTGAATTAAGGAAAGAGATTAAATTAGTACCTAAATAAAAATAATATTAAATGATATATGTTTAGAAATACGACATAATTTATAATCTAAGGGAATACAAAGAAATGGAGCATAAGGTAGATAATATGATATCAGTTATTATATATCTATATGATATATGTCATCAGGTAATATGAAAGGACTCTGAAAATTGATATAAGCTATGAGAAAGTGTTCTAGGTGTTTATATGTGTTATATGAAGCATATATGATCATATGTGAACAAAATATGATATGTATGTTTATATGAATATTTGAGAAATGATCTAAGCTATATGATATGATATATGTGATTATATGCACTTTGAGACATATGTTATATGATATGGATCTATGTAACTACGTGAGAAAGTATATAAGCTATGTGACATGTAAATGTGACTCATATGAAAATGTTCTATGAGTAATTGAACTATGTGTTATGTGAAATGATAAGTATAAAAGAAAATGCCCATGTTATGTGTCTTGAGGGCTAGGGGTATAGTTGGCATGCCAAGAGTCGAGGGTCTACGCGGTCCTTCGGGACATATATGTATTCTTTGGAACATGTGTGAAGTCTGGTGAGACACATACTTGATCCTTGGCATATGTATATGATTCTTAAGGAATGATATGTGGTCCTTCGGGACATATATGTATTATTTGGAACATGTGTGAAGTCTGGTGAGACACATACTTGATCCTTAGTATATATATATGATTCTTAAGGAATGATATGTGGTCCTTATGGACATTATTATATGGCACTACGGTGCAATTCTACGCGGCACTCCGGTGCAATTCTACGCGGCACTTCGGTGCAATTATACGAGTTGTGGTGACAGCATAGTGCACAACCTCTATAGACTCACATATCTATAGTTCTCACATGTGTACATGGGCTTTGAAAAGAGAACATAATTTGATATAATGATATGTGTATTTCTCTTGACATGGTAGAAGTGCATATATGTCATGGTGATATGAGATGCTATGCGTTTATGTATTATATGATTATAGAAATTAGTAACGTATTGTGGCATATTAAAATATATATATAATATGTTTATATTCATTATATGCTCATATGACGGAATTGAAGTAATGACACGGGAATTAGTAAGGATAAACAGGTTGGTGATATGAGAACAATGTATGTGATATATGTATATGATGTGTGATATGAATTGCATGATATGATATATGTGTGATAAGGGTTATGGTATCTATTACATAATATACATGAATATATGTTGATGTATATGTAAATGAGTTGTATAATTTGATAGCATAAAACAGTCATGCATGATTAGTGGGTATGAATTCCATTAGATGTGTTTTCTTTATGCCTCACTAAGTCATCGACTTAGCGTGTGAGTGTTTCACACGTAGGTTCCGGAAAGCTAGAAGAAAAGTGAAGAGGAGCAAGATCGGTCAGTTACTTCTTACCGAAGATCAGATCAGAAAAGATGTATTGAATTAGATGTATTTTGTATATTGAAAATAATTGGCATGTAATTAATGTTTTGAATTGTATATACTCTGATTGGTTTTGCAAAAACATTTAAGCTCTGAATAGTTCTGGAAATCTTTTGAATAAGTTACATGTATAAAAGTTTTAAATTACTCACTATTTTATACAAGTAAACGTTTTGAAAAGTCAATATGACACCTCGGACTCGTATCCGGGTCGGGTACAGGTTGGGGTGTTACACGCTTTGATTCCATGGGAGATCATATTGACGCTTTGGAGGGTTGTTTATTGGGGTTGTTTCCTCCTTCGGGTCCATCTTCCTCTTCTCATCCGAATCTTGACGATTGATCATTATCATTGTATATTAAATGTTTATGATATTATTTACTATTTTAAATTTTATCTTTTGTTGAATATTTTCTATGACATTTGATTATAATTAAAATGCATCATTTTGATTATTATTGGTTATTATTAGATTTTTTGTCATTATGCTCTAATTTTACATTGTAATTGATGACAAAAGCATGCTTCCGAACCAATTTCAACTTGACTTTTAACATGTTTTGAATATCTCGAATATAACCATATTTGGCTAAACTTAAAGAAAAGTTGCAATACTAGGCCTCTAAGCTTACAAATTACGAAAAATATGTTATTTACAACCCGAAAATAATACTCGAACACGCCTATGAAGTCATGTTGCCTTAAAACTTTATGACGAAAAGCATTCTTCCTAACCATTTCCAGGGTGTTTTTTACCCCGCTTAGAATGTCTCGAATGTGGCAATATTATGCTCAACTTAAAGATAAGTTACAATACTAGGTCTTTATGCTTATAAATTACGAAAAATCTGCTATTTACAACCCGGAAATAATAATCGAACATGCCTATGAAACCATTTTGCCTTACACTTGATGATCAAAATCATGCTTTCGATCCATTTTCAGGATGATTTTTATCCAACTTAGAATGTCTCAAATGTGGTGATATTAGGCTCAAATTAAAGACAAGTTGCGGTATCTCATATCTACGCTTATAAATTACAAAAATTTTGCAGTTTACACCAAAAAATAAGACTTGAACATTCATATAGAAACTGAGGTGTGGGCTGGGAATTGACGGTCCTCGCGTTCTGCAGGGAGCGAGTTGCGTGAACTATATCTCGAGAAATTGGTAATTTCTCGCTTACCATTTCGTGGGCCTCGCATCTTGGCGAGGTATTATCTCAAACTATTTAATGGACCTACCTGAAAAGTCCAACCATGTAAGAAGGAACACACACCTTGGGGAGCGCAAGGACTGGAATTACACTCTGCAAAGTGCGAGACTGTGCTACGCGGCAGTTTGGGGGCATTTTTATAAATAATGGTCTGAGGGGGGCATTTATCCAAATATTTATTTAATGGTGCTTTTTAATATAAAATTGTCAAATTGATTACCCTTTGTTTTCTTCTTGTATCAAGTTCAAAAAGAAATTTGAGGATAATCAAATAATGATTTTAGGGTAAACTACATTATACTTTTTAATCGAGTTACTCAAATATAAAATATTATAAACTAATTTATCGAATCATTAAAAAATATAAAATAATCATTTATTGTTAAAATTTAGACGAAAAATAACTTGAACCTATTTATTGCTTCATCAAATTATAAAACAATTATTAACTGTTAATTTCTAGATGAAAAATTAACTTGAACTCACTTGTTTCATCATCTTTATGCCATGTCAATGCGAAGAGAATTTATCACCATTATCATCCCTTGGACAGCATGCCTTTATTTCTGAATTCGAAAAAATATAAAAAGGAATCTGTAAAGCATAACATATGCCTTTTTAAGAGTCACTCACCTGCAAAGCATTTCAATTTTCAAGGCGAATCCTCACTTAATGTATCTTTCACCCTTTAGGTCGGATCGTTCCCTTTTATTTTCTGGGGTTATGTAGTGATTCCATGTTACGATTAAGTGAAAGCTATTCTGAGGAATAAGTCTGGAATACAAACAAGTTTTAATGGCTGAGTCACTTAAGGATTTCCTAGAGAGTGTAGGTCCTATTTGAAGAGGAGATTAAAATTGTCTCAGATGATCAAACGATGTTTAGATTAGTCATATCAATATTTTGTTATTTTAATAATGAATGTTAAAAGTCGAGTGATCAATTTATTATAAATATGCCTTAAACTAACCCGTCATAAAACCTTGTCATTCTTGACAAAAATTATTTTTTTCGAATCATTAGCTAATTTTATATCAAACTGTCCAAATAAATAAGTCTCGTATTAGTCCACAAACCAAAATATAATCCCAAGCTACAAGTACTTTTGAAAGGGAAACCAATTTAATATTAGGTTGCAACGCCACTTATCAATCAAGAGCGCAATATAGATTCATAGGCTCCAAAAGTCCCTTGATATTTTTTTTAAAGAGACATTGTATCATCCATTTGGTTCCAATGCAGCACACCTAAAACCTCACGAGTCTAGGAGAAAGTCGCATATATTATGGTAGTTCCATATGCTAACTTAAAATAAGGGGAAATAATAACGATAGTGATTAATATTTACTTTAAAAACATTAGTGAAGAAAAGAGAAACATATTAAAATATAAATGAAAATTCAAACTTTCTATAGACTTCAAGGTGGACCGTTGGATAGGCTAATAAAAGAGAGGAGTTAATCTGATCCGTTGACAAAGAAAAGGAACACCGGTTGAAATTGTAACCGGTTACACAAAATCGATGAATACCAAACCTCAGAATCAAAAAGAAGAAGAAATCCTATCTGAAAACTCTATCAATGACTGTTCCCAAACTAGAACTCAGAGCTATCGGAAACACGGGCCTGAAGCTCAGCACCGTGGGCTTCGGCGCTTCCCCGCTCGGCAGCGTCTTCGGTCCCGTTTCCGAAAGCGACGCCGTCGCCTCCGTCAGCGAAGCCTTCCGCCTCGGAATCAACTTCTTCGACACCTCCCCGTAATGCCAAATTTCTTCACTTTAACGAATTGGAACATTTTGAAAACTTCATTTTTTTGTTTGTTTAATTTGATGAATTATATATATTTTGTGGTTAATTTGAAGGTATTATGGTGCGACATTGTCAGAGAAGATGCTTGGCAAGGGACTTAAAGCTCTTGGAGTTCCTAGAAATGAATATATTGTTTCCACGAAATGTGGGAGATATCGTGAAGGTTTTGATTTCAGTGCGGAGAGAGTAACGAAAAGCATCAATGAAAGCTTGGAAAGATTGCAACTTGATTATGTTGATATATTTCAATGCCATGACATCGAATTCGGCTCTCTCGACCAGGTTCTTAATTATCTAGTTCGATGTTTCGCTACCATGTTTGTTAGTAGTATTCATGGATCCACAATTTTGTCTAGGAAGGTGTTTGTCTTGCAAGCCTTATCTGAAAGCTTGGGTTAATTTGGTTCAGTTCGTATGTGGTAACAGATTGTGAACGAGACAATTCCGGCGCTTCAAAAGCTGAAGGAAGCAGGGAAAATTCGTTTCATCGGTATCACGGGTTTGCCATTGGACATTTTTACTTATGTACTCGATAGGGTTCCACCGGGAACAGTTGATGTGATGTTGTCATACTGCCATTATAGCATCAATGATTCAACACTGGAGGATTTATTGCCTTATTTGAAGACCAAAGGTGTTGGGGTAATCAGTGCATCTCCACTTGCCATGGGGCTTCTTACTGAGTTTGGTCCACCCGAGTGGCATCCAGCATCACCCGAACTCAAGGTGAGACTTTTATCTTCCTCAGATAAGATAAGACCACCTCTTGGATGTAATTGATGTGTAAATGATAGGCTTTAACCTGAAAAAGTTTATGTCAGAACATGGTTTTGTAAACTCTTTAAGGCATTATTGTTGCAAATTATCTGGAATTCTGGACTGTGTACTAGAGAGGTTATATATCTGGGTTTGTGGCTGTGGCATTGTGCAGTTCATTGTCACCACAACACATCTAATATTAAATACTTTGAAATCATATTTCACCGTGAACTCATATCATCTATTTAATATCTCATTTTCGTAGTCCGTGTTCTTGAATATAAATCTTTCATATGTCTTCGTAACCTTTCTCCAGTCTGCCTGCCAAGCTGCTGCTCTCTATTGCAAAGAGAAAGGGAAAAATATTTCGAAGTTAGCTATGCAATACAGCTTATCAAATAAAGATATTTCGTCGGTGCTGGTTGGCATGAACTCTGTTGAACAGGTTCTTATCCATCGTTTGACTTGAATATTACAACTTTCTGAAATCTATTTTATGGCGGATAATGGAATTTTCTTACTCAATCTTCATACCTTTAACTGTTAGTAATGTCTGGCTTGTCAATAATTAGGTTGAAGAGAATGTTGCTGCTGCAACAGAACTTGCACTGTTCGGGAAAGATCACGAAACTCTAGCTGAAGTCGAAGCAATCCTGAAACCTGTGAAGAATCAGACATGGCCGAGTGGAATTTAACGAAGCTGACCAACATCATCCAGCCGTATTTCTATTATTGTAATGCATATCTTCCCCAACACCGGTTATTGAGTCATCGGAGTGGGGGCAACCATTCTGTCGTGGTGATACTAGTATTTAGATGACACTATTTCCATCCCTGTAGGATGGATGCTGCCCAGGTAAACTTCCGACCGTGTGTCTGATGAGTATGATTGAAACAATAAGTGAGTCTATCTCATTCAATATGTGTAGTATTGTGTTTTGACTGTTCGTTGAGTCTCATTCAAGCATGTATTACTATTAGCTTGGTGGAAACAATGATTTTACAATGTATTAATAAATACCATTGGTTACCAGCAATGCAAGTGAAGTTGCATTCAACCATTCAACAAAATCCTTCATGTTTTTGTTAGATCCACCGCTTTCCCTGATGCTGTTCATGATAATTTCCTTGAGTGCCATGGATGTTGCTTTGTACTTATCGATGCCCACCACCTGTTCGACCTTATTCCTGATCTCTTCCCTTCTAATGACCCCTCTCCCTTCTCTTTCCAAACCCAACCCAACGCCCCAATATTCGCAAATATAGCTCTGGTTGAAGAACTGATCTGCAAAATAAGGCCAGCACAAGAAAGGGACGCCATTGCTTAAACCTTCAATCGTGGAGTTCCAACCGCAATGGCTTATGAAGCATGCAATGGAAGGATGTGAAAGAATCTTTTGCTGATTTGCCCAATCCACTATTTGGCCTCTACCGGCGATTCTCTCTTGAAACCCCTCCGGGTATGCATTGTTTTTTCCTTTTGTTATGTCTGATCGAACCACCCAAATGAATGGTCTCCCTGTGAGTTCGAGCCCAAGAGCGAGCTCTTGGAATTGGGCGGTGTCGAAGATTGTGAAACTTCCGAATGCAACGTAGATGACTGATTGCAGTGCCTGTTGGTTCAACCATTTCAGGTAACTTGAATCTGAATCATCTGGTTTTGAGTTTTGTGGTGCCAACAATGGGCCTATGGGCTTGATATTGGGAGCCATTGCGAATGCTGCGGGCTCAAGTTCGTAGCTTGAGTTGCAGAGCAACCAATCTGTTAACTTGATGGATTCGTTGTTTCTGATCATGAGTTTGAAGATGTTTCTTTGTGCATTGATGTTGCCAATGCAAACCCACACAAAGTTCTTTGTGTTCACTGGGGGCATATCCGGTGATAACTTGATCATCTCACTTTTAACCGGGGTTCCTGCAAAGAAAATATCTGCCATTAACAATGGTTGACAATTGAACATATAGAGATGAAGGAAACTCACCATCTTGATCAATAACTCCATCATCAATCAACTTTGGGATGCTAAATCCCAACACCAAGAGTGCAGCAGCAGCCGGACAAAAAGCCGCTCGTTTGATGCCATGTTTTTCTGCAATTTCCAGAGCCCAACCTAAGCTCTGATCTGCAATCACACAGTTTATCCTCCTACCCGATCCATTAATGTCTTCAATAAGCTCCTCTACTTTCCCTGGCATGGTCTGCGGTATTGCTTGAGATATCTTCCCCGGATGTTTCCTTTCTTCCGCCGAACCAAGCCCGTCCGGAACCGAAACGAGGTGAATCCCATCACCTACATCTTTCAATGCCAATATATCCATGGCATTTTGATGATTAAACTCCATGTTAACAAATGTGATTTGGAAGCCATGTTTGAGCAAACATGATGAAAGCTCCATTAGTGGAATTACATGGCCCTGTGCTGGGTATGGAATCACCATGACATGTGGGTTTTCCATGCTCTTTTTTTGATGCATGAAATCAGTTTTCCATTGGAAATTTATGTTAGGGAGATGGAGGAAACAGCCATTGTCTTTTCATGTTGTTGTTAGTGAATGGAATCTATACTTATTCCTTGTTAACTTCAAAGTGATGCATTGTTTCGGTGAATTATTGATCTCATTTTGTTTGCATTGACCTACTGATGATGGTGACCTTTTTGAATTGATGTGGATTTCATTATAAAAAAGAAATGCTTTTATTGAGGGACCTATTGTTTTGGGTCCAATGGTAGTTTTGGTCCCTATTAGTTTAATTAAGTCTTGCCCAATAATTTATAGGTTTAAATGCTCAATGGGTCCCTCTTTTTTAAGTTAAACAATCTAACCCTTCTCAATATTTAATCCCGGTTCATTCCCTGATTTTATTACTTGCAATATGATGAAATAAAATATTTTTAATTACGTAAGAGTTACTTTAAATTTAGTGGTTTAAAATGTAAATGGTTTATAATGATTTGAAAAGTTAGTTTAAAAACACTATTATTATGTTGGATAAACTATCTATTTGGTATCTCATTTATTCTTATGTTTCTATTTTGATCACCTAATTTTTTTTATAAAATCATATTCAATATTACATTTTATTTTTATTTTGATCACCTACCATTAAAAATTTTAAAAAAAAATTAACGATATGAGTTATTATTTTGTTATTTCAAAAAATTATTGTTACGTGTCATTTTCTCTTTCCTTATGGGTAGCTCATTTTCCCCATGACTTTTACCATACCCTCTCCGATTTGTTTATATTTTATACAACGGTAAACAACTTAACCATTATCGAGTTTCCATTTTAGTCACCAAACTATACTTTTTTACAAAATCCATAATCACTAACATTATGTATTCATCATTCTAATTTAATCACCGGCCATTAAATTTTCATCAAATTTTAGTCCCAAAACTTAAATATTTCATCAATTTAATCCTCATTCAAAATAATTCAATAAATGTATCCCTCAATAATAATCCTATCAATTTATTCCTTAAACATATCATCATCATCATCATCATCTCGATAGCAAATTGTAAATGCAATAATATTTAAAATACATTTCTTTGTTTGCAAGTAAAAACATCAGTAATCAGTGAAGAGAAATTCTCAAAATTCGAAACTTTGAGAGGTGAGAAATGAGAAGTTGAATAATTATGATTAATTACCATGGATGAAAGTGGGTAAAACTAAAGACTCCAAGCATAAAAAGAGAACATTTGAGTCCTTACGTCTTTGTTTACATATCTTAAAGTTTGCAGAACAAAATTGGTTGCCATTTGACACAATGGCAATCACCCTTTAATAGCTAAACCTTACACTTATTACCCAATTTCACCCAGCTCCAATCTCCGCTCCGAACTCGAGCTTGCCAGGTTCTTTAGCAAGAAAAAGGCAAAGTTAACATCACGTTATCATGATCAATGATACAAGCGTAGACGTCACATAAGGAAAATGTTTCAAGGAATAAAATAAGGCATAAATTCTTCTATTAGCCCTTGTACTGTGTGTAAGTCACAAATTTAGTTCCTATACTCTAATTCGATTATTGTTGTTCCTGTACTTTTTTCAATTTTAAAATTTCAATGCTGACTAGAATAGAACAAGGACAATAGGACAGTTTTGATGGGCATTTTTTCAACAGCTAAAAAACCGGATTGGAGCTAAAAACCCGGTTTTCTTTCTATTTTTCAAGGTTCTATTTGTAATTTAATGAGATTTAAACTTTTAATCCTCTGGTTTAATATTAAAGATATTGACATTAAACTAAACACATTTTTGTGTTAATTATTAACCATCTCATAATTTTTACATTTAATAAGTGTTAAAAGTATTTAAACATTAAAAAAATAAAGGAAACATCAAACCGTCCAATTCCACCTGTTGGACCGGGGAGCCGGAGATCCAACAAGTACAACCTCCAGTACGGTTTTTTAACATTTATAAGTTCATTAATTGAACAAAGGCAAAAAGGCAAGTCTCACTCACATTCTAGCAGATGATGCAAAATGGTTGAGGAACATGTAAAGAAATACAGCAAAATTATACCTCAATGGATAGAGATGTCCGAGGAGATACGGAGCTGTGCACCAGCCCCACCGCTCACCACACAATCACCCTTCCACCAATCTGCACATAATACCTAAAATTGCAGCCAGGCCACAACATTAATGAGGGATTTTATATATGTTTGCTTGTAGTGTACATCAAAAGAATTATGCGACAAAGATTAGGATCACACCTTGTTTTTGTGTGAATCAATGATAGCAAGAGGAAACTGTCAAATGAAAAGGGTATTCGTCAACAAAGATGTCCAGATAAACAAATGGTGGCATCCGGTTTGGCATGTAATATATAGCTAAAATCGTGAGAATAAAGAGAATACGATATGATACCGCTGTTCTTAGATCCCACAACATTACTTTCCCATCATAGGATGATGAAAGTAAATGAAAAGATGACCAACTGTGCCACTTGCAAGCCGAAATCCAAGAACTATGTGAAGAGAACTGAAACACGGGTGCAGATGTTCCTTCAAAAGTAAATTCTTTTAAAGTGAGATGGAAATTTCAATGGTCGTGTTTGTATGTGCAACAATTGGGTGAGAAAGGGAGGAAGAAGAAAAGCATGATATTATAGACAAAATTAAGAAAAATGGACCTGGCTTCCGAGGATCCCATATTCTAAGAACTGGATCGGAACCACCAGCAGCAACAAGAGCCGACCCTTCAGATCCTATATCAATGCAGTTAAGGACTTTGTCACAGACCTGTGCATGAGAGAGGGTGGTACATTCAAACTTTGGGGGGAAATTGTTTTCTGCCTTAAACTTTCCAAAGAAAAGAAAATAAGCAAACAAATGAATCAACATAATTGCATCTAGCATGTACCGAGAGGATAAATTCAATGTCAATCCAAATACTAAAAGCAATGATTGCTAAAATTTCAACCACAAGTTTAAAAACTTTACAGTTTGCAAAATTTCATTAAAAAACTGCATGTGTGACATACAACTCTGTAGCTCAAACTAGGATGCAAGTGTCAGCTACACGTATATTAAAAAAAATCATAGTTTTCTCATGTATTTTGAGCATCCTTGGGGGGTTATATGAGACTCATATCTGAATTATGTGTCTTACAGAGGTATTCAAAAAAAAGAAAAAAAGGAAAAAGAAGAGTCGAAGCAAAATAGATGTTAAATGAAGCCAACCTCTCGGGATAGGCAGGCAGCATAGAAGGAAGGACTATAAAAACAGTTAAATGGGGTAACAGGTATGCAATTGATGAAAAAGAATATGAAAGCAAACAAGGAACTTTGTTGGGGAAGTGAGGAAAACGAAAAACAACCAAAGAAATAGTATTCCCATCTTTCTTTTTGTTTTTATTTTTCAGATGAAATAAAATACTTTAAAATAGGACATTTAAGCACTAAAATAATGCAAGATGAATCAAATATACTCATCATATAACTAGAATGCAAATCCATACAAATATAACCATAATTAGAAGTAGAGAGGGAGAGAGAAATTTGTACTATATCAAACAAATCTTTGCCCGTATCAACATCCCATTTTCTAACCGAGTGATCCCATGATGCAGAATAAATTGTCTCGTGTTGAGGCCAAACCACACAGGAGACGCATTGTGTATGACCCACAAGTGTAGACACTGCCTCTCCCTGCATAAAACACGAAGGATGTAGAAGAAAAAAGTGGAAATTCAAAATTTATATCAGAAAAGACAACACATATAAATAAATAAGTAACATTCTTTAGAATGAAATTTTAGTCGTAAAAATTTTGGAGAGACATCAAAACTAACGATAATGATCAAAAGACATCCAAATTCTACCATTTCAAGAGCATGCAAGGACCAGACTGGAGATTAATAAATGATAAGGTGTTAAACTTATCAATTACCACAGAAAAGTGCATGTCCTAGTTTTGCTAGCAAAGAGTTTTGACAAAGCTAAGTCAGGAATTGGTTAGTGAGTGTGGAGGTTGTTTTTAGGAGCTGTGCTTTTGGCATTTTATTTTGGTTATGTTTCTTTGTTTAGGCAATCTTTTGTAATGTTTGGTAATCTTATGTAATTGTTGGTTATTAATCTACTAAGGCACTCTTTTCCTCCTTCCGCTACTTGTCTCCTTTAAAGAGACAACTATGAGGGAGGTTTTTAATGAGGCCTTCTATTCCTATAAAAAAAAAAGTTCTTATGCATGATGGTAAATAAATCAGCTACTAGAAAATCAAAATGGAGAGGGACTAAACAAAAAGGATGGCATACCTCTGATTGAGATTCTTCAACTTCATTATTCACTTTCCTTTTCTTGATTGACACCGTATCCCCATCTATACCAGAGTCATTTGTACGCCATAAATTGATGGTGCAATCCCAAGAACCTGAGCAAATCTATATCAAGTGAAGAGACAAAGGCAACAACCTTGATGTTAGAAATCAACATTATCACAGTATAATAAAGACAAAAAAACACTAGCCTATACCATGTCTCCCGAAGTCTTCGCTGCAACGCTGTGTACAGATGCATTATGCCCACGCAATATCTTGAATGCTCTTAGCCTTGCAGGTTGGTCACTAGAGTCCTCCACATTAAACTTTTACAGGGAAAATTGTATCAATTAGCAATTAATTTTCCACTTCGAAACGAATTCATTTTCCGTAATTACCTTCCACAGCCTCACAGTTTGGTCTTTTGAAGCAGTGGCTACCGTAGAACTACCTATCCCTGCATATAGAGAAAGATTTAGGATTAGACATAAAGAGACACCAAAGAAAACTGTATTTCCTAACAACCAAAACAGAAAGGATGATACATAGACTAGGCTTGGAGTCATCCATTAATATGAGATGAAAGCAATAGCATGTATGATACATTTATTACAAGAAAAATGCTTAATCAATATCGAGGGCTAAAATGTTAAAGATGAACACTACTAGCCCTAACCTTCTGATTTGATGATACTAACAGAAGAAACTACACCACTGTGTCCTTCTAGTATATGTGTACACAATCCTGCTTGTTTCCATACCCTGAAGGAAATTCCATAGAAAAATAAAGACAATGCGATTTCTGCCAATTGAACTCCTTGGAATAAGGAGTCTATAATGCAACAAAAAGAAAAGAACAAATAAACTTAAAAGTTAGAATCAGACAAGAAAAAGTCAATTTACCTTCCCAAGCCATCATAGCAACCAGTTAAGATGAACCTGCATAACGATGTTTATTAAGCAGTCATATGAAATAAGTGTAAAGCCGACGCATTCAAAGTAATGTAATCTTGCTTAATAAATAAGATCAACACCCTCATCAACAGTAATGCTACAGCAAATGCAAAATGAAGCACCTGTGTAATGGTTACATCTTGGATGGCTTACCTAGGACAAGATCCATCCACTGCACTGACCCAATCATCATGCAGACAAGGCTCTTCCTCTTTTTGAGGGGCAGCAGCTCTTATGTATTCAATTTCCAAAGTTTTTTCCTGCAATGGATCATGCATGAAAATAAGGGTTTGAAAAGGCTAAAATAAATCTTCTCAACTTTATACATCAGCAATTCTTTAGCATGAATACCCTCATTACGAGAATTTCCTGATAAGAAAGACGGAAATAATCGTCCATTTACATCACTAAGTATAAAACTGACCATTTTTTTCTAAAGAAAATAACGTGATAGGTCACAGAAACCATCAGTAGAGAGAACTAACATGTTTGACGAGGACTAAAATATAGAAATTGCACATTTCTCATTAGTTGTTTTCACAGATTCTTTTCTACCTATTTAAAACTCACAAAGCAAATTGCATACATCAAAAGGATTGAAGATAGAGAAGTACAGCGGAAATGCCCTTGGCAAGAAGAAACTCTTCAAGTGGCATACGGACGAGCTCTCCATCGATCAGGAAATCAAAAGGCTCTGTTTTCCACTCAGAATTCACTGCTCATAGCCACACAGTTTCCAACTTAGTTACAGCAAGAAACGATAATTTAACCAGAAAACTGTTAAATGAATTATACAAACAGCTCTAAAGTCACTGACTAGAATAAAGTAATATCCATAATTAATTAAAGAAACTACAAAAAAGGACACCAAACTGAACATTCTTCGAATCAAGATTAAACCAATAACCAATCGAATTTTAAACATCTAAATACATCAACTTCAACGATACTATGAATAAAAAATTCCTAAAGAAATATTAAATTACCCATAAATATGCACACTCGTATTAGCTTGAATAATGAGGTTACTACATCAAAATACGAAAATCCAAGAAAAACCCAAATCAAATTACAACAAAAATAACTAGCCTGAATACAGAAAGCACCCCATATTTATTTCTTAAGGAAAAAAAAGAACCAACATTCCAAAATGAAAAGACAACAAAAACCGATCAGTGATCCCAATGGTTATATACATAAAAAAGAAAAGAAAGATTACCAGCTTGAAGAAGCTTGTTAACAATGGAGGAAAGGCCCAAGCGATGGAGGTGCGAAGGGATGGCAATGGCTGTATTGGGAACTTTATAAAGAGCTTTTAACTTGGTTACAAATCTGACTTGGATCCTCCTTGAGTTTCCTTCACTGAGTTCGCTTCCGATCTCCATTTTCGGTGGGGAATTTGTTTAATTTGGAGAAAATTGAAACATGCAACACAGAATGTTTCAAATAGGGTTAGCGGCGGAGTTGTATGAAGAGCCAGGGGACTAGGTACGGGTATATAAAAAGCTTCAGGCATAATTATAAATTTAGTCCTTAATGTTTATATCTTTTGCCATTTTGCACTCTATTCCTTTTCTTGAATTAAATTTTATCGTCATTCTTAAAAAAAACACAAATTTGGCCTTTTTTTTTTAAATCGAGTCTCACGTTAAAAAAATTGAACTACATGAGTAGTCACTAATCTTTAAGTAAGTTTTTCTTTTCTCACTTAAATTTCAAAAGTTAAAAATTGATCACTAAAATTATCGATTCCTAACAAAATGGTCAACGTTAACAGTAATTAGGGAAGACTGTAACATCCCAAACTACGAGTTAGTGACTAAATTATAAAATTTCAGAATATGGTGATTAAAGTATAATAGTTTAATAGTTCAATGATTTATTTAGAAATAAATCCTAAAAGTTGTTAGTAATTATTAGAGGAATTAAAGGGTAAAATGGTCATTTGACTTAGAGGTGAATAAGATAATGATATATATGGGGATAAGGTTGAGAGATTTCTAATTTCTTAATTGTTTGTTGATTTTAAGCATGAGTTTTGATCCTTGGATGATATTTTCATATGAATATGAAATGCATTATTATTATTATTATTATTTATATGTTATGCCTCACTAAGTCTATGACTTAGCGTGTAAGTGTTTTACACATAGGTACCAAAAAGCAGAGAGATCCATTATAAGCTCAGCAAAACAACATACTCCATACTACACCAGATCAAAAGTTTTCACTGTTTTGTTGACATGTATACATTATAAAACACTCTAGACTTCGATTTATCTGGTATAGTATGGAGTATGTTGTTTTGCTAATAGAATGATATGTTTACTCTTATTAGATGTCCGGACATAATAGCTATCGAAGTGAAGCGGGAGATGATGGACCCGCTGAAAGCAGTAATTCACCTGCCCTGGCTAGGCAAGGTGAAGAACAGACACCTTCTGGAGTGTCTGTACGTGATCAAGATATTTTCTTCAGGACGCTAGACACTGTCCTGGCACGTTTCCAACCTCCTGCTACTTCAACTCCGATAATGAATGTTGCAAAGGAGTTGAAGGGTTTAGGAGCTCCAGAGTTTAGAGGTGAAGTCGAAGAAGGTCCTGTTGTTGCAGACCTTTGGCTTAATGATGTAAAGATTATGTTAGATGGACTCCATTGTTTTGATGTGGAGAAATTAGATGGAGTGGTCTCCTTGCTTCGTGGGCAAGCGAGAATCTGGTGAACGAATGTCACTCTGAGAATGACAAGTGATCAAGTGATATGGTCCTTATTCTTAGAAGAGTTTAAGAACAAGTATATAGGAGACCAGTTTATCAGGCAAATAAAGCAAGAATTTTTTAATCTGAAGCAGATGAATCGCACTGTGTATGAGTACGAGTGCGAGTTCAATAAGTTAAGTCGTTTTGCGGCTGAGTTGATTCCAACAGAAAATGATGTGTGTGAATGGTTTGTAGGGGGTTTACGTCCGAGGTTGAAAGAAATGTTGATAGTGCTGAACTTGTCCTCGTTTCAATAAATAGTAAATCGCGCTAAAGCTCTAAAGAGAGCTCATAAAGAAGGGTTTGGGGATAAAAGAACCCAACCATCTAAAAGAACCGGGGCTTCATCGAGTTCTGCACCGCCCAAGAGAGGTAGAGATTTTGGTTTTCAGTCTCAGGCAAGGTCTGGATCGATAGTATCCTCCGTTAGAGAATCAAATCAGATGAGAGCTAGACAGACCCAATCAATAGGTTCTGGTGAGGGCAGAGCACAACAGAGACAATGTCAGACTTGTGGAAAATATCATGGTGGAATATGTAGAGTAGAATCCGGAGCTTGTTTCCGATGTGGTGAAAGGGGACATTTTGTGAGAGATTGTCCATTGGGGAAAGGAGAACTAGTACAGTTGGAGCGATCTGCTTCGATTTCTCAAAGAATGAGAGGTAGAGGAAGAGGCAGAAGCCAACCTGAATCCTCTACTCAACAAGAAATACACTCCACTGCTCGAATGTATAATATTAATACCAATGAAGATTTTGATGATCCAGAGATAATATCATGTATCTTTCTATTATGAAATAAATATGTTATGATAATGATTGATATAAGCTTGTATATTTATATATTAGTAGTAAATTGGTGAAAGAATTGAGAATTCAATTAGATGTTATTTATAGTGATGTGGAAAGTGACGTTATTTATAGTGATGTGGAAAGTGACAAATTTACTAAGGTACAGTGTTTGGATAAATAAAATATATTGAAAGTGTCCCATTAGAATTCAGAGAATTGAATTTTCTACTAAGTTTACGAATTACTATTCAATGGATTTGAAGTAAGATTGGAAATGAACAAGCTATATAATTAGTATATAAATGTCAATTGCAAATTGAAAAGAATAAAACTAATCAGTTCATACTGATTGGAGAATATTAAAAGATCAAGTGATGGATAATATTATTTTGGAAGAGTTTACGAATATGTACATCAGTGATCAGTGTATAAGACAAAGGTAAATGGAATGATTGAATCTGAATAATGGAAATTATATGGTGTATGAGAACGAACGTGAATTTGATAAGTTAAGTAAATTATTGGGGGAATAATTTCAATGAGAAATGATGTATATTATTGGTTGATTAAGGGCTTGTGCCTAGATTGAACAGCTGCTATGGATTAGTTGTAATTGTAAGGAGATATGATTGTAATATGTAAAAAGGATCTGGAAAAAAATGTATATGAATGGCTCGATAAAGGTTTACGCTTTAGATTGGAATAGATGGTACTGATTAACAAAGTTATATGATAGTAAGTGTATTGGAGTTAAAGAATTAGAATATGATGTCATAGTAAGTTAACCAAGTATGATGTGGATTTGAATATGGTGGTGTATTCTGAGTATGAAAATATAAGGTAGTAAAGGCGATAAGGATTCGTATGATGGAGGGAAACATAAGTACAAGAGATGATAAAGAATGAGTTTTTGTATAAGTAAAGTTGACTATCAAAGTCATGAAAATGTGATAAGGAGTGGTAGTTAAGGATAAATATATGTGATATAAAATAGCATAGGAGTATGAAGAACGATATATGCTTTAGTTATGTATAAGGCAATGCTGATTATAAAAAGGATAAATGGATAAAAAAATGAAATGGATTGAGTTTAAGGGATCAGATATGATCAAGGTTATATGGAGGTGTAGATGATAAGTCCGATATAAAAGTAAGAAAAGTGTGCAAGGTAATGTACAAAGATTGTTTGATTCTGTAAAGTGTATGTTTAATCATATTTGAAAAAAAAAGATTTAAGGTGGTGTTCTTAGTTAAACGATAATGGAACAAAAGTTTAGATATTGTTATAAGGTAATTAAAGATGGATTTATGATATGGAGTAATAATAATGGAGGTTACTGTCTATATAATGAGTGACATTTTATGGATTTTAGAAAGGTCAAAGTAAAATGCATAATGGAATGAGAGAAAAGGCGAAAATAGATTGTGGTTACTGGCTACTATGTATATGATAAGTGACAGTAGATGAATGTATAAGGGAAAAAGGTAATAGAAGAATTAAAGTAAGGAAATGAAGTTTATGATAGCATGAAAGATTTATTGAAGAGGTGATATGTGAAAATGCATAGGAGACGTGTAGACAACATCTTATCTCCTTGTGCAATTAAAATTCGAGGACGAATTTTCTTAAGGGGGAGATTTGTAACATCCCAAACTACGGGTTAGTGACTAAATTGTAAAATTTTAGAATATGGTGATTAAAGTAGAATAGTTTAATAGTTTAATGATTTATTTGGAAATAAATCCTAAAAGTTATTAGTAATTATTAAATGAATTAAATGACAAATGGTCATATGACTTAGAAATTAATAAGTTAATGATATATGGGGATAAGGTGAGAGATTTCTCCAGAAATCTCTTCACTCTTCATTATTCTCCAATGTGAAACACTCAAAGCAAATGTGAGTTTTCTAATTTCTTAATTGTTGTTGATTTTAAGCATGAGTTTTGATCCATAGATGATATTTCATATGTATATGAAATGCATTATTATTATATGTTATGCCTCAATAAGTCTATGACTTAGCGTGTAAGTGTTTTACATGTAGGTACCAAAAAGCAGAGAGATCCATTATAAACTCAGCAAAATAACATAACTCCACTTGAAGGTCAGATCAGAAGAAGATTAAATAGTATGTCTTATTAGGTGAAAATAGGTTGGCATGTAAACAAAGTCGATAAATTAAGTATTTATGCTCTGATCGAGTTTTGTAATGTTTAAAACGTATTTACGTAAATGTAAATGCATAGTAATGAACGATTAAATTTTTACTAGTTTTATGTACATTTTACGAAAGTTACTGTAACAGTATTGTAGCAGTGCATCGATACACAATTTGTATTTGAAATTTTTGTGCATCGATGCACTGTAGCAATGCATCGGTACACTGTAGTATTGTTCACGATAATGTTTATACCGTATAGTACTGTTCATAAATACGTTTTTACCTTAAATTTTTATAATGAAGCATAATTTAATAGTATATTATGATATTTTCTTAATATGAGTTCAAATGTTTTGATATTTTATAAGAATATTGTTTTAAAAAGTTAATGTGACATCTCAGACTCGTATCCGGATCGGATACGGGTTGAAATGTTACAAAGACAACGGAAAGCTGATGTGACACGTTAATAGGCTGTTCTGACACTGTTTTTTTTTTCATGCAAGATAGTTGACCTACTTCCTCTCCCCTACACAGTGATCGTCTACAAATCCACAGCAAAAGGTGCCTCAGATATGCTGTAAACACTTCAGAAACATGGAAATCGTTCGCAAAAATTACAACAAACTGAATCATATTTACAAGGATGTTTTGCCTGAAAAAATGTTGATCTAATTCATCTAAAATAGAAAAGGAGAATAAAGAAAAAAAAATCAAATCTCTTACCTCCTGACCTATTACATGTTCTGATCATTATATATGTAGCAAAACCCCATCGATGTCTTCGATTCCATGTTTCTAATACGGGAAGATCGAGAAGAGAACTGGGAAATGGCCATTAATAAGGAACAATCATTCCATGACTTTTAATTCCTTCTGTCGTTTAAAGAATGGCTTCTTCTCTGGGTTCTTCTTCAATGGTTCTTGCTGTCATTTCTGTTTTATGCAGCTTTGGTTTAGCTACTCACCTCGGTGTCATTTAAACCGTAGTTAACAACTGCCCTTTTACCATTTATCCAGCTATCCAACCCAACTTCGGCCACCCTGTCCTTGAAAGAGGCTGTTTCGCCCTTCACACCCTCACCCACCGTTCCTTCCCCGCAACCACGGCCCACTGGTCCGGTTGCACCTACTTCAACGGACATTTCTCCTGTCAAACGGGAGGTTGCGGCAAACGCATTGAGTGCAACGGCCTCGGGGAGCCACCCCCTTCACACTAGCACAGTTCAGTCTCCACCACGGTGGCCACAAAGACCTCTCTTCCTACGAAGTCAGCCTCATGTACGGTTTTAACTTTTAACATCCCCATGAAAGTGACCCCATACGAAGGCAAAGGCCTTTACCCGTCGTTGGGTGCAGGGTCAACGACAAGTTACAATATGGGTCAACGACTGGTCATGGTTTGGTCGTGGATTGTAAGAGTGCTTGTGCTGCCTTCGGGACTGACAACCTTTGTTGTAGGACCATTACAGTAGCCCTCAAACCTGTAGGGCTAATATCTTGGCTCATGATAGCCCATGATAGATAGCCCTTGGCTCATGCACAACTGTGCTTCCCCGTGTGAGCTTAAGGTTATCTTCTGCCACTAGGTTTTCTAAGACTCATTAGTGAATTTGTAGTGCTGTACTAGAGGTTTGGTATGTCTTTCTCGCGTGGAAAAAATTGTGCCAGATCAGCCGGTTAACGCGCCACATCAACTTTTCGTCACCCCCACTAACGACTGTTAACGCCGAGTGATAATTTTATTACAAATCGATAAAATTAGTAACTAATTTGTAACTTTTGAAACTTCGGTGAGGAAAATGAAAATTTACTCAAATATTAGTGACTATTAATATAGTTTATCCTAAAATTTTATATTTTTAATGTTATTGAAATGACATTTTATAATTACGTGCAAGTATTCGGTTGAATCAAGTCAAAAAAATTTGAGACAGTCGAATTGACGAGTCTTATTGTAAACTTTATTTGAATTTTTTTGAGTCAATTTGAGTTTATGAAATTCGTGTCAAGTTGTTTGAGTTTCTGTTTAAATTTATTGTAATATGATACTATTTGATTTTAATTTAAATGATTTTTTATTTATATAGGATATACATATATATTATAATTTTTCATGTGCGATACACATAAATCACAAAGAGCTGAGGAACTCGAGTCGAACATGAAAATCAATCTACTATTTACTTAAAATTTCGAGCTGTTCGGAATTTATTTTACAACCCAAACCTTATTTAATTTTTTAAACTTCGAGTTTTGTGTCTAGTCGAACCAAAAAATTGATTTTTTTTGAGTTGAATTTTTCTCTCACATACTTATAATAATCTATATACATTCCATGTAATTTTTAAGTTTTTTCCCCTTAATTTTAATTATTTTTATAATTTTAAATAATTTATTGACATATTATTTTAAAACTGTTCATTTAATATTTACTAACATTTTCATTAAAAAAACAATTTAGTTCTTTTAAAGGTTGAACCTCAAATTTAATTCAAAAACGTGGAAGGGCCAAATGAGAAAAGTTGGGGCCGAAATGCACTTCATTCCCGAATTTAAGAGATATTAATTATCTTTCGACTTAATTAGTATTTGATTTGGCTCGCCATATCAATTAAATTAAATTTTATATAATTATTGATATTCAATTAATTGATTAAATCAATTTAGTCATCGTAGATGTTTATTGATATTTTAATTCAATTTGTTATATTTATAATATCAAGATTTAAGCTTTAAAATTTGTTTGTTTTAACACTTTAATTCGTTAAACTAACTGATTATCGATGAATAGTCGATCATGGACCATAATATTATTTTATTATGATAATTTAGAATGAGAATTGTAATTTTGAGATGAAATTGTAATATTAAAAAGATTGGGATTAATTTAGAATAACAATCATAGTTTGAGGATATGTGATTGAATAACTCTTTTTTTAAAATATAATTTATATTATATATCTACATTACGAAAATGGCTAACTAAGAATAGAAAGAGTAATCCGCAACTGTGTCATTACTTGGTACTGAAGCAACCCGTGTGTTTGTTTAGGGAATTGTGAGATTCGAGAATGAAATCTACGTTCTCCCGTTTAGTTGGTCGGGAATGTCATTCCAGGTAATTTTACATTATCAATAGTGAATTTTTTGAGGTATATTACCGGGAATGTCATTACTTCCCTTTCCTTAGGTATTGTTGGATTACCGACGTTTTGGACTAAAATACCCTTAAAAAAATTTATTTTCAAAAATATTCTTATTATGTAATTAAATAATAAAAATTCTACGAATGTTAAATTACAAATTTATCTTTAAATTATTTTATTTACAAAAAAAAATCTATAATTAAAATTTTATATGAATTTCAGAAATTAAAATAAAATTTTATCCTTTCATTAATCTTTTTGTATTTTTAATTTTGTAAAAAAAATTATATAAATTTTATGAATTTAAATTTTTTAAAGAAAATATATAAATATTTTCTAACTTGTTAAAAAAACAAATATATAATAAGAACAATTTGATTAATATACATTTCAATAATCTTTTATTATTTTAACCAAACACGGTAATCTTACATTCCCGCTAAACCAACCAAACACAAAATACAACATTCCCAGTAATCCTATTCTCTGGTAATATTTTATTCCACCGGTAATCTTACATTCCGTGAACCAAACGCACCCCTAATGGTGATGGTAAAGCATCCGCCTTCTGTAAATTTGTGCAATGGCTCTCACTGTTATTGGCTCGAACGAAATCCACAATCAAATTGGCAACACGGCGAGGCTTATCGACATGAGTAAGGTGACCGCTGTCTGACACTCGTTGCATACGTGCGTTCGGAAGTTCGAAAGCAGCCTCTTCAAACATGGTAAGAATATATCAGATGTATAGGGAAAACAAAAGATCATCCAGAACATATTTAGATATAGATTGGTACGAGGTATGATCCTTAAAATATACAAAAAAAACGAGTACATTCAAAATCGCTGGAAATGCCGAAAACTCACCATGGCAAGTTGGTTGCTGACTATCTTATCGTTCTCACCACAGATGATCAGTGTTTTCTGCTTCACCTACAGAAACAGAATTCAGACAGAACAATACAACAAATATCAAACTCTCTAATATGTATTCTCTTAACTTCAGACAACCCAATTTATGCCGAGTTGTATCGAACCGCTTGTCATTCGAAGACCGATGTTTACGCTCTAAGCACACATGCAAGGAAAGCTTTCATCACGTACCTGCTTTATTTGGGACACTACATTGTAGCCTCCACTAACCATAAAATTAACAGTTGCATCTTTCCACCAAGGCATGTGGCAATGTAACCGGCCAACCTAGGTTGTAATCCGAAACCGAACATCGAGTTTAGCTTTTATACATAGAAATTTGTTTGCTAAGGAAATCCAAGCTTAAAACTTACATTTGTCCAGTCTACGGTCTTGGATAATGGAATGCCATCGAAAGCTAACAGATTAGCATAAAGGCGCAAAGGGAAGGTTTTTAGTAAAGAAACCTAATCCGTAAGAATTACGACAACATTAACATTAAGTTCGTTGACAGAATAAACGAACAAGCTAAACTGAAACATCGGATTATGTAACGGATACGAAACGTTACCCCAGCATAAGCTACTACTTTCGGCAACTTTGCAAGGTTTCCCGTGCCTTCTGCATAAACACTTGGATTGATTAAAACCAACTTTTCAACCTGAGACATGGAAAAATATTATCTTTAGACTAAAAACAGAAAGGCCGAGGTTGAATAGCAAGAGTAAAAGTAAAAGCAAAAACCAAGAATACTTGAGAAAGGGATTCTGAAGCATATGACTACAGGGTCGATCCATTAAGGCAAGAGTAAAAGTACAAGCAAAATTGAGAATACTCGACTAAAATATTCTAAAGCATATGACTCCAGGGTCGATCCATTTCCGACTGTCACTCTAAGATTTCAGATAAAGATGGATTTCAAGTTCATACTCCAGTATGGAGCCAAAGGTAGCGAATAGCAGAAAAGATCAGATGAATGGACAAGAACTGCTTATTTGCACCTGATACCAAGTTCTTTCGGATGGATTTTTCTTAGAATTTCCATTTAATAGAAACCATTTAAAATTTTCCAGCAGCTATGTTATTTGGACTCGAGTTTAACTACTCTCGGATATTAATATATGTCCAGCATGATTTCGCTCAATATTGCCAAGTTTTTTACATGTATTTTGAAATCCTCGGAAGGTCATATCCCCACACCCCGTGTCCGATTATGTGTTGGACCCGGGAACTTCAAGCAGCAAGTAAAATTTTCAGAAAAAATATTTATAATCAACCAACCATAAAACATAGGGGAGAGACTTACAGCTTCAGGATAACTTACTGCAAAGTCTATTGCGACAGCAGCACCGAGACTGGGTCCAACTAAAACCATTGGCCTTTTGATGTAGGACTTCCAAAGCTAGAGTAATCAGAAACAATATAAATTCAAGGACTGATCTTCCTCAAGCTATGTAAAATGCATGTTCTCATCCACACATCTCGAGCCCGAAGACCGATTAATAAACAATCATGCATGCAATGTTTACGGATACACAGCACGAGACAACCGGATGACCAAAGAAGTTAAAAAAAATTGAGAATGCGAGAATTCGAAGTATATACCTGATAAAGATGGTAACGCTTCGATGCTACATTACACGGTGGAAGATTTCCTAGTAAGGGGGAAAATATAAACATGAATCGTAATCAAAGCAGACGGTAAGAAAATAGGCATACAGACAAATCTGCACGAGATAGTGCTAAGATGGGAAGATGAACCTAAGTCGGAGAAACCCCATCCGAGGACATCGAGTGCCCATGCCTCCAAACCAGATTCTTCTAGCAACGGATAAGCACGCCTCCATTCTAAACAAGAACTAAGGGACAACAGCATACGGAAACAAGCTGAGCGCGGAGCAGGGTAGCTTATAATTACTGGAAAATGAAATTGAAATGCTACTAACCTGTCAAAGCAATGGAGAAGAACAACCGGATTCGGATCGGTTTGTATGAGCGGTTGTACACAACTACTCATTATATAACTTTCAGAACACCCAATCTGCAATTGTAAGAACAATCATGACATTAGTTTCAATGTTTCATTTCAATTACTCATGTCTGACACATGGAGATAGGGATATGACCTTCGAAGATTCACACATTGAAAAACTTAGAAAAGTTTTGACTGTATCCGGGTGTCGGACATATATCCGACACTCAGACCCGAGTTCTACACCAGACTACATGTGAAAAACACAATTGATCCCTACATAAACCTTGTAATCATCAAATATAAACTAGCATTCAAAGGAAAATTCCTAATCAGGAACAATTCTTCTATCCCAATACTCAAATCAATGAAGCAACATTGATTTTGTATATCTAAAATTTGAAAGAAAAAAAAATCTACTCATCATCAATCACAAATAAATCCAAAAATCCCCCATCACATCCACCAGCAAACTCATAATTGTGACAGACAAAAAAGTGAGAGAAAAAAAAAACCTGAACTGGGAGCCTCTTTATTCTCCTAGCTAAATTTCTGGCAAAAGGGTCTTTGATTTTCTCAACCTCTTTAGGAAGAAATGGAGGGAACCCATTGTCACCACCACCGTCGCCAACCACCTTAACGCCGCCATTGAATCTTTCACACTTCTTTGTGACTGTGGTTGCTGTTAATGTTGCTGGTGGAAGTGAGCCAAGTCCAAGAGCAGCCATTACCAATACCCTTTTTTCCCTTCTTCCCAAAATCACCCAAAAAACAAATATCAATGCCAAGCCTTATTTCAACTGTAAAACAAAATCAAATAATAACCCTAAGCATAAAACCGAAAACAGAAGAAGTTCACCAGTGATGCTTTTGAGGGGGGTTGAGTAATTAGAGATGCCTAAAATGGAATTCTTTTTGTTTCCTATTGCTTTTTGGGCAATAATTTGACTGCTTAAATTTAATGCAATGAACAAACTTTGCCTCCTTACACATTTCCCAATAAATAAGAAATTCAGATGGCTCTCATGCTGGCTGATTTGCTGCCGTAGGTTTCTTACAAAAAAAAAATATTAGCTTAATTGAGATATCGTTAGAATTATTTTTAAAGATGAGATAAATGTTATAGTAATAAAAAGAGTTGTTGGGAATATAGTACGTCTTTCGGAGAAGACGCCTACAACACAACACGTCTTTTACGTTTTTATATCGTTAAACAAAGTTAAAGACACATCTTTGTGACTTTTCGAAGGTGCATTATGTTTTAAGCTACTTTTGACGAATATTGTAGTATTCGTATTAGATCAAAAAATAATTCTATTGAAACTCTATTTTAGTCAATAATTTTTTCACAATAACATGGGAGCAATTCAACTATCTATTGTACTTTTATCGAGATTTATATATATATAAACTATCTAAAAAATATCACTTTTAAATATATTTTTTTTATTAAAATAGGTCAATATTGCAGCTCTAATAACAATTCATCATACCAACAATCCTACACATTTTCCCCGACAAGGAATTAATTTATGACATATTTTGAAGTAAACATGTAGTGTAGGGGCAGGGCCATGGTCCTATTTTTTCAGGTAAGGAATTTAAGATTTATTGATATTTCGATTTCTAATTATAAATATATTTATATGTATGTAACTATCTTTTATTTGCATGCACATATAATATATGAAAATATTAAAAGTTAATTATAAATTTATTTTTTTAAGAATTTTAAAATATAAAATGAAAAGATATTCATTAAAAAAATAAAAGAATTAATCTTGATCACTTATTTAACGGTCTTAAATATGTGTAAAACTAAAAAAAATATTATGTAAGTGGATTTTCTCTCACTCATCTAATGATATTAAATATGTGTAAAACTACAAAAGTTTTTATATTGTGTAAATGAATCATATATATATATATATATATATAAATTACACCTAGTGTAAAACTTTTAATTTTACACATTTTTAGGATGGTTGGATGAGGGGAAATCAAATGTTGATATTAACTCCTTGTTTTTCCCCCTAGTGAATATCTTCATATTTCTTATTGTTAATCTCATCATTTGATTTCTCATATATATATATATATATATATGATCATATCACACAATGTAGAAACTCTTTTAGTTTTACACAGATTTAAGATTATTTGATGAGTGATAATATATTATTGAGATAAACAATAAGAAATGACAAGATATTCACTAAAAGAAACAATGAGTTAATCTCAATAATCTATTTTCACTCATCCAACGATCCTAAATTTATGTGTAACTAAAAGAGTTTTACATTGTGTAGGTGATCCTAATTCATATATGGATGGGATCGAGAGTTGATAAACTCGACTAGAATTTGACTCCTTTATTTATGTTCACGAATAAGCTCGTTTATTATTTTATATTTTAAATATTAGTGAAAGTACATACTAAATTGAATATATATGATGAAATTTAGAGTTTAAACTATAAATCCTAAGAAGTTTAAGCACTAGTTGTGAAATTTTACCATTTTCCCTAATATTAAAAAACATTTTCCTCACTCTCTTTTCCTTTTTATTGTAAATAAACATATTTGTGAATACTAAATGAATATATTTACCAACGCTAAACGGATATGTTTGCGAACATTTAAACGAATATATTTATGAACACGTTCGTGAACGTTAAATAAACGAACACGAACTCTTTCAAAGTTAAATAAACGAACACGAATGTGATACTAAAAAAATAAACGAACATGAAATGAACATAAACAACTTTAAAAATAAATAAACAAATACGAACACAACCTTATTTGTTAAACTCGATTCATTTACACCCCTATTTCTAACCGATCAAAATATATCGCATCGCTTTTAACTTAATTGATATGATATTTTTTAATTAAACAAAATATTAAATTTAATTAAATAAAACTATTTTATTAATATCGTTTGTTAAAAGTATAAAAATCATGTCATAGGAGAGAGTAGTTTTATAAAATTATATTAAAAAAATTATAGATGAAAAATAATAAAATTTTAAAAATACAAAATTATTAAAAGAAAAAAGTTTAAAGCATAACAAAGAAATTCGGACAAAAGATAGATATGAATAGATATAACTGAATCAATAAACAAATTACAAAAAGAGATAAAACTACTGAAAGACTATTAATAAAACCGTAAATCAGAGTTGAGCGGCGTGAGAAAGCTATCAAAGAACACAACTCGCATACCCAAATCTAATCTGAATGTCTAAAGCATGGAAGATTTTTCATAATAACATATAAGCGTCATCTTGATCTGTCACGACGATGTTAAATTCAACCCTGAAAAATTATAAACGAAAACAACAGTCAAATGACCGAAAATGTACAAAAGAAAAAAACATGCTTAACGGCAAAAAAAAACATATCAAAGAAATAAAGTTATAAAAAAATAAAAATAAAAATATAATATAAAAAAAACATCAAAAATAACGACCACCAAAATTGATATAATTGTGTGTCAATAAAAAATAAGGAAGATATAAGATTTATATTTTTTTCAGAAAAAAATCATTTTTTTAAATGAAATATATACGTACATAGTAGACAAATATCCACCACTAAATATATTTTAAAAAAAATAAAATTTTTGTGACCGAAATTCACGTTGCCATGAAAAACTTGTTACCATGCAAAACCATGTTTTAAATGGCCGTTACCATGAAATCAAACTTCTAGAATATATACATCAATAACGTTTTTCAAATAGTCTAATCATTCTTAAATATTAAATAATATGTTTTAGTGTGAAATCCAATAAAAATTATATATAAATTTTAAACTAAATTGATCAGACCGCTAAAATATTAATGGTACTAAATACTAATGTTATAACTAGTGTAATAGTTTATATATACTTCATTAATAAGTTAAATAATTTAAAATGTTATGATTTATTTTTTCAAATTTTAAAATAATTTTATATAATTTTATTCTTTTTCTAAAATACATATTGATCTTGATATATATATATATATATGTTATGATCCACTTACACAGTGTAAATGCTATGGTTTGTTTTTTTTTTCAAATTTTAAAATAATTTATATGTAATTTTAATCTTTTTCTAAAATACATATTGGTCTTGATATATATATAGATTAGGATCCACTTATACCTAGCGTAAAACTTTTAGTTTTATACCTTTTTAGGATCGTTGAATGAGTGTAAATCAAAGGTCGAGATTAACTAATTGTTTTTTCTCCAGTGAATATCTTTAAATTCATTCTAAAAAATGAATCTTATGATTTTTAGGGATTGATGCTATGTCAGTGTGTCGTTAAGCCATTAACGACAGAGTGACATAATTGCAGTTAAACTTAGACGTTAGTGTTAAAATTGACAAAATTAAAACGTTGGTAACATAAACGAGCATGAGCTTATAGGTGAGTGATATTTGAAGTATTTTACCCTTTATTATATATGGACCCCAAATATTGAAATCTTTGATTTATGCTTTATTTTTATTTAATCAAATAAGAATATAATTAAAAAAGCATAACAATATATATTATAACAATTATCCTTACATATGTAATTATACTATTATTTTAGATCCGATTGAACAAATTTCACCATAAATCTAAATTCGACTAACTTTTTTATAAAAATCCAACTTACCCAAACTAAATTTCTTTATATATATATATATATAGTTAACCCTAATAAATAAGGTTAAATTCAAGTTAAATTATCATCTTCCTATTGGGTTTAAACTTTTTTTCAATCCAAAACCATTAACAATAATGAACAACTTTATTAATTATTGTTCAAAATTACATATATAAATTAATAATTTTAGAGTACACCTATTTGCCTAATCTTTTAAAACATTTATCTAAAAACCTAAATATAATTCTATTCAAAGTTCAAGGCAACTCCCGTAAAACTGAAGACACCTCTATGTGTCTTCATTTTTGTTCAACAGTATAAAAACAGGGAAGACGTATTATGTTATCAGCAACTCTCTAGTTAATGTAGTATTTATATCATCTCGATAAATAATTTGAACGATACCTAAATTCAACCAATAGTTTTTTCAAAAGCCATACAACAACAAATCAACCGATAATGGATAGTTTATTTTGATTGATTTTGACGGAAAATCATATCGCTTAATTTTATATTATTTGAGTATTATGAATATTTTTAAGAGATTTTTTTTAACTTTTTAGTTGTAAACCTAAAATCTGTAGTAATGTAGTTTTTCAATTGTAATCGAAAATATTAGAAATTTATATAATTTTTTAAATTAAACTGACTAACATTTTAAATTAAAAATCATTTTAAATTAACCTTAAATTAATCCACCGTACAACATAACTATCTCATACTAAATTAGATATTTATAAGTACAAAGGCCCCACCCCACACATCTACTTCAAAATATTGTTTGGTCCTAAATTGAAAAAAAAAATTTTAATCATCAACGTGTAACAAAAAAAAAAGTGCTATGGAATCATTTCTATTCTTAGGGCGACAATACCTGTACTTTTAGGTTATATTAAATGTTTCGAACGAGAATATTAATAATATTTAAATGAATAAACTTTTAATAAGTCCCTATATTAAAATGATAAAATATCCTCTTAAAATGATAAAATTATGATTTAATTTTAAAATTATAGAGTTATAAATTAATATAATGACAAAATTACACTTTGACTCCCATAAAAATTTATTATCAATTTTGACACCTAAAAAAGCTAATGACTTCCCCTTTAGACGTAGAGTTTCTTTCGTTATAAATAAAATAAAATGAGAAAATATTTAGTATGGTTTAAACTCCAATGTCTTCCTTAAATAATTCGAATTTGAATAGTTTAATCTATAAATATACATAAATTAAATTTATTTAAATTTATTTGAATAGTTTAATCTATAAATATACATAAATTAAATTTATTTAAATTTAACTCCATTAAAAAATAGTTGGGCTTTTCAGATGTATGTGACCCAATGAACCTACCATGGGAAATGCCTCTTACGACATCTTGACTATTCTACATAAAACAATTTATTAAAATTTTATATTACTATGTATCTTATGCTAATGGCAAATTTATAAATTTTAGAAACCGAAAACATATTTTCAATTGAAAATGTAAACAGAATATTTAAAATATATAATAATTTAAAATTTCCAATGAGGACTACCTTCACCCACCTGTTTTAATCCAGTTCTGGTCACATCTCTTACTTCAAAAATGAACTTGAGTTGTCTATAAGAATAATATAATATATTAATGTCGCATTAAAAAGAAATTAAAGAGCCTTATAATTTGATATTGTACGTCTTATTGAATATATCTTTGATAAAAATAATAATAATTTCATAACACATGCATGAACCACCAGAATCAATAATTAAGATATTATCTTGAGAATAAAAAAATGGTTCAATTATTCAAACAGAAAAGAGTTATGAATATCTGTCATAAAAGCACACGGAAATGAATCCTAGTCCAAATTCAGTGCTGTCTAGTTCAAGTCATTTCTGTCATGAGTACCATTGCTACGTGACCAAATGTTAAATTAACAAGTTGGGATAGTCAACTCTCTTTCATACGTTGGGATAGATATGCGTCGAGTTAGATTAAATTTTTAATCGATTTAAATTTGATATGTGAGTATTATATTTTTTTCATTGTCATTCAAGTTGACCTAAATTTAAAGAGGTTCCATTCAACTTTAAATCTGACTGAATCTTAAGGTAAAAAAATCACCGGACTTAATTTTAAGGTAAAACATGCACCCCACTAACATAAATATATATAGATAGATATAATTTTCACTTCTATTAGCTAAGATAGGGTTCTAATTGAAAATATATATAGAAGAATATCAACGTAATTATTCTTAAATATATAATAGATAATTTGTATTAATTACTATTATATTCCGATCCGACCTAATCCGACATAATTTGAATTTTCAAAGAAAAAAAAACCCCTTACCCCTATAAAATCGGAGATACAAAGACTAGTTTGAGCTCCCTGTTTATTCATAAAAAAGAGAGAGCTAAAAGTACAATACAAATGTCCATGAATCATACATAAAAGATTACAAACGTGTATACATATAACTACTTGATATCGTAGATTTCACCTACGATGCTCCGATTCTTCGTTTTTTCTTAAAGTATCATTGTCCGACACACGAGTATGGAAATATGACCTCCAAAGACCTCCGCATCTGATAATCACACCCTAATCCGAGTAACATGTTTTCTGATCATATCCTTGTCTGACACCGACACCCGAGTCTGAGTAACATTGGTTTTCACCTCCTATGAGGATTATGCAATGATTTTTGAGATCCCTCAAAGAGATCCAACAAGTAATCCTGCAGATCTTCAGCATTGTACCTGATGTGCTTCTCACCAATGTGCTGCATTTGTCTTCCGACAAATGTCCGATATGCCTGGATCACTTTCAGGGATGTTGAAATCCGTAAATCTTCTCGGAGATGAAGGTCCGGGATAACCCATGCCGTCTGTGTTTTATACACGTCTTCGAAGCAACATAAAAGCTCCTCATCTCTCCTTGAGAAGTCCTCGAGATCGAGCTGTTGCTGGAATTGCTCTCGTCTTTCAGTACGGAGAATAGTACTCCAGGTTGCTCTCTCATAGTCCATCGCGTGTTGCTGGAATTTCCAGTTGTGCTTTCGGATCCACTTGTCTCCCAATATAGACTGGACTTCCGAATTTTTAACCTTTTGAACCATGTAATGGATGTTGTTCATCAAAAAGAAGTGCTGCAGTGAAGCATCCCTATATAATTTGGATTTCTCGTAGAGGTTGGCTTCTAGGATTGAAGTGAGTGATTGCAAATGTAATGCCATTGGAGAAAGACCACCGGAAGAGTCATTACTCGTACATTCGTCCTCCGTAGCATGACTTGAGTCCGGGGAGGGTGACCTTGCCACTTCTCCGTCCTCATTCTTGAAGAGTAAATTTAGGGCATCTTTATAGTCTACAAGAAGCCTTATGTAATTCATAACATATCTGGTCAGGGGGTGATTTCCCCCTCCTGCAAAAGGGTTTGCCGATGTGTTCGATGCGACAGCATTCTTGAATTCGAGAAACGTTGCCCTTACGGAGTCAGCCAATCTCTTCAAAACCTCATAGTACTCGATTCTAATGCACGAACCAGCTTCACCCAAAACAATGCATCAATGTCCGGAAGAAGAATCTGCAAGCACCTCATACACGTCTAAAAATCGAACTAGCTTTTCCGGTTGATGAGAGCTGATAGAGATGGCCTCAGCAAAGTTCAGAAGCTGCAGCATTGGAGCCTTTGCAGCCTCAACAAAACAAACTGAACCAGCCGATCCGAGCTCCAAAAAGATCTGGTCACAGAGCCATTTCTCGCTGGCAAGATTTGGCCGGACAAATACCTTCATAGCTCGAACCCATCTCTTGATTTTCGAATTCAAGGTACCCCACTCCATCTTCAGCACATCTTCAATGCTCAATTTCTCGATTTCAAGATCCAAAAGACACTCATCCAATGCATCCTTTCGAACAATGACATATGCCTGTCGACACTCATGATCGTAGTTTGACATGAACATCGAATTGGCAATGCATTTAAGATCGTGAATCACATCAGGATGAACCAAGTCAATGATACAGTCCTCTGATGTTCGGCCGATGCTATATCTGCGTGCTGACTCCTCAAAAGAGTCATCCCCGAATGAAACCAGTGACCCACATCGACACTATCATCCTCACTCGACCTAAACGACATGTGCTCGGCTCAAATGGTTGCCTATGCTGAACAAGCAAGTACTTAAACTCTTCCTCAAGCCTCTGCATCGCCAACTGAAGAACATCATGAGCCCTACGCAACAACTCTTTCTCGTCTTCTCCGGTCAAGCACCGACTCTCCAATTCTTCGATCAATTTCTGAGCTTCTTTGGTGGCATTCAGATACTCAGAAGCTTCATTGGGACCCGAATCAAAAATCATGGGCTCGTCAGTCTCCCAACTCATAATCTTTTCCTCGACAACACTCAACCGTTCTTCAATCCCAGATTCCACACCCTCAACAACTTCATCCTCAATCATAGCCATATTCGATAACTGACTACCGAGATCTGCTAATATCTTCTTCACATCTTTCGTGAGATTCTTATTCGATCCCAATGCTCTCACTATATGCTCTGCAGCAGCAATCAAATTTTCCTCCCCTTCTAATTGTGGAGCCACTGATTCATAATCCCCCATGGAAGTTCAAAAACAAAGAAACCCTAAACTGACACTGATTCAGAAACAATGAGATGAAACCCCAAAATTACTTCGTAAAAGCAGTTCTAAACTACTATCTGCTTGAAAAATCCAATGCTATTCAGAAGTTCCAGCTAATTCAATCTAGAAATTGATAAAAAAATGGAAACTTAAAAGAAAGTAATCAACATGAAAAAGATCAAAACAAGCAATCATACAAGAAACCCAGATTTTAGAGACCCAAATCACAACAAAACACAAATTCAAACACAAAGAAGCTGGAGATACATGATGAAGCCATCAAAAGAAGAAAGAAAGCTCTTTCTGTAGCAGGACAAGACGAAAGAGAATAAAGTCATTTGAATGTACGGAAAGTACAAGGGAAGAGACTAACCTGAAAACTGGGAGATTTGGGTAGGCTTTCAAAGAAGGGAATTGCAGTTTTACTTAGCAGCTTTTTGCATCTATTTGTGGGAGATTGCAACATTTCCACGTTTGTGGCTTTGACTAGTTTTGTCCACGCGTAAGAAATTGGTATGATGTTGAAAAGACCTTTAAAGTTTGCCTTTTTTCAATTATACCCTTAATTTTTTTCTTTGATAAATTAATCACCAAAGGTTTTTTTTTCTGTGAACCATTTGGAAAACGTTCGTTTATTAAGTTAAATAAATAAATAGAAATAAAATTTTATGTTTATTTAATAAATGAACGAACACGAATTAAGTTATGTTTTGACTTGTTAATTTTTACGAACAAGCTACCTTGAAAGCTCATTAAGTGACTCATTTATAAGCTTATTTATTCGGTTCTCTTTTTCTTTTTTATATTTTAAATATTGGAGAAAATAGAGACTAAACTGAAATTTCATCATTTTCCTTTGACTCGGAAATAAAAGGATTAAAATAAACTAATGAATATGTTGGTAAACGTTAAACAAACCAAATACGAACACTTTCAAAAATAAATAAACGAACATAAAAAATTTATCCATATTCGTCTATTAAATGAACATAAATTTTTTGTTCACTCCTTTATTTAATTTAATAAATGAACATTATACAAATAAATCATAAATAATTCGTCGAACATTATATTCATTTACACCCTAAATTATAGCCCATAGCAACACGAATTTGTTCGATAAAGTGGAAAGTTTAATTTTTTTTTTCACTCAACCAAACATAGTTCATCAGATATCATCTCTTAAAAATGATTGTATGAACATTATATTCTACCATGGCAAATTCATGAAAAAAGCTTAAGCAAATGCTTCAAGACGGGTATAAAATTCTTCCACCGCAAAGAATGAAAGTAGTAATTTACATAGTTGCAACTGTCAAGACTTGTGATAGCTCATCTCATTCCGATCGAACTTCATAACACTGAATCGAACCAAAATCTCCATCTATTTCGAGTTCACAGTCGGACCTTCCTAAGAAACAGCATCATTGATGGTCACAGATATTGCAAGGTCCGGTGGAAGGGTCTTACCGGGACAATTTATGAGCCACCCCTTTAACTTAGCTTCCAACTCTTCTTTGGAGACAAACTTCTCTTCTTGTCCAGGTTCTAGTAGAACATGGGTTTCTGTTCTGCCATTCTCCTCCTGGTTGCACAAATCTGATGAAAAATAAACCGAGTAAAGATACCCGAAGACCGAAATGAAAGAAACGGTAACAAGGTGAAGTTTTTAAGAGTTTCGAATGCTTCCTATTCATACTACACTTCCGAGTCACAGGTTATTGAGAATTGATGACATTTACAATTGTTACACAAAGAATTGGAACTGCTTAAACGAGCATATACCACGTAACTAAGGAAGATTTGTGGTGATAGACTTGAAATGCAAATAAGCATTTGGAAGAAATATTTACCATATGGCATTGCGATGCCCGTTACCCACGGGATTAAAATTCTCAGATCCGCATGCCGGACTTGCTTGAAGAAATGATGTAAGAGTGTAATTCGATAAGAAATTACCTGCAAACAATGGAAGTGATGACATCATCGGCAACATAGTATATATGACCCATCTCACTTGTAATGGAAGTCATATTCTTTGAATTCTGGTTATCAATTTGAACAATGTGCTTTCTGTATAAGTTTTTAAAGTTTATTCAGACAATTTCAGGTCAAATTTATTAAGACAAGATTTTTAATTGTCAACAACAAATCAGTAAACTCCATGTTGGTTCCACAGATGGCGAACTTACCACTCCCCACTGCCTATTTTTTCTTCCTTTTGTTCTATGTAGAGACCAACCACATTGAAAAAGGTTGATGCTGCAATAACTGAACAACAGTCTACTCAAATTGTAGCTAATCTGTTGTTAATAATGAGCTCAAACCCCTATTTATGGGTCATATTATGACACGAAATTACTCGTGAATGACATCACAGCCATTCAATGAATGTCATATCAAGAAAAAAAATAATGTGTGAATCCGATGCTAAAAGCAGACGATTTCATACTGCTTTCTGTGCCTTGAACCAAAGTGCAAATAGAATGGCTAGAACTCAACATTACCAGATTATACAGGCTTCTGATAGCAGAAGATAGTAAAATGACAAATAAATCTCGAGCTGATTCTTAGCAAGGGCTTCACGATCAGTTGCAGAATCTCTATACGAGGCATCCCCCAAACCAAATTTTGGGATTTGCATAAAGAAGAAAGGTGTCAAGGATGCAATGGGTAGCTCGAAGGCAGTTAGCAGCAAATAATTTCATCTTCATCAGGAAACAAAGTATCATCTCTCAGAGGTTCGTATCCAACATCCTTCATATGATCTACTAGCATGATGATCAATTCATATATCTTTTCAATCTGAGAATGGCCCTCATCTTTCACCACAAACTCATGTCGTACATTCCTCACCTCAATCCAACTATAAGCAGCTTCTTTTCTTAGACCTCTCTCCTCCATGAGCCTTTTCACTGCTCGGGAATCATCCCATCTTCTAGCTGCCGCATAGACATTTGATAACATTATATATCTGGCAGCATTTTTTGGTTCCAGTTCAAACAGAGCCTCCGCTGCCTGCCTAGCAAGACCTAAGTTATCATGGATCCGACAAGCACCTAAAAGCGAACCCCATATGCCAACACAATTCGTTCCATTAAGAGTTCTCTTAATCATATTCATGGCCTCCTTAAGCTTGTTTTTCTTTCCAAGCAAATCAATCAAGATTGCATAATGATCAGACCTAGGGGTCACACCGAAATCCTTTTCCATCAAGTCCAAAATCTTCATTCCTTCAGAGATTAGACCTGCATGACAACAAGCAGATAATGCCCTGAGAAATGTTACGTGATTTGGCCTTACATTTGCCTCTATCATCATTCTGAACACAATAAGTGAGTCCTCTCCATGCCCGTTTTGAGCAAACCCGGTTATTAATGAGTTCCATGAAACAATATCCTTCTCATGTATCCTCTCAAACAGTAATTTAGCTGAGTTCATGTCTCCGTACTTGCAGTACATGTCAATTAAAGCATTAAATACAAACAGGTTCAAAAAATCACCTCTGCTGCCAACTCTAACTATGTGCGCATGGATCTGTTTACCTTTCTCAATAAGTGCTAAATCTGCACAAGCACTTAAAACAGCAACAAATGTGTAAGCATTAGGCTGCACCCCTTCATCCAACATCTGCCGAAAAAGATCCAACGCCTCCTTTCCACAACTATTTTGAGCAAAACCAGTGATTAAACCAGTCCACGATAGTGTATTCTTAATCGGTGTTTCCTTAAATACACGAAAAGCATCCTCCAATCTTGAGGCTTTAGCATAAGCAACCACCATAGAAGCCCATGAAACCACATCCCTTTCACTCATTTGATTGAAAATCCTATACGCAGTATCCACTTCCCCACATTTCCCATAAGCATCAATCAAAGCATTGTAAACAATCAAATTCATATCCAAACCAAAAACAACCGTAAAGCTATGAACTTGACATAAAAATCTTAGAGCACCTAATCTAGCGCAAGCACCAACAATACCAACAGCCGTACAACTATCAATAACCATACATTCCTTCAGTGTTTTTTGGAAAACGAGTACCGATTCCTTGTAAAACCCGTGCTGGGAAAACCCAGAAATCAGTGAATTATAACTAACAAGGTTTCTCCTTGGCATTTGATCGAGCAACTTGCAAGCCCTATCAAAGTGGCCACGTTGGATAAACCCAGAAATAAGAATGTTCCAAGAATGGCTGTTTTTCACCAGAAGTTCATCAAAAGCCCTTTGGGCACTTTTTGTTTCTTTGAATTTTGAGTACATGGCTATAAGATGGTTGGTTATAAAGGGTCTAAGAGTCAGAGCCTTTTTGATGAACTGTGAATGTAAAAGCAAGCCTAGGCTCAAGTTCTTGCTTTTGATGGCTTTTGAGATGAGAAATGTGAAAAAATAATCAAGACCCAAACCTTTCATTGTTGTTCTCTTTTTTGTGGTTGGGAGTTTGTTCTACCTTCTGAAATTCATGAAGATTTTTTAAAAGTGCATTCACAGATTAAAGATAAGCTTAAATGGGCAAAGCTTACGGTTTATAGAGTTGATGAAACCCATTGTTGAAAAACTTTTTCTCCATTAAATATAGTGTTTTTCTTTTTGGTGAAATGAGTTCAAAATGTTGAGAAAGAAGATATGTTGTTTAAACACAAATTTTAGGTTTTTGAAGATGTCTAATTTACATATGTGACCTTAAGTTACTGGTATATTCCCTTTACAGTCCTCTTTTCTTTTTATTGATTCCAATAATTATAATTATAACTTTGTACTGAAGTAAACTTTATTGATTCTTTATTGCAAATTAACTTTATTTATTAACAAAAAGATAAAACTATATTGTGTCCTTAATCATTTTTCAATATTCTAATTTGAAGTCCAGATCCAAGGTGTGGGCACGGAAATTAGAAACCTTATAGATTGATGCAATAGATTAGTACTGATTTGAAAATGTAGTTAAAAGTAGGAATATTTACGTAAATAACAAAAGTTTTGTACCCTTTCTATAGTTTTCCCATGATATAAACAAAAGAAACTTCTAAAAAACAGAGAAAGACGAAAGCAGGAGTCATTCATTGCGGAATTCTCTCTCCCCCCAAACAACCCGAAAAAATAGGGTTAGGGTTTTAAAGAACCCAAACCAGAAGTAAAAATACCCAGATTTATATCATCAAACTCTTGTTGAAAACCCCTAAAAAAGAAGCTCCTTTTAAGGTTTTCTCTTTGGAGTATCCTTTGAAAAGTTCATATAGAAAGATGGGTTGCTTTTCAGCTTTAGCTCTCGAGTGGCAGCCATTTTTCTTAGTCTTCTGTGTACTAAGCTGTGTCGTTTTCAGTGATGATTCTTCAGACAACGATGTTCTTCTCGAGTTTAAGGAGTCTGTCTCAGATCCTTCGGGGCTTTTATCCACTTGGTCTGAGAATTCCCATCACTGTTCATGGTCTGGTGTTACATGTGACAAAAACTCCAAGGTTTTGTCTCTTAACATAACTGGTTTTGGGAATGGGCCAAAAGGTAACAATCTCAACAATTCAGCTGGTTCTTCTTCATTTTCTTGTTCTGATTACAGTTCATTTCCACTTTATGGTTTTGGCATTAGAAGGAACTGTGGGGAAAGTAAATGGAGTTTTTTTGGAAACCTGTCGCCTTCCATTGGAAAATTGAGTGAACTTAGGGTTTTATCACTTCCTTTCCATAGATTTCACGGTGAAATTCCTTCTGGAATTTGGGGCTTGGAGAAATTGGAAGTGCTTGATTTGGAGAACAGTTTGTTATCTGGCAAATTACCTGTTAGCATTTCTGGGTTAAAGAATTTGAGAGTTCTTAATTTGGGATTTAATAATATTAGTGGAGAGATACCTGGTTGGCTTTCGAGTTTGAAGCGAGTGGAAATGTTGAACTTGGCTGGTACTCTTGTGAATGGAACCGCTCCTGCATTTCTCGGAAGGTTTAGAGGTGTTTATTTGTCGTTTACATGGTTGGGGGGGTCATTGCCGGCTGATATTGGTGAAGATTGTAGGCTTGAGCATTTGGATTTGTCGGGGAACTACTTTGTTGGATCGATTCCTGCTAGTTTGGGGAAGTGTAGTCGGTTGAGGTCGTTGTTGTTATATACCAATATGTTTGAGGAAGGTATTCCAGGCGAAATTGGTCAGCTTCAGAATCTGGAAGTGTTGGATGTTTCAAGGAATAGTTTGAGTGGTCCGATACCTGTTGAGCTCGGGAATTGTTCTGCTTTGACTGTGCTTGTGCTTTCAAATATGTTGAGTCCGTATGATAACCTTGCCATGATTAAAGGGGATGCAAACTATGTAAACGATGATTTTAATTTTTATCAAGGTGGGATTCCAGATGAAATTACAAAGCTTTCAAAGCTGAGGATATTATGGGCTCCCAGAGCAACGCTGGAGGGCAACTTACCGAGTGATTGGGGTTCTTGTGATAGCTTGGAGATGGTAAATTTGGCACAGAATTTTTTTTCCGGGAAAATTTCAATTGGTCTTACTCTCTGCAAGAAGATGAGGTACCTTGACTTAAGCTCAAATAAGCGCCTTACTGGAGAGCTTGTTGAGAAACTTGCAGTTCCTTGTATGAGTGTCTTCGATGTCAGTGAAAATTCCTTGTCGGGTTATATCCCAAGATTCTACAACCAGGGATGCCCTGATGTTCTTACCTCAGATTCATATTCCTCTGAACCCTTCAACCCATCTTCCGCGTATTTATCATTTCTGGCTAGTAAAGTTCATGCCGGAACATCTAGCGGATTTCTTGGCAGAGAGGGTGGTCCTGCTGTGTTTTACAACTTCAGAGCTAACAACTTCTCTGGGAGTGTCTTGTCAATGCCGATTGCGCCACAGAGATTGAACAAACACATTTCTTATGCATTTTATGCCGGTGAAAACATTCTCAGTGGACCATTTCCTGGAAATTTGTTTGAGAACTGCAATGGATTGGATGCACTGTTTGTAAATGTTAGCTACAACAGAGTGTCTGGTCGGATTCCTGATGAAATCGGTAAACTTTGCAAATCTCTCAAGTTTCTGGATGTGTCTACGAATCAAATAACTGAGTCGGTTCCCCCGAGCATTGGAGACTTGGTTTCACTTGTTTCTCTTAATTTGAGCTGGAACCTGTTACAAGGCCTGATTCCAAGCAGTTTCAGTCAGATGAAGGATCTCAGGTTTCTTTCTTTGGCCGGTAACAATCTGACTGGATCTATTCCTTCCACACTCGGGCAGTTGCAATCTTAGAAAAGCTGGAGCTGTCGTCAATTCTCTTTCTGGTGAAATTCCTGAAAGTCTGGCTAACTTGAGAAACCTGACTGTTCTTCTGCTCAACAACAACAAACTCTCAGGGCGAATTCCCTCTGGTTTAGCAAATGCGGCTATGCTCTCTTCTTTCAACGTGTCCTTCAATAACTTGTCCGGGCCACTGCCATTGAGCAATAATTTGATGAAATGCAGCAGTCTTCTCGGAAACCCTCTTCTCCAGCCTTGCCGTTCATACTCCTTAATTCCATCTTCAGACCAAGCAGAGTGGGATTCACAAAATTATGATGCATCTCCACCGGAACCTGTAACTCGAAAGAATAGAAATAATGGTTTCCGTTCCATTGAGATAGCGTCAATAACATCTGCTTCCGTCATTGTTTCTGTTCTTCTGGCTCTTGTTATTTTGTTCGTATTTACGAGGAAATGGAATTCAAGATCCAAAATCAGCACCACCAAAAAGAAGTGACTATTTTCACCGAGATTGAGGTCCCTTTGACATTTGACATTGTCGTGCAGGCCACTGGGAATTTCAATGCTAGCAACTGTATTGGGAATGGAGGCTTTGGGTCAACTTATAAAGCTGAGATCTCTCCTGGAGTTTTAGTGGCAATAAAGCGGCTTGCAATAGGGCGGTTGCAAGGCTTTCAACAGTTTGATGCTGAAATTAAAATCCTTGGGAGGTTGCGCCACCCGAATCTTGTCACTTAATTGGTTACCATGCCAGTGAAACGGAGACATTCCTTGTATACAATTATTTGCCAGGCGTAACTTGGAAAAGTTTATTCAGGAGAGGTCCACCAGAGCTGTGGATTGGAGGGTACTCCACAAGATTGCTTTGGATATAGCCCGTGCTCTTGCCTACCTACACGATCAATGTGTTCCACGAATCCTCCATCGTGATGTCAAGCCGAGCAATATCTTGTTGGACGATGATTACAATGCTTATTTATCTGACTTTGGTTTGGCCAGACTTTTGGGAACTTCAGAAACGCATGCTACCACTGTGTTGCTGGAACATTCGGGTATGTTGCTCCCGAATAGCGATGACTTGCCGTGTTTCTGATAAGGCCGATGTATATAGTTATGGGGTGGTGCTCCTTGAGTTACTCTCTGATAAGAAGCTTTAGATCCCTCGTTCTCTCATTACGGAAACGGTTTCAACATCGTTCAATGGTCCTGCATGCTCTTGCGACAAGGCCAAGCCAAGGAGTTCTTTACCGCAGGTTTATGGGATGCAGGTTCCCAAAATGAATGGTAGAAGTTCTGCACTTGGCAGTCGTGTGTACAGTTGATTCTCTCTCAACTAGACCTACGATGAAGCAAGTAGTACGACGGCTGAAGCAACTTCAGCCACCATCGTGTTAGGTTCATGATAAAAAAGCTTGCGTTGATTGACATAGTGCTCGTAGGAGGTAAGCCCCACGGCTTGATCATTATCATCCCGATCGATCCTTTGGTAGAGTTCTAAACTGTAGCTATTGCCCACTTGTAAATTGTAACAGTTTTACCCCTATTTTTCGATGCTATTTCTTGGATAAAAGGGGTTCACTGATGACTGCTGATGGATACAGATTTTTTCTCTTCATCCAAATTCTAAACTTGTAAGTTTCATTTGATGTCTAATAATAGAATAGAGTATTTCATATATATTACACAGATTATGACTGGTGATGTTGCTCCATTACATATAGGAGATCTAAAGCTAAATCAATGCCTCTTGCACTTGAGATTTCAATGATCATATATTTCTATCACAATCACCTTTTTAAGGGTCGTTGAATGTTAAATGAGTAGAAATGACTTGAAATAGATAGAAATAGACCGATAATTCGTTAGATAAAAAACGATTGAAAGTTCATTTATTTGAAACCTGCATTTCTCTTTTATTTCCTCAATCCTGGGCGTTTTTCCAAAAAAAAAAAAAAATACCGTTGATCGGTATATTTATCGATCTAACACCGGTCAGATTATATTTTTCGATCTAACACTCTTTGTAGTAATGCGAGCCTTCTGCAGCGCGCTATACGTTGATTTGGTGCCACGTGGGTAAGACGCCCCCTTGCGACGCGTCTTATGCTGACATAGATTACACGTGAGTATGGCGGGGGTAGGATGGTAATTAAGGGTATAGCGTGCCGAAGGGCCGCGCCTTACCTGTGATTCTGACATGCGTCAGAAAGGCGCGGCCCCTGCGACACGCTATACCCTTAATTACCATCCTACCCCCGCCCGTTCACACCTATCCCTACCTATAAATACCCCATTCTCAATCACTTTTATCACACCAAATCCTATCAACTTCTCTCAAATACTCTTATATTCTCTTATTAAGGTATATTTTATTATATTTAGTATTTTTTAGTAATTTATTTAATTATTTTAATTGTTTAATATTTTATTTAATTAATTTTTTTGCAGATATAAAATGTAAGGCGGTTTACTTTGGTTGGATGGAAATCGTATATTTCGACACTTTGCTGATACGGTAACATTGTAACGTTTTAATTAATTAATTAATTAATTTATTTAATGCATGATTATTAGTTTAAAAATTAATTTGTGTAATTATTTATATTTTAGGAGACAGACCGTATATTAGATCCTTTTATTATGAACCTTAAGTTAGTTATATCTACTCGTGTAATGTCGTATTTAATAGAGGCTGGATTCGGTCACCTAGGTAGATATCAGGGTCATTGTAAGATAGAACCATACCTTATTTCTGCCTTAGTAAAGCGATGGAGTTCGGAGACCCACACATTCCATCTTACGTGCAGAGAGTGCACGATCACGCTTGAGGATGTTTATATGCATCTGGGGCTTCCAGTGGATGAAGGTGTGATATCAGGGATAGCTTCCGATTCTTGGACTACTTTGTGTCGGATTAGTATAAGACGTGTCTCAGAAAATTTTAACGGTGGACGGATACCGTTAAATTGGTTAGATGCCAATTTTCGGGAGTTGAGCGAGGATGCGTCTGACGATGGAGTTAAACAGTATGCATGGGCATGCATACTATAGCTGATAGGATGGTTGCTGATGCCAAACAAATCGCGCAACCAAGTTCACTGTATGTGGTTGCAACATCTTGGCGACTTTCATCTGACCGGATCACTCAGTTGGGGCTCAGTAGTTTTGGCTTGCTTGTACAGGGAGATGTGTCGAGCTATTGACTACAGGCGTAATACTATCGGCGGATGTCTCCTGCTGCTGCAGTTTTGGACATGGTATCGATTGTCCTTTTTATGTCCCGTTGTCAAGAACACATTCGTATTTCCGCTACTCCTAAGGTAATTATAAAACTGATTTTGTATATTAATAAATTTATACAGTGAATAAGAAATTATTTTTCTTGAATAGGTGGTCTACTGATAGGAAAAATCATCAGGAGCTACTTGATGATTTAGAAAAAATTAGGGTGTTAATCGATCAGAAGGTTGGCACACATGTATAAATTTTAATGTTTAAAAATCGATTTTAGATTATAGTTATATAATTAGATTATTATTTTGATAAAAATTATATATATATTTGTTTTAGTTTGAATGTGTGACATATTCTACTGATGATGTGAGGGGTGATTCCATCTGAGTTGAGGAGCCCATCAGATGTTTGGATGGCGACGGTCCCCTTGATCTGTTATGCGACCGTCGAGTGGCACTCCACTGATCGCGTGCTCCAGCAATTTGGTTTTTTTCAACCAATTCCGGAAGCACCTCGCAATATGGATGAGTTGCATAGCACAGATAGACGCGGCAAGACAGATACAGATTGGCTGGTGAGGCATCAACGTTTCCCCATAGAGAGCCAATTTTACTTGACCTCTTGATGGTTGCTGACGGTTATTACGAGTGGTTCAACAGTAACAGGAAACCGTTTCTGCTTTCCGAGGATTCACGAGGGCAGATCTTTCCGCGACGTCGATAGAGACATGCACCGACACAATACCATCGTCCCCCGACTCGTAGACGGAGAGCAGGTGCTTCCGGTTCATTCTCAGCTGCACCAGCAGGACCTTCACAGCAGCCACCGTATCCAGCGACTTACATACTGCAACCATATATGATGCCGCCACCGCCTTTCCATTACCAGATGTCGCCGTCTTCACCTGCTTTTATGACCTCGCCGCTGTAACACCCCCAACCCGTACCCGATCCGGATATGAGTCAGAGATACTACATTGACTTTAAAACACAACTTTTAACAATAATAGCAAAATATTTGAACTTATATTAAGAAATACGATAATATACATATTGTAATATAAGTTTACCAAATATTCAGAGCATAACAACTTAACCCTTAATTACATGCCAACTGCCATTTACATAACAAAATGACCTACTGATTAAGTTGCTTCTGATCTGGTGGTTGCAGGAGTAATGCTGTCAAGCTGCTTAACATGTCTCGTCTACTTTCTTGGATCCTACGTGTGAAACACTCACACGCTAAGTCATCGACTTAGTGAGGCAATGTAATAATAATAACAAAGCAATGTAATGACCATGTCATAATGATATGAAATGAGATGCAAACATGTACTTAATCAATGTAGTCTACATCATCAATATCCATACCTGTAAGCATATTACTTTAGCATTCATGATTTTGTATGAATAAGTTTATTGGCCCATGATATCATACTGAGAACCTAATGTATCTGAGTAATGTGAGGTTGTGCACTATGCTGTCACCACAGCTCGTATAAATGCCCGAAGTGCCGCGTAGAATTGCACCGTAGTGCCATATAATGTTCATAAGGACCACATAGAATTCCTTAAGAATCATATACATATGCTAAGGATCACATATGTGTCTCACCAGACTTCACACATGTTCCAAAGAATATATATATATCCCGAAAGACCGCGTAGAATATTGTCCCGAAGGACCGCGTAGACCCTCTACCCTTGGCATGCCAACTATACCTATAGTTCTCATCTACATAACATGGGCTTTTACATTTCACGTAGTCTATATCGCGTAGACATGTAAATTCTTACCTTTTCACATAGCTCATAACTTTTCCCACATATTCATGTCATATAATGCATTTTATATGAACTCATGTCATGTCTCATAATACGAATATGCTCATGTACCAAGATATAAAATCTAGACTTATCACAAGTCTAGAATTGAGTATATTTCTATAATTATGCTATGCATATGCACTCACTTATATTTCTTTGCCTTTTCCTTGATCGATCCTACTTGTAGATTGTTCCCGAACTCGTGTAGGCTCAGTATCTACATAATAATTCAATGATACTTATTAGTATACTAATTAATATATTCTAAACTATCATTCCTTAGACTCATAGAAAAGCCAATTTCATCCTTTAATGAAGGTATGCATCGATGCACTACTGATGCATCGGTGCATAAAATGCATTCGATGTTGTATTATTACTGGGATGCATCGATGCATGACTTATGCATCGATGCACTAATTGCATTCGATGTTTCTATTTTAAAAGAGTGCATCGATGCATTACCAATGCATCGATACAACTTCAAATAATTTCTGGGTTTTAAACTTTATGCATCGATGCACTATGAATATGCATCGATGCACTCTGCCCAGAATCCTCTTTTATGCCCGAAAATCCACTCTTTTCAGCTTAATACTTCATATATCATCCTCTTTCTTATTTCCTAACTTGCATACTCTTACTTAAGCTAATTATTATCCATTAAATATTTCTAAAACTTATAAATCTAATTCTCCATGTAGAATTTAAGAATCTAACCCAAATTCCAACATGTTCTAATTTGAATTCTAACACCTCATACTTCTTAGTTAGCTTATTGACAAGTCAAAAATCTTATTCAAACTTAAAAAACTCATCCATATCAAATTTCATCTAAAAACTCATTTTCCAAATCTATCTCTAAAACATTTATCTTGTTGTCTTAATGTCATATAAGCTTTCCTTTAGCTTATATAACATCCAAACTTCATTTCCAGCTAAACATCAAAGAAACTACCAAGGTTCAAATTCTTACCTTAAACTTGGGTCTTCACGTTTGGAAGAAGAGAAGAGTGAAGATAAGAAAGAAGGAAGAAGAATGAGAGGATTCTGGAAACATTTGTTTCCTCCACAAGCCCCACGTGGGTTATAATATACCCCATAACATTTTTTTATAATTTTTTCCTTACAAATGACCATTTTGTCTTTACATTCATTTCATATTTACTAACCATTATTTTTAAACTATATTATTCTACTTTAATCACCAAATGTTGAAACTTTGTAAATTAATCACTAACCCGACATGGAGGATGTTACAAATCTCCCTCCCTTAAGAAAATTCGTCCTCGAATTTTCAATAAGAAAAGAGATGGGGATACTGATTCCTCATATCCTCCTCACGCTCCCATGTTGCTTCCTCACTTTGTGATTCTTCCATAAACTTTAACCAATGGAATAGTCTTATTCCTCAATTGCTTACCCATGAGCTAAAATTTGAATCGGTTCTTCATAGTCAAGTCAGGTCAACCTCAATCTCTTCTGGTGTCACGATATGAGAGGGATCAAATCTATATCTTCGAAGCATTGAAACGTGAAAGACATCATGTATCTTTTCCATCTCAGGTGGTAAAGCTAGCTGATATGCTACAGGTCCTACTCTCTTTACAATCTCATATGGTCCAATAAACCGAGGACCCAATTTTCCTTTTCGACCAAATCTCAACACCTTCTTCCATGGGACACTTTTAAAAACACTTATCTCCAACTTGAAATTCAATTTCTTTCCTTTTAAGATCAGAATAGGACTTTTGCCGATCAGAGGCCACTTTGAGGTTATGCTGAATTTCTCGAACTTTCTGTTCTACATCTTGAATTAAATCCGGACCAAGAACACTTCGGTCTTTGAGTTCATACCAATTTAATGGAGTACGACATTTTCTTCCATATAATGCTTCATATGGGACATCTTTATACTAACTGATAACTATTGTTGTAAGCGAACTCTGCCAGCGGTAAATACTTTTCCCATGATCCTTTAAATTCCATTACGCATGCTCTCAACATATCTTCCAATATCTGAATAGTTCTCTCTGATTGCTCATCAGTCTGAGGATGAAAAGCCGTACTAAAGTTTAAACGAGTCCCCAACGCTCCATGCAAAGATTTCTAGAATCTAGAAGTGAATCGAGGGTCTCGATCAGAGACTATGGAAACAGGTACTCCATGCAATCTAATAACTTCTCTAACATACAGCTCTGCATACTTTTCCATAGAGAAATCCGTTCTAACCGGAAGAAAATGCGCTGACTTAGTTAATCGATCAACAATTACCCATATTGATTCTCTTTTTGTTCGGGTCAAGGGTAACCCCGAAACAAAATCCATCGTAACATTTTCCCCATTTCCATTGAGGAATGAAAGCGGTTGCAATAATCCTGATGGAACTTGATGCTCGGCTTTGACTTGTTGACATATCAAACACTTAGACACAAATTCGGGATGCTTCGTTTCATCCCTGACCACCAAAATCGATTCTTCAAATCCATATACATCTTGGTTCCACCCGGGTGCATCGTTACGGACTGCAATGAGCCTCTGTTAATATTTCTTTCTTCAAGTCGTCATTGTCGGGTATTACAATTCTTCCTTTACAATATAGATTTCCATCTGACTTAATCTCAAAGTCTTTAATCTCTTTGTTCTTTACTTGTTCAATTCTTTTCAAACACATTTCATCTTTACCTTGCAATTATCCTATTCGTTCCAACCATGCTGGTTTAAGGGTTAATTCTGCACAAAGACCACCGTCTCCCGTTAAAGATAATCTTGCATCCATAGCTCGTAAAGCTGCAAACGTCTTCTTACTCAGAGCATCTGCTACCACATTAGCCTTTCTGTGATGATAGTCAATTATCACATCATAATCCTTTAAGAACTCTACCATCTACTTGCCTCAAATTCAATTCTTTTGAGTCATCAATACTTCAGGCTCTTATGATCCTATATAAGTAACAACGCTCCCCATAAAGATATGACGCCAATCCTGAGAGCGAATACTACAGCAGCCATTTCTAAATCATGAGTGGGGTAATTCCTTTCATGTGTTTCAACTGTCTCGATGCATACGCTACCACCTTTCCTTCTTGCATTAATACACACCCCAACCCGTTATGGGATGCGTCACTGTATACTACAAATTCTTGCCAGATTCCGGTTGAACCAATATCGAGTTTCCGTCAGAATTCTCTTTAAAGCTTCGAAGCTTTCTTGACATTCAGAAGTCCAAACAAATGGTACGTTCTTTCTCATTAGCTTTGTTAGAGGCAGCACAATCATCGAAAAATTCTTAACGAATCTTCGATAGTAACCGGCAAGTCCAAGAAACTCCGAACTTCATACACATTCTTAGGAACTTCCCAATCCATTATAGCTTTAACCTTCTGAGGGTCTACTCTAATCCAACTGCCGAGATCACATGCCCCAAGAAAATTACTTCCTTTAACCAAAATTTACATTTGGACATTTCGCATAGAGATTTTTATCCCTGAGAATGCAACACTAGCCTCAGATGTGTGCTGTGCTCTTCAATGGACTTCGATAAACCAGTATGTCACAATAAAGACAACAACAACTGGTCCAGATAGGCTGAAAAATCCTGTTCATGAGATCCATGAAAGCAACAGGTGCATTCGTTACTCCGAATGGCATTACGATGAATTCATAATGACCTATCTCGTTCTGAAAGCCGTCTTCGGAATATCTTCTCCCTGGATCTTCAATTGATGATAACCCGAACGTAGATCGATCTTCGAAAATACCGAATCTCCTTTTAGTTGATCAAACAAGTCATCAATGCGCGAAGGGGATACTTGTTCTTGATGGTCACCTTATTAAGCTGTCGATAAATCAAGACTATTGATCCATCCTTCTTCTTAACAAATAACACCGGAGCTCCCCAAAGTGACACACTTGGTCAATAAATCATTTTCTAATAATTCTCGCAATTGATTCTTTACTCTTGCAATTCCTTCGGAGCCATCCGATAAGGTGCCATTGCAATTGGAGCGGTTTCCTGCATTAATTCAATTTGAAATTCTACCTCTCTATCCGGAGGTAATCCTGGCAGTTCAGCAGAAAAACATCAGGGAACTCTCGAACTATTGGAATCTCCTCTAACCTTTTCTCTTGAGCTCTTGAATCAATCACATTGCAAGAAAACCCTGACATCCTTGTAGCAATAATTTCTTGGCAGACATCACTGATATTACATTTGCTAAAGGATTACACATTTCACTGATCACATTAACTTCTATTCCTTTTGGACTCTTTAGGGTTACATTTTTCAATCTACAGTCGACATTCCCATAATAATGAAACAACCAATCCATTCCCAGAATTACTTCAAACTCGTCAAAGGGTAATTCCATCAGATTAACCGGAATTCAATTCCCTAAACCTTTATGGGCACCCCTTACAGACTTTGTCCACCTGAGTACTATGCCTAACGGATTAGTTACTATCATCACATTACTCGTAGCTTCTATAGGAATCCTCAACTCCTTTACTAACTTACTTGTAATATAAGAATAATTAGAACCCGGATCAATCAGCACCAATACTAATTTATTATACAACTGAAAAGTACCTGCTATAATATCAAGGTCATCACGGTCTTCACTTGTCTTTAGATTGTATACCCGAGCAGTAGATCGAACTTCAGGTTGAGCAGAGAATTCAGACGGGTTCCTTCCTCTGCCTCTTCTCTCCTCTTTGTGAGGAAGAACCAACTCTTCCAGATGGTGTAGGCTCACCAACAATCAATGGACAATCCCGGATAAATTCCGGCATCTCCGCATCGAAACAAGTCCCAGCAGCCATACGACAAGCCCCATATGGTTTTTCCCACAGTGCTGACACTGTCTCCCTTGACTCGGAGTAGATCTCCCAGCACCAGATTCCACTGACTGCGTCTGTCTAGGTCTTGCCTGACTTACTCCCCCTAGCAGACGATACAACTGATTCTGATCTAGCTTGTGATCGAAATCCCGAGTCTCTTCCCCTTTTTGTTGGTCTCTTCCCCTTTTGTTGGTACTGAGCTAGAGGAAGTAGTCGTCCTCTTTGATGTCTGAACTCTTGAGTCCCCAAATCTTTCATTCTGAGCCCTTTCAAGAGCTTTTGCACGATTGATCACCTCCTGGAATGAGGACAAGTTTTAATACTATCAACATTCTTTAAGTCTAGGGCGCAAGCCCTCCACGACCATTCGCAAGCATCTTTTTCAGTAGGCACAAGCTCAGCTGCAAACCTGCTCAGCTTATTAAACTCATTCGTACTCATATACAGAGCGGCTCATCTGCTTCAAATTCATAAACTCATGCTTCATTTGTCGGATAAACTGATCTCCAATATTTATTTTAATTCTTCTAAAAACAAAGACCAAGTCAACTGGTCGGTTGACATTCTCATGGTGACGTTCGTCCACCATATCCTCGCCTGACCCCTCAGTAAAGATACAACTCCATCTAATTTCTCCACTTCGAAACAGTGGAGACCATCTAACATGATTTTCAAATCATTCAACCAAAGATCCGCTGACACTGGACCTTCCTCAACTCTCCCTTAAATTCGGGAGCTCCTAAACCTCTCAACTCTTTTGCTACATTTATCTTTGAGTTAGTGGAGCAGAAGGTTGAAGACGCGTCAAAATAGCGTCTAACGTTCTGAAGAACATATCTTGATCTTGCACAGGCACTCCTTGAGATGCCTGTTCTTCACCTTGCTGGCCAGGGCAGGTGAACTGCTTTCAGCATGCCTATCTTCTCCCGCTTCACTTCGGGAGCTATTATGTCCGGACATCTAATAAGAATAAACACATGTTTATTAGTAAAACAGCATACTCATACTATACCAGATCAGAGTTCTCACTATTTGTTGGCATGTATTCCATTTAAAGACTCTATAGACTCTGGTTCATGCCTAGAATCGGCTAAACCATAGCTGATACCATTAAATGTAACACCCCCAACCCGTACCCGACCCGAATAGTCAGAGATACTACATTGACTTTAAAACACAACTTTTAACAAATAATAGCAAAATTTGAACTATTAAGAAAATACGATAATATCATATTGTAATATAAGTTTACCAAATATTCAGAGCATACACAACTTAACCCTTTAATTACATGCCAACTGCCATTTACATAACAAAATGACCTACTGATTAAGTTGCTTCTGATCTGGTGGTTGCAGGAGTAATGCTGTCAAGATGCTTAACATGTCTCGTCTACTTTCTCGGATCCTACGTGTGAAACACTCACACGCTAAGTCATCGACTTAGTGAGGCAATGTAATAATAATAACAAAGCAATGTAATGACCATGTCATAATGAAAAATGAGATGCAAACATGTACTTAATCAGTTAGTCTACATCATCATATCCATACCTGTAGCATATTACTTTAGCATTCATGAATTTGTATGAATAAGTTTATTGGCCCATGATATCATACTGAGAACCTAAGGTATCTGAGTAATGTGAGGTTGCCACTATGCTGTCACCACAGCTCGTATAAATGCACCGAAGTGCCGCGTAGAATTGCACCGTAGTGCCATATAATAATGTCCATAAGAACCACATAGAATTCCTTAAGAATCATATACATATGCTAGGGATCACATATGTGTCTCACCAGACTTCACACATGTTCCAAAGAATATATATATATCCCGAAAGACCGCGTAGAATATTGTCCCGAAGGACCGCGTAGACCCTCTACCCTTGGCATGCCAACTATACCTATAGTTCTCATCTACATAACATGGGCTTTTACATTTCACGTAGTCTATATCGCGTAGACATGTAAATTCTTACCTTTTCACATAGCTCATAACTTTTCCCACATATTCATGTCATATAATGCATTTTATATGAACTCATGTCATGTCTCATAATACAGAATATGCTCATGTACCAAGATATAAAATCTAGACTTATTACAAGTCTAGAATTGAGTATATTTCTATAATTATGCTATGCATATGCACTCACCTATATTTATTTGCCTTTTTCTCGATAGATCCTACTTGTAGATTGTTCCCGAACTCGTGTAGGCTTAGTATCTACAAAATAATTCAATGATACTTATCAGTATACTAATTAATATATTCTAAACTATCATTCCTTAAACTCATAGAAAAGCCAATTTCATCCTTTAATGAAGGTATGCATCGATGCACTACTGATGCATCGGTGCATAAAATGCATTCGATGTTGTATTATTACTGGGATGCATCGATGCATGACTTATGCACTAATTAATATATTCTAAACTATCATTCCTTAAACTCATAGAAAGCCAATTTCATCCTTTAATGAAGGTATGCATCGATGCACTACTGATGCATCGGTGCATAAAATGCATTCGATGTTGTATTATTACTGGGATGCATCGATGCATGACTTATGCATCGATGCACTAATTGCATTTGATGTTTCTATTTTAAAAGAGTGCATCGATGCATTACCAATGCATCGATACACCTTCAAATAATTTCTGGGTTTTAAACTTTATGCATCGATGCACTATGAATATGCATCGATGCACTCTGCCCAGAATCCTCTTTATGCCCGAAAACCCTCTTTCAGCTTAATACTTCATATATCCTCTTTCTTATTTCCTAACTTGCTACCTTACTTGCTAATTATTATCCATTAAATATTTCTAAAACTTAGAAATCTAATTCTCCATGTAGAATTTAAGAATCTAACCCAAATTCCAACATGTTCTAATTTGAATCTACACCTCATACTTCTTAGTTAGCTTATTGACAAGTCAAAAATCTTATTCAAAACCTCAAAACTCATCCATATCAAAATTTCATCTAAAAACTCATTTTCCAAATCTATCTCTAAAACATTTATCTTGTTGTCTTAATGTCATATAAGCTTTCCTTTAGCTTATATAACATCCAAACTTCAATTTCCAAGCTAAACATCAAAGAAACTACCAAGGTTCAAATTCTTACCTTAAACTTGGGTTCACGTTTGGAAGAAGAGAAGAGTGAAGATAAGAAAGAATGAAGAAGAATGAGAGGGATTCTGGAAACATTTGTTTCCTCCACAAGCCCCACGTGGGTTATAATATAACCCCAAACATTTTTTTTATAATTTTTCCTTACAAATGACCATTTTGTCCTTACATTCATTTCATATTTAACCATTATTTTTAAACTATATAATTATTCTACTTTAATCACCAAATGTTGAAACTTTGCAAATTAATCACTAACCCGGCATGGAGGATGTTACAGCCACCGCCACCGTCACAGATTACCCCTCCTGGAGACTATTATAGGTCTATGTTTGTAGATCTGACTTGGGGTTCATATGCTGGATATTTGGGATTAACAACCAATGATCGAAGAAATCCTCCTTGAGAACGACAGCCGCCCTGCGGAACACATTCGCGTCGCAAGCATCGATAGATTTTGTTTTTGTATTATATTTGTATTTAGTTTATTTGACTTTTTAATTGTAATTTTTTATTATTTCTCATTTAATACTTACTTTATTTTGTTAAATTTGTTTGACTTTTTTAATGTATTTCAGTTAATTTTGTCTATTATCATTTAATATCAGTTATTGTAATTTGGTTATCTTTCACCATTTAATACTTATTGTAAGTTTGTTGTATTTAAAATTATTTTGAAATAATAAATTGTTCGATAACTTTCTTAAATTTATCACTTATTATCTCTTTTATTATAATCACGTATAACGCAAACGTACAATCTCGTATTATTGTATCGTTTTTTTAATCTTCATCAGCGATTATCGAATGACATTAAGTTGAAGTAAATGCAAATTAAAGTACAATAATTATTATTTGATAAACAAATATATCATTTCCTCATCAATTGTGATGGCAACAGAAGTGGACATGTTTTTCTAGTGTGTCTTGGGTTTCTACAATACCCACATCTTCTGTCTTATCTAGATCTTTCTCGAATATCCATATCGTAATGAATTCGATTGGATTTTAGACGACCACGCTCCCTCAATAAGCTCCGATTTGGTACAATCGGAAGCCAATCTTGAACCTCATCAGGGTCTTTGTCATTACCTATGGGGAAACTCAAATTCGTATACCTTAAAAACTTCAGATAGTAGGTATACGGGATCCACAAAATGGTTATAGTCTTGACGTGTATGCGAGCAAGCTGCTATCACATGAGAGCATGGATACTTAAGAGCTTGAAAAAACCCGTTGTCGCATGTTATGTCCCTTAGATGTACTCTTAACGACACAACTGCAACCCCTCGAAGAGATCGCGGCAACTCTGTGACACGAAACATTTTATGCCTTCTAGAGAAGCTTATTACAGACATTCCATTTGATGTAGAAATTTTTTTCTGTAGATCTGCAACTAATCTAGGGTGATAGACATGACCGCCTTGCATCCAGGTTTGAGCTTGTCCCCCGAGCTTCGCAAAAAGCACCACCAAACGAAAATATATTCTTTACCAAGTCGTTACTGGTAAGTGACGTGCATCCTTTAAAGTTGAATTGATTGCCTCTGCCAAGTTGGTCGTCATGTGTCCATATCGATATCCACCATCATATGTGTTCGTCCATTCTTATCGATGAGGCTGATGTAATCGTCCTTCCTCGTTCTTCACCCGCAAATCTTGAAGCATTTATTCAAACGTTCGAGGAAGTAGTTCGTAACCTGATCAAAAAATGTATAACTTACTAACTTGCTTTCTTTGCAAAATTAAAACGATCGAAAAAAAACAAACTACATCAGTTTCACTTACCCATGCACACAATTAAGTGACGCTCATCATTCTTCTTGTACCGTCCATGGTAGTTCGCAGCAATGTGTCGGAGACAATACTTATGTTGGACAAATGGTGGTTGCCACATTGGACCCAAAGACTCTATTGCTGCTTTGATCCCAGCTCCGCGATCTGAAATGACACAAATGTTTTCCCTCGTGATAACACGTGCACGTAAATTTCAGAGGAAAAAAGCACAAGAATCTGTATCTTCTCTTTCGACAAGAGCAAAAGTAACTGGAATAATGTTGCGATTGCCATCTTGGACAACTGTCAATAATAAAATTTTCTTGTATTTTCCATACAAGAAAGTCCCGTCGATCTGGACCATAGGCTTGCAGTATTTGACAGCATTAACGCACTGTGGGTAAGTCTAAAAAACTCGGTAGAATTGGCATCGATCACGGAGAACTCGATCATTATGGTATGCATAGGAGGTTTTGAAGTCCACAATTGTCCCAGGATTCAACCTCCGCACCAGCCTAAACCAGCCTGAAGTTCGTTGTAAGATGCATCACATTCGCCATGAAGTTTGACAATGACATTTTGTTTTGCCAACCAAGCTTTTTTATAGGAGACAGTGTACACATACTACGATTGTATAGCTGAAATCAACACAACAACAGCTATATGAGAGCTTGTTTTTACCATGGGCATGATGACTTGACATATTACTTCAGAGTCCAAGTTCGGATGATATTGGTTGACCCCTCCAACACAACATGTGTGAGGACCGTTGTATATTGTTAGTTCCCATATGTTGTTTTTCCTCTTCCTTTTCGATACGCGAACCATCCAATTCCATCTGTTTTCGCGTCGGTCACAGTAGCATACATATTTTTCTGTCGTGGAGCGGTCGACTCTCGATTGAACTAAATTACAGATATTGTAATTTTTTATAGCCATCATCGCTTCTTCTTTGCTTGAAAACTCCATGCCTAAATATAACTCATCATTATTTATTGATGAGTAATATCCATAGTCACCAAGATGAGGCATATCCGCAAATTCTGGAGGGTCAGTTTGTGTCACATTTGCTGGAACTTCATCCACATCATCGTCATCATCGGAGTTGAATTGCGGTGATTCTGGGTGAATGAATAGTCTAGTCTCAGCACCATCCGCACCAGGCTCACGAAGTGATTCTTCTGGTGGAGATTATGGTTCCTCAATGCTCTCCACATTTAGGTCGAAGAACCTACTACTTGCACGACTTCCCCTTGAACTGAAAGGCATATCAACATTCAGATCGAAAAAGCTCGCAATCGAATGCCTCCCCCTGAAGCTTGAAGTCATCGTGTCAAATGGAAACTGCACAGATGGTTGCATCGATGGCATCTCCATATTAAGGTTAAACAGATTTGCAGATGAATGTCTTCCCCTTGAACTGGACGCGATGTTGCCATACGGATTGTTCGTCGACCCACCTCGGTACATATCGTAAGGAGTTGCGGATGAATGTCTCCTCATTATGGCATTAAAATCATTACACATTACTATCGTCGGGCTGTCAACTTGATCAACTTGTTCAGTCAGCCCATAGTTAGAGTTTAATGATTGACCCCGAACGGCACACACTTAAATAAAATTTGCATACATCTCAATATCGGCGTCTGAATAATTACTTTGAGCTTTAACCATCATTTCAACATCATCATTGTTCAAAAGTTCGAACGCTGTATAAGTTAATGGCAACAATGATGTTGGAAATCTGTACTGCAACGACGACATTATTCTACTACTTCCAACATGAATCTTCCTCGAAATCTTCGTTATCAGCTCCTCAAGAGTTATGTTTCTCTTCAATAATATTTTAACACGCTCATTTGATACGAAAACAACGCTCGTTTCATCTTCTCGAATTTCACCATCATAATAAACAATAGCTGAAAGTCGCGTCATTCTTTGAGTTTAAAAATACGACAATATTATATCTGCAAAAAAACAACAACTAAAACAATGCTAATTAAATAAATAATATATAAACAAAAATATAACATAATAAAATTTTTACATATAAATATAAATAATTTAAATAATATAATTTTATATTATTACCTGTACCGCAAAACTATTTCGACGTATATTCCCGTTTTCTAATTTTACAAATACATAAATTAATTGACAACAATTAGTATAATATTTTTTCAAATAATCATAATAAACAATAAATATAATAAAAAATTATCACAAAATTACCTTTTAACGAAAAATCGCATGAACTTCTGAATAAAATATGAGAAAATTGTCAGAATTATTGACTCGTTGACGGAATTGTTGTATTAATTTATAAGTTGAGAGGAGAGATGTGATGAACTTAACCGGGGAGAAGGGTATTTATAGCCGAAAAAAATTGTAACAATTATACAGGGCGCGATACATGCCCCACGCTATATATAATTATAAAGGTCAGACGCGGCCCCTAACCCGCGCTATACCTACGTGACGTAAGACGCGTCCCAGGAGCCGTGCTATACCAACGTATAATTCATGTCAGAATAAGAGGCGTTGCAGGGATTGCCTTACCCCACGTGACGCCAAATTAACATATAACGCGATGCATGGAGCGCACCTTACTGTAAAGGGTGTTAAATTGAAAAATATAATCTGACCGGTATTAGATCGGTAAATATACATGTCTACGGTAATTTTTTTTTATAAGAAAAAACGCCCAATTCCTATAATGATTTAGGTGATTGTGATATTTCCAATGAAAGATTGAATTACCAAGACAAAATGATACCCAGCATAATTTCTCAAAAAGAAGCTTCCATTTAATAAGATTTTCAATAACCCTAGTCCAGATTTCCAGAAGAAAATAAAAAAGAGATTCTGAAATGTTAATAAGCCAGAAAATTCATCCATTGAACCTTTTTTTCAGTATTTAGAAGAGCAAAGAGGGGCTAACAACTATATGCTTTAATGGATGTTCAACATCTTTGCCGCCGGCATGCTTGACGAACTCAGCCGGGGAAAGGAAGCTGCCATGACAAACACATACTATTCTCACTTCCTCACCCTTTCTATATCTGTAAAGAAACCCTTCTATTCTTTTCCCATTGGGGCCATCTCCTGTTGTTGATACACCAGGCATATCTTCCATAATGTTCCTTTCGGTTGCCTCGACACTCTTTTTACCTACAGCTGGTTGATTATGTTGATTCTTTGCTGCAATTCTATCTAAGTTCATGGATTTCTGAATCGAGATCTTTCCAGGGATGATGTTCGGTTTCTGCTCGGTCTGCGATGCAGATTGTGCGCTGGTAGGGCTTCTTGATCCAGAGCATTTATAAGTTCCTGTAATTTGATGGCCGTGTATTTATGAGTTTGAAGCCAAATGCAAGAATATCAAGATACAAACGAAAATTATAAACTATGGCATTTACACAAGATGGTTTCGTAGGCAAGCTTAAAAAGACATTGTAGGTCATCAACAGCTTACCAAAGGTTAATGCAAAGCATAAACAACCCGTTTCCTGGGTATTTTTTCAATTTTCATAAGAGCTCCATTATAACAAAATTGCCAAGATCCGTTTCTCAGATGAGACGACTGTATTTCATCCACTCAACTAGAAAATGTTGGTATCCAATGGGCATTAGCAGATGAAATTGAGAAATACTTCGGGCGATACGAAGGTTGAATGTTCAAAGACTATAAACAAGAGATATGCCAGTATTCTCAAGACAGTCGATCTTGCACCTAGAAGGACGAAAAACTAGGCATGTCCAACACCGGAAAGACAGCAGCATATCGACAAACTACAGACACAAGACTAAAGCTATTTATCATCTTACTAGCTAAACTATGCATCAGTGAAAAGGACACTAAAACAGGTCACTGCCACTTATTGCATTATTTCTCTCTGGGATTTCTTTTGTATCTCAGGAACACAGAGAAACTCAAACTAATGTCCCGAAATCGTTCTCGGTTGTTTATCGTCGGATCGAACTCGAAACTAGGGTATCCTTAGTTCAAGTAAAGCACAGCTGTAATTTAACAGCAATGCAATATGATCACTCAGCTTAAGGAAAGCTAGCATCTAAAAGAACAACCTTTCAGACAATCAAAATCTAGACCAATATGAATTCAAACATGTTAATTAGATCAAACACCAGTGGAAGTAACATCAATCAAGATGTAAAATAAAGCATGAAAAAAAGAACCAACAAAAATGGGAGAAAATGAATTGATAACCTTGAGGTGGTTGGCTTTCAAGTTCAGATATGCCAGATGAACCACTTCCTTGGGATCCAATTGAACCCTCTTCTCTCTTATCTTCTTCACCAAAACCCTCCATTTTCCTATGTTTCAAAGCCTTCAAATTCTTCTGCTTCTCACACCTCTTCCTCTTGGCTTCAAGTCTCCTCAAACTCTGCAACTCCTTCCTTCTTCTCCACTCTTCCTCGGTCTCCACAGGCAAACATGTCCTCACAAGGGAACCACAAGCCGCCATGGGGAACAAAGATGGTGGAGAGAAGAAGATTCATCGGTTGAGTTGATGAAATCGGGTATGGAAGATGATCTAGTGACTTCTTGGCTCCTGGTCAACCCCAAAACGACCATTCAATGAAAGTCCTAAGCTTAACTCAATCTCTTCTTCACCATTTCCTCCATCTTGTTGAGAAAATGGTTGCTTGATGACATGAATCTTTGAAGTAAATCCCTTGGGAGATTCATCACTTGCATGGTTTGTTTCTTTCCAATTTCCTCAGCTTTTGCCATTGAAGGGGGAAAACCAAAATTGTTTTTAAAAAAGGAAAAAAAGGATTGATTACTGAAATCGAATCAAATTTTGTAGAACATGAAGCTTCAAAGATACCATGTTGACCCCAAACTCAAAAGTTCCTTTTTTTTCCATTCAATCAAACAGAGAAGAAAAGAAAAATGGAGGAAAGTGCAGGGAAAACGATGGAGGAAAAAGAGGAAAATAAATTGTAAAAATGACAATAAAGCCCTTGAAAAGTTAGTCATTCAAATAACACACGTGGCGTACATGAAGAGACCCAACAAGACTGAAAACAAAAGGACAAAAAACACCTCAGATTCCGAGATGACTTAAAACGAAGTGTCGACACGTTTCGAAATGTTAATGATGATAGTCATTGTTATTGCCACGTGTCTCTCGATAAAGCAAATGAAAAAAAAGATAAATATCTGACCTTGCCTTTCAATCTTGTCTTATTGTTTATTTACTCCCATTAACCTTGTTTTCTCTCCATTCGAGTCCTTCCGTAAATTGATGGGGACAAAATTTTATATTAAGGAATGAACTTATAAAATTTTAGGCGGTAAAAAATAAATTATAAATAAAATATATAAAAAAATACTTAAATTATACGATAATTTAAAATTTTTATAGAACAAACACTGTTATTTATCCCTTATTCGATTCATCCCTACTTGCACACTCTCCTTAATCTAAGGATTTTCAAAATGAAATCTAAAACCTTTTATTTTTTCATTCGTTTTATATACAAACCATACTTAAATATCTTTCTAAATTTTTTTGAATTCTTGTATCATTATTTAAATTTTTTTAAAGACAATCTTACAGGTGTACAATGCAAAAAGAAAAAAGAATAGGGAGATAATTGAATATGGTAAAAATAGGAGGAGTATAAGCGGATAAGACCCTATTTGTATACTTAGGTGATATGGAGGAAGGAGAAAAGTACACGTGGACAGACAACCTTGGGGTTCGTGTTGCAGATTTCGGATCGTACGTTCCTTCTTTCTGAAGTTTTTGTCTGAAATGTGTCATAAGATTAATAAGATAATTATTTTATAATATATTTAAAAAATATAATAACAAGGGTTTTCTTTTTCTTTAATCTATATTTTTCCTAATATTTTTATGTTGTTTTCCTCTATTCTTTGATTTTTTGTTAAGTGGGCTATAATTATTAGTTCTCTTTATCTTTTTCATAATACGTTCCTTATATTTTTTAGTTTTAAATAAAAAATTTTGTACTTATGATATATATATTTTTATTCTTGTAGCACTTATTTTTTTTATTTTTGTGAAATGATATGAATTTTGATAAGTTTTTCACGTATATTTATTATCGTTTTGATGCTTACACAAATAATTTATTAGTGATTAAGTATAGTTAGATCTCCTATTTGTTAAATTATTATTTATCGATATAATTATAATTGTGTAAAAAAACAACCTGTCAAATAGTTTAGTTCGCTTAACATTCCTTGATCATTTCATAAAGTGTCTTATACGACGACATAAGTTTTATTAATGTTATGTGGTTTTTTTTATGTTGATATTCATTTTTAAGGAAATGTTTATTTATTTTTTATCTTTGAGTTTAATATTTTTATTTTTATACGAGTTTTTAGTGACTATTGTTATTGTTTTTTCTCTATATTTGGGTGTGTTGTAATTTTGATTCTTCTTTTATTTTTATTAATAAAATCTAATTATCATTGTTCAGAAAAATATTATAATTATTTTATAATATTAGATTTTATATCAATGATTTAAGTATATTAATATTTTAATTTTGGCAAAGTCTTCATCAATAATAATTAAAATTTATCTTAATTTAAAATTTTTATGTTAAATTCAAATTTAATATTAATATTTTAATTTTGGCAAAGTCTTCATCAATAATAATTAAAATTTATCTTAATTTAAAATTTTTATGTTAAATTCAAATTTAATGTGAATTTACTATTCATAAAATAAAATCTGTACGTAAAATTTGAAATAAAAAATTAATCCTTCAAAATTTACCGAATTGGAATAAAATTATCATCCTTAATCTTATTAGTAAAAAATAATTGATAATATATATATATTAATATATTATTGAATTGTCCGTCCAACTCAGTTGGTAGAGCGCAATGCTCTTAACCTTGTGGTCGTGGGATCAAGTCCCACAATGGGTAATTCATAATTCTGACTGTCGGAGGTCTCCCACGAAAGCTGCTCTCAACCTGGCGTTGGGGACACCCTACTATCCTACTTCCTCCTTACCCCATTACATATAAAAATATGGTCAGTTAATTTATATATATTAATATACTATTCCTCTCCACAATTAAACGGTCAAAATTCTAAGATAAATAATAAATAATGATGCACGGGGATAGAAGAAGAAGAAAATAACTAATAATTCATGATAGAGAAAGGTAAAAAAGTGATAAAGGTAAAAAAATTTCTTTTTAATATAATTTATTTTATTTATAACATTATGTCTAATTTTTATGTAATTTAATATATTTTTTCTTTTAAATTAATTAATGAACGAGAATTGAATTTATTATGTGATTTTAATTGTAAATTTCTTTTTTTTGAATTCTCGTATTCAAATAGCTATTTAGATAGCGTATACTCTATTAGCCTACTTCAAATTAATTAAAAAAAAACAACAAAAATTATACATAATTAATCCAAAGAAAATCAAAGACAAGATCGGGGAGTGGGCCCAAGTTGCACAGCAATTTTCTTTCCCCTTTTTTTCAATTGAATTTCGATCTTCTTTGGGGTTAGCGAACAGGATTACGCACGCGTCTTTGTCAGAATATATCTAATTTATTATTTCATTATTTAATAATACGTTATTCAAAAAATTATTTAATAATATGAATAATTGTTCTTTGCTCCCTTTCAAACTTAAAAGAGAACAAATTGATCAATGAATCTAATTTTTAAAATTGAAAAAAAATATTAAAAGACATTTTATCGTTTAATCATTTAAACAAAGTTAAAAATTCAAATTTTGATACGTTAAATCTCTTAAATAAAGTTAAAAGTTTAACGTCGTAAATAAAAAAATAAACTTTTTTAATATCTTATCTAAATCAGTTGGTCAATAATTTGAACACCGATGGCTATACCAAAAATATATATACCTACTTCAATCAATAGGAGCTCAAATGATTCCCGATTGTCAAACGATGTAATAAAATCAGAAGAGAAATTTAATGTGCCTTGATGTTTGTAATGGTAACACAAACTCCCTACACAAATTTTTCTGAAAGTCTCCAAGGTCCTCTCATATAAACATTCAATCCAACCCTTCTGTCAAACTTGAATCCCTTCCTAACTCCGACTTCTTTGAATTTTCGATCAATTTTTCCGCATAAAAAATGAGCTTACTCTTGTGGGATTTTCAAGTTGAAGCCGAATTCTGGTTCGGTCGACTTGAATGGTTACCTCTCCCTCTCCCATCACGCCCTGCTGAACCGCCCCTAGGTCGACCGGAAAATTCATTCCATATTCATTCCTTCCATAGCTTCGGTTGCCACTGTAGTTTCGTCCCCTGAAGCTGTCATTTCGAAACGTTCCTCTTCGGGAAGGGAAACCACCTCTTCCATTAACAACTGCAAAGTAACGGCACCATCAGACAACTTTTCGTCAGATAAGCCGGGTAGGTTTCCAAGCATAAATTATATGCTCACTCTTTTCGTACCTCTAGTTGAAGTTCTCTTTATCTCCACGACAGCTTGACGCTCTCCGATTGTAATCGGTGAAGCTGAATTTATCATTTTGATCAATTAAGTATTAAAACCATCAACTGTGGTACGTTTTGATCACCTAATTTTCAGGTGCTAACATCTTAAAAGTCGAATGATCATTTAGGCGGCTTACCCAAAATTCTTACGATTGACGTAAGGATGAACACAAAGTTCGAACCTGACAGATTCTGATCTGATCTTATTGGGTCAAAATTTCTTTGATAAAAAAAATTTAAGTTTGCATCAGGTGGGGTTTTTAGAATATATGTTCCAGTAAAGGTCAAGTTCATATTTAAGATTGAAAAATACTCAATCTGATCTGTAAAAATAATATAATTATACCTTATTAACGATTTGACAAACAGAACTATAAAAAGTTAACACAAACTTATTCCCCAGCTCCTGTATCTCCTCGCTAGTAGAATCTAGTTTTATTTGTGATCCTTCTAGTGATTCTATCTCCAATGAAACCGATTCGTGAAGGGACATGCTCCCGCTCGAAGTAAAATCTTCAAAAAGAGACGGTGATGTAATTTCTTCTCGAGCTACCATTAACAAAGCAGTTGTCTCAAGAAGTTTTCCATCCTTCTTTCTCAACCTCTTTTGTGTTCTCAAAAAGCAACCTAATAGGCTCCAATAGTTCCCAGTCTATGCACAAAAGAACAATCACCATGCAGATAGATTGTTTTGAAGATCAATCCAGTTTTTATCCCTTAAGTGATGAGTGTTTCCATCGGGAAGAAGACCAAGTCTGAGTTAGCAAGCGTTGAATGGAAGATGGAGCGGTCTTTGTTGAATTTGCAGCTTCAGTTTGCTAATATGAAAATGAAGGTGGTTCTTTGCATGGTGTTGGATATGCTGCTAGAGCTAGGGAAGGCTTTGAGGGCAATCCATATCTTGCAGCACCTCTGCATTCCGGGGAAAAGGAACTGGAAGTGTCACCAGTTGTTCTTCCAGCTAAGCTTTCGAATGAAGCGGCTTGGGAAACCCAGCCCGGGAAATGTCATTGTGGGAAACCATTTTCCGCGCCTGAGACATTTGCTTCTGCCATTGATACATGAAGTGGGATATGGATTCTGACAATGGAAAGAAGAAACTCCTCTACCTAGAGACCTCCGCTGCGTTCTAAGTGGAATAGGAAAAGTCCTTCGGCACGGTACCAGATTTCATGTCACAGAACGAGGACCTTGAAAAGATTGCCTCCGAGAAGAATGACAAGAAAAGACCGAGTGGAGACAATTTTGAAAGAATCTATAGAAAGCTCTTAGGAGTAGATTCAATTGCAAACTATGTTTGGGATGTGGTTATTGTGAAAACTACCATAGAGTGGTCTCCATCTTTGACGGCTTTCACAAGGTATGGATGCAACGGTTTCCATGATGGAAATTCATCAGTTTTCTGACAGTCACAATTGTTGAAGCTTCATACCATATTGTATTAGCATTTTTTATCAAGGAAGGTAGCTTGGTTTCACATCACATGCTTTCTAAATTGTTAAGTTGGAACCAAAGTTGGAGAACGGTTATCATTTGCTATACAATCTTTCTTTAACTCGCGACATGCCACAGTCGAAAAAAAAACATACCTATACATCGGATGTATAATCATGTTCGACACTTAATTCTAATGTCCTAGAAAACATACATAAACTAGTATATGAGCCAAAAGTCGTCTCAGGTGGTCTGTTACTAGGGTGTCTGGCCTCAGTTCTAGAGCTCAGGGGAAAACCCTGATTATATCAGAGAAAGTGCAATGATAAATTACGCACTCATTCATCCTCTCTTTTTCTATAATTCCCTAATTTCCCCTTTCTTGATTTGGTTATTTGTTCAATAGTTAATCCCTCTAAATATTATGATAACCCTATCTATCTCAAGGTTTATAAAGCATGAACACCAAGAATAAAGCTACTCTATGCAGCATAACGAAAAGCATAATAAAGAAGATCACCATCCTTTAATCTCACTTAACCCAATCTCTGTGTATACAATAAATTTATTATCCTGAAAAAGAACAATCGAAACAGCAACTCCCCCATTACAAGTTGGATTGCTCCACTATAGCGAATAAAATCATGGTTCTGAATTCAAACAATTAGCTTGCTCTAAATATTGGCACACTTTATGATAAAAGAAAAAGGTAGAATAGTAACCACCTCTAAATGATTCAACAACAATACCAAATATTGGAAGCATGAGACCAAAAACAAAGCAAAAAAGTTACAGTTCTCAGAAATGAATCCGCCCTAGACCTTATGTTTTATGTTTTCTATCAAATTTTCCTGCATGTAAGTTGTGTGTATGCTAAACTTCCATTTCAGGTAACAGACTTCGAACCACAAATAGGAAGACCCACATCATTTTGTAGTTCAGACCAAAGACACGAATCAATAACCTGGCTGTAGAAACCCCAATCTTGGCTTCTTTCAGTGATAGCTATCTGACCAAATGGATTTTGCTCGACAAAGTTACGTACATTATCAGCCAAAGCTAACCTTTCCAAGTAAACTTTAAGATCACCTTCTTCCCCTAAAATAATCAAGTAAGATTCGTGTGAACACTACTTTGCAAAAATAATAGTAGGCAAATAACTCAGGTTTCTTTCTTATTCAACATTCTTCGAACCATGGGACCTAACAAATTAAATAATTTCAGAAGTCATTTACCTAATATATTATCATTCATGTTGAACTGAATGAATGTGGAAATATTGCAGTATGTGGCTACAAAGATGAGCAGAAATCAAAAACAATATCAGGACCTATGTTAGAAAGACAGACAAATAATAGTCACCTAACCAAAAAAATGCAGTAGTCTGTTAACTTACAGGATTTAGCAGTGCTTTGTAGGGAGAATCATCTATCAACAATGTGTTTGATTCATTATATCCCTTCTCCATGGAAGATCAGGATCATGTTTTCGCCAAAGCTTCCTCAAATCTTTAAAAACCAAGGGCTTATTTTTATGCCCGGGAGTATTGAATTGTGTCGCGGTGCAGTAAGATGATCCTGATTAATCATTGTGCATAAAGCAAATGGATCAGAGTTGGAATTGTTCCCAGTTTAATTGCATATAAAATTGTATTTGTTGCAAAAGCATTGATGAAATTAGACCAGTATATTTGTATCATAAAATCTTAAAGAAGTATGAGGACATTCGAACATAATAGCAAAACGACATATTAATTCATGATTTGTTCAAGTAACAGCAATGCCAATATCGTCCCATGCTATATCACTTCTTAGCTCTTCAATAATATTGTCAGCAAAGCAACTAATCCTCAAACTAAGGAAATCAAATTTTGTTACTCATTGAGAAAAGAAAGCAGGACACTTTTTTCTTTCTTTTGGGAACCAAAGCAAAGGCTAAATGGCTCAAAGGTTCAATCTTTTCTCTTGATAGTGATTAATCACCAGTCAGCTAGAGCATTTTCTAGGCAATGACACCAAGCAGGTCTTTTCTTTCTGTTCTTTTTCTAAGAATTCAAAGCAAAGGCTAAACGGCTCAAAGATTCAATTTTTACTCTTAATGGTGATTGAATGGGAATCACCAAGAGCATTTACCAAGGCAGGGGCACCAAGCAGGTTTTTTCTCTTTTCAAAGATATAATTTTTACACTTGTTGGTTTCACCCATCAATCTTGCTTGATGTTGGCTTAAACATTTTCTTAGCTATGGATAACGACAAGGCAATGATATTAAAGATGACTTAGAATCCAGAGTATACAAAAATGTAAAGACTTCTGCAGCAATGAAAAGTTTAACAGAAAGTAAAATGAAACAGGCCACAATTACCCAACAAAACAGCAATTTACGTTTAATATCTCCCATCAGATAATCAATAAATTTTTCCACGTTTTTCCTGTAAAAGTAAAATTCCAGCTAATAAGGATAATATATTAATTCTCCATGGCAACTATCCAGCATTAAGAAAAGGCAATCCATTGTTTGGTTCCGATAAAAATGAAAAGTACCTATGTCTTGAAGACCAGATACCAACTTCAAACCTCTCACAACAAAGCTTTAAAAGATCATCACAGTAGGGTCTCTTAAAAACTGTAAAAAGAAAAAAAGGAAATTCCAGATTAGTTCCCAAAATACTTTGAACATAAAATGAATAAACATAAACATATGAAGTTTTCAACACCAGGTTCTTACTTGCCCGTCCTGCAATGTATGCATCTGGAGTGTAATCATTCGGAGGAGCATAGACTATATCAGCCAGTATCCCATTCAAATCAAGAACAATAAGTTTTTTCCTTGAATGACAAACAGGAGGTATACCAATATCAAGAGATACATCATTTGTTTCATTTGCATCAAATGAATTAATCTTTTCTTCACTATTTCCTTCATCCGATTGAGTTGGACCTGAAACAGTATCCGTTTGATCAGTGTTAGTAAGGCCAACTTCCTCAGGATGCTTATCAATTTGACTTTGATCACTACAGTCCAAGGAATCAAGCTGCTCCGTCCTTTTCCTAAACTTGACTTTCTTTTTAATTACTGGCCTTGTTTCTGAAAATATCTGGGCATAATCCTTGCCTGCCTCTAAAGTTCCCAGAGATGAATTTTGTGGCTCATTTACTTCTACAAAACTATGGTTTATTTCAATATTGGCTATTGGAAAAGAATCAGAATTGATCACTACAGTCCAAATCAAGTGCTCCGTCCTTTTCCTAAACTTGACTTTCTTTTAATTACTGGCCTTGTTTCTGAAAATATCTGGGCATAATCCTTGCCTGCCTCTAAAGTTCCCAGAGATGATTTTGTGGCTCATTTACTTCTACAAAACTATGGTTTATTCAATATTGGCTATTGGAAAAGAATCAGATTGTTGGAAATTCATGGTTTTTCTTGCAATGATCGTTTCCTATCATTCGCCTTAACCAAGTCAGCCTCCATGTTTTTCCACAATCTCCTCTATTCATTCCTTTTTTTCATATGTCCCTGTTACCGAAGGCCAAAAAGTATCAAATGACATGATGAAGCAAACTTAGTATAACATACAAATTCTAGGCTCAGCACTATTAGTTAACAGTTCATGACTCAACATAAAACTTTCTCTTCATTGTTAGGGACCAACCAAACAATTCAATGGATTGAACACAGGCTCTTCCATCTCTAGCAAAAACAAATATGTATTTCCTATTTATAAGTCACATAAGCTAGCAAAAACATTATAGTCCCACCATTAAAGCCATCTTAAGCAGCTTTTGCACCTAAGATTCAAGTATAGATAGTTGTATTATAATCCTATGTTGCTCAGACTCAGGTTGAGCGTCAACTACTAATATGTACCGAACACAGGTAGTCGATTTTCTGCAAGTTTTACATACTTTGAGGGATCATACCCCCATATTCATATCCAAATATGGCATTAGTGTTGGACACAGATAAAACATTTTAGGATTTAGTGAATATCTCCTCATATTATCCCGTCTATTTTCAATCCTCCATGCATCGATCCTAAAAAAAAGTGTAAAACTACAAATTTACAGTAGGTGTAAACGGATCATAACCATAGTGTCCTTAAAATACTACAGTGCAAAAAGCAATCTTTGTGAAAAACAATTAAAACTTGAAAAACATATAAACAGAACTTCAAAAGATCGCAGGGACATAAAACAAGACAAATTCTCCAAAGGGCATAGTAAGAAATTAACATATTACAAATTGAAACAAGAAAAGAAAGAGGAAAAGAAAACCCAAATCGTTGCAAAGGGTTTGTAAAAAAAAGGATAAAATTGTAACTCGAACAACGAAAGACAATTAGAAGTAAATAAACAGCAAATTAAAATCTTAAAACCCAGAAAAAGAATGAAGGGAGGAGAAACAGACCTTTGAGAATTGGGATTGAGTAGTTGATGTCAGAGATGGATTTAGATTTTGTAGGGATTTTACCGCCCTTACCCCCCCCCCCCCCAACCACCGTTGAACATTCTCTTCTTTTTCCCAGATTTACTGTGTAAACAGCGTAATTTAGAAGACGGTTACTTGCCCTGCCTTTTAACCGCCTAATCCTGTAATCCAATCTTCTTTTTGCTTTTCGCATTTAAAATTCATTTTCAGCCCGAAAACAATTTTAGTGATTAAGAAATTTTTATTATTTTTAAATTTGAAGCGTTTATTATTAAATTATTAAAAATATTTTGAATATATATATGAGTTTATATTTATCTAAAGTAATTAAAAACATAGGATAAACTACATGTTCATACATGAGCTATTACTTTTGTTCTATTTTAGTACCTAAACTTTATTTTTTTTAAATCATAACTAATGTTTACTTTAAGTTTCAATTTGATACCCATCATTAATAATTTAACGGTAATGTTAGTCTGTCACCTTAAGATAATATCACGTCGTCACTGAAAAAAATATAGTGTCTCTTTATGGGTCGAAAACACCTGCCGAACCATCAAAATGAGCCTAAGCTAGGTGTTGTTTTAGTTGTGCTAGACGTTTGGTTTGTTTAAGAGTTTGAACTCGGTGTGGTGCTTTCTCATGTACTGCCATTTTGGCTTATATATGCAAAAGTACTTGTTCAAGTTACTGAATTAGGATTGAAAGTATGAATCATTCTATGTACATTTGCTGACCTTTCACTTGCAGAAATCCCTTGATTCCTCTTTTAGTTGAACGACTCCTTTAGCATTCCATTGCACAAAATCATATCCACAACCATCATCCCAAAAAAAATACACTTAAGCAATCTCATTTAATATCTCAATATTTTACAAGGGTTCCTGATCAACTTCAGGTCTTGTTCAGTTGCATTACCGTTAAGAGATGTTGAACATTAATTCATTGTAATCAACAACACTTTTACAAGTTCACAATGCTCAAAGATAAGCTTCTTGATACAGATAGAGAAGTGCAGCAACAAAGCAACCCAGAGATATGAAAACACCAAACCACGCTAATTGACTTCATCACTCTCATAGCAAACTTCAACCTTCGAATTCTTCATTTACATATACGCCAAAACACTTTGATTAGAAAATCCACCTGCATTTTCATTTTTGACGTCGTTCAACCTTGCACTTTCTCTTTCCTTGCCGACAATTTCTCTACCGTAGAAAACAAGGTTACTGTTTTTAATTAACCACGTTTACATCGGAATATTTATATAGTAGTTTATAGAGAGAAGTGGGCTTGGAGAAACGAACCGAAGAAACTTAGTGAGCTCATCGGCTTCAATCAAGTCTCCACCTTCTCGAGCTTTCAAGAAAGCTATCTTCATTTGAGTGTTGCATGCTTGTCTCATGATTATTTCAGTTTCTTCTCTCAGTCTATCGTATTGTCTTTCCACCTCTCCAAAATTTTCTTTTGTTTCCCTTTGCTCCTCTCTCAAGCATTCACCGTTTTCTTTTCTCTTTCCCATCTTTGCTTTGATGCTTTCACTGGTTTGAATTGCACCTTCACTTTCATATCCTCTCTTACGCATCACCGACAACTTTATCTTTCTTGGCGCCATGAAATGATTAAATCAGGTTTGAGAAGATAGGGTCTTTGATGATCACTGAAGTGCCATAATCTCTATTTAAACAACAAAATGAACTGCATCATATTATTGTATGGAAGAGTCGGAGAAACCAGAAGGACAAATTTGAAGCGAGCATTGCAATTTAGAATGATTCCAAGTCATTGGGTTTCAAAGATAAAAGAAAAATGTTCAGAAGCTTTCGGGAAGGATCAGAGAAGATCACAAATGCAAGGTTCTGCACAAATTAATGATCTGTCCATTGAGAGATTTTAGGTATTTAGCTTCAACGTAAAGCTGCAAAATCTCAGTGAAGGCTTTCTTGGTAGTGATCACATCACCAGCCAATCGCATATGCTTTTCAACACTAAGAAGCTGTTAGATTGCTGCCTCCAGATTCACATTTTCATCCTCTGTAGCATAGGGGTTGATCACAAAGAAAGCGACTAAGGCTGCACGTTTTAGGCGTTGAAGTTCCGAGTGCGTGACAAGTGGTATCAGAATAATTCGTTGTGGAGATACAATGATCGTTTCGTACATGTTTGGTAGAGGTGATAAACCGGATAAGTTAAGTTTACTTACTGTTCAGTCAATTTGCTTTTATAGTTAAATTGGTAAAGATTTACACTCGAGCTAGTGAGGGGTGATTGAACTAGTTCGTGACAAAAAGTGAGAGACGAGACACATGAAAAAAGGAGTTTCCACACGTCAAGGTAAAGAAAGCCATGATGGAAAACGAGAAGAGAGTTTGATAGTCTCGAGAGCATATAACTAAGCATGGAATGCCATGATGAGTTCACAAGAAAAGAAATTAAAGTAAAAAAAACAGATAAAAATAAAAAAGTTGAAAATCAAACAAATGGAAAAAGTTTTAATTTAAAATGTCATATCGTCAATCTGTTAGTAAATTAATAATAATGTGATTAAAAAAATTCAATGTATAAAATTCAGTTATTAAATTAAAAAGTTTTAAACTTTAGTATTAAAAAAAAAGTTGAGTGATAATTTGTATAATTTACCCTTATGGTATCTATATATGTATAAGTGTCGAGTTACTATTTTAACTATGAATTCTTATACATATGCTATAACAAACGGGGAATTAAACAAGAAGAAGATAATGGTTATGAACATCAAATATGCAACTTCGTAAACTTTAAACCTAAGTTTCAAAATAAATAGAGGATTAGTAATGAAAATTATGTAAATTATATAAAATAAAACTTTTAATTATAGGTAACATAAAAAGAATATTAAAATGATTATAAATAATTTTTTATTTTAAAATTCTATTTATGGATTTAGTTGAGAGGATTCAAAGAATTTTAGGTTGTGAAGCCATCTCTAGGAATTTCCTTCATTAGACAAAGAAATAAAGATGGGATATGATAATCGTTGCGTCCTCCCACATAATCTTTTAAATCAAAAGGTATTCGTAGGGTTTGGCCAAACACTACCTGACAAGTTTTAAGTAAGTTTACGAACATAAATAGATTATAACTAAAAATCTTATTAAGAGCGTGATATTTTCGGTTGTAACTGAGAATGTTATGAATAAGATAACATTTTCAGCAATATAACTTTTCGGTTACAATAAAAAATATTACAATTTTTTTTTAGGTTGAACAAAATAACATTTAATTTAGATTTAAAACGGTCTCAAATTGACGTTAAATGTTACAAATTTATAAAAAAAATTATTGTATAATTTTTTGTTACAATTGAATATATTATATTTTGTATTTTGTTAAAAGTCATACATGTATATGTATTAAAGCCAATAAGATTGGTAATAGATATGATCATTTTGGTACGTTGAATGTGGTACATTTGGACACATGCAGATGCAGTGCATGCAATTTCACAGTCGCAACCACTAAGTTGGTGGAGACAAAGACAACACTTAGAGTTAGCCCCCGGATTCATTCCTCCTCCATTTTCTGTATCATGGCAATATTACAAGATCATAATTATATATATATATAAAATTGTCAATAATTTTTTTTAAAAAATAAATAAAATTTGTCGATAAATTTTTTATTGTATTTTGATTGTAAAAGTACGATTTGTAGATCGTATTGTAGTTATTGTGATTTATTTCGTTTGCGTAGCTATTGTATGTAGTTCATCTCAATTGATTTACATAATTTGAAAACTTGAAGGATTAAATTGAAAATTTTTGGAGGACCAAATGATGAAATGGAAACAAAGTGGTGCTTGCGAAGGGGATCGCAAAATATCTCTCGAGACTTGATTCGTAGTTCTCTATTTAAATTAATTGGAGTAAATCGCACACACAAGATAAGTCACGATGAATACAACATAATCTATACATAGTACTTTTCTCAATTAAATTCTCTTAAAATTCAAGTGATAAAATCTCAAAAATCTCTTAAGAATCGAGAGAGAATTTCTCATGGTTAAAAGACACCTCGGAGGAAAATTCTCTCTCAACAAAACAAAAAGTATTATAATCTAATTGTATAGTTAAATATATGAATATATTTAATCATTTTTAAGATATAAATGAAATATGGATTATTTTATAATATTAATCAATGTTATAATTTAAATTTATGATGTAAATAGTTTAATTGTAATATTAATTAAATGCCAATATATTTTAATTAATTATCATAAATATATTTTCAAATTCATTGACCTTTTATTCAAAGTTCAAACTTTGTGTGCATGCACTTCTCTTAATATGGTATAGGTGAGTCTTGAGTGCGTGTGTACACATACAAATATATTTGGGTAAATTAAACAATTAACTGCTAAACTATATAGAAATTTCTCCTTTTTGTCATCTAAGCATGAAATATCACATTATAGTCGCTTATATTATCAACTTATAACATTCTGATCCTTACTCCGTTTACATTGAAATGAAATCTTTTTCCTCCTTATTACGTGTTATGTAAAAATAATAAAAAAATAAATGATAGTATATAGACGAGGTACATGGAGAGTGGCAGGGACATAAACATGATTTTATGTTGGAAGTGAATTTAAAGAGAAGGTGAAAATAAATTTTTAATAAAAAATACAAAGAAAATATGTAAAATGTGGACAACGGTCCCCACTCTCGTCTATCCTTGGAGAGTGGGAGGCGCGGTTGTACTTGTCCCTCCAATTATTTTTGATCTAATAATAATTTGGGTCCCTATCAGTTTAATTAAAATAAGATTTGATTTTCTCCAACCAATATTTAAGATTAAATACTTAATAAGTCTCTGTTTTTTGAATTTAGATAAAATGATCTTTTCAAAATTTGATTCTAACTTCGTCTCATGTGATCGTATAAAAAATGAAATACACATATTTACGTGAAAAACCTAAAATTTATGGAAAATTAATATAATATCAAAATGGCATATATTTAAGGTTTGAATCAAAATTTAAGGTTTTTATGAGTTGCATTTTCCATCCTGTTTTTGAAAACTATAAATATTTATATATTTTATTTAAAGAGATAAAACAATAAATAGAAAAAAAAAGGACAAAGAAAGTGTCACGTTGGGTGGAAAGTGGCAACCCTGAATTTATAATTGTGTTTATTGATTTGTGGTTCAGGTTTGAGCATAAATGTGGGTGTGAATGTTGACTCGTCCTATTTTGAAACGTGGAAAGTGTAATTGAGACCCTATTTCAAGACATGTAAAAAGAAAAAAAGTATCAAATTTACAAAAATAAAACCTTAAGGACTAAATTCAAATTATACCGATAATAATTACAAATGTTAGTGGCCATTTTGCAATCTACACTTTTAGAAGCTATAGTGGAATTATTACAAAATGAGTCAACTCTAAATTATGCAATGCACTATTTGAAACTAAACAATATTATCAATGGTGCATTTATGGCAATGGCAGCCCCCAACCAATTGGTGTACATTATTAAATTCTTACTCGGATTAAGCTTCCCTGATCAAATCTAATTGATCAACGTTAAATGCTGAACCGTTCAGCAATAAATGCGTTTGTTTCGTATCTCTAAATGATTCAGTGCTGAATAATTAAGCACAAAAATATATTTTGAATGATTCAGAGCCATTATCAAACATCATGTCACATTCAGAGTTAATTCATACAGAGCCTATGAATCATTCAGTATTTGAATCATTCAACGTTTAATCATTCTGAAATAAATAAACAACCCTTACATCACAGTTTATATTCATATTCGAACTTTAAAATTGATATGAAAAATAGTTATATACCTATGAATATGAATTATAAAACAAAAATAAAATAAATATACGAGTTAAGCTAGAGATGGAGCATAATTTTATATAAATTTTAAAAAAGAAAATAAATTATTAATTAAAAATATAAAAAATATATATTAATTTAAAGTTTTCGAAATACATCTGCTCCTTCCATTTCTATACAGATTTTAAAATGAAAAAACACCCAATTGTGACTTCTAAGATGTGGCTTGAAATGGGAAAATGAATGAAGAAATGGTGTCCACAGAAACAGGTGAGAGAGATAAAAGAAAGAGAATAAGAATAGGAGACGTCCTTTTGTAAGAAGACGACGTGGGAGATCCTGTGTCTTTGGAAGCATTAAGATAAAGAAAATTGGTGCCCGTTTCATCTTCATCTTCATCGCCATTCGCTGCTTTCATATTCACTTATCTTGATCTTCATTAACTGGTTCAAAATCAAAGGAAAAGCATAGTTTTTTGTTCTTTTTCATATTCACTTTTTGAACTCCATGGCTGGTGTTATTCTTTGGATGGTGTGTCCCAAAGGGAATGCCACTGCCTTGCTTAGCTTGATACCCAGAGGTGGGAAGAAGCCAAAGAAGAGGTCTTTCAGAGGGGTTTCAGCTATCTCGGGTGCAGTGGCTAACCCAGTCAGATCTTCAGAACAGAGAGTTTATGATGTGGTTTTAAAACAGGCAGCTTTGGTTAAAGAACAAAGGGGGAAGAAAGCCCTTGATTTGGAGAAAACAAGTGAAAAGACTGATGGGTTTACTGATTGGGATCTGTTGAATGAAGCTTATGATCGTTGTGGTGAAGTTTGTGCTGAGTATGCCAAGACTTTCTATTTGGGTACTTTTGCTTCTGCTTCTGGTTTTCGAGCTTCTGATTTTCTTGTTTTTTGTTGTTGTTAAGTTGACGATTACAATATTATTATTATATGTTTTTTTACAAGTTCATACACATGGGGTCGATTTGACTCTTGTTTTTGTTTATTTGGCGATTCCATGCTTTTTTTGCTTTTCTTAATGTATATAAAATTTAGTTTTACTCCTGTTTGGTTCCCGAGAAAAGGGTGAGAAAACTAATACGAAGCACAAAAGTTGGGGTGTTATTGTGATGATTAGTACTTAAAGCTCCACATCTTTCATCTCTTTTTGTTCGAGGGTTCCTCTTTGTTTGATCAAATTACTTTAGAGAGTTCTTAAACTGCAACTTTTTAGGATCACAAGACCATGTAGCTACACTTCCTTTGAAGTGTAGATCGAATATCGGGTCGAGGCCATGAACAAGGAAACCGCATCGAATTATAGCGTTTGCAACCTTTTGCTTACCTCTGAGGCCTCATGAACTGTCTGTTGTTTCTTTCCAGGGACATTACTTATGACACCGGAACGACGGAGAGCCGTCTGGGCGATTTACGGTATGTATGGCGGTCGGTTAAGTTGAGTAAGTCTTGCAATGTTGTTCATTGAACTCATTGATTTTAGGTCATTTTATCTGTTGGCTAACTCACTGATTCATACCATCTGCGTTGCTTCTATGTCTTTCAAGCTTTAGTTGTAATATTTAGGATGATAGAGTATGGTGCTTAAGTAGTAATTGTCATCGGATCGACAGTTTAATCCGGTGCAGGCGGCTTCGAGCAAGCCTAGGGTCCAAGTCCTAGCTTCGAAACAGCTCCTATTCTCTGCTTGTAGGCTCCTTTGCATTAAAAAGAGAATGAATTGCAGTCAACATCATTGATGAAAGTTTCATTGTTCTATTTTGCTTTGTCTCTTCATTATTCTTGAAGTATCCATGCTCGATACTTTTCGAACATTTGTATAATGATATGACCCTCGAAGTACATGAAAAACACATGCCGGGGACAAATTCATATCCGATGATAACGTTTGAGTTTGAGTGTCGTTGCTGGGTGTTTTATAGTTGGACTTGTATATTAAATTGTTGCCTTCTGGTATTCAGTTTGGTGTAGGAGGACCGATGAGCTTGTGGATGGGCCTAATGCCTCACACATTACACCCAGGGCTCTTGATCGATGGGAGAAACGATTAGACAATCTTTTCGAAGGTCGACCGTACGATATGCTCGACGCCGCTTTATCCGATACCATCTCAAAATACCCTGTAGATATACAGGTTTGCTGCAGCTTATACACAGTTAAAGACCTTGATGCTTTGCATGATCTTTGAGAATCAACCATGGATTTTTCCTTGTTTCAGCCCTTCAAGGACATGATAGAAGGAATGAGATTAGATTTAAAAAAGTCCCGATATATGAACTTCGATGAGCTCTACCTTTACTGCTACTATGTTGCTGGGACGGTCGGACTAATGAGTGTTCCGGTAATGGGAATCGCACCCGAATCAAAGGCATCGGTAGAGAGTGTCTACAACGCTGCATTGGCCCTCGGAATTGCTAATCAGCTTACAAATATACTCAGAGATGTTGGTGAAGAGTAAGTCCAATGAAACCGAAATTTCGTAGTTTTCGCTTTCTGATGAACTCAAGAGTGTTTTCTCATAGTTTGTATGCATTTCCCTAGTGCTAGGAGAGGAAGAGTATATCTACCGCAAGAAGAACTGGCACGTTTCGGGCTATCGGACGACGACGTATTCCGCGGACAAGTAACGGACAGGTGGAGGAACTTTATGAAAGATCAGATAAAACGAGCAAGGATGTTCTTCGACGAGGCAGAAAAGGGTGTTTCGGAGCTGAATTCGGCAAGCAGATGGCCGGTGTGGGCGTCGCTGCTGTTGTATCGACAGATATTGGACGCCATTGAGGAAAACGATTACAACAATTTCAACAAAAGAGCTTATGTAGGGAAAGTAAAGAAGTTTGCATCACTTCCGGTGGCATATGGAAGAGCACTTGTGGGCACTTCAAAATTCATTTGAAGTTTGTCGTTTTACCTTTGATTCTCTTTTTCTTTTATATAAATATAAATAAATATATATATATATATATATATACAAATTATCGGGAAATTTAATTTTGATTTAGGTGGAAAAAAATTTGAAAGGGAAAAGTCACGCATAGAATATATAAAAAAATTAGTATAATCGATGACGAATTATAAGATAATTATACGAGTGTATATCAAATCTCATAATTCTAAATATATAATACTGTATGAATTCAATAATCTTCCTTGAATAAAATTGTATCATATTGTTGGATGGTACAAGATTTTTTATAATAATTTTATTTGATATTAATATTTCTTGTAATTCAATTAAAATATAATGATTTGATAAACATTTACGGTTGAATCATAAAAAATTGGCTTAATAAATTTATTATTATTCAAAGCATTAATCATGTGTACAATTTAACTTAAGTCTACGAACATCAATTATTACGTTACATTTTTAAAGAAAGATTTAAATTTAAACTTTAGGGATGATATTATTAAAAGAGACATTAATAAACTCTAAGTATGAATCATAAAAAAATAGTTTTTTTAAAATATTTTATTTAATATTAAAAAATAAGTAAAATAATATTATCAATAATAAAAAATAGGTAGAAACTGACATGATACACTGCGATTGACTCAATTTTTTTAAATGATCCTTATTTTTTGAGATAAAATGGATATTGATCAGAAAAAAATTTAAGTACCAAATTGGAAAAAAACAAACGTTAGGGGGCATATGGAGCATTAGTCATTATTCTTATTAAAAATTCATTTTTCGACTTTTGAGTGGTTCTTTCCTTTCATTATTGTTCTCTCTTCATCTCCACAAACTACGCGTAGTTGAATAGCCAGAAGAAGAAGAAGAAAACAAAAATTAAGCAGGAATCCAGCAGCTTCTCTTTTCAAAGAACCAAATCCCTGATTTCCTCCGCGATTTTGTTCCGATCATTTCATTTTCTCCGGTTCCGGTAACTCTATTTTCCTTCACATATATATTTTTTTCTATTCGGATATTTTGTGTGTGTTTTACTTTTATTTTGTAATCGTTTTGGAATTTTGGTTCGGAATTTTCCTTTTTGATGTTTGCTTATTGTGTTATGATGTTAATTTGAGTTAGTAATTTGTTCTTGATTTTTCTGAATTTATGTTTATGCAGACTAGATTTTTCCTCTCCTTTTTCCAATAAATCAGTGGTATTTTAAGTTTTAGTTTCATTGTTTCTTTTAATAGCTTAAATGAATGCATTAGGTTAAGGATAAAAAACTAAAAATGGAGATCAGTTTAAAGATGCCTAGTGGAGTAATTAACATTTCTTAATCATTTGCATCATATTGTTATTATTAATATTTGCCCCAGACATACGGTAGAATCAGAGGTGGAATTTTTTCCCCTCTCAAAGGGGAAAGGAATCCTAATTTTTTTTTATGTTATCTTGTATATCATTTAGCTTAAACTTCTTGCCTTAAGATATGCTGTTTATTGGCAATTCATTTATCAGGTTAATATCAAACCGGACCCCCTTTGATGTCGACGGAACATTTATTTCTACTGAAGTGACTTAATTGTATTGTGTTATCTTACTTTGATGTGTTGGCATTTTTTTATCTTTTGGTACAAAGGAAATCACAACCTAGGAATAGGGAAAGGAGTTGAAGATTCTGGGTTTGGAACCCCAAATCTGTTGAATGACACTGCTTTAGGCTAGTGTTTTGGATTTTAAGGACTTAATTGTTGCTTAGTTTTCGACATATGTTCAAGATTGAAATGCATTGTATATGCTTTTACTGAAATTGAGCCCTAACGTTATATGCTAATCTGGTTTTATGAGTAGTACATCTTTGTGGATATGGCTATCATGAATTAGACCCAAAACTTCTACCTCCCGTTCAAGTACATTTTTGTGTCATAGCAATTAATACTTACCCCTATCTCTTCGCCTTTTAGATGATCTGTACCAAAAAAAAACAGAAGTCTTAGTAATATGATTTTCTCATTGCTTCTCGTGTATGATGAACAGTGGTTCATACTGTTTTCCTTGCGCAGAAGGGAACCCAAGTGTTACACTATATTTCAAAATTGCAGCAGCTATAGTCAGGACATAGAACTTTTCATTTCCTTTTAATCTTTTTTCTCATGCCTGTTCTTTCCTTCAAATTATTTTACATAGTATTCATTGTGAAGAGCGAGAAGAATACAAAACCAAGGAAGCAATGGAAAATTTATCTTCGTAGACTGATTGGTTGAGGAATGTAATGTGATACTGGTTTCTAAAGTAGCAACTATGGTGATACAAGCATACCAGAATCAGGCTGAGCTGCTGCTAAAGGAATATTTACTGTCAGATCCCTTCATCCCATACACATCAGTTATTTGTGGCATTTGTGCTTGCAAGATGGTATGTTTCCTGCTCAATTTTATGATTCATTATTCAGTTTGAAAATAACTCAGTTCAGCTAAATTTGCAGCTTCATGTAGTGTTTTTTTTCTTCAAAAGAAAAAAAAATCTAAATGATGATTCCTTTGTGTCGAGCTTTTGTTTCTTCTCAGTTTTTACTGTTGCTTCTATAATTTCTCTGTTTAAGCCAATTTTTTCTTCTTGGATATCTCTAAAACTAGCTTTCCCTTCTTTTTCTAATAATTTCTGACCATTACTCTTTTTCAGGTCTATGATCTTACGCAGTTGTTTAGCAGTGTTTACTTTAAGAGCTATCTTATGCTATCAAAAGTCCAACGCACTGAGTGGAACAATCGGTGACTGATATTTCTACTTAGCTTGAATATGTTATTATTATTTTGTTATCTATATTTCAATACAGAATTTATGTCTGGATGTTTTGTTCAGATCCATATCAACGGTACATGCCATTTTCATATCAGTCATGTCCTATACTTCGTGTTTTGGTCAAATCTCTTTTCTGATCACCGATATGCCGGCTTGATTATGTTTCGCAGTTCTGCACTGTCTACATTCTCTTTAGGGGTGAGGGTACCTTTTTCTCTGTCTTCTGAAAACTTAGTTGGATATTACTAGGAAGTCAATCTACCTTGCCTTTTATAACATCTTCAGGATAATTATTTTTCATTCACTTTTGTACATAATCCCTCCAAAAGGGTTTTTCAGAACGTGGAATGTATTTCGTTTAGAAGAAGCAATTAAGTGCGAAGTTTTCTTCTTGAATAGAATATTATTATATGGAATACGAATGATTTGGGTGGCATTGCCTTTGATAGGATAACTATAGATTGCTATTGATTTCTTCTTGGGAAATAGAACCCCCGTTTATTGCGGACAGAAATAGTACAATTCTTTTGTTTTAATGTGGGCTCTTTGCCATTTGGTTTCCTAACCCCCCACAAAATCTAAGTATGTCCTTTACCCAAAATCCTTGTTTGTGTGAAACAAGTAACATAATCATGGTGCAAAAATATGCAGTGATGTTAATGCCATTTCACAATTTTTTAATAAACTAGACATTGAACTTATGCGCGCTTCTCAAACTGAAGGTCAAACTTTGGCCTGGAAACTTTGGACTAGATAAATTTGCAATATGTTTAGATTATTTCCTAATACAGATGAATATATGCAGTCTGGATGTCAAGGCAGTTTTGATACGGTTGGAAATTAATTGTAGAACTGTTATATTTACGAAAGGGGGCAATCTTGCTAAAACTTTTCAATTTGTAACGACATTTCTTTAGTTTAGGTTATGTTCTATCACCTGTATTGGCTTCTAACTAAATTAATCTAGATGCCACCTTTTGACAGGTATCTGTTGGTTACTTTCTTGCTGATATTGGGATGATCATTTGGTTTTACCCTTCTTTAGGTGGAATGGAGTATGTAAGTATTTAATTCTTTTTATTATAATCTTGCTCTACGTGTCTTCTTCCCAATTGATTACGACTGATGTTCAATATGATGTAAATGAACTTAAAATGTTGTTATTTCAGGTCATTCATCATTTTCTCTCTGTAGCTGGTGTAGCATATTCTATGTTGACAGGAGAGGGTCAGATTTATACCTTCATGGTACTCATTTCTGAAACTACGACTCCTGGGATCAACTTGAGATGGTAAAAAAAAATTACGTACTAGTTCATCCCTCTTATCTGTCCTTCATAAAATGCATATTATTTTCACTCTACAATAACAATATTCTGGGTTCATATAGGTATCTTGACACGGTTGGAATGAAGAGATCCAGAGCTTACTTAATTAACGGAGTCGTAATATTTGTAACATGGCTGGTAAGTGAAATCATTTTATTGCTTTTAGTCTTATTCATATACTGCTAATGCCTGCATGGATGCCATCTGACAAATTTGTCTCCAAAGGGTCCCCTTTTTCCCCCAGAATTTAAAGGACTGCTCTGATCATTGTTTTTTTAAAAAACTTTTACAGTTAATGCATTACCTCTTTTGTGGCAGGTTGCTAGGATACTCTTGTTTATGTACCTATTTTATCACGTTTACTTGCACTATGACCAGGTAAAAAGGTTCCTACAAAACTTTACCTCGTCAGTTATATGTGTTTATCCTTTAATATATACTTGATTTTTTTCCGAAACATTTTAAAACTATTTTGGATTGTGACCATTGAACTACTCAATGTTACTCGGACTAAGATGCGAGTGTCGGATATGAATATGTCTTCGAAGTGGGTATAATCAATTTCTTTCTAAATTTTTCCATGTATTTGGAAGGGCCTGAAGGGTTGTATCCCCATACCCAAGTCCTTGTATGTACTGGATGCAGATGCTTTAGTGAAGTCACAGAAATATAAGAATTTATAAACTAATACTTTAAGTTAACTCATTATGTCTGCATTTAGAGGTCATAAGTTTGTTTTGCTATTATTTCATGTCCTAAATACAGAGAAAACCTATGTTCATGTCAGAACATCAGTAAACCTTCGATAGAATACCCCGAACTTTGTAAGCTTTGATTTTAAGACGTACATGGATTGTCATTTAAATGTCAATTTATCATCTACAATTTTTTTTCTTGAAACAGGTTAGGCAGGTGCACACCTACGGGCTACTGTTAATATTAATCGTGCCTTTAGTCCTATCTGTTTTGAACTTAATGTGGTTTGGAAAGATTATCAGAGGATTAAGGAAAACATTAGCAAAGAGGCAATGAAGGGTACATTGCGACTGACACAGATGAAGTTATATTGCCGAAAAAACTCGTTGATATCAAGCTTGATACCCTGTGCTAGGAACACTCTCTTCAACTGCTTTGTTAATTTGTAAATGGTATTAAAGGGTATAGGTGAAAACTGTAGAGCTGTTACGGTTTCTGATTCAGTGTGAGAAATCACCCTGAAATGCTGAGGCATGGTTGACTGAATCTGTATATATGATTAGATTCAAAATGTGGATAGAACGGTGAAAGTGCAGGTGGTTATTTTCTTTTCTCCATCGTTAAGCTGCTATATTATTGGTGCTGTGTTTTTAGAGAATGTTCCATTTCATTTTTGTGTTAAGGAAAGGTGCCAACTTTAGAGACTAATACTGATCGAAGTTCTGGTCTAATCGAACAGTGTAAAGCGGAGATCAGAGAAGGTCAAGGGTAGATCTTAAAAAGTTAGTGATGATTTCATGAAAATAAGGTTAGATTTGGGAAGTTTTAGGGGAAAAATGAATGTTAGGCTCAAATAGTCGCCTGATTATCAGCGATGACCGGGGATGACAGATGACATTCGCCTGATTCTGTGCCATGTTTATAATCCGAGTTTCTCTTTGGTTGATGGTTCACGTAAAGTACATGGTAGAGAGAAGGAAAGAGAAACTAACGAATTTATCCCATCTTCCTCTATCATTGTATCGATTTAGATTTCTTGAATTTCTTTAAACTTTATGAGAATTAATACAAAAAAGTTCATGAAAAAGAAGACAACAACATATTTCAAAATTAGTCCCATTGGGTTTGAAATAGTAGAAGGTCAAAGCTTTGGTTGTAACTTTTTTTTGTTCATTTTGAGCGACTTTACTAAAAACGTTAATCTTAGTATTTTTACAGTTATTTATTTATTTAGTATTTTTATATTTATATCGTTGTGAAGTATAACCGACAATAATCAAATGAATTTAAGATTTTTGCAAAAAAAAAAGATGGATATAATAGTTATATCATCACGTTATTAATGACTTACTAGTTCAATTATAAAAAACATTTTAAAAATTAATAAAATTAAAACTTTTTGTATTATAATGATTAAAAGAGACGATTTCAAAAATTTAATGACTAATAATGAATTTTTATCTTTTAAACTATTTCGATAATTCTGGAAATATTTTAGATAATATCTTTTTGGGTGTTGAAATGTGTCCTCTTGAGCGTTGCTTTTGGAGCCGTATTTTCAATTTAAAGTGTTGTTTTTGTTTTAGTACTCAACTAAAATGATCAATAATCCTTTGATTTTAATTATATTAATAATGTCTTTGAACATTCGAAGTGCATTAATGTTCTTTTTTTACTAATGAAAAAGTTATCTTTGATAGTTTTAATATTGACGTTATAATTAATTATACGAATGTGAAGATCTATACGTGAATGATGAAATGATATAATGTTTTAATTATTTTTAAAAAAATGTTAAATTAATTATTTAGTTTTTCCAGAAAAGCTAAAAATATTAAAAAATTGAATGTCGACTTAAGTTAATGCGACTAGTTTAGATATCAACTTAAAAAATAAATTTTTTTAAGATAATAATTTAAGAGAAAATGTCAAATTCAAGTACAAGATGAATTGACAAATCATAAAATGAAGGCTACTAGAGTTTGCTATGAGCCCAACCCATCATAAACATCGGCTTGGCCTTAAGAAAGCTTTATCCTTGAGATTGTGAGAAGATGGAAACTGTTCAGAAAGCCCGATTGGGTGAAGCTAATAGAGCAATTCTCAAACACTCTTTATAGCCCCTTTTGAGGGTGGTTTCCTACACGCAAAGGAAAAAACAACGAAAGAAAGGAAGCTCTTAAAACCTTTTGTTTTCTACCTCTACGCAAAGGTACCAAACGCTTACGTTTCTTTCCCTTGGGTACGGATAGCCCTTTAAACTTTATCATCTGATTTGAATCATTTTTAATAAAAAGTTGGATTATTTCGTATGTTTCTTGCTTAAAATCAAGTGTTTGCCGACAAATAAGAACAGGGTAATCGTTTCATTCACAATGTCTTTTTTCCAGTTCTTGGATTGCTGATTTCTCAATTCGATTCTTTCTGATCTGAATCGGCTTGTCTACTCATAATCCCTTTGTGGGTATTTCAGATTTTTCCTTTTTACCTCTGGGTTTACCCTGATTTATCTTGCAAGCTAAAATTTTGCTGGTTTTGGGTTAGTTTTAGTTTAGAGCTAATTGGTTAATAGCTTTTGTTTTTTAAGTATATTCTATGTTATTACTTTTATCTGCTCGGTATTGTAGAGATTCTACATTATTGATTGTATTTCTGATGTGGGTTTGACGTCATTTCATCTAAGTACTTGATTTTATTCAATTTTGGACCTAAAACCATTTTATTTTTCCATTCTACATGTTACTACCTTTTTTTTATCTTCTTTCAGATTGATCATCGTATTTTTTATGTTAGTTGTGTAAGTATGAACTTCCATCATATATTGATAATGTGACAACCTGATTCTCTCAATCAACTATACATGCAGTTTTCATTGTTTAGTTACATCTTATAGCCGACTCAGCATTTTAGTTGTAGACCATTAAGCTAGCAATTTGGTTCTTGGAATCTGCAATCTTGTCAGGCTTGCACATTGATATTAAGAATTTTGATTACTTGAGTTCCGTCCCTCCTAGCAAAACAAACCTATGCTTTGTCAGTCCTTTATGCTTTTGTTCATGTTTCACTAGTCATGTTCATTTTGGATAAAGTAGTCGTACTTGGAGAGTGGAGACATGTCAACAATGACATTTAAATTGTGTACGTTGATACAAATTTGTAAGAAGAAATAAAATGCTTCCGAATATGGATGTAATGATAATTTCCACTTCTTTAGTTGTCCAAGTAATGGTTGAAGTTTCCCAGCTTTGTCAATATTTGCTAACAATTATTACTTGTACATTTTGTGAACTAAAGTTGCAAAGAGATGTGCAACTAAGTCATCAAGATAGCTGTTCCTGAGTTTTTCTTTAGAAGTGCAAGTTCCCGAGTTTATTTTAGCTGAAATTTCAAGTTAGGGATCCTCCAATTTACCTTGGATACCGTAGGTTGACTAATTAGTCATCAGGGTTTCCATTGTTTGCCATATGATATCTATCACCATACATTGTTAAAATATTTTTATTCAAGACAGACAACTCAGCCATTAGGATAGCTGTTGCTATACTTGGTTTTGACCCCAAGCCAGAAAACAGACCATTTTGTATAGCGTAGGAGGTATCACAAATGATGTGACCAGGTGCAATTATGTATGTCCTATGGGTTGAGTTAGTTATTTGGGTATTTTGACCATTAATCATGTTTGCAGAATAGTTGAAAAATGGACACACGGATGTTAGACGGCTGATGTCTTGGTCAATATAAATTTCTTTCCTAGCTAGAAACTTAAACTTATGGTTATTTTTCTCTATCGATGAAGATTATATTGAACCTATCATTATTAGCTGAGTCAACTTTAAGGTCATATGATCGTTGGTCTCTAAAGATCAAGGTTCTTTTGAAGTTAATAAGATAAACCGAAGTGTCCTATGGATCCCATTAAGGCTCTGACCTGAATCTTTTATTTTTTGGTGCCTCACTGCCTTCTCCCTTATACCCTGTTCTTCTATGAATCCGAATCTCTCTCTTTGCCATAGAAATTCCATATTCTCATTGTCATAATCAATTGACTCATAGCTGTTGTAGCATACTGATGGTATTTTAATTATCAAGAGATCAGTTTTTTAAAAAAAAAAAATTGAGAAGAAATGATATCTAGATATGACAAGAGATCAGTTTTTAATTATGTTGTTTTTTTCGATTTCGTAGTTTTTGTTTTTGGTGTAATTGTTAAGTCTTATGTGTTTTTGTTATATTAACAAAGTGAGGTACTCTTTCTTTCGAGAAAGGGTCCACTATGAGGGAGGTCTTGAATGAGGCCTCCAACTTCTATAAAAAAAAGGTTTGTATGTGCGCCTGTTATGAGGGATAGCTAAACTGATTACTTTCATAAGATGTAGCCTTTTCGTATTATTGGTAATCCTTGGATTTTTCTTTGTACTTCTCTCTCTTTCTTATGATCGATTTGAAGAGCCTATATCCCCTTGTTGACTATTGTATGCAGGGGCTTACTCCTTGTGATTCATTAGAGACATTAACTTATCCATATTGCCATTGCTTTACCTTTCCAATAATATATGGGCTGAGGTGCACATTTCATGGGAGGTGTAGAGGATGATGAACCAGCCTCAAAACGTATGAAACTATCCTGTGAAGAACTGAGACGTCTTTCAAACGGTTCAACTATTAAAGGGACTGTAGCTGGGTCTTCAGGTGACCTAATGGCTCGGCCTCTGCAGTCTGATGGGGGCGAAGAAATTGTTGGCTCAAAAGGAGTTATAAAGAAGGTAGAATTTGTCCGAATAATAGCGAAATCGTTATACTCTCTCGGTTATATAAAGAGCGGCGCTCATCTAGAGGAAGAATCAGGGATACCATTACATTCTTCTGTGGTCAATGTATTTATGCGACAAATTCTTGAGGGAAATTGGGATGAAAGTCTTGTCACATTGCATAATATTGGTCTAACTGATGAAAGACCATAAAGTCGGCCTCTTTTCTGATATTGGAACAGAAGTTTTTGGAGCTTTTGGATGATAAAAAGTAATGGACGCTCTGCAAACATTGAGGATTGAGATTACACCTCTTGGTGCCAATAATAGTAGAGTACGTGAGCTTTCTTCATATCTTGTGTCACCATCTTACTGCTCTTCTGTTCGATCTCCCAAACAAGATACATTGAGGACAAGATCCCGGAGTAAACTATTGGAAGAATTACAGAAGCTGCTTCCACCTACAGTTATGATCCCCGAAGGAAGGTTGGAGCATTTAGTTGAACAGGCCCTTGTCTTGCAACGAGATGCTTGCATGTTTCACAACTCTTTGGATAAGGAAATGTCACTATATGCTGATCATCAGTGTGGGAGAGATCAAATTCCTTCGCAAGCATTGCAGGTTTGACTTTGTTCTGCTAATCAGATTTTCTTTTTCCTTTCTGTTATTTTTCTTTTGTTAAAATATGACAAAATTCCGATCCTTCTACATTTTTTATTGATGCAAATTTTATGTGAACTACATAACAAATTGTACAATATGTGTTCCTTTTCTTTTTGTATAAATCAGAAATCTATTTTAAGTTGTGCTTTTTCAGTATGGATATTAGGTTTTAATCTCTTCTTTTTTTTGGGTTCAGGAATGAGAGAAGTAGAGAACTGATATTAGGTGGTTGGTTATAAGTTAGGTTTTAAATTGCACTGTTTACATTTTCACTGAAATTATCTTGAATACCTTTTGGAGTACATTTTCTTTGTTAAATGCAGTTTTGAGGTATTCTTTACCCTGTGTATCTATTTACACTGATCTCGAAAGTCGAACCTTTGCTGAAGGGATTGTTAGAATCTGAAAGTGGCAATGTAAGATCAATATCTAGTAACCAAAGAGTAGTTGTGTTTTCAGAGGTTCTCACCTTTAATAAAGATGATGTGAAGGAAAAAGATCTAACTTTTATGAAGTTATAGAGATACTCGACTAGAATAAGTGATTTGAAGTACAAATTGATTGGATAGAAAGCTCATTAATATTTCATGCGTGTTTGGGGAAGACTTGCGAGGATGTTTCCTAATCATAATGCTTGAGAAATGGTTGGCAAAGGTTGAATTCAATGTAATTTCTTAACAAGTATGCTGATGAAAGGTCATTTCTAAACTGTTAAATGTCCAAGTCAATATCTTCTTTCATTTGTAGCCATGTGCTTGTTCCAAAGATATTAAGATTAGGTAAGAGATTGAAGCTACTCATGATTTGTTGTATAGTTCACTAAACCTAGTTTTGTTAACTCAGCTATTGTATGATACATAACATGTGGCTGTACACTCTATGATTGATTCAAACAATCAACAACTGGGAATGTTATCTAAGCAAATTATAAATCTTGTGTTCATTAGAGAACATTTATGATTCAGTTTCATTTCTTCAGTAAAGATCTTTTGGGAGAAAATGATGGCGTTTCGAAGCATAAAAATTTTCTTCTTAGACTAATGGAAAGTGCACTTATCAGCTATAAAATTTCAAGTTCACTAGCTTTATTCTATTTCTGTTAAAAGAGTATTAATTTCATCAATGTGTTTGTTCCATCTCTGAGATTTTATCTACTTGTGGCTTGCATTTTTCTTATATCATAATTGCAGATAATTATTATTTATTTGTTTATTTTAAATCATTTTTGTCATTTTTCTTGCAACAGATATTACAGGCTCACACTGATGAAGTATGGTTTTTGAAATTTTCGCATAATGGGAGATACTTAGCTTCAGCATCAAATGATCAGTCAGCAATCATTTGGGAGGTATTTCTATTCACTTGGAACATGTCATAGCTTGTTGGATGCTTATTTTGAATGTTCAATCTCTAGCATCTTTCTGAATACCTTATGTATAATTTGTAACGTATTCTATTCCCTATTCAACAGAATTCCTACCAACATAATGAAATAAGGAAAAATGAAATGAAAAGGAAACATTTTTTCTTGGAGATTAAACTTAGAGTGTGTGTGATTCTTACTGTTGCTTTAGTGGAGGAATGGGTGGATTTGTTAATTTTAATCAACTATGGTTTTCCTTCTTGTGTCAGTGCGATGATCCCTACTTAATGACTGGGTCAACTATGCCTAGCAATTGGTCAATTCTTGTTCTAATAGTTTGACTCATTGTAGGTTCTTAAAAATGGAGTATCTTTAAAACATAAACTATCTGGTCACCAGAAACCTCTCTCTTCTGTTTCATGGAGTCCTGACGACCACCAGCTTCTGACATGTGGCTCAGAGGAGGTCATAAGGCGCTGGGATGTATCTTCTGGGGAATGCCTTCATGTTTATGAAAAAACGGGTCTTGGTATGGTTTCATGTGGATGGTCTCCAGATGGCAAATGGATATTTTCTGGTCTAAATGATAAGAGTATCTGCATGTGGGAATTGGATGGGAAAGAGCTAGAGTGCTGGAAAGGGCAACGATCGCTAAAATTTTCTGATTTGGAAATAATAGGTGATGGAAAGAAGATTATTAGTATATGTAGGGAAACAGCAATATTATTACTTGACCGGGAAGAAAAAGTTGAGAGATTTATCGAAGAGGATCAACCAATAACTTCATTCTCATTGTCAAGAGACAATAGATTCTTGCTGGTAAATCTTTTAAACCAAGAAATCCATCTATGGAATATAGAGGGTGGTCTGAAGCTTGTTTCTAAATATAGAGGCCATAAACGCAATCGCTTCATCATTAGGTCTTGTTTTGGTGGACTTGACGAAGCTTTTATTGCCAGCGGTAGTGAGGATTCACTGGTACGGACTTCTGTTTGTTCTAATATAACCTCTAACAGGAAGTTAGCGTACGATTAATATGGAAAGCAGTATCCTCATAATATGGTTTGCTAAATTGAGTTTAATATATCAAATTTATATAATTACAAATTACCTCCAACACAACTATGTCAACAAAAACCAATACACGGATACATTGCTGGTTTGCCTTAGTAGTTTACTTCTGTATGATGTCTTTATCTCACAGAAAATGCTATATGGTTTTTATTTGTTGCTAATGGGCTCAATACTATATGAGCCATGCATGTGTTGGCTTAGACATTTTTTGTCTGCATAGTAATGGATACAAGTGTCCTGCCAGGGTATGTTAATTTTTCCCCCCTAGGGTTTTATATGTATATGGAAGATTCTTGGAAGATCATATCCTCATGCTTAATAAAATAATAAGCAAGTGTAGTCATTATGCGTACACCTTTTCTAACTGTTTTAAGCTGATGAGAAATTTGATTTTCTTTTGAAATTTTCTGAAATTTAATTTAATTTGTTTTTGGTTTTACTATATATGTTTAGGTCTATCTATGGCACAGGGGCACAGGGGAGCTTATAGAGTCATTACCAGGTCATTCCGGAGCCGTTAATTGTGTGAGTTGGAACCCGGCAAACCCTCACATGTTGGCATCGGCTAGTGATGATCGTACGATTCGGATATGGGGATTGAATAATCTAAGCACAAGCATGAAACAGAAAGAACCCCACAGTAATGGCATCCATTATTGCAATGGAGGAACCTGAGATTGAAATGCATGGAGTCTGCAATCACTGATACCTCTGATATAATTGGTTTCATGTAAATACATTTACCTTGTTGGAAGCTTGACATTCATGTAAAAGAAAAAGATTGTTAACAATGCAGCAACTTTCTGATAATAAATTTACTGTTTTTCTCTTTTTAACATTAATTTCATTTCATTTCATGGTTATGGGTGAAAATTTGGAACAAGCTTGCTTATCATTAAATTTTGTATTTTCTTTCTGGTGTTTAATCTTCAGTTTCACGGATCTTGGGAGAGTTTCTTTGGAAGAAAAATCTCGAATATCCTTTTTAAGAAATCACGATAATTTAAGATGACTTTTAACGTGATCTATCAAAGTTAAATTTATTATTAGCTAACCATATCTATATGGTCTATCAAGTTTCAGGTAATCGTAATGATCCTATACTTATAATCAACCTCAAACATTACTATAAAAGCTTTTGATTAGATCAAGTGAATGGAGGAATGCTTTTGCTTTCATTCATCTTCCTTTTATTACCTCCCGTTGAAGATAAAAGATCTCGATATCAGTCGATGATAATTTTTCTACCCAATGACGGAGCTACGTGTTGGGTTGGGGGTCATTGCCCCTCAATTTTTATCATTAAAAATATAAATAGAGATAAATATCTATTTAGACCTTCAAAATTTGGTTTATTTTGATTTTGTCCCTTCTATTTTTTATTATTAATTATACCTTAGGCCCCTTGAATTAGAATCCTGTTTCCGTCCCTACTTCTATCGGTGTGATCAGAATGGATGAACTGCCTATAACCGTCACAATTCAGTTATTCTCATCAACTAGAAACACGAGAATAAAAAAAAAAAGAGCAAACAAGATAAAAGGTATACTTCACACATTTTCCATTTATCAACAGCATATATATATATAGACACACTGCAATGGATGAACAAATCATAAAGTATAAGAGATACACAACTTCTCTGCATGATGCTGAAACGAATTTAAAAGAAAAGTTTATCTTCAAAAACCATGTAAAAAGCTGAAAATCAATGGGGCAGTTGTGAGATCATAGAGACTTACAGGTTACATTATTTATTGTAGAATTGAAGTATAGAATATATGGTCTGCAGTATAGTGAGGGCAAAAAGAAAGATGACACCAATCACAGAAAGTATAGCCCATGGGTTTCTGAAGTATGTGTGAATGAGATTGGCTCGCCATTCATTCCAAGCTTTCTTGCAATACCTGTTCACCATCTTCCGGACCTCATCGAAGCTGTTGTTATCCGGGTCGAGCGTAATGTCTTTTGACAACGAGTTGAACATGTTAGCCACTGCTTTGTCACTTCCAAGTGCATTCTGAATGATCCCCGTCGAGTATAGAAGAGCAACATCCTTCTCGTTGTCGATGATGCTGTCCATGAAGAAGATATAGGATGTCACCTCATTTCCTACTCCGACATGCAAACGTTCGAATGCTATTAGATTTAAAAACATGAATTCCATGGCATCGTCTACGATGATGACCGGAAGCTTAAGGACCCCTCCGCGGAACGTAATGTCCATGAGGTTGACGGTCTTACTTTTCTTGAATCGGATTCCTGCTTCATTCAGCTCCATCGCAGACCTAATGATGTCGTCGCCATCTTTGTGGTCCGAGACACGTGGTTTGCGGCGATGTTTCCTTTGCCGTTGACGACCATCCGGTATGTCCGGAAATAGGCTCTTTCGGTAAACTTCCAACACGTGCAAGCAAGTCCCAAAGCACGAGAGGGGCGTATTGGGAGACCAAAACTTGAGTACAAGATTGTTGATGTACTCTTTATCCTGCATCAACTTAGAACTTATAAAAACAACAAAAACAAAAGCTAACAGTGATCTAATAAGTGTCTACATGAACCGAGATGAGATTTTATGTTAATCTAAAATTTTCAAAATGCGACTGTGTCAATCGTCCCATCAATCCGTCCCTGAGTGTCTAAAGACCAATGATTACCTTGGTTCCATTGCTTTCAACAGCAACTAAGCTGTAAAGAACTTGCATTGGCAATTGATTTTCGAGCATCAGCATATCTCGTTTGATAAACGGAAGAATATGTATCTTTCCATGATTGCTGAAGATCGGATCGTTTAGAGCATAATCTTCCATTGTACGGTTAGCAGAACATAAAATTTCCAGCATGAAACATCCATCAAGAATCATCAGCTGCAGGAACTTGTCATCATCGTGCCACATTGGATCATCAAGCTGATCATAACAATCTTTCAATCTCCGCAAATCTTTAGCTAACACTTCGACGAATGATTCTAAAGACTTGTTCGATCTCCTCAGGAAATGGAGGAGTGCTCGTTGTTTGTGTTCTTCCATCGGCTTCAGGTGATCTTCTCCGTGATGGTAAGGTCCGAAGGAGACCACCTGAGGAATGTATGCTTTCTTGTTTAGGTCAGTGAAGCTCGTCGGTATTCGATATATTGATCGCTTCGTCCAATGTTCCATCTCTGTCTCAGAATCCACCAGCCTTTGAACTTCTTCGTCAACTTCAACAACCCAATCCACTTGCTCCATTTCTGTACAGTGCTTTACAGAAACACACAAGTGTCCACTACAACTGCAACTGGTTTAGATGAACATACGCATGATTTTATGATAATCTGAAATTTTTAGGAGAGGAACGGGTTATCCCCGAATCAGAATGGCATGTGAGGCTGAGATTTCTAGTGCTTTTTCCCCCAAAACGTCAAATGAATATGGTGAAATACCTTTCTTCAACATGTCCCTAAGATCCCAGCATCAATCTCTTTTATTTTTAAAGAAAAGCATATTGTTCTTATCCAAGTATCAAGGCATGTAAAATACTACAAATAAATGAATGAAAAAGAGCACAAGAACAGCCTTCGGAAGGAAAGTATCAGCATTTGTAGTATATATATATAATTTGAAAATCTATTATCCGAATTCATATTAGTCATGCGGATTATAGATTTGAATCCAAATTTTAAAATTATAAACTATACATTTTATTGTAATAAGAAATGATTTCGTTTTAAAATTATTTTTTGATGTGGACAAGAAAACTAGGGGTTGATTAATTATGTATCTGTAACTTTTTAAAAAATTAAACATAATTAATGGACCACAAGTGTAATTTAACCTTTTCTCCAAATCAAGCCCTCTTTTTTACCTCCGCAAATGAAATGTTTTAGCCCAATAACTTCACTCGGTCAGACTCGGACTCAAGACTCAACTGATATTCAATATTGGTTCTTCATTTTCATTTTTGTTTTGACATCACGAGATCCCCTCCGTTCTTCCTTTAATGTTCTCTTTCCACGTATCTCTCATCTTCATAATCTCTTCCTTCGTGTTATGGTTTAGTATACCTAATCTAAGATAGCCCCGCCGTACCCCATTAATGTTGAATTAAAACACCAGACAATCAAGAGAGGGAGAAGATATCCACATACATACTCTCTTTATTACTCCCTCTCTTAGTATATAAATCAAAACCCAGATTCCTTAACCATTATCATCTCTTCTGCAAATGCCTTCTCATTCCGAACGACCCAGTTTTGATAGGGAAATGAACAAGCCCGATTTCAAAGAACTCGATCTGATGGGTTCACCCGTTTCTCCATTGCTCCGTCACAACAATGGCGGAGGTGCCGCCCCCACTACTTCGTCCGGTGGAAATAGCTCCAACTCATCAGCTGATTCCGTTTCAAGCAAGAACAGTAACAGCACCGCTACTCATTTCTCCGGGGAGTTGTTGGAGAAAAGTCCGGGTATACCTGGATCTGCCCCGACTAACCGGAATATTAGGCCGGGTCGTAGGAGATCCGTATCTGCTGGACTCCCTTTAATATACTCTGGTTCAAGCTTTACTGGAGCAACCTCATCTTCATCCTCGTCTGTTTCTTCCAATCCAAGCACGATTTTACCCAGTGGTAACATTTGTCCGTCTGGGAAAATCGTTAAAACCATGGGGTTACGTACCTCTAACAAGACCGATACGCTTGGTGGTGGCAAAGGAAACTATGGACACGGCAGCATAATTCGCGGCGGCGGCGGTGGCGCTAAATCGGGGGCGGCTACTGCTGATCCCGAGGAAATGAAGAGAGCTGGTAATGAGATGTATAAAAGAGGGAATTTTTCCGAGGCATTGGCATTGTATGATAAATCTATATCCATTTCACCGGAAAACGCTGTCTACCGAAGTAACAGGGCGGCGGCGTTAGCGGCGGCGGGAAGGTTGGGGGAGGCCGTCAGGGAGTGTGAGGAGGCTGTTCGATTAGACCCTGGTTATGGCAGAGCTCATCAGAGGTTGTCTTCCCTTTATCTTAGGTGAGTGAGTAAATTTTCTTATTATTTAATTTACCATTGTTGTTTTTTTGTTCATCTTCTTGATTAATGTGATTCGTGGGTGCTTTATTCTCATCAGTGTTGCTGAGGATCGGATCTCTTCGGTTTCTGAGTGCTTCTCTCTCTCTCTCTCTCTTTGTATCATTGGTTCTTCTTCATCATGCTCTCATGGGTTGTGTGATTTTGTATTCCATTTCTTCTCTGGAATTGCTCTGTCTCTTTGTTGTTAGCTTGTCAAAGTGTGCCTTTCATATACATAATTGATTGTTTATGATTCCTTTTACATAAAAAATGGATGCCCTTGGATTGAAGTTCAAACTGGCAATTGATTGTTTGGGAAGAAAGGGTTTTGGACAGAATATTAACAATCCTCAAATTTCTTACTCCAGGTTAGGTTTACCGGATAATGCCAGACACCACCTTTGTTTCCCGGGGCAACATTCGGATCCAGCTGAGCTGCAGAAGTTGCAGCTGTTGGAAAATCATATTAATCGATGTGCGGATGCGCGGAAGATTGGTGATTGGAAGACTGCGGTAAGAGAAATTGATGCAGCAATAGCTGTTGGTGCAGACTCGTCTCCCCAGGTACAGCTCCTTCCCTCGATAGTCGATTATATATTTGTACTACCTAGCTGTTTATAGAATTCAACTGCAGAATATCTGAGAATGTTGAAATGAATTTGCAGCTCATTGCTTGTAAAGCAGAAGCCCTTTTGAAGCTCCAAAAAATCGAGGAGTCAGATTACTGCCTATCAAACATCCCAAAATCGGAGCAATATACTCCCTCCTCGCAGATTAAGTACTTTGGTATGGTGGCCGAAGCTTATGCCCTCTTTGTTCAGGCTCAAGTTGAGATGGCATTGGGAAGGTGACCTTTGCGAGATGAAATTACCATTTACTGTTTGGTATTGTTGTTAGGACCGAGTGAAAATGGATTATAGATTTCTTGCAGATTCGAGAATGCAGTTTCAGCTGCAGAGAAGGCTAGACGTATCGATTACAGCAATGTTGAAATTGCAATGGTTTTAAATAATGTGAAAATGGTAGCGAGAGCACGGACTCACGGCAATGAATTATTCAACGCTGGAAGATACGCTGAAGCCTGCTCTGCTTATGGGGAAGGACTCAGATGTGATAGCTCTAACTCTGTTCTATACTGCAATCGAGCAGTATGCTGGTCTAAACTTAGACTTTGGGAGAAATCCGTGGAGGACTGCAACCAGGCTCTAAAAATCCAACCAAACTACAAAAAGGCACTACTTCGAAGGGCTGCTTCAAATGGAAAGGTGAAATGACATTTTGTATGGTTTCTTTTTGGTGCATGTGTATTCAAGTATCATTTTTTGTCGATTGGGAACTGATATATGAGGATATGTTGTTATGGGTTTTTAGCTTGGACGATGGGCGGATGCTGTGAGAGATTATGAGCTCTTGAGAAAGGAACTTCCCGGAGACATTGAAGTTGCTGAGTCTCTGCATAATGCACAAGTTGCTTTGAAGAAATCTCGTGGAGTTGATATTCATAAAACGAAAATCAGCGGTGAAGTAGAGGAAATTTCTAGCCTAGAGATATTTAAAACTGCCATATCGTCTCCAGGTAAGATTGATGCTTATATGTGGATCTCTTTTTCTCTCAACTTGGGTCTTGATTTTCTTGTCTGATTTACAAGTTTAAAATTTCAGGCATATCAGTGGTCCACTTTAAAGTGGCAGCCAATGAACAATGTGAAGAAATATCCCCATTCGTGAATTTGCTTTGTGTTCGGTATCCATCTATTCATTTTTACAAGGTAGGCGTTCGGGGTTCTTAACTTTGACGAACTTATTTTGTTCGCGTCCATTGCTTCCATATTGATGTAACAAACACAAAATGGCGTGAATGCAACGATGTTTAAGCATTAACATACGATCATCGTTTTGTGATTGAAGGTTGATGCAGAGGAAAGCTTAGCAGTGGCGAAAGCAGAGGGTATAAGAATGGTCCCGACTTTTAAGATTTATAAGAACGGAGACAAATTGAAGGAGATGATCAGCCCTACCCATCAGATCCTAGAGGACTCAGTGAGGAACTATATTCTATAGAAAGAAAAGGTAAAAATAGAATGGAATTTGCTTAATCTTTGCCACAAACAGCATTTGATGATAATTGTCCAAAGTATTCATTGTCATATCTTGATTCATACTAGGATCAACAGTTTTACATGTGACATAAATCAAACCACATAATTGTTTCATAGAACTCTATCGAGATCGGATAAAAGCCTCGAGACTCGAGAGAAAATAGCTTCTTAGCTTACATTTCTGAAATTGCTGAGTTGTTTTCTATATCTTTGCATTTTTATTTTCCGGTGAAACTACGATATCTTCTATGTCCGTTTTACGAACCGTGAAATGATCTCACTACCACTAGCGTGCCCATGTCTCCCTATGAGAAGAAAAGGTTGGATAAAGTGTGGGAATATAATTATTTTGTCCCTCCATCTGGATGGCTGGAAAGAAGCCTAAATTATTAACGTTTCATTCTAAAAAAATCTGTACATTATTCATCTGATTTGGCTCAACCTTTTTTGCCCTTTTTTTTTTACTGTTTTCTTTTAGGAAGCTTTGTTAAGTTTAAAGCTGCATCACATTGCTTTATCGATCTGCTATAATATATATGTACAACTAAAGCTCAGACATGCGATATATATATATTGGGGGCACTTGATCCTATGCTTATTACTGAAGAATCTGAACAACATAGTCTACGAAGATGTCTTTATGCTAGTATTTGTGTTATCTTAAAATTATATAATGCACCTCAAATTTCAGATTTATTCGTATTCTTGAAATAATGTTTATTATTATTTAGATTTATTATTATCTAAGAAAGTCTCTAAACCTCTACAAGTGATAGATTTTGTTTTGTTTAATTGCAATGCTTTAAACGCGTTTCGTGGAAAACCCAAAAAGAAAAGAGAGAAGCGAAATGGCAACATTTTGATATTGATTTTATCGCGATGATTGGTTAATATTACTGTCAACAAAAACCTAAAAAATATGATATCAAAATTAAAATTATTTAATAGTTTAATAATAAAATTGATATGCCCTTAAAGCTCTGCGTCTCAGAGTGGTTTTAGACATATATACCTGCACCAAAACAATTTATTTTGTCCATGCCATTGTACAATTTGGATTTTAACAATCAAGTGATATAATTGAAATTAAAATCAAAGTGTAATAATGTGATCGATGAAATTAAAAGTTTATTGCTATAAACGATGCATCACTTAAAATTCAGTAATATATGGTATAATTTATCATAATAATAACAAAAAAGGGTTTACTTGAAGCAAATACAACCTTAGAAAGGGGTCAACCATTACATGCAATGGGAATCTAGAAAAAAGACAACAATCCGCAAGTTTGGGGCTATGTTTAGTTTTAACCAGTGTTTTGCATGCCAGCAGCAATACCCTTCATGGTCAATATAAGGGTGTCTTCCAGACCAGGAGCATACTCGCTTGTCGGGTTGAGTTTCACTAGCTCGGCTGCCGACTTCCTCGATTCCATGTATTCCTTGGATAAGTGCGGCCTTACCTTCACATGATAATCCGGGTCTCGGATCCTTTTCAAAGTGTATGCTTGGCAGACATTAAGAGTCGTGATGTAAGCATCACGAAGTCGGAGTCTCTGCTTCAGGTACGGGTCGCCTTCGAGAAGATCTCTATGTCCAGCAACCTACAAAACAAGGCGAAATTGTTGCTAGGCTTCATATAAATAGCTATATACTAGAATCACTGCATTCGTCTGCCTGTTTTTATTACCTGGAGAACAAGAAGCTTGGTTTCTTCATAGTTGGCTCTCAATTTCTCTCCAAAGGGCAAGTGTTCTTTTGATACTAGTAGCTTGTCATACAAGGCAGCAATACCAGGGTCTCCCTTGGCAAACACCATTTCAATTAAGTCCATTGTGACCCTAAAGAAAGGCCACTGGTTGTACATGTCTCGGAGCATCTGGAGATTCTTCGTGTCCTTCTCGATCACATGCTTAAAAGCTGCCCCAAAGCCAAGCCACACCGGCAAATGAAATCTTGTTTGAGTCCATGCAAAGATCCATGGGATTGCTCTGAGTGATTCGATGCCTCCACTTGGCTTCCTTTTCGATGGACGACTTCCGATATTCATCCGACCATACTCCAATTCCGGTGTTGCCTGCAACAGGTTAATTAAGATTGTCACTTTTAACTATTAAGACTTGTAGAAAATATTATGAAGAATTCGATTGAAGTACCGAGTAAGGGATTATAGCGGTGAAATACTTACTAGGCGGAAGTATTCAACAAAATGAGGTTCCTGGAAGACTACAGAACGGTATTCCTTTGTCGCAACTAGTGCCATTTCATCCATGAGTGCACGCCATTCTGGATTTGGTGATACGGGGGGATGCATTCCATGCTCAAGTGTAGCAGCAGTAAAACGCTGAAGTGTCCTGAAGCACAAGTGCTCCTCTCCGAAGGATTGCTCAATAACTTCACCTTGAACTGTTACTCGAAGTGAACCGTGAATTGTATCTGGTGGTTGAGATAATATAGCAAGATGAGTCGGTCCCCCTCCTCTCCCAACAGTCCCTCCTCGGCCATGGAACATCGTAAGCTTAACACCATACTGCTTTGCAACCTTTACAAGTTCCTCTTGTGCCTTGTATAGCTGCCAAGCTGCAGAGAGACGGCCAGCATCTTTTCCAGAATCTGAGTAGCCTATCATCACTTCCTGTTTCCCATTGATCCGATTTCTGTACCAATCTATTGAGAAGAGGCGAGCCACAGCAGCAGGAGCAGCTTCAAGATCAGCGAGTTTTTCAAACAACGGAACCACCCTTAATGGTTGCTTTACATGGCATTCACGTTGCAAAAGCTCAACAGCAAGCACATCAGATGGGGCTGTTGCCATCGAGATAATATAGGCACCAAAGCTGTCTGAAGGCAGTTCAGAAATGACGTGAAAAGTGTCCAGCACATCAGCGACTTCTTCTGATTTGGCAAGATCAGGGCCGAATAGAGGACGCTTGCCTCTGAGTTCAGATAAGAGCCATTCCTGTCGGCGTTCTTCAGGCCATTCTCGATAAGATCCAATATCTAGATGCTTTGTGATAGCATCAAGGACATCAGTATGCCTGTCGGATTCCTGTCGGATATCAAGTCTCACAAGTGAAAGCCCAAAGGTAGAAACTTGCCGTAAGAAATCAAGAAGGCTTCCATCGGCAATTGGCCGATCACCACAAGCACAGAGTGAGCTATAGCAGAGTTCAAGAGGCTCCAGAAACTACAGAAATATAAAAAAAATGGTAAGAAATATGCAACACTAGGAAATTGACTAAATCAGCTGTAACTCAGCAAGTTCATCAGATTAAGTTTAAAGTACAGACCTGCTCCACATTGGTGAACGCTGCTTCTTCAGGAATGTCAGAAAACCCATTAACCAACAGGTGACGAGCACGTTCCCGTGTATTGTACAGCTTATCTCTCACATCACCAAGAATAACACGATACGGCTCATTTGGAGGAATCTGTTTCCAGAATTCTGCACTCAAATTTTTTTTTAACAATGAACACATCGATCTACAAATTATACCCAAACAATATTTCAATCTTATGGAGCTAATGCACGTATTATTCTGGAAGCAATTTACAAGAATATGAACACCCATTACTGATAAGTCAAAATCAAGTGTAGAAGTTAAAGCATGGGTTAAGATCAATGTTACATACCTATGTAATGTTTTACATCTTTTTTCGAGGCCCTATGAAGTTCATCTGCACGAACACGAAGTTCATCGCTGCAGCGCCACATTGATAACTAAAAACAAACCAGAGCAAAAGGAAAGAAGATGAATCAAAATCTTAACAATACACCACGATCTACACTCTAACTAGAGGAATAAGTGTTAGGGGCTGTGAAGTTATCATTTTTACACCTCAAACATAAGATCCTCTATTTGGGAGAAGTACAAGTTAGCCACCATCATTCTAGCCAACAAGCATACATCTCTTGTAACTTCCGGAGTTACTCTGGGATTTCCTGCAGTCCACAACAAATATATCTCCGCTTATCAGTCTCGGTATATGTAATAAGGTAAGCATTTCTGCATTTCAACTCGATTAATAATAGAATACAATATATTCTTCTTTCACATGCCTACTGTAAGATAAATAAGATTTATAGTTGCAACTTGCAATGTTCCCTCATTTAAGCGACAAACTATTTGCAAAAATGAAGACACTGTTCAGTTAAATATATATGGAAAAGAAACATACCATCACGATCCCCTCCCATCCATGAAGAGAATTGAATAAGAGGGGCATTGTAGGGAACACGTTCATTTATCCCTATGTTCTTCAAAGCCGTGTCAACACGACGCAAGAATTTCGGTACACCTTTCCAGATTGTCTCATGGAAGTAGCTCATTCCAGCTCTCATCTCATCTTGTGGGGTGGGAGGATTCCTACGGATCTCATCCGTATGAAAAGCAGCTTGAATCTATATGAACAAAAAAAGAGAGAGTTGTCATATCTTGATTTAGCATTCTGGAATATAAGCCTCAGTTCCCTGCACTTCTAATGACAAGTACAAAATCCAAGACTCAAACATATACGTATATATCTACACGCAGATTATATATGCATGTATGAAGACCGAGTAAGGGTGAACATCACATGTCAATGCTGAAGCACACAAAGTTGTACGGTCCACGACTAAAAGTAAATTAAATTATCATGTGTCATGCAAACAAGCTCATCATAGTTTTTGCAAGTCCTTACCTCCCTTTGTAGCGCCTCATCAAGCTCCTGCTTATCATCCGGAGTAATGTCTTTAGCATACAACTGAGTTAAACAATTACGTATCCTGCAAGATTGAAAACAGAATTCTCAGTGAATTACAACATAAACCAGAAAAAATCTTCTAACAAATGCCATCATTAATCCAAGGAATCAATGATAGGAACTCTTAACACTCCATTTCTAACCACTCAATGTAATAAAATCAGGGCAAGACTCATATCCTTGTTAAAATGGTGAGACATAGGTAAGTCGAAAACAAGAAGACACACCTTCCATGTTTTTGAAGTAAAGATCTCCTAACAGACTGAGTAGGATGGGCGGTCAAGACTAAATCTACAGTTTGATTCTTCAAAGCATCAAAAACTTCTTCAGGGGACTTGTTCAACTGCCCCACAAGTCTCTTGAAGGTCTCTTCAATGTCTGATTCAGTGGTTGCAGAACTTTCATCAGCAAAGTCTCCTTTCTTCAACTTGATCCTCCTCCTATAAGCAATTTGAACCTCCTCAGCCAAATTGCCCAAGTTAAGCATATGGGAGAATGATTTGGTAACCACAATTGAATCCCCTGGATCCAAGCTTGTTATCACTTCCCCAAGCTCCTCCAATATTTTAGGGTCACGCTTCCCTTCATACTCAGCAGACAGCTCATAACATTCTTGAACCTAACAACATTAGCCGCGATACATCAGCTGCTAATAGGGGTGAACACAACTCGATTAAAAAATATCAAATTTTTCTACTCGACTTGATTTAATTCAACTCATAATTTTATAAACTCAACTTGAGTTTAAGTTTATAACTCATTTTTTAGTAATTAGATTAGTTTTCAAGTTTGAGTAAAATTCTCAACTCTACATTATATATGTATATAACTATAAAAAAACAGTTTAAACTGAACTCAAACTTAAACATAAACTTGAACAACTCAGTTTATCTCAACTCAAACTTTATAAACTTGATCCAGATTAAAAAAGAAACTCGGATAAAATTTAATTTATAAAATAAGACTACTAACTATCTCCTATATACTTTCCGAAGCTCCTCCAATATTTTAGGGTCACATTTCCCTTCATACTCTAGAGAGAGCTAATAACATTAACCCCAATATATCAGTTTTTGCTAACAGGGGTGAGGAAAACTAAACGCAAGACTCGAAAAAAAATAATTTTTTAATTCGATTTAACTAATTAGAATTGAAATTATTTTAATAATTTGTGCATTGATATTTTATTTTGAGTAAAATTTCTCAACTTTGCATTAAATATATATATAGTTATAAAAATCCGTTTAAATTAGAATTAATTAGGAATATTATATTATAAATATTTATAATTAAATTTAAATAATTAGATTTGACTAAAAAAATTCAAATAAAATTTGATTTATAAAATAAAAATGTTCAATTAGATTTAACTCAAAAAATTTTAATTTGACTCAATGGGAAGCTCACTCTTAGTTGCTAATCATGAAATTGAAAGTAGTGGTGAATTAATACCGTTTCTCTGATATCCTCTCCATGTAAATCTTGAAGAATGTCGAGAAAACGATCCAAAAGCAAAGCATCATATTCGACCAACTTGTCATCCTCAGAGACTTTCGCAGGTGCTAATAGCCTCAGCTGTGCGTCTATTGAAGCCATCTTCTCCACTTTCCTACCTGCCATTCCTGCCCTTTATGAACCAGTGAAAGCCCAAGGAATAAAGAAAATTTATTGCAGCAACAAATTACGGATGAATTTATTGTTTTCAGCAGTAAACAAAAATTCAAAAAAGTTTGATTAAAATGATTTGTGGCGATGAATCCGCTGAACCCAAACCAGGAAAATTGGAGAAAAAAAAGGTGATTCAAATACAATGTGTGGAGAAATCTATCTAAATGAAGAAGAAAGTGAAGGAAAGAAGGAGTGATACCCGTGATGGGTGGAGAAATAAATGGATAGAAAATAGGGAGCAAAGCAATTCCAATGGGTAACTTATGACTTCAACACAAGAAAGCGTAACACAAGATTACATCACGAGATGATACACTGACTGACACTCGGCAGTTGCCTCGCTTTCTTATTTATAGCACAAAACGGCAACTGTTCTTCCCTTTTATTCTTTTAATAATACGATATGATTATAAAATAATATTTTTTTAATAATTAATAATATTTACACACTTTACAAACGTAATTATTTGAACTCAAAAATTATATGAATAATAATTTTTATATATTGACAAATTTAATAAATCCATCCTTTGTAATAAGTAAAGAAAAATTAAGGACTAAAATCGATTACAATTGCGAAAGATTTTTCTAGTGTCGTAAAAAAATATTGATGATTTTAGTTTATATTTTTCTTGTAGATTAAAATAAAAGAAAATAATATGACTGATTTCAATCACAAGAGAAAATGATAGGTCGATCTATGTTTGTGTTAAAGATGTGTATATGATATGTAATTGTATGTATTTCCTTTTAGGTAAAATAAATTTATTTTCCATTCAAACACATTTATTAGATAAATCTTCGATTATTTCTTGCCAGCTTTAATATGTTATTGTTTCTCCTTCACATTCTTAATAGATCTAATATTTCATTCAGCTTCTCGACCATTGTATAATTTGAGGATACTCAATAATTTTATTTTAAATTTCGAATTTTAAAATTTATTAAAGCAACTAACATAACAAGATGACAGTTGTTTAATTTTCTCCATGGCTATATAGTTGGTCATGAATTTTCATGTTACACGTGAACATGAGCAAAATTAGATTTTTTTTTTATTTTTCTAAAAATATAATTTTTTTCAATTGAGGGATCCGATTAAATTTATTTCTTAAAATTTTTTCTCTATTTTTTTGTTTTTTTTTAAATTACTTGGTCAGCCCTAGGAAGTAGTGAAAGGAGATGGGAGTGGGGGCAAAACAAAGACAAAAACTGAGCATTCATGGGTTACCTTTGTGGACTGCATTAATCCTCTTCTTCATATGCATCCAAACCAGACAATAACCTCTGGCCTCTTCAGCTTATCAAAAGTTACTATTTGGCCTCTGAGGATCTTGTAAAGCCATTTGCCAATCAAACTTCTTCATTTTAAGTCCACCAACACTCACTTTTGCAACTTTATGTTTGTTTGTACAGACAGTGTTTTATTTTAGATTTATGAATTTTTAAATTGTTTTTAACAGTATGTGATGATTGTAAGATTGTATCTTTTCAGAATTTTTTTAAGCTATTGACAGCATATACACATACATACGTAGTTGCTCGAACCCATGATTTCTAGGGAGCATAATTTTTCTTTTTACCACTTAAGCCACTTGATGAGTTCATAACTTTATTAAGTTATTGACACCATATATACATACAGGCGTAGTTGCTCGAACTCGGGACTTCTAAAGAACATAACTTTTCGTTTTTACCATTGAATCCACTTAATGAATTTATAATTTTAAATTTTTGAAAAAACAATTAAATCTATGATTTTTTTTCACATATATCTATGATTGTGGAGTCTAACATGCTCTGTATTGCTGGAGAAGATAGGGTAAGCAAAATACAAACTCAATCCTATTGGATTAGAATTATTTGAGTGAAAACTTGTTATGGTATTTTCTTGGAAAATGAGCTATGAATCATTCATTCATTCAAGGTTGCTGCCAGCAACATCAAGTACAAATCTGTACCTCACATCATTCTTCTCCAATCTCTGAAAAGCTGTGTTTATATAATCCATCTTCACCACCTCTAGCATCGAACTCAGACCCTTCTCTGCCCAAAACTCCAGTATTTCTTGTGTTTCTGCAATGCTTCCTATGAAATTTCCCGTCAATTTCTTCTTCCCTGCAGTCATCTCAATCAAATTTACTTGCAAACCAGCAATACTTTTTATATGATATATACTATTAAACAATAAATGTCGATTAATTTTGTTTTGATTAATGTTGATGAGATCAAATAGATTGTGACGACTATCAATTGTTTATCTCTTTTTATTTAGACGGAAAGTCATAACCGATGAATATCAATCGTTGATTGACATCGAAAGGTTTTATCTTCATGAGAAGAAAACTCACAGGAGAATAAAGATAAGGAAGTTTCATAGAGGTCTCATTCTATCTCTCTATCCTAGTAGAGAGATTTTATAGGATTTTGTTAGTGTCGTGTGTCAATTATATGATCATAATGACTATCGATAGACTAATAGACTAAGTTAATATGATTAGGTGAAGATGAATTTAATTTTGATAAGTCATATAGACATGTTAGATGTCATATCAATTAACTGAAGTTTCTCAAACTTTAGATCTTCAAGATCTTTTTTCCAAAGACGTTTACTTCATGTCTTTTGAAATTCCTTTGATGTCAGAAATTCGGAAGTATTCTACGATTCTAGTGTGGCTGTGAAATGTGAAAATAATTTATGCGAATGAGCTTTAGTGAGGGTACGACAATTACCTAGAACTAGGGCTGTAAATGAGACGAGACAGATCGCGAGCTATTCGAGATCGACTCGGTCAAGGCTTGATAAATACTCGGATCGAATGAACTTGACTCGAGCTCGAGCTCGACTCGAGTTCTTAATGAGCCGAAACGAGCTACTCGATATTCGACTCGAAAAGCTCGTGAGCAGCTCGAAAAAATGTTATATTATAATTTTAGATTTTTTAAAATTACATTATTAAAAAAATAATAAAAATATACTATTGATAATTATAAAATTTTAAAAATATATTAAAAATTTTATAATTCAACTACCCTCAAAATTTAATTAATGTCTTTGCAATGAGCCCTAAACCCTAAACCCTAAACCCTAAACCCTAAACCCTAAACCCTAAACCCTAAACCCTAAACCCTAAACTCTAAATCATAAACCCTAAATCATACTTACCTCATAAATCAATACCAAGTCGATTAATTAATATCTAAACCTTAAACCCTAAATCATAAACCTTAAAATATAAACCATAAACCCTAAATCCGATTATATGATAGAGGTTAAATTATGCACATGAAGGTAACATATAAATTATGCAAAATGATGTTATGTGACTCCTAAATAAATCAATCGCATACTTATACATAAACATATCAACATGCAAAATAAATATACCGATTGAAAGATAAAAGTTATGATTAATAAGAAATAAGCAATTAAAATAAAGTTGTCTGGATTGAAAGATTTTTTTTTTTGAAATGAAGGTGACAATGAGCTTATATTATCATGTAACCATTTGAGAAGTTACTAAATGTTATTAGTGATACGAGTATAAGATATAATATATATATATATATATATATATATATTAAAATTGATAAAAATACAAAATATTATTATTTTATTTTTTCTAGTTTGACACTAAATATTATTACTATTTCAGTTTTTCACATTACTCTGTCTCATACTTCCTATTCTAAAGATGCAAGATTGCATAATGCTTTATTCGAAAGCAGCTGAAAGATAGCATCGAAAATAATGGATTCGACTACCTCGTAACACGTCCAACCCACTGATACGATAACGGCTACTACCAGTGCATTTGTGAACTTCCTGTATATTTCCAGTTTTACCATCATCCTTCTAGCCTGTTGCACCAATATACCATTGCTAAACTTTCATTATAGAATTTCAAAAGATGAGATAAACTCAATAATCGAATGCATGTATGAATACTACAATTATTTGAAAAAGTTGAAGAAGAAAACATACCTGAAGTTTATTTAAAGTTTCAGAGAGGGAAGTAAATATCCAAAGAATGAAGAAGGCATCTAAGATTGCGACGGGAAGAACCAAAAACAGTCTCGCCTTTCCCGAAAGATCACTCACTGCACCGGCATTTTCCACCAGTTCAAGAGCTTCGGATGCCAGAAAGAAGGTTACTCCAACCATGATTACATTCGAAGTAAGCCCACCGAGGGTCGGCCTCATGACACCGTGACCCATGGAAACCATCAAAATAATAATCCGTGAAATTGTACGTTTGATAGTACCGAAGGTAACAGCCCACACGGTGATGCCGACAGGCCTGAATACACCCTCACACAATTATCAGCTCCGCAAGAAGCAAGCTGGAGGCTTCTGCAATTTTCATTCTTCTCATGGTTCTTCCACGCCAAACGGTTAACTGCAGAAACATGGCACATGAAAGGATCGAGCTGGATGATCGGAGCAGCGTTCACACTTGGCGTTGAAATGCTGTCATCGCCTCTTTCGACATGAAGGCTCCAAATTTCAAGGAGTCCAGTTTCCATTCCAACTGCAAGAAGACCGTGATTTCTTTGTCGGTCGAGACCAACCCAAGACAGGGCATTGACGCTGCTGTTGAACGGCGGTAAAGTCAGAAGCTGTTGAACTGTATATGTTTTCTCCACCCCCCAAATTTTCACCGTCTGGATTGAAAGATTAGAACCACCATTCTCAACCTGTTGTACGCTACTATGTTTTCTTGACTCTAGGAGTGTTTGGGTGGTGGGAAAATATGTGAAAGAGAAGGCTTTTTGACGTGAAAAAAACAGGGGAAGAAGGAGAAAGTTGTAGAGTTGTGAATTGAAAACAATCCCACATCGGTAGTGAATAGAGAGAGAATATTTGAGTCTATTATAAAAGGCAAGGGATACGCAGGTTTAAAACAATCATCGAGCTTGAATCGAGTTTAAATTCTCGAGCTTCAATTAAGTTTGAATTGAGCTTCAATTGAGTTTGAATTGAGTTTGAATTTCGAGTTTTAATCGAGCTCTTGAAATTTTTTTGAGTTGAGTTTTAATTGAGCTTGAAATTCGAGTTTTAGTTGATCTTTTGAATTTATTTTTCAGTTTGAGTTTTTTCGAGTTCGAGTCGTTCTTACATAAAAAGTTTTTGAGTTCTAGTTAAGTTCGATAATATTCGAGCTCGACTCGGCTCGTTTACACCCCTACTTAGAACCAAGTCTTCTGTCACGAAATTGGGCCTTTTCCCCATATTTTGGGCTATTTTGGCTATGTTGGGCCACATTTAGTCTTAGAGGTTGATAGAATAGTGTAGAATATTCTAGAACACTCAAGACTTGTACATATTCTAGAAGCATTCTAGAGTCTTCTATGTTAGGTAGGAAATAATAGAGAATTCTAGAGAATCTCTTCCTACCGTAGATTCAAATCAATCTCCACCGTCCATTGAGGAGGTGGGATGTTATAAATAGGTGTAGAATCCTCATTTGTAAATCATCCAAGAGTTGTAAGCATTCAAGCATTCAACAAGCTTTCTCTCTAAGTTCTTTCTTCTTTGTTTCCTTGCCAATCCTTTCTCTAGCACGAGTTCGAGTGAGACTGACTTAGCTATCGCGAGGGGCGAAAAGGAGCTAAGACCGCACGATGCTTATTGAGCGATTAAGTCCGTGACAGTTGGTATCAGAGCCGGTAAAGGCGTCAATATCGTGCACGTGTATTGTAGGAATGGCCGGAAATTCGAACGAGTCGACTGTTGCTGAGGAACGTGGAAGAGAAGCTGCACCCACCAACAAGAATAAGAAGAGGGACCAAAGTAAGGCCCGCGAGAGCACTTTCATAGAACCGATGGTGGCAGAGTTTGGCGAGAAGTTGGAAAGGGTCCAGCACGACTTCAAGACGTTGGAGGACCATGTCTTGGAGCAAGTTGACACACTCAAAGGAAATGCCGAAGAGACCAATAACGAGGTGGAAGCTCGGTTCATACAGCTAGAGGATATGATCCAAGCCGTCCGTGAAAGCATCGAGGGGATGCGGGAGGACTTGACGCTCTGCAAGAGAGCCGCCGTTAGCGGGGGTGCTAACTATGTCTCCACCCCGAGGGTTGAGTACCCCAAGCCGCAAGGGTTCAACGGGGCAAGGGACGCCAAGGAAGTCGAAAACTATCTATGGCGGATGGAGCAATACTTTGAGGGAATCGGCCTTAACGACGAGGCCGCCAAGGTAAAGACCGCTGCCTTATATCTTTCCGATACTGCTATGTTATGGTGGCGTAGGAAACATGCCGACATTGAGCGAGGAGCTTGTCGGGTAGATACGTGGGATGAGTTCAAGAAAGAACTCAAGAAGCACTTCTATCCCGAGAATGTGGTATACGAGGCTCGCAAGAAATTGCGAGAGTTGAAGCAACGGGGTATTATGCGGGACTATGTGAAAGAATTCACAACCCTTATGCTTCAAATTCCCAATATGTCCGAAGAAGATCTCTTGTTCTACTTCATTGACGGACTACAAGGATGGGCCAAGCAAGAGATACACCGTCGGGACATTAAAACGGTTGATGAGGCCATTGCCATCGCCGAGTCACTCGTCGACTTCCAACCCTACTCCCATACCAATGCAACGAAAAATAAAGATAAGTATCCAGCCAAATGTGGGGGAGAACGGCGGGAGAATTACCAAGGCAATCGAGACCGAGATCATCGAAGGCCACAAAATAAAGAGGGAGATCGTGATCGACGTTCGGGCCGAAGGGACTATGAAGAGAAGAAAAAGGCCTACGTTCCCAAAGGAGGATGCTTCTTGTGTAAAGGACCGCATCCGATGAGTAGCTGTCCCAAACTTGGTTCATTGTCTGCCATCGTCGATCGTCAAGACACAGAGTCTCAAGCCAAGATGGGGTCACTCCAAGTTCTAAACGCCTTGAAGGCCAAGCCATTGACACCAACATCGAGTAATGGGCTCATGTATGTGGAAGCGGTGATCAACGAGAAGCCGATAAGAGCCATGGTGGACACGGGAGCTACCCACAATTTCGTGTCTAAAGACGAAGCCAACCGTTTGGGCCTAAAGTACACTGGGAGCACAGGATGGCTCAAGACGGTAAACACACAAGCTGTACCACTCCATGGCGTGGCACGAGGGGTCGAGCTACGCTTAGGCACTTGGAAGGGCCAAGTGAACTTTTCTGTCATTCCCATGGAAGAGTTTAAGGTCGTTTTGGGGTTAGACTTTCTCCGACAGGTAACCGCTATCCCTATGCCTTCCTTTAGTTTTGTTTGCATCTTGGAGAAATGGTCTCCTTGCATGATCCCCACGATCGAGGTACCAAAAGAGCAAGGTCGAGATACCACACAACTCTCGGCCATACAACTTGGTAAAGGCATCAAGAAAGGAGACATTACTTACTTGGCCATGCTAAAGGAAGATGACGAGATCGAGGAAACGGATGACCTACCATTAATCATCCGTGAAGTCTTAGAGGAAAACAAGGACGTGATGCCGCCCGAGTTACCAAATAAACTTCCACCAAGGCGTGAGGTGGATCACAAAATCGAGTTAGAACCCGGTGCCAAGCCGCCTGCCCTGGCACCCTACCGAATGGCCCCACCCGAACTTGAGGAACTTCGAAGGCAACTCAAGGAGCTAGTCGATATGGGAATGATTCGACCTTCGAAGGCACCGTATGGCGCACCGGTACTCTTCCAAAAGAAGCATGATGGGTTATTGCGCATGTGCGTCGATTACCGAGCACTTAACAAGGTAACCATTAAAAATCGCTACCGATCCCTTTGATTGCCGATTTATTTGACAGACTTGGAGGAGCCAAGGTGTACACGAAGATGGACTTGAAAAAAGGCTACTACCAAGTTCGAATAGCAGAAGGCGACGAGCCAAAGACTGCATGCATCACCCGATACGGATCGTACGAGTGGTTGGTCATGCCCTTTGGTCTAACCAATGCACCGGCGACGTTTTGCACGCTCATGAACAAGCTCTTCCAACCGTACTTGGACCAGTTCATGGTGGTGTACTTGGACGATATCGTGGTATACAGTAACTCCATCGGAGAACATGTAGACCACTTGATGATTGTGTTCAAGATACTTCGAGAAAACGAGCTGTACGTCAAGAAGAAAAAGTGCACGTTTGCCACCGAGGAGGTACACTTCCTTGGACATGTAATCGGCCACGGGAAGCTATTAATGGACAGGAACAAAATCAAGGCCATAACCGAGTGGGAGCCACCGACCAAGGTAAGTGAGATGAGGTCCTTCCTTGGTCTAGTAAATTATTATCGCCGGTTTATACAGGGCTACTCGGTGCGAGCATCACCATTAACGGACCTACTCAAGAAGGGGAAGGCATGGGAGTGGTCCGAACAATGTCAAAAGGCCTTTGAGAACCTGAAGGCAACAGTTAGCCAAGAACCTGTCTTGGCCTTACCCGACTTTACCATACCGTTCGAGGTGCATACCGATGCATCCGACTTCGCTATCGGGGGAGTATTAATGCAAGAGGGGCATCCGATAGCATTTGAGAGCCGCAAGCTGAATGACACCGAGAGGCGGTACACAGTGCAAGAGAAGGAGATGACAGCCATCATCCATTGCTTGCGGGTATGGAGACATTACTTACTCGGCGCGCACTTCACCATCAAAACCGACAACGTGGCGACGAGTTACTTTCAGACCCAGAAGAAGCTATCACCAAAACAAGCTAGGTGGCAAGACTTCCTAGCCGAGTTTGACTGCACGTTGGAATATAAGCCGGGCAAAGCCAACGTTGTAGCCGATGCCTTAAGTCGAAAGGCGGAGCTCGCCGCGATCTCTCTAGCCAAGGGAACCGTGTTGGAGCGCATCAAGGAGGGCCTTGAGCAAGATCCAATGGCAAGAGAATTAGTAAAGCTGGCTAGCGATGGCAAAACCCAACGGTTTTGGGTAGAGGACGGTCTACTCTACACCAAGGGGCGACGAATCTATGTTCCAAAGTGGGACAACTTAAGGCGAGATCTTATCAAAGAGTGTCACGACACCAAGTGGGCTGGTCATCCGGGTCAAAAGCGCACAATGGCATTGCTAGAGACGGCATACTTTTGGCCCCATATGAAGGATAGCGTGGAGCTTTACGTGAAGACTTGTCTTGTGTGCCAACAAGACAAAGTGGAGAACCGACAGCCGGCGGGATTACTGGAACCTTTACCAGTTCCCCAAAGACCTTAGGATACGATCACCTTGGATTTCATTAGTGCATTACCCAAGTCCGAGGGATACGGTTCGATCATGGTCGTCGTGGACCGATTTTCTAAGTATGGGACTTTCATACCATGCCCCAAGGATTGCACTGCGGAGGAGGCCGCGCGAGCATTCTTCAAGAATGTCGTGAAGCATTGGGGCCTACCAAGGAGCATCATCAGTGATCGAGACCCTCGATTTACCGGACGTCTTTGGACAGAATTGTTCAAGCTCCTTGGCACCGAGTTAAATTTCTCCACAAGCTTTCAACCTCAAACTGATGGGCAGACCGAACGGGTGAACTCCTTATTGGAGTGTTATTTGCGGCACTTTGTGAGTGCTAACTAGCGAGATTGGGCTAAATTGCTAGACGTCGCCCAATTCTCTTATAACTTGCAGCGAAGTGAAGCCACAGGCCGGAGTCCGTTCGAGCTTGCGACCGGACAACAACCGCTCACGCCGCACACATTGACAATGCCACTTGACGAGGGTAAGAGTCCCGGGGCCGCCAAGATGGCTAAGTTATGGGAGGAGAACGCCGACATCGCCCGCGCATGTCTGGAGAAAGCACGAAAGAAGATGAAGAAATGGGCGGACGAGAAGAGGCGACATCGAGAGTTCTCCGTTAGAGACCTAGTGTTTGTGAAGCTTTTGCCACAACAATTCAAAGCCCTCCGAAGCGTTCACAAAGGACTAATACGGAGATACGAGGGACCATTCCAAGTACTTGCCAAGGTGGGAAAAGTGTCTTATCGCTTAGACTTGCCAAGTACACTTAAGATTCATCCGGTCTTCCATGTAAGTATGCTCAAGCCATATCATGCCGACAAGGAAGACCCAAGCCGAGGGTATTCGCATCGAGCACCTCCCGTAGTAACCAAGTCTTATGACAAAGAGGTGGAAACGGTGCTCACAAGCAGGACGGTCCGCAAGAGAGGAGTCCCACCGCATACCGAGTATTTAATCAAGTGGAAAGGACTACCAGAGTCCGAGGCAACATGGGAACTAGCTGAAGACTTGTGGCAGTTCGAAGAACATCTCAAAGTGTACGAGGCGACGAGGACGACGCCAGAATAGGTGGGGGAGAATGTCACGAAATTGGGCCTTTTCCCCACACTTTGGGCTATTTTGGCTATGTTGGGCCACATTTGGTCTTAGAGGTTGATAGAATAGTGTAGATTATTCTAGAACACTCAAGACTTGTACATATTCTAGAAGCATTCTAGAGTCTTCCATGTTAGGTAGGAAATAATGGAGAATTCTAGAGAATCTCTCCCTACCGTAGGATCAAATCAATCTCCACCGTCCATTGAGGAGGTGGGATGCTATAAATAGGTGTAGAATCCTCATTTGTAAATCATCCAAGAGTTGTAAGCATTCAAGCATTCAACAAGCTTTCTCTCTAAGTTCTTTCTTCTTTGTTTCCTTGCCAATCTTTTCTCTAGCACGAGTTCGAGTGAGGCTGACTTAGCTATCGCGAGGGGCGAAAAGGAGCTAAGGCCGCACGAGGCTTATTGAGCGATTAAGTCCGTTTGAGATTCGAGTTTTAGTTGATCTTTTGAATTTATTTTTCAGTTTGAGTTTTTTCGAGTTCGAGTCGTTCTTACATAAAAAGTTTTTGAGTTCTAGTTGAGTTCGATAATATTCGAGCTCGACTCGGCTCGTTTACACCCCTACTTAGAACCAAGTCTTCGGTGTTGAAGTGGAGGGGCTTTGTGACAACCCTGACCAAAATTAACTTCCCACCAACGTTGAGAAGTGAAACGTAAGGGTCTAAAGCGTGGACAGCCGGAACGGTGTCGAGAATGTAGTCAAGACTCGCCGCAGCTCCCTCCATCTCCGCCGCATTAGAGCTCACCAGGAAATAATCTGCATGCAGATGCTCTAAAGCCTCCACTTTATTCTTTCCTGAAGAACTTATCACGGTCACATGATTCCCCATAGCCTTGGCTATCAGCACCGCCAAATGTCCAACTCCGTCGAGCCCCAAAAATCCCAGCTTTGATCGCCTTATCGGAGTTGTTAAACTCCTTCAATGGACTATAAGCCGTCACCCCAGCACATAAGAGCGGTGCTGCCTGTTCTAGTGCTAGTTTCTCAGGTATCTTTACCACAAACCTGCAACCACTCTACTGTTAATCACCAGGAATTCGATTTTGAAGAGAATTTTGAAGAAGGAAACAAGGACTTACTTGTGATGAACAACCATGGCAGAAGCAAAGTCACCGTGGGTGGGAGTTCCATCTTTGTGGACGACACCAGTGGTCAAGACCCTTTCGCTGCAATACTGTTCACTGTTGGAGTTGCAAAGCAAGCATGCCCCACAAGAGCTGATTATACGCCCAACTCCCACTTTATCTCCAAGCTTGAATTTGTTCTTGTAAGCCCACTTCCAAGACCTCACCCACTACTTCATGCATGTGATGAAAAAAACAAGTTTGATATCAAATTGTGAACATCATAGGGTTATCTAGAGACGTAAATGAATCAAATTTGAATTAATAAGATTGTGCTCATATTCATTTGTTTATTTTTAAATGTGTTTGTGTTTAATTTAACGTTTGCAAATATATTCATTTATACATTAGTTTAGCTTTTACCAATATGTTCATTTAGGGTTTTCGAACATATTGATTATACACTCTCTTTTCACCAATGAAGTCAAAGAAAACTACCAATCCTTAAACTCTTTAGGCTTTAAAATTTGAACTCTAAAAACCACTTTGTGTTTAATTTAGTCATTGTCTTTATCAATATTTAAAATGTAATAATATAAATGTAAAAGAAGAACCAGGTAAACGATATAAGATATTATAAATGAGTCGCTAAGCGAGTTTGTTCGTGAATATAAGTGATCCAAATACACTTTTATTCGTGTTTTTTCGTTTATTAAATGAACATAAAAATTCTGTTCATACTCATTTATTTAGCTTAATAATAGAACGTTATATGAATAGTTCGCGTACAATTCACCCTCTTTGTTTAATTACACCTCTAGAATCATCTATGTTTAGAGAGACCAATGTATGTGTACTTACCCTGGAACCATAGGATAGTTGATGAGCATAATCTCACTCCTCATCTGATGCAGATCAGTGTGATCCACTCCACAATACAATACCTTCAACACCACATCTTCTGGACCTGTTTTCCTATAGAAAATGGGATAGAAACATCGATTAGCATTGAGAAAAATCTAGACTCGGATGTAAGATGAGAGGGAGAATAAACATGATAGAAATAATATTTTATGTTAGAAGATCAACTTATAAAATTTTAGATAAACGAAAACTTATTATGAATATACAACACAGAACTCGTTCATCCAAGAGAATAAAAAACCTGAGAGTGAATGAATATGGGGAAAGATGTCCTGAAACGTCTGTTGCAGCCCGTCCAATGACCTCTCTTCCCTCCATTTCCTGTCTCATTTGATTTATACAGTGGATTTTAAGAGAAACTCTGATGAAAATGCAGTGTGATTCTCTGGGTATTTATATCAAGAAAAAGCTGTGTTATAATTACTTATTGCCCAAGTTCTTACAGGCCACTGCTTCTCAATAATTAAAATAGTTTATAGTATTTTAATAGATTCGTCTTCCTTATTATATTCAAACGCAATAAAATTGATATGAAATATTCAGTCTACAGACACTGCACTTGAGGCTGCTAATCGATTAAAAATATTCTTCTTTGGACCGCAAAAGACAGTTGACGGATCTGCCCACGTAAAGATTAGTTATTTTAGGCTTAAAAGTAATTTTAGTTTATTCAGGCCCTACGAGCTTAATGTTTTTTTTATCATGCGGATGTCAATTCTCATCTTCGTTTTGTGTAGGTTTTTATTTTAATTTAGATTCTGATTTATAAGGGTGTTAAAAAAATCGTAATTGTTAATTGATATAATCGTTATATTTAACATGTTAATTAATCAAATCATTAATGTTCAACAGTTTCGGTTAATCGAGCAGCTAAAAATAATGGTAAAGGTTAAGATTAAGGTTATGAATTTTGATAAACGGTTAACCGTTAATAAATTAAATATATAATTATATTAGGAGATGTACATTCTTGCACCGATGTAGGTATGTGTTAAGTGTTACACTTTTTTTGTAGTATGAATTATGAAACTTTAAAACGTCCTCGTTGTGTTATTTTTGTAAAATAATTGTTATATATTAACTTGTAATCGAACCGTTAATAACGATGTTAGCGGTTAGGTTACGATTAAAAAATATAACTATTATAATGGTTAGCCAATCGTTTAGGCTAAATGATACGATTAATCGTCTATGAACAACTCTAATGATTCATGTAAGACATGATTACTGTTTTTTTAATAGTTTTGGTGATTATAAGATAATATCTATTTATAATTTTTCTTAACTACTAATGATATACACATATTTTACAAACGTAACTGTTCAAACTTAAGATAAGAAATAACAATACTTCCTTTAAGCATTCAAACTACTCAATAAGTTTAAGACATGATTACTGTTATACATTGATTGTCTTTGTCGTGTATAAATTCATTTCATCTTATTATGTTGATTATAATTGGTTTTGTATTTGTATTTGTATTTGTATTTGTATGTTGATTATAATTGGTTTTATTAGACTTAGGGGGCTGTTTGTTTACCTCTTAATGGAACCATTCAGCGCTCTCAGCATTCAGCGCGTTTGTTTCGCACATCTGAATGATTCAGTGCTGACTGATTCAGCAAAACAATGCAGAATGATTCAACACAGAAGTACATTCTGAATGATTCAGAGCCATTATCAAACAACATGTCACATTCAGAGCTAATTCATACAGAGTCTCTGAATCATTCAGCATTTGAATCATTCAGCGCTTAATCATTATGAAGTAAACAAACAACCCCTTAGTTTTTGAGTAAAAATTACATCCGATTCGACATAAGCATATGTAGAAAAAATTTATTTTTATTTGATAAAATAGATATCAAATTTAAAAATATATAAATAGAGATGTATTATTATAATTATATCTAAATATATAAAATATTATTATATTATTATCTCGAGTCGGGTCAAAGATTTTTAATCCTAAACCTAACCCGACCCTTCCTTTAAAAAATATGACCCAACTAATAATTTCAAAAAATCAATCACGTCAAAATGACTGTTCCTTGTTCTCATATGTAATGGAGTAAGGGAAGGTAAGAATTTTACTACTTAAAAAAGGAATTTGAACTTTTCAATATGCTACCCTATAGGAGCAATTTACTGCATGCATCATTTTACTACTTAAAAAGGAATGTAATATTAGATCCTTTCTCCAACTAATAAAATATAATTTTCAATATATAGATTTTGTATCATTATTTATTTAGTTGGTTATGTTTAAAATAATTACTACGTATTAATATGAATTTTATATTTATATAAATGAACTTGGTTTCATGTTTTATTTTATAAAATTTACATGCTTTCTAAACTTTAGAAATACATGTAGGAAGGGAAACATGCAGAAACCCTAACCGAGAACAGCAAGGTGCAGCTTCTTGTAGTTTTCTTATTTCATTCTTCGTGAGAAAGGTTTAATGAAGAAAATTAGTTTGAAGATCGTTCTCTTATTATTTGATTTGAATTAATCAATCATGAAAAAAAATTCTTTAGGTTTTTCTCTCTCTTGCTGCTCTAACTTTTTCTTGTTTGTGATTTTCTTGGCAGGCAAACAGAGATTTAAGATAATGAAAATCCGAGTACCTTCAACAGCGACATGGAGGCGGCGGAGAAGTTTCACAACACTGACAAAGGCGACGTATCGGAGCTGCTTACGAAAATCGAAGCACTAAAGAGCGAGAAGCTGCGATTGAGCGACGAAAACAAAGGAATGAAGGAGAAGGTGAATAAACTGGATCAAGAAGTGGGTCATTTGCACGCCATGGAAGAAGAAACGGACGAATGGGATGAAGAAGAATCGAGTTAACTGGATTCGATCGCCTCGAGATCGGCCGATCTCGGGATCGAAGTCACGAGGCTTCAACACGATCTCATAACGTCGACGCGTGAAGTAGGCGAAGCGAAGCAGGAGGTGGTCGAGTTAAAGAGAGGATTGGAAGAGAAAGTGTTAATGATCGAAAGATTACGCTCCGAAATCGCAGAGTTCAGAAAAGAGAAAGTTAAGGCGGAGAAGAAAGGGAGGGAACTGGAAACGAAGATAGGGATTCTAGAAGTGAGGGCAAAGGACGAGTGGGGCAAGAAAACTCGAGTCCAAGAGGAAATGAAGCAGAGGATCAATGAGTTCAGGAAGAAGATTCAATACCTCGAAGACGAGGTGGCGGAAACCAGAAATGAATTGAGAAGAAGGAACCGAGTAAAACTACAATGCGAGAAGAAGGTGATGGGGTTGGAGAAGATGATGTTGGAATTTAAAGATACGGTGGACGAGAAGACAATCGAAACTGCTATGAGCGGAAAGGTTAGAGATATTGGTTGCGAAGATAAAGGGGCGAATGTGCCGATTGTGGTGGCAGGAGGAGTTGCGGCCATCGTTGTGGCGGCGGCTGTGGTAAATCGTTGCCCTTGGAAGCGGTCGTGAAGAATGACTGCTGGCTTGATTCAGTTAAATATTGTTTTTATTCTTCTTCTAGCGTTGATTGAACATATATATAATAAAGGAATTGTTTGCTTTAAAAAGAGTTTAAAATATTTACTCTTGTAAATATTTTAAAAAAACAAGCTGAAAACACGAACATAACAGTGTTAAAACTATATTGTTTGACCAATAACCTAATTATCTACTTAGATGAGATACTAAATATTTTAAATAAGGTCAATGGTTCAAATCCCATCATTTACGAATAGAACAAATTAAATTGAAATGATTGTTCTTGCTCTACAGTACCCTATTTAAAATAGTCGGTCAATGAGATTCTTATATATAGTTTACAAATTCGTTACACTTTTTTGGATTTTTTCCGTAAAATCTTTTCTCATACATTTAAATGATCCCATAAGCCTTGCACCTCTAAGGAAGTCGCTATCCTTTGATATAATCTTTGATAAACTCACATGATCTATTAGAACTAAATTTATTATTACTCAATAGTATCTATTGAGTCTGCCAATATACAAGTAGGTACCATGATTCTACGCCTCATACCAACACTAAATATCACTACAAACTTCTCAAGACAGAGAGATGGGTAGGAATATCTTCTCTTCTCCCTCCTCATAAAAAAAGATGATTTAAACATTGATCAACTGCCATCTAATCACTAGTCATACTTTTCCGTCTAAATTAAAAAAAATATTGAATCGTCTAAAATCATCGTAACATATATATATTTTTAAAGTCCGTGATTCGAGTTTCGTTTAATTCAACATAAATAATTTAAGAAGCATGCCATTTTGATTTTTCATATGAGCAGATTAAGCTGGATAATGAACTGGGAACAAATCATGTGTCAATAAAAAAACATCACCTTCCCTTTCATGTGACGAATTAATTATGAGTCGCAGTGATTAATTTCTCTTGTTTTTATGAATCTGTGCTGATTCTACTTCGACCGATCCAACTAACATGCTAGGTTCTTCTGCTGAAGAGTTCTTTGCCACCAACCACTACGATCAATGAACTTCATCAATTTTATGTGTACAGCTAAATTGTTTATAATGGCTCATTTATCTTTATTTATATTCAATATTTATTCCCGATGAATATAAAGATACGATCCTTCAAAGATCTTCGAAATACATATTTATTCCCGATAGTTATAGTCTAAAAAGTTAATTTTACAAAATAAAAATCGAGTTAGGGGACGCTGCAGCTCTATATATTTAAATTAATTCATGCATTGTATATATGTTACAAGGTAGTTTTTTTTTTGAATTAATCACTAATATCCGATCTATTAACCGATTAATCCAAATCGGATATTACAGAGGTGAGGGCGACCCTCCCAACCCAATTTACTCCATTCGACAAGATAGATTTCAATGTTTGTGTTTATGTACATGATGGTAAAACTCACTCTTATTTAAACTTCAACGCGTTAAAGATTTAATGCTAAGCTCCTCTTAATAAGATCCTAAAGAAAACATTAAAGCTCATAAAGTAATGGTATTTTATATTGTTAAAAGTTATGAATTAAATTTCATTTGATCGGACTGCAAAGTTTATCATGTAATCTGAAAAGTTAATAGTACTGATAGATCAAGAGAGAAAGGCTGCTTCTTTGAATATTTCAAATTTTTATATACTTTTTTTTATATTTTTTATATTTTATATTGACAATTTGTTTTTGTTTTTTTTATTTGAATAGAAGTCGCTAATTTTATTAAAAAAATAAAAAATATCTAAAATTATAATAAGGGTAAATAACTATCATTGTAAAGGAAATACATAATTTGGACATTTTTCTATAATTGAAACTAGTCACTTAAAATCATATAAGAACCAAATTTGAAAATAATTAAAAACCCAAGCAAAAGACTCGAACAAAAAATAGATACAAACAAATTTAACTGCATCGGCAACGAACTACAAAAGAGGATTAAGCTATCGAAAGATCACCAAGAACCGTAAATCAGAGCCGAGCATCGTGAGAAACAATTCACGAACGTAAAATCGCATATCCAAATTTAATATGAGGATTCATAGTAAGGAAGAGCAACAAGATTACAAATAAGCGCCATCTTGATTAGTCGTGATATCGTTAAATCCAACATTGAGAAAATATAAACTAAAAAGAACGACCAAACGACCAAGAAATAAAACGAAAAATGTGCAACAAAGACATAAAAATCGTGAAATAAAGATAGATAAAAACGTACTGTCGTAACCGGTTTTCGCCCGGGCACGAAATATTTATTTGGCTGAAAAATTTATGTGAATAAATGGTTTTGAAAATAATTTGGGAGTCGCCATCGGCCTTTTGGGTCAGGTAGGTCGAATACCTAAAAATTATTTTTTAAAAGAGTTTTAAGAAAACATCAATTAAAAAATGAACTAATTTGCGTTTATAGCCAAAAATTCGTTCTTTTTAATAATAAAAAAGGATTCGTGGTCGGTTACGTTTAGGGAAGGATTAGCACCCCAACAACGCCCAAAATTGGTATTTTTTAATTATAAATTGTCTCTATTATTAAAAATTTAAAAATTCAAAATATATTTAATTTATAATCCTATTATTTCAAAATTATATAAAAAAATATTTATTTATTTAAAAATATCGAAAAAGGACTTCTAGGTGCCTTAAGACAGCTCTTTTCTTTGATATTAATAAATATTAATTTGAATAAAATTAAATAATATTTTTTATAATATTTAATTTTAAAATACCAGAATAGGACATCCAGTTGTATTAAGACTGCCCTTTTCTTCGATATTGAAAAATAAATATTAAAATAATTTATTGAAAAAATAAATTATTATTTATTATATATATATTTATGACTACATAATAATAATAAAAATATTTAAATATATAAACAAATAAAATTAAAACAATAAAAATATAATTAGAACTATATGAAAATATTTAAAATTGGTGACTAAATTATAGTAAAATTAAAATTAAATATCTAATTCATAATTAATCAAAATTATAGGGATTAAACATGCTATTTTCTTATTTATTAATTTAGTGACTAAAATAAAACTTATCTAAAATTCGAATATCAGATTAAAATAAATTAAAAATATAAACTCGGGATTAAAATATTAATTATTAAAATTAAGGGATTAAATCTGTTATTTACCCTAAATATATTATTTTAATATAAAGGACTAAAATAAATAAAATTAAAATTAAAGAACCGAATTAAAAGGATTATAAATTGATTTAGTGACTAAAATGTAAAGTTTACAAATTTGAGGGATGGCGGACGGGATTTAACAATTAAAAAATTACACAATTAGCCCTCTCCGAAACGACGTCGTTCGGGAAGGGCTATTTAAAGCCAAACCCGGCTGGCCCGAAGGGCCAGCTTCATTTCTCGTTTTTTTCCTCTCTCTCTCTTCTCTGAGAGAGAAAATTTTCTCTCGCTTCTCTCTAAAACAGAGATAAGCTAGCCAGCCGGCAGCCGTCCGCCGGTGGCCGGAAAATTTTTTTTATACTAAAATATAGATCAGACCGTCCTAATGACGGTTCCGATGGTTTTTTCTTCTAAACAGCTCCCGATCAGAGCAAATCTAAGAAAAATACCTTCGGTTTTCGAAGGTTTTGGTGACATTTGAAGAGGTCCGGTGGTCGTAGCTTCCTCGGTAAGCTTTTCTCATCCCTTTTTTTTTGTTTTTAGTTGCTGGTTATTGTGAGTTGGTCTCTTTTTTGGTATCTTTGCTTTCGGGTTTTGTCTCTTTGGCTCTGTTGTTCTCCTTGTCTTCGCAGATGGGGTGATGGCTTTATAGCCATCACCGGTGTGGCCATCGGACCGGGTAAAAGAATGGAGTCTGGTGAGTCACCGGACTCCCAGTGGTGACTCACCGTTGGGACGACATGCGTGCGGATGGAGTGGCGGCGAGGCTGAAGCAACGCCGCGTGGTCTTCTGGAATCTACGGCGGCGCTGGGACGTGTCACTAGGGTATTGATACCCTAGGGTTTCCTCTGGCAAACTGTGGACCGTTGGATCAAACCAGATCCAACGGCTGAAATTGAAGATGACGGCTGGGGGAATAGGAAAACCCTAATCTGTTAGGGTTTATTATGGGCTCATTGATCTGGGCCACCATTTGGGTTTTGTAATATTAATAAATAATATATATTAATAATAATAATAATAATTATAATTATAATATTAATAATAATAATAATAATAATAATAATAATAATAATAATATAAATAACATTTAAATGAAAAAAAATGAATATCTTCAGCTTCCCCTCTTTGCTTATTCTTAATAAGAATAGTGCAAAGACGAAAAGATAATAAGTTTTTTTCATTTGACTTCACTTGATTAGTATAGAGATGTTGAATAAATTCTTCTCTTTCTTTCAGATGAGTTCTTTTCATTATGAAATTTCCGCTGGGGATGATGTTGACCTATTTCCTTCTGTGATAGAGTCATTCAAAAGGTTGAATAAGCTCTTCTTATTATGAACTTATTATTCTTCAGATGAGTTCTTCTCATTATGAACTTTCTCCGTAAAGGTTGATCCATTAAGTGATGAATTTGAACAAAAGGTTAAACAAGTTCTTCTCATTACGAACTTCTTCTTCCTTCTTCAGATGAGTTCTTCTCATTATGAACTTGAACTGGAAAAGCTGATCCATCAAGTGATGGATTTGAGCAAAAGGTTGAACAAATTCTTCTCATTATGAACTTCTTCTTCCTTCTTCAGATGAGTTCTTCTCATTATGAACTCGAATTGGAAAAGCTGATCCATCAAGTGATGGATTTGAGAAAAATGTTGAACAAATTCTTCTCATTATGAACTTCTTCTTCCTTCTTCAGATGAGTTCTTCTTATTATGAACTCGAACTGGAAAAGCTGATCCATCAAGTGATGGATTTGAGCAAAATGTTGAACAAATTCTTCTCATTATGAACTTCTTCTTCCTTCTTCAGATGAGTTCTTCTTATTATGAACTCGAACTGGAAAAGCTGATCCATCAAGTGATGGATTTGAGCAAAAGGTTAAACAAATTCTTCTCATTATGAACTTCTTCTTCCTTTTTCAGATGAGTTCTTCTTATTATGAACTTGAACTGGAAAAGCTGATCCATCAAGTGATGGATTTGAGCAAAAGGTTGAACAAATTCTTCTCATTATGAACTTCTTCTTCCTTCTTCAGATGAGTTCTTCTTATTATGAACTCGAACTGGAAAAGCTGATCCATCAAGTGATGGATTTGAGCAAAAGGTTGAACAAATTCTTCTCATTATGAACTTCTTCTTCCTTCTTCAGATGATTTCTTCTTATTATGAACTCGAACTGGAAAAGCTGATCCATCAAGTGATGGATTTGAGCAAAAGGTTGAACAAATTCTTCTCATTATGAACTTCTTCTTCTTTCTTCAGATGAGTTCTTCTTATTATGAACTCGAACTAGAAAAGCTGATCCATCAAGTGATGGATTTGAGCAAAAGGTTGAACAAATTCTTCTCATTATGAACTTCTTCTTCCTTCTTCAGATGAGTTCTTCTTATTATGAACTCGAACTGGAAAAGCTAATCCATCAAGTGATGGATTTGAGCAAAAGGTTGAACAAATTCTTCTCATTATGAACTTCTTCTTCCTTCTTCAGATGAGTTCTTCTTATTATGAACTTGAACTGGAAAAGCTGATCCATCAAGTGATGGATTTGAGCAAAAGGTTGAACAAATTCTTCTCATTATGAACTTCTTCTTCCTTCTTCAGATGAGTTCTTCTTATTATGAACTCGAACTGGAAAAGCTGATCCATCAAGTGATGGATTTGAGCAAAATGTTAAACAAATTCTTCTCATTATGAACTTCTTCTTCCTTTTTCAGATGAGTTCTTCTTATTATGAACTCGAACTGGAAAAGCTGATCCATCAAGTGATGGATTTGAGCAAAAGGTTGAACAAATTCTTCTCATTATGAACTTCTTCTTCCTTCTTCAGATGAGTTCTTCTTATTATGAACTCGAACTGGAAAAGCTGATCCATCAAGTGATGGATTTGAGCAAAAGGTTAAACAAATTCTTCTCATTATTAACTTCTTCTTCCTTCTTCAGATGAGTTCTTCTCATTATGAACTCGAACTGGAAAAGCTGATCCATCAAGTGATGGATTTGAGTAAAAGGTTAAACAAATTCTTCTCATTATGAACTTCTTCTTCCTTCTTCAGATGAGTTCTTCTCATTAAGAACTCGAACTGGAAAAGCTGATCCATCAAGTGATGGATTTGAGAAAAAGGTTAAACAAATTCTTCTCATTATGAACTTCTTCTTCCTTCTTCAGATGAGTTCTTCTCATTATGAACTTGAATTGAAAAGCTGATCCATTGAATGATGGATTTAAATCTTTGCTAAAATCTTTGAAATTCCTGTTAAAAATTCAACATTGATAAAAATGAATGAAAATGCACCTATTTTTGCAAACACCTAAATATGATGCATGAATGTTAAGTTATTTGATTTCAGATTGGTGAACTGAGTATTTCTTCAGTTGTAGAAACCCAATAGATCTTTCTTCTTCAAATCAGAGAATCTATCATATTTGACAAATGTAGATATAATGTCACAAAACCTCTTGAGAATAAAACTCAATAGTATAGGCTCTTGAAAAGCTTGTATTCATGCAACTTGTTAATTCTGATAACAACTCATCTGATTATGAAATGACCTTTCAAGATGATTTCACAGATATCGATAGTTCTTTTAATACCGAGAAATCTTGAATTCTGATTCTGATGAGGAGAATAAACTGTTATACTTGACAAAAATGAGATTCTCAGAGGCTGAAGCTTCAATAGCCATAGAGAGATGTGGTAGATTCATCAATTGTAGAATTGACAAATTTTATATGTGCTGCTCAAATAGCTAAAGTTACTGACACATTTCTTCCGGTAAAAGATGGGAAGCCATTATGCGATGATCCCAATTACAAGAAAAGGGGAAACTTGGGCTATGATTTTTGGGAAAGGAATAAGCAAAAGAAGCTTGAAAAGAAACTTCTTAATGAAGACGATCATGCAATTCACCTTTTAATTCCAATGATTGGTTCTGGGTTTTATATCAAACCAAATCAGATAACTCAAAGAACACTTCCAGAAGATGCTATTAGCACATTCCTCTTCCAAATTCAATAACTGGTTCTGTGGTTCATACCAAACCAAATCAGATAACTCAAAGAACACTTCTAGAAGATGCTATGAGCACATTCATCTTTCAAAATCAATGATTGGTTTTACCAAACCAGATCAAATAACTCAAAGAACACTTCCAGAAGATGCTTTGAGCACATTCATCTTTCAAATTCAATGATTGGTTTTATTCCAATGATTGGTTCTGTGGTTCATACCAACCAGATCAGATAACTCAAAGAACACTTCCAGAATGCTGAGCATATTCATCTTCCAAATTCAATAACTGGTTCTGTGGTTCATACCAAACCAGATCAGATACTCAAAGAACACTTCCAGAAGATGCTATGAGCATATTCATCTTCCAAATTCAATAACTGGTTCTGTGGTTCATACCAAACCAGATCAGATAACTCAAAGAACACTTCCAGAAGATGCTATGAGCACATGGCACTTGTTCCAGTTAATGTTTGGACTGGGATATCACAGTACTTATTCGATGTAGAGCCAGAATTTGTAGATTCGAAGCATTTTCATGTTGTTACACTGAAAAGGGCTATATTCATAATTCTGCAAATTAAGAACAGATTTTTTTCTTTATTCTGCTTCCTCCATGTGCTGATGTTTTTCCATTGACAAAGAAATGATGGCCTTCCTGGGATCCAAGAACAAAGTTGAACTGTTTATAAACATGTACAGGAAGTGCCAAATTGACAGAAAGGATCTGTAAGGCTCTTGAAGCTTATGACAATGAGCCACATTCGAGTGTCCAGAAGTATGTTCTTGATGAGTGCTGAAAATGGAATCTGATATGGGTTGGAAGGAATAAAGTTGCTCCACTTGAACCTGATGAGGTGGAAATGCTTCTAGGTTTCCCTAAAAACCATTCATGAGGATCTGTATAGAGACATGTTCCATGGTGGTATCAATGTCTTGTCTTTTTTCTCTGGGATCCATGATGCAGAAGTTGCCTTTTATTGTCTTGGCATACTTTTGAAAACAGATGTGCAAGAACTGAATGATGTCGGTTGGAGAGATGAGTAGTTTTTAACGGTCTCGACCTGGTTGTCGGCTGTATCCAGCATAACAACATTATTGTTCATGGATTTAAGATGGTGATGATTTGCTTACTTTGTATTCCATGCTTTTAGAAGTATTAACATGAAGTGATATTCAGAAATCTTTAACTTATTTCAAAATTATGTTAATTCATAGAAGAATAAATTGAATTTTCGAAAATAAATTGAATCTCAAATAAATTGAACTTGAAATAGATAGAATTGTATTTAAAGTTATGACAAGCATAATATTGATAAAAATTCAAATGTCTCAACAAATTAGCATAAGTATTTCTAAATTAATCAAATTGACACAATTTAGAGTAATGATGTAAGCTTTTGTCTGGAAGATCTCAAACGTTGTCAAAATGCTTGTAGATGTGAAGTTTCTCCCAACTGTCAAAATATTAAGAGAGTTCAATTGCCAGATGCCTAATATCAACCTGCATTTGAGCCGCCTTTCAGGTTTTCAACTCAAATCCTTCCTTTGGTTACAAGATGCCCTTTGCGGGTTTTCACCTTGACCCCCTTTTTTCTTTTTTCTTTTTTTCTTTTTTTTTCTTTTCTTTTCTTTTTCTTTTTTTTTTCTTTCTTTTCTTTTTCTCTTTAAGCATAATATTTCTTGACAGAATCCAAGTTTATTGGATTTCTCAGAATTTTTCCATCCATTTCTGCCAAGATCAACGCTCCTCCGGAAAAGGCCTTTTTTACAACGTATGGCCCTTCCCAATTAGGAATCCATTTCCCGCGGAAATCTTTATGTATATGCAAGATCTTTTTTAGTATTAGATCACCCTCTTGGAATTCTCTTGGATGTACTTTTTTGTCATGAGACTTCATCATCCGTTTCTGATACATCTGTATCTTTTCTCCTCAATAAGGTTCAATTGATCAAATCTAGCTTGGGTACATTCAGATTCATCCAATTTTGTTTCTCTCAAAATTCGAAGTGATGGAATCTCAACTTCAATTGGTAAGACTGCTTCCATCCCATAGATTAAAGAAAAAGACGTTGCCCCAGTAGATGTTCGAACAGTAGTTCGGTATGCGTATAGAGCAAAAGGTAACTTCTCGTGCCAATCTTTATAAGTTTCAGTGGTCTTTGTAATGATTCTCTTGATGTTCTTATTTGCTGCTTCAACTGCCCCATTCATCTTTGGACGATATGCCACTGAGTTTGCATGTTTGATCGTAAACTGTGCACAAAGTTCGGTCATCATTTTATTGTTCAGGTTCAGAGCATTATCTGTAATGATCCTTTCTGGTAGGCCATACCGACAAATTTTCCTTCTTTATGAATTTGCAGACTGTGGACCTTAATATTGGCATATGAAGCAGCTTCAACCCATTTGGTAAATAATCGAATGCCACAAGGATGAAGCAATGTACATTCGATGCTTTTGGTGTGAATGCACCAATGACATATTCCCCACATAGAAATGGCCAGGGTGTTGTCATTACATGTAAAGGAGATGGGGGTACATGAATCTTATCTGCATATATCTGGCATTTATGACATTTCCTTGCATAATCAATGCAATCTGTGTGCATGGTAGCTCAATAGTATCCATATCTCATTATTTTTCTGGCCATGGAAAGACCATTTGCATGTGTTCCACATATTCCACTGTGTACTTCTTTAATGGTGCTTCTAGCTTCGCTGGTATTTAAACATCTCAATAGCATTTGATCATTGCTTCTTCTATACATAATCTCGCCATCAAGAAAATATCCAGCAGCCATTCTTCTCAAGGTTTTTTTATCAATTTTAGATGCATTTTGTGGATAACTTTGATTTTTGATATATTGCAGGATATCATGATACCATGGTTTACCATCTGCCTCTTCTTCTATACTATAACAATGTGCAGGAATTTCATATACTTGCATTTTGTTTGGCATCATATCAACTTTCTTAGTTGCCTGAAACATAGCAGCTAATGTAGCCAAAGCATCTGCCATTGATTTTCTTCTCGGGGAGATAATTGAATGTGACTTTTTCAAATTATTTCACTAATTCGAGGTAAAATTTCGGTATTCCAACAATTTGTGATCTTTTGTTTCCCATTCTCCTCGCAATTGATACACCACTAAAGATGAATCTCCATATATCTTGAGACATTTGATTTTTTTTCTATAGCTGCTTTCAATCCCATGACACAAGCTTCGTATTCCGCCATGTTATTGGTGCAAAAGAACTCCAGTCTACTTGTAAAGGGATAATAAATATTTTCTGGAGAAATTAACAATGCCCCGATTCCTCGTCCCAAGGCGTTGGATGCTCCGTCAAAGTAAAGCTTCCAAAATGCAGATGTATCATTTGTTCTGACTTCTTCATTCATGGATATGCACAACAATCTCATCGGGAAAATTGAAACTCAAAGGTTGATAATCATTTGATACACGACTGGCCAGAAAATCAGCTATGACACTTCCTTTTATCGCTTTTGGTTGACATATACAATATCAAACTCAAATAATAACATCTCTCATCTAGCCATTCTGCCTGTCAAAGCTGGTGATTCCATTAAGAATTTCAAAGGATCAAGTTTGGATATCAACCAAGTAGTATGATATAACATATATTGTCTGAGTCTTCGAGTAGCCCATACCAAAGCACAACATATTTTTGTATTGGTGGATATCGAATTTCACAATCGGTAAATTTCTTGCTCAGATAATAAATAGCTTTTTCTTTTCTTCCAGATTCATCATGCTGTCCTAGTACACATCCCATCGAATTTCGAAGACCGTCAAGTAGAGAATTAACGGTCTATCAGGCATTGGTGATACTAAAATGGGGCATTGGATAAATATTTCTTAATAATATCCAAAGTTTCTTGACATTCTTCATTCCAGACTTCAGGATTGTTCTTTCGAAGTAATTTGAACACTGGATCACATTTGTCAGTAATTGAGAAATGAACCGAGATATATAATTAATCTTCCCAAAAAGCCTCGAACTTCTTTTTTTGTATTGGGTGGTGGAAGATCTTGAATTGCTTTTACTTTATCTGGATCAATCTCGATTCCTTTTTTGCTGACCACAAATCCCAAAAGTTCCCGGAAAGTTACTCCAAAAGTGCATTTTGCGGGGTTAAGCTTTAATTGATATTTCCTCAATCTCTGGAAAAGCTTTCTCAGATTTTGAATATGTTCTTCTTCAGTTTGGGATTTGGCAATCATGTTCACAATACTTCAATCTCTTTGTGCATCATGTCATGAAACAAGTTACCATGGCTCTTTGATATGTTGCCCCTGCATTTTTCAATCCAAATGGCATCACTTTTAACAGATGTGCCCCACATGGTTACAAATGTTGTTTTTTCCATGTCTTCAAGATTCATTTTTATCTGATTATATCTGAAAAGCCATCTATGAATGAAAACCATGCGTGTCATGCGTATTGTCTACCAATGTGTCTATGTGGGGTAATGAAAAGCTATCTTTGGACTAGCTTTGTTGAGATCTCTGTAATCCACACACATTCGAACTTTCCCATTTTTCTTTGGTACGGGAACAATGTTGGCTACCCATTCTGGTATTTGGCTGCCTGTAGGAAACCTGCATTGATCTATTTCATCACTTCCTCTTTGATCTGTAACAACATTTCTGGCCTCATTCACCTGAGCTTTTGTTGGACCGGTTTATATCTGGATTGATTGGAAGCTTGTGCATCACTATATCTGTGCTCAAACCAGGCATATCTTGATAAGACCAGGTGAAGATATCCTTGAACTCTTGAAGGAGATTTATCAATTCTTTTTTATCTGGATTGTCAGAGTAGTACCAATTTTCACCTCTTTACTTTCTTCATCTGTACCCAGATTCACAGTTTCAATCTCTTCTTTGTGGGGTAGAATTTGTTTGTCTTCTTTTTCTACCAATCTTATAATTCAGTAGGAACATCACATTCCAGTTCATCCTCATACCCATTGATTTCTTCCAGACATATGGGCTATCTAAATTTATCTCTTGATTAATTTAGGAATAAACATGCTATTAACATGGTGACACCTGCAAATTTAAATCGGACACATTTCCGAAAGAATATAGTAAATTTATGAAATAAATAAATGTAAAAATGTAAGAAAATGTAAAGAATGATTGCCATCTGAAAATTTTAAAGAAAATTCTTATATTTAACCTAATTTCCTTTACAAGATAACAAAAGTTTCTACTTTTGAGCTAAACATAAAGATTAGTTCTTAATATTACTCTGCGTTAATATTAAAAACTATAGGAAGATCTTCAGTGGTCCAATTGTTGAGTGTTTCTCCAGGAAAACATGGGCGAATCCTATCCAAGTATTTGCCAGTCTTGTTGTCATTCATGATCATGTTGATAAATAATCCATTCATAACTTCTTCAAATATGCTTGATCTTTCATCAACTTTTCTTCTTTAAAGGCCTCAACAAGCTGTTGTTCTACATTAATTGTTCCCCCTGATCTGAATGTGGTCTTCAACTGTGGGAAAAACATGTTTTCCCAAAGGATTTCTTTCCTTTCAACCTTGCCTTTCTGTCTTCACATCTTCTTTTCATCTCTTTGTTCTTTTGCTGAAAATTGGGCTTAAATCCAAGCCCAAAACGATCTTTCTTCATCTTTATACTTACAGGAACTGAAATCCCTTGAAGATTCTTTCCTAAACCTTTCCCAGCTTTAGCTCCGATGCCTAAAGTTTGTCGTACCATCATCTTGGTACAATCAGATAATCTGGGATATGGAATTTGCTTCCTTCCGCAATAAAAGTTACATTGACAAATTCAAGAGCTCGGAAAGAGCATTCAAGTGCATCATCATTGGTTTCAATATATGGAACATCACTTGTTATAGAAGCAATCTTCTTCAGCCTACGCATAGTTGTCCATCAACAACAAATTTCAATTTCTGATGTAATGAAGAAGGAACGGCTCCTGCTGAATGAATCCATGGCCTCCATAATAAACAATTATATGTAGGGTGGATGTCCATCACCACAAAGTCAATATTGTACACGACTGGACCGATTAACAACGGTATTTCCATTTTCCCAAGCACTCTTTTTTTAGTACCATCAAAGGCTCGTACTACATTCTGATAACTCTTCATGTGTGATTTATCCACAGGCATTCTTTGAAGTGTGACTAGAGGCATCAAGTTGAGAGCAGATCCATTGTCAATCAATACTCCTGGCAAAACATGACCATGACAATGTGTCGTGATATTTAAAGCTTTTACTGACCCCATTCCGCTTCAGGTATTTCATCATCCGTGAACGTTATGTAATTGTCAGCGGCTATATGCCCCACAATTCTGTCGAGTTTATTGAGGGATATATCTTCAGGGATAAATGTTTGATTGAGCATTTCATCAAAGCATTTATATGTGCTTCTGAATTCATCAATAGATCAAGAATAGAAATTCTCGCTTGTTGTTTGTGTAGTTGTTCAACCACACTATACTCACTATGTTTCAGGAATTTCAAAATTCTTGAGCTTGTTTTTCTGTCACAGGCTCATTGAATGCTGGAGGGATTCATCATCAATACCTTCTGGGGTATTACCATGGTTTTTCCTTTTGTTTTCACTTGTTCCGAGGCATTGGATGTTTCGGGAGAGTAACATCTCCCACTTCTTGTAAAGAAACCGACTTCACTCACTGCTTCAGACATCGAACCCAAACTCTGTATTTTCTCTTTCGTTTTTTCTAGAGAAACAGACCCTCCTATCATTGAAACATTGGTAGTATAATTCCAAGGTACCCTGTGGGTATCTTTGTATGGAAATGGTAGAGGAGTGGTGATAACTACTTTCAGCTTTATTGGTACATAAATTACTGTAGATGATTTCACATTAATGATCACAGGATCATTTGTTCTTTGACTAGGTTTAGAATCCTGATGAGCAAACATCATCTTCTTTTTTCCCTGGTTCTTCTTCAAAGAATTCTATTTCTCTGTTGTTCATCAATTTTTGCACCAAATCCCTAAACTCAAAACATAGTTGAATTTCATGCCCCTTCTCTTGATGATATTCACAATAATCCTTGCCTTCATTATGCTTTGGACTGAATTGTTGTGGAATTATACCGGCTAAAGAGAGTTGTTGAAATACCCAAACAAAAGGAGATTTAATTTCAGAAATGTCAGTTTTGCTTTCTTTCTGTTCTCTTCCTGAATTGCATTCACGTTTTTATCTCCATGATTTGGCAATGGATGATTTGATGTAGATGGTGAATTGAATTCCAACTTTCCAGTGTTGATCAAATTTGAACCACCTTTTGAATGACAAACAGTTTTCAATAGAATGACCCGTAATTCCTTCATGGCAAACACAGTGTGCCTTTATATCATACCAAGGAGGGAATGGTGGTTGCATGGGAACCAAAGGATAGGGCCGTATGACATCTGCTTTTAACAGCGAATCATAGATCTCAGCATATGGTACTGGTAAAGGTGTAAAAGACAACCTTTCATTTCCTTTCGAGATCCTCTGGACTCTGCTCGATTAGTGTTTGTTTCCTCTTTCTTAACCCTTGGCTGGGTTATTGTAACACTTTTCGATGAATCCTTGTTGTAAGAGTTTGCATTGTTGACTTCATTCTTTTTTCCGGTACATAGGTCTTTTGGAACTAGACCCCTCATTTGATTCAATTTTGCACTTTTCAAGACATTTTCAATGAGTTCTCCAGAAATGACCAAATCTGCAAAATTCTGGTTGCATTCCCCATTAGATGATTTAAATAAGGAGCTTTCAATGTGGACAAATATTACTGTGGCCTCTTTTTCTGACAAAGGTGGTTGAAGTTGGGCTGCTGTGTCACGCCATCTCTGAGCATACTGTCTGAATGTTTCGTTATTCTTTTTCTCCAAATTTTGGAGAGTCCATCTATCAGGGACCATGTCTGTTACGTGGCGGTACTGCTCTAAGAATGCTTTAGCCAGATCTTTCCAGGATCTAATGTTGGCTTTGGTCAATTGAGTATACCATTTTAAAGCTGGTCGTGTCAAACTATCTTGAAAGCAGTGAATTAACAATTTCTCATCTTTCACATATCCTGCCATTCTGCGACAAAACATAGTAATGTGGGATGAAGGGCATGTAGTACCATCATATCTATCAAATTCGGGAACTTTGAACTTGATGGGAAGAATTAAGTCTGGAACCAAACTTAACTCACTAGCGTCAAACCCATAGAATGATTCAGTTATTTCCACGGATTTCATTCGTTCTTCTAAGCTCTTGATCTGTCTGGTCAATTCTTCATTTACTTTTCTTTTTCATTCAGCTCATTCAAATCTGGGATTAAATGCTCAGTATTAAAATCCCCTATTTTCACATCTGATATAAGTGGATTTTTGCTTGAAGATACAGGATCCACTTGTGATTTTCATGTGGTTTAGCTTCTTGAAATGCTGAAGTGCGAGCATTAATTTGTATAGGTGTAGTACCATAGTGATAATTGGTTCTGGTGGAAAACCTAGAGGATACATAGGTTCTTGGTCGAAAGATACAGGATTTTCATGCATTTTTCCAATGATAGCCTGCCTTTTAAACATATCTTCTATTTTCTGCATCATGTTGTCTTGTGAATTTGCAATACTGGCTTCAATTTTTTCCAGCTTCATTCTCATTTCTGCTTGTTCTTTATTATGCTGTTCCTCAATACGTTGTATTTTATCCTCTATAATTCTCTTAGTAGCTTGTCTAGTACCGTAGTGATGTTGTATTTCTCTTTTGGCCAGAATAACTGCGATTGAAAAATCTTCTGATATTATTTTTTTCAAATTTTAATTAATGAATTTTATCTTAATAAAAAAATATTCATAAAGAAATCATGAAATGAATAATGAATGTATGCAAATACATGTATGCAAAAAGATATTGATCCCAAAAAGTTAACTGTCATAGAACAACTTTCATCGGCATACAAAAGTTTCTTTATAATAGTTCATAACTACAGATAAGGCGTAGCTTTCCTATTAAGCTCTATAATTTCTTTCATTAACCATGACACCTTCTTTCCGAACTTAAAACTGGATCAACGTGATGCTCAATTATTTTAGCTTCAATAGCTAGTTCCCCAACATATCTAGCAACTTCGCTCATTTGTACCATGGCCTCGAACACCATATTACTTCTTTCTTCACTTCTTTCAACATAGAAATCAGTTGACTTTTGCCATTGTTCATTAGTTCCTTCAAGAGTTTGCTCTAATTCAGTGATTCTGACTTGACAATTGTGCAGAATTTTTTCAAGATCTCTAATGCGTCTTCGCAGTGAAGCACTTTCCTCATTACTTTCTTTGAGATCATTAGGTCCTAGACGAACCTTTCTTGAAATAATGATTTCAAGTTGCAAAATGTAAGCGTTAAACTCTGAGTTTTTGTTTCTAGACTGATCCAGATCTTCTTCAAGTTTTGTTCGTGCTTCTTGCGTTCTTTGATTAAGCTTCTGGATTTGAACATTCTTGTTTCTGCATCTTTGCATCCAATTACTAGCCACTTCTTGCTCTACCTCAAGTTGGTGTTGAAATTCTTTCTTTCCAGCTCCCATTTTTCTTTTTCAATATTGAACTCTTCAATCTTTTGCCCCTGACTTCAAGTTCAGCAATCAGCTGGTTCATTTCAGATTCAAATCCCTTGAACATGATATTTTTCTCACCTTCAAATTTATCAAAGATGTCATTCTTCATCTCTTCTAAATTTGGCTCGATCCCTTTCTCTTTGTATTTCATTCATGATCTCGCGTGTTCAGCCTTGTGTTTTATAATTCGCTCTCTTCTGTCAACCTCAAAATCTTCCATTTTTTGCTTTCCTTTCTCAAGGCTTTTGAGTAGACGGCTATTCTTTCCTTTCAGATCTTCAACTCGACTTTTCTCGATGTTCAATTCTCTGGTCATTTGTACTGTTGATTGGCTTGGTCCTGATGCTTTCCGGGATTTATATAACTCTTGGTAATTTTTCTTTAATGCTCTAAATTCACCATCAACTTTTTCTTTGTTTTCTCTCAACATTGCACATTGTGATGAATGAAAGTCAATATCAACACCCAACATATCTTATCTCGTCTCATTTGCTCTAATTCTCTTGACCAACCTTCTCTTTCTGCTTCAAACTCAGCTCTCAGGATTTCAATCTCTGATGGAACCACCTTAATGCGATCTTCCATAGAGACATCCTCATTTTGATATGGTATAGGAATATTTTCATTTTTCCTGACAGATCTTCATTCCTCATAATCAGGAGTTAGCATTTCTTTTGATGCTTTAGCTCGGATACAAAAAGTTGTTTTCTAAGCTGTAACGGCTTCCATGATATTTCTTTTATAATTTTTGCTGTGGAATGCGAACTCAGATGAATGTAATCCAGCAGTGACAGGTACAAATTGACGACCTTCATACTGTCTTATGACCAGAAGCGGTGCATATCCAATTTCTCCCCGTAATCCGAGCAGCATTATCCAATTGTAATCACCACATTTGTAAAAGAATTCCCTTTGGATTTGCCACGGGGCTCGCCAAACAATATCATTGCTTTGCAGATTTCGAAAGGTATTAATCCACATATCTTTCTTAATTTCTTTCGGCCATTCTTGCTCCAGAAATTCTTTTAATGGTGAGTAATCCGTATTAAAACATCGGTATGAAACCTTTTCTGTCTTCCAGAAATGGATACGGATCCAAACATATAACAACTGGGTACACCCTGAGAATCGTCCACCTCCTAGCTTTCTACAAGCATTTAACGATCTGAAAGTCTCTGCTAGAATTGCAGAAGCAGGATTAATCTTTTTCGGTAGCTGTTCAAACAAATCTACCACTGCAGCTTCAACATATCCCAATACTTTTGGTAAGATAACCATACCATACATACCCAGAGCAAATAAATCGAATCGTACTTTAGCGTCTGGATGACTCTGAATAAGTTCTTTAATGTTGGTCAAGCAATGCCTTCACTTTCGCCTTTTTGTTTTGTACGGGATGCCACCCATTCTTCTCGTACCCCGGCAATCTTTGCTAATTTAACTCGAAAGGGTTGAGTTTTAATTGACTTTGAATAAATTCGATTCTCCAAAGCCCCTTCTATATGTAGCAAAGTTGTGTACTCTTCAATAGTAGGGACCAAGTCCTCCTTATTGAGAGTGAAGCAATTGTACCCTGGATTCCAGAATTGAATTAGGGCTCTGAGTAATTCATCATCAACTTCGACATAGAGCAAATATGGGATGTCTCCGTAAGTCTGATAAAACTGCAATTTTTTGTTTGAGTCCCAACTTTCCCAAATGTTTTGCAAATCTTGCTATCATTTTTTTAGCGAAACTGGAGCATAACTGGCCAAGTCAGATACATATCATCCTGCAGACTGTCTCCTCCTTGTCTTTGTAAGTCCTCAGCCCACTGTCTTACTTCTGAGTTTAGAATTATTTGATTTGAACACTTTTTATCCATAGATGAAGGCTTTCCAATGAGACAATTAACACAAGGATCAATGCCTTTTATCCTGTATGATGCTATGTAAACAGAAAAAATAAAGAACACACAAAAAGAAATGAATTAGTTTACATAATAAAGAAATTTAATAATAACATATACTAAATATTTTTATTTACACATGCTTTTTCATTTAAATTTAAATTTACATGTAATTTATTAGTAAGAGAATAAACAAATTAACATGAAAGTTAGAATTCATTTCTCCTGTGTACACCTATTTTGGATAAAATTTCGGCATGGCTTCAGATCGGAAGAGTTTCTAGGGTTTATTTATATGCAAGGTTTTAGATCTAAGAATAAAGGTACCCGAATTGTCCTTGTTAGTGCCCTCTTGGGCTGCTAACTCTCTATCCTAGTCCATCACAGACTAAAGTGGATCGAGTTCAATTCGAGGGGATACACTTCTCTATGCCTGACACGGAGAATAAATTCTCACGAAGACATAGAGCATATGAACCCCGAAAGCTACTTGCTAGGTCTGACACGGAGAATAATTCTCACGAAGACGTCGCTTTCACTCCCACTTAAAAGGGACAAACTCAATTATAGAGCTTTATGTTATGCAATGCAAGTGTTGTGTGTGAGGAGAAATGTTCAAACCTCTAAATAAACAAATAATAAAATTTAATATTTGAAAATAAAGCATTAAATAACATATAAATAAAATAATAAGTATATATATAAAAATTTTGAAAAGAAAGAATTAAAATAAAATATATGAATTTTTAATTTTCTAATTGATAAAGACAATTAAATATTTGTTTTAAAGTTTGACCGGTTCCCAGTGGAGTCGCCAAGCTGTCGTAACCGGTTTTCGTCCGGGCACAAATTTTTTACTTGGCGTGAAAAATAATGTGAATAAATGGTTTTGAAAATAATTTGGGAGTCGCCATCGGCCTTTTGGGTCAGGTAGGTCGAATACCTAAAAATTATTTTTTAAATATGCGTTTATAACCAAAATTCGTTCTTTTTAATAATAAAAAGGGATTCGTGGTCGGTTATGTTTAGGGAAGGATTAGCACCCCTACAACGCCCAAAATTGGTACTTTTTAATTATAAATTGTCTCTATTATTAAAATTTAAAAATTCAAAATATATTTAATTTATAATCTTATTATTTCAAAATTATATAAAAAATATTTATTTATTTAAAAATATCGGAAAATGACTCTAGGTGCCTTAAGACAGCTCTTTTCTTTGATATAATAAATATTAATTTGAATAAATTAAATAAATTTTTTATAATATTTAATTTTAAAATACCAGAATAGGACATCCAGTTGTATTAAGACTGCCCTTTTCTTCGATATTGAAAATAAATATTAAAATAATTTATTGAAAAAAATAAATTATTATTTATTATATATATTTATGACTACATAATAATAAAAATATTAAATATAAACAAGTAAAAATACAATTAGAACGATATATTTAAAAGCAGTAAAATAAATGAAAACATTTAAAATTAGTGACTAAATTAAAATTATATAAAATTCGGATATTATATTAAAATAAATTAAAACATACTATTCAGATTAAAATATTAATTATTAAAATTAACGGACTAAATCTGTTATTTACCCTAAATATATTATTTTAATATAAAGGACTAAAAATAAATTAAAATTAAAGATCTGAATTAAAAGGATTATAAATTCGATTTAGTGACTAAAATGTAAAGTTTACAAATTAGGCTGACTGCGGAAAGGATTTAACTATTATTTAATTACACGAATAGCCCTCCCCGAAACGACGTCGTTCGGGAAGGGCTATTTAAAGCCGAATCCGGCTGGCCCTTCGGGCCATATCTCATTTCTTTTTTTTTTTATTTCTCTCTCTAACTGAGAGAAATAAACGCTCTCCCTTCTCTCTAGCTTCCCTCATCGGAGGGAAGCCGGTCACCGGACGGCAGCCGTCTGCCGCCGTGACCCTCACCACCGGCCACCGCATCCGGTGGCCGGAAAATTTTATTTTTACATCACTATGTAGATCGGACCGTCCTAAGGACGGTTCCGGTGCTCTTTTCTCCTAAATAACTCCCGATCGGAGCAAATCTAAAGAAGTACCTTCGGTTTTCGAAGGTTTTGGTGACGCTTGAAGAGGTCCGGTGGCTTCCTCGGTAAGCTTCTTTCCTTTCTTTTCGTTTCTATTTTGGTTTACTGCTAGTTGTGGGTTGTTGTTCTTCGTTTTTGTATCTTTGCTCTCTGTTTCTGTCTCTTTCGGTCTGTCTTCTTTTTTTTTTTTGTTCGCAGATGGGGTGATGGCTTTATAGCCATCACCGGTGTGGCCATCGGACCGGGTAAAAGAATGGAGTCTGGTGAGTCACCGGACTCCCAGTGGTGACTCACCGTTGGGACGACATGTGTGCGGCTGGAGTGGCGGCGAGGCTGAAGCAGCGCCGCGTGGTCTTCTGGAAGCTACGGCGGCTGCTGGGACGTGTCCCTAGGGTATTGATACCCTAGGGTTTCTTCTGGCAAACTGTGGACCGTTGGATCAAACCAGATCCAACGGCTGACATTGAGGATGGCGGCTGAAGATGATGAAACCCTAATCAGTTTTAGGGTTTCGGTTTAACTGGGCTTGGACCAGTATGGGTTGTAATTGGGCCTGGATTTGGGCTTTGTAATATTAATAAATAATTAATAATAATAATAATAATAATAATAATAATAATAATAATAATAATTATAATTATAATAATAAAAATGGGTAAAAAAATTTAATATCTTCACCTAACATTACAAACGTGACTATTTTTTGTGCCCTCGATATAATGATAGTTGGTTTTTCCCGTTAAATAACACATGTCATAATTTGGTAACTTTAAAATTTATTTTTAAAAAATATATTATTTATAAAAGATCATAATTTCTTTTAAATTATAAAATATTTCCTCAAAATTCCTAAATCCTAACACTAACTAGCCACCATCGTCCTTCCGACCACAATCACCGTCATCGACGTAGTCTCTGTCATCATCTAGTTATATGTCATTGTATTTATCGTCGATTGACCGTCGGAATTGCGATTTTCATCCTACAGTTCACGAGGTATAAAACGTCAATTGGTCGTCGATCAATCACGATTTCATAAGGCTTTTGGTCACGGAGGAGGTGAGGTCAAGTGGATCTTCGTCGAAGGAAAAGGGTGGCGGTTGGTGTGGGTTTAGGGGTTGAAATGAAGGTTTATAAAGTTTTGAGGTTATTTTAAAATTTATGCATTTTCTTTTTAAAATATATATAATTTTATTTTTTTTAATTTAATAAAAAATTAAAATTATCATATTGTGACACGTGACACTTAACAAAGGAAATTAACGCAGTTGACATCCTAAACACTTAAAGTGGTAACGTTTGTAATGCAAGCCCGTCCCAATTGATTTGGAGGTCTTGTGCTACATTTTAAAATGATGTCCCTAAAATATTTAAGAAGAAATTGTAAAATATCAAAATTTACAATTTTACAATTATTTCTTATAAATAAAAAAAATCCAAACATATGAAACTAAGAAATTGTCACAAAACAATTCTATAATCGTGACATTTTATTTAAAAAGTATCATCATTCGAGCACCTTAAAAGTAAAATTTAGATATTTTTAAAGCGTATGGCATCCAGATTTTGGGACCTATGGCGTATCACATGTTACACTTGTCGATGGATGGGCCTGTTATAACGTTAGGCACCTGGATGATTAAAAATACTATACATTCCTGTTCAAGAAAAAGAATATAATTTGATCACTTATTTGGGTATTAAACTTAAGTCTTTAAATGAGACAATTTAACCTTGTTTGGAGACTGTTAGACTATTGCAGTTGCTATAGCCTATAAGGTTTATTAGTAAAATGAAAATATTAATATTAATTATCATAAATAATGATAGAAGAAAATAATATAATTATTATGTCGTGAGAGAAAAATTGTAAACAAAAAAATGGTTTTAGGAGCGTAAATAATTAGTTAAAGCTTGATATCTATAAGGATAAGTAAGGATATATCAATAAATAAAATGAAGTATTTTTCATAAAAAAAATTTAAGGTAAATGTTAAAAATATCTCTACCGTTTGATTAAATAATCATTTTGACTCTTTTTTTAAGTATTTGGACAATCAATGTTTTATTTATTGGGCAAAAAGGCTCCTCAATTGATAAAAATCGTTAGTTAACAAACAATAAACACTTTGAAATAGAGGTATTTTTAACCTAAAATGAAACATTGAGGGTCAAAACACTTCAACAAAATAATAAGAGTCAAAGTGACAATTTGATCAAACATTAAGGGCCTTGTTGTCCTAAAATAAAATATTGAGGTCAATATACTCAAAAGAATAAAGGCTAAAATGACTATTTTAATAAACGTTAGAGACCAATTTTAATATTATGCCACATTTTACCTTTTAATATTTACTCAATAGAAATAAAATCTTATTTTTTAAAAATCATAAGATTCTTTTTTCTTCTTTTTAATTGCATTATACAAGCATGAGTAAGAATTGCATTTGTGCTATGAAATGCTTTATTTTTACGGAGCAAAATTTTAAAATAGAGGTAGTAGATTGATATACATCATTAATTTTATAGAATTAAATTTTTAATTGATAACTAAATTATGTTAAAATAATATTTTTAAATATTAAGTTTTCAAAAGTTATATAATAGACATTAAATTTTAAAACTTTTTATAAAATAAACAGGGTAACTACACGGGAGACCACCAACTATAGTCAAAAATCATTTTGACCACCAACGTTTCAATCTGATTAATCAGACCATCTAACTATTTAAATACTTCGATCAAACCACCGGTCGTTAATTTTTAACGGATGTGGTGACGTGTCTGTTAATAAAATTGATATAATTATATATTTGATCCTTAATATTTACACATTCTATCAATTTAGTCACTATTTTTTAATTAAATGATTTTTCTATCCAATCAGGTGATGACACTTGTCACCACATAATTGAAGTAAAAAATAAAAGGACAAATTTGCACTCTATAGGATTAGAACCAACATCAAGGGAAGAATATGAGCAACCAGACGCCGAAACCACTGGGCTAAATGTCCCAAAATCTTAAAGTTTACAACATTTTATATGTGTTTTAAAAGTTTGTTAATGATAAAAAATTAAACAAATTATTTGTCTTTTAAAGTTTACAATAAATTATAAAATAAAAGATCACATAAATAATTAAAAAATCCAATATTTACAAAATTGTAATTAATAAAAAATTTACAATAAAAATAATTTTAAAATCTTTATATTTAATATTAAATTTAAAATATAATTTAAAAATATAAAAATATTAAATTATAAAAATATTAAATTATAAAAGTTTAATTTAATATTTACTTCCTTTATATTTTTAAGATTTAAAAATTGTATTTTTATATTTACTTTTATAATTTAATATATTTATAATTCATTTTTATATTTTAAAATTATTTTTATTGTAAATATTTCATTAATTACAATTTACATATTAGATTTGTTTAATTATTTATGTGATATTTTATTTTATAATTTGTGTAGGTTCTAATTATTTTATTCTTTATCATTTCTATTTTTTTATCATTAACAAACATTTAAAAGACAAATGCAAATTGTTGTAACTTTAAACCATTAGGGACCTTTGACCTAGTGGTTAGGGCGCCTAGTTGCTCAAATGTTCCCCTTGATGGTGGTTCAAATATCTTAGAGTGTAAATTTGTCTCTTTATTTTCACTTCAATTGGGTGGTGACACGTGTCACTACCTGATAGGATAGAAAAAATATTTAATTAAATAATTTAAAATTTATAAATAAAACATTCCAATCATGTATTGGCACGTGTCACGTCCTAATTGAATAGTTAAATTTATTTAATTGAATTAAAATAATAACTAAATTGATAGAATGTGTAAATATTAAGGACCATATATATAATTATGTCAATTTTATTAACGAACATGCCGCCACATCCGTTAAAAATTAACGGCCGGTGGTTTGATTGAAGTATTTAAATAGTTGGATGGCCTGATTGATCAGATTGAAATGTTGGTGGTCAAAATAATTTTTAACAATAATTTGGTGTCCTTGTGTAGTTTACCCAAATAAATATTACATTTTAATTAACATTAAAGGGGTGAAGTGATATTAAATTAATAAAGAAATATCATTTAACTCTTCAATTGTAACTAAATTTTATTTTTATATTTTTTCAACATCTCTAAATAATAATTCTAAAATATATAGAACTCACAATTCACTTTTAAAATTATAAAAATATTTTTTAGAATATATTCATAATTTTTTATTCATCAAATTATTTTATAATATTTTTTATTTAGTTATAATTAAATTTGTAAAATTTATAATTTTCGAAATCCAACAGTTTCAATTATCATAAAGTAAAATCAATTTTTTTAAGTAATGTGATTCAATTTTTATTTAGTAAGTTTGAATATAATTTTAGTAATATATTTATAATTTTGGAAATAAATTATGAAAATCAATATATTTTTAAAAGAATAATTCCTTTATTTTTTTAAATTATTTTTTAAAAATATTAAAAATATATCAAAATAAAATGTTAGTCACAATTGAGAGACCCAATAAGATATTTTTTTATCAATTTAAAATGACACATCGCTCCCCTTAATGATACTTAAGAATCGTTGCTTATATTTTTAACAAAATCTAAAATTTAATACTTATTTTATAATTTTTAAAAATTAAATGACTAAAAATAATTTTATTATAATTTAATAATTATTTATAAATTTCATCATATTTTATATCGGCGTTTTTCTCAAAAAATCATCGGTGATCGGTATATTTATCGATCTAACATCGGTCAGATTATATTTTCTGATCTAACACCCGTAGTAGTAAAGCGCGCTCCTTGCCCCGCGCTATATGCTGATTTGGCGCCACGTGGGATATAGCACACCCCCTGTACCGCGCTATACGCTGACATGTCGTACACATGGGTATAGCGCACCCCCTGATCCGTGCTATACGCCATGTAGGAGTATAGCGCCACCCCTACTCAACGCTATACCTGGGTATCTGACAGAATTATATTTAGCGCCGCCCCTGCTCAGCGCTATACCTTTTATCTGAATAATTACATATAGCGCGGTGCAGGTACCGTACCTTATATGGTTATAAATACCCTTCACTCCCGGTTAAGTTTCTCACATCTCTCCTCTTAACTTATAAATTAATACAACAATTCCGTCAACGAGTAATTAATCTGGTAATTTTCTATTTGATTTAGAAGTTCGTGCGATTTTTTGTTATAAATTTTGTTATCTTTTTTTATTATACTTATTGTTTATTATGATTATTTGAAAAAATATTATATTAATTATTTTCAATTAATTTTGTGTTTGTAAAATTAAAAGCATGATCATACGTCAAAATAGTTTTGCGGTGCATGTAATAATATAAAATTATATTATTTAAATTATTTACGTTGATGTGTAAAAAATTTAGTGTTATATTTTCGTTCATATAATTTATTTAATCAGGTTTGTTTTAATTTTTTTTGCAGATATAATATTATCGCACTTTTAAACTCAAAGAATGGCGCGACTTTCGGCTATTGTTTATTATGATGGTAAAGCATAAACGATTTCTCGTTACTGTTGAACCACTCATAATAACCGTCAGCAACACTCAAAAGAATATGGTGTGATGAAAGTAACAAAGGATAATATGGTGTGATGAAAGTAACAGAGGATGGGAGTATTTATAGGGAGGATTGGTGGTAATTAAAGGTATAGTGTGCCCCCTGTACCGCGCTATACCCCACGTGTCAGATAAACAACTATAATGCGGATCAGGAGGCGCGCTATACCCACGTAAGCCATGTCAGCGTATAGCGCGGTACATGGGTACGCTATACCCCACGTGACGCCAAATCAACATATAACGCGGGACAAGGACGCGCTTTACTGCTATAGGTGTTAGATCAAGAAATATAATCTAACCAGTGTTAAATCGATAAATATATCGATCACAGATGATTTTTCGGGAAAAACGCCTTTTATGAAGCTATTCTTAGTCTCGTCCTTATATTAACATCACATTTGATATGATTTTAATAAGAGAAAATAACCTCAGTGACCAAAAATCCCATATAATATACGATTTTAACCAACTTTTTCCGGATTTGCCAAAATAACCAACAAAATCGCAATGCGATCGCTAATTCGCAACGCGATCTCCATTATCGCAAATTCGCGTTGCATTTTCGCAATGCGATAGTTGAAAATCGCGTTGCGATAGTCTACAGTGTCGTTGCGATTTTCCCAATTCGCAATGCGAATAAGTAAATCGCAACGCGAATTGGGAAAATCGCAATGCGATACTGACTATCGCAATGCGATAATACAAAATCGCAACGAGATACTTACTTTCGCAACGCGATACTGACTTTCGCAACGCGATTCTGACTTTCGCAACGCGATAATACATAATCGCAATGCGATTTTCAAAGCGCCATTAGTATCCTGGCCAAGTATTTTATTTTTAAATTCCAAACACGAATATAATATATTGGAACACTGAACCGTCCACAGTATATCCCGTAATCGTAACTCATAACCTAAAACCTAAAATCACAACTCAGTCCCATCTCCATCTCTCACTCTCTCACCCATCTCCGACGAAATCCGTCCCCATCTCCGGTGAAATCCGTCTATCTCCATATCTCAGAGCCACCCGCACAATCAGAAATGGAAAATCAACCAAATCAACCAACGAGGGTTAGTTTTTTTAATTATTTTCTTTTTGAAATTTTTGCATTATTATTAGGTTTTTCATATTGAAATTGATGATAAGTTTACTGGTAATTTCAATAATAGATTAACCATTTCACTTAGATTGCTTATTAAATCAACCGAGAATCGCAACGTGAAATGCAAATCGCAACGCGATTTTAGTTTCGCGTTGTGATTCTCTCGTTGCGATAGTCAAATTCGCGTTGCGATAGTCATTTTCGTGTTGCGGTTTTCATTTTCAGAAACTATTCTTCTTCTGCAAATTGAAACTTGAATGAATTGCATTACTTCAACCAAAAGACAAATACGAAATTCACAGTGTTGCAAATTTAAGTTTGAAGAAAAACTACTACTCTTTATGTTTATTATTGTTTTTGGTATATCTTCACAGTGTAGTTTTTGGTATATCTAATTTAGTATGTTTATTGTTTTGTAGAACTTTTATTCGGCTCAATTGACCTTGAGAAATAAAGTCAGCCTGGCCAAAACAATTGCGTCGAAGCTTTCACCTGCACAAAGAAAAATGTTTGAGGATACATGCTTCGGGCCATGGCTGAAAGTACAACATCCCGGTGGAGAAGCGATGTTGACACACCTGTTTCTTCAAACCATGACTAGCGATCTACCAGAGACTATACAACGTCGTGATGAAGAGATATGGTTTGATTTTCCACCGCGTATACGTGTTTTGGGCGGGAGGAGTTTTGCTTAATCACCGGTCTACGCTTCGGACACGATGATGTAGTTCGGTACACTAGACACATTACCCGCCCATCATGGTTATCCCAGGTTTTTCCTGAGCTGGAGAGGCCGAGTCTACACGTAGAAGACCTGACAAGATTGTTGAATAATAAAGACGGTTTTACTCAGATGGATGACGTCGACGTTGTCCGAGTATGCCTTCTAATTCTTTTGCATGCCGACTTTTTAGGCAGAGAGGCCAGACAACCTATTCCAAATGATCTAATCAAATTGGTAGAAGACCTAAATACGTGGAACCTGTTTCCGTGGGGCTCGTATTTATGGAAAGCTACATGGAATAAGTTATCGTCTGCCTTGGATGATCGAAAAAGTTTGCATGGTGATGGTTCCAAATACACTTTGACAGGCTTTATTTGGGCCTTTAAGGTAAGAATTTTATATGATGTTTCCAAAATTATAAGTAATTATTTAACAATTACTAATGTTTGTTATTATATTGTTTGTAGATTTGGATATTTGAGGCCTTTCCCGCCATGAAGACATATGCAATAAAAACTTCAAATGATATTCCCAGGGCTATTTCCTGGAAGAGGAAACGGACCTTGCAATGGGAAGATTTACTACGTATATGAAAATAAATAATGTAAGTTAACATAAATACTACCATATGTTTATAAACAAGTTATTACTAGTACACGTTAACTTTGTTTGAGCTTTTATATTGTTAGGAGGCCAACACTCCTTAGTGGCAAGCTAGTAAGCGTTTTTTTGATGGAACGGTTGATGAGCAGCCTCCACTTCGGGAGTCATCACCTCGCCCAGAGCTATCACCTCACCCAGAGCCATCATCTGATCGACCCGGCTATACACCTCCACAACGACAGCCATCACCTATTTTGTCACATCATCGAGCCTCTTCTCCACCATCACCGCAAGATAGGCGACCGGCAAAGATGCCACGACGTTTATCTCCCTGTTCTCCACCTCCACCTCAACGGGATGAGTTAGGGGAGTTACGTGATGAGGTCAATGCCTTGCGTGAGGAGGTCGGTACTTTACGCAAAGACGATGGTGTATGGCTTGTTGAGGTGTCTACATTACGCGGTGAGGTAGCCGCTCTACGTGAGATGGTAGCATCGTTGCAGAATGAGGTTCATACTCTACGTAACGAGGTAAGTTTAAGATTTTTCATACTCGTAATTCATTCGGTTGCTGCCAATACTGCTAAACTGTTTTTGTTAGTATTTGTTTTTGGTTTTGTTTTTGTCTTTTGGTTGAAGTAATGCAATCCATTCAAGTTTCAATTTGCAGAAGAAGAATAGTTTACTTTCGCAACACGAAAATGACTATCGCAACGCGGAAATGGCTATCGCAATGCGAAATGAAATCGCAACGACAAAATCGCAACGCGAAATGAAAATCGCAATGCGATTTGTGTTTCGCGTTGCGATTTTGTCGTTGCGATTTCATTTCGCGTTGCGATTTTGTCGTTGCGATTTTCATTTTGCATTGCGATAGCCATTTCCGCGTTGCGATAGTCATTTTCGCGTTGCGATTTTAAGTTTCGTGTTGCGAAAGTAAATTATTCTTCTTCTGGAATGTTTTATATGTTGTCCTTTTAAATGTTTATATAAGTGCTTACTTCTGGAATGTTATCTGAGCATTTTGTGAACTATGATAGAATAATGACTTGGGTGAATACAATGCTAGTTTGAAACATATTTGTCTTTGTTTAATATCACGTCTGTTTATTACTGATTTATGTATTAATTTTTTTTAGCGGCCCGATAAGGTGGATGCTTTACGTCGGGTTTTCCTTGCACGACAGAGTTCACGCATCAGACGGCGTGGACGTGCTATTACGTCTCCATTCACCCCAATGGTGCGAAGACTCCGCAAGAAGAAGCCCGACTCACCGGTCATCCCTCAAGAGTCCCCTCTAATCGTTCAAGAGGCCCCTATTCTCCCTCAAGATTCCCCCCCACCGTTCAAGAGGCCACTGTCATCGTTGAAGAGGTCCCTCCCACCATTCCAGAGCCCGATTCACATGGGGTAATATATCGAAGTATTGAGAAACCCCCACCGGCTAGTACCCTTCCGGTATCTGAAGTGGAGATGAGACAACTACCGGAAACAATTGTGGATAATACCCTTTGGGCTAAGACCGCAGTTGATTTTTATCTACATGAGCGGAGCCAAGGGCGTTACACTGACATCAGCAAACTCAACGATGAAATGTTTTTGTTGCTTGATTGGTCTTGGTGGGGTGTGCTATTAGGGGTTGAAGACAGTGGCTATTTGGATGGGGAGGTAAGTCTTATATTTGTCTTATATATGATTTTGATTAATTTGTTTAAAAATTAATGTAATTCACTAATATATGTATTTTTTGTAAAACAGCATATCGATGCGTGGGTGTCACGTCTACTAATAATAAGGAAGCTTAGGAAAAATAAAAAAATTCGCTATATACAATAATGCCGACGGCTTTTCACGCAGTTCACTTGAAGAATCAACGAGATGAATCATTTTTGTTGGGCAATTGACAAGCTAAACTTTATCCTGCATGGTGGGAGGTCGATAAGGTTAGTGTTTATTTTTTAAATTTTTTAAAGGTGTTCATAAATAAGTGCGCAAATAAATGAATTATTACTTATGATTGCAGGTGTTTATCCCTGTTTTGGAACGTCGTCACTGGCTTCTCGTCCAACTTCAGCTCCCATCCCTGAAGATAATAGTGTATGACAGCATGATCAATTACATATCACTGTCTGATTTGAGAGATATTTTCAAGGGATGGAGCTCTCATTTGGCTAAATTCTTGGATGGGATTAAGTATTGGAGTCATTCTGGACACAAGAAGCCAAAGAAGTTCAATGTCACAGTTTTCAGAGACGAGACCGCGCCACAGCAATCGCCGGGAGCCAGAGGGGATTGTGGTCCTCTCGTATGCCTTTGCTTGGCGCGTTTGACGACGGGAAGCACAGAGTTTTTACCTCTCACCGATAGAGATAGAGCTGCAGTAGGCTTGTGGTTTCGGCATTATATGGCTAGAGCAATATATTCGAGACGCTGCCTACCTGCATCCGCGTTATGAAAGTGTCCATTGTTAATTGGTAAGTCAAATGCAAGTTTTGTTAACATATATACTCCTTTGGTTTGAAAATGTTTGGTTAAGTACCTGGAATTCAATAATTTGCTGTTGTAGGTTTTAGATGTGTAGGAAGTCTTGTTTGAGCAAATTTTTGGTTTCTGCAGGTTAATCCTTAAGTGAGCTGCGTGAAATGGATGTACGGGGTCACAAAGTTGTTGATTCATTGATTCAATAATTGATGAAGAAATAAGAATTATTATTATTTTTGATTGTTTAATTGATTTGTAAAAGATGATTTGTAAATGTTGATTTGTTTAATTGATGTGTACATAATTTTGTTGAAATGTAATAGTTGATTTGTTGATTTTCAATCTGTATTATGTTAAGGCAAAACAGACTATCGCAACGCGAAATGGCTATCGCAACGAGAAAATCGCAATGCGAAATGAAAATCGCAATGCGAAATGAAAATCGCAATGCGAAATGAAAATCGCAACGAGAAAATCGCAATGCGATTTTCATTTCGCATTGCGATTTTCTCGTTGCGATAGCCATTTTCGCATTGCGATAGCCATTTTCGCGTTGCGATAGTCAAATGAATGTCTAATAAGTGATAACAACTGAACAGATCATAGCAATGTTCAAACTCAAGTTACTAATACATTCCTAACTGAAAATGTTAAAAGTGCACACATAAAATACACATAATGCAAATTTTGTTAACATATATACTCCTTTTGGTTTGAAATGTTTGGTTAAGTACCTAGAATTCAATAATTGTTAAAAGTTTATGCATGTTAATCCTCGTTGCCTTTTTCATTTCGCATTGCGATTCTATCATTGCGATTTGCATTTCGCATTGCGATGGTCAAATGATTGCCTTTCGCAACGCGATTCTGACTTTCGCAACGAGATAATACAGAATCGCAATGCGAGTTTCAAAGTTCGCAACAGGTTTTAGTTTCGCAAGCCAAATTTTTTGTGTATATATCTACGCAGCAGCAACAACTCATAACCTAAATCCCTAAATCGCAACTCATTCAATCTCCATCTATCACTCTCTCCGGCGACATCCGTTCCTATATCCAACGACATCCTTCCCCATCCGGCAACAGGTCTTAGTTTCGCATCTCGTTTGTTTAGTTACAACCATGAAATCATCTAATGTTGATCATGTTTGGATAGATTTGTGTTTTGGAGGGTCATGGGAGAATGTTCATGGTGTTTTACAATATATGCCTTTACCCATGAATCTTCAACTAAAACTGTCATTAAAGAAGTTAACTTATGAAACCCTAATATTACGTGTTTCAAAGAAATTGAATTTAGAGCCCCTAAGTGGATTTAGGCTATCTTATCAGAGAAATGGTAAAGTTTATTTGTTAACCGACAATGAAGATGTTGAATGATTCATTGCTTACATTAATGTTTCAAGTGATGATGTTACATTGTATGTTGTTGAACCTAGAAGTAGTATTGTTGGGTCAGTAGCGGGTAGTAATCAACTAAGTGGGTCTCAAAACCCACAACCTTTCTCTAATCCAAATCCAAATCAACTTTCAGCACCAAATTCCAGTTTTTGTATTGACCAATTAGACGATGATGAGCCAAGAGAAAAAATTGTGAGTACTAGTCAGTATTCAAAATTTGATCTTGGTCAATACCCGGACTTTGATATTGGTCAATACACGGATTTTGATGATGTTTCAGAAGAAGAAACAGACCCTGCGTGTAATGATTTTGATATTGGTCAATACCCGAATTTTGATGATGAAACACCCGTTGCCGAGGAAGATGTTGTTGATGATAATGAGGAGGAAGTTATGACTGTGAATGAACATGTTGAACATCCATTCTGTAATTCATATAATCCTGAAGAAGAAAAAGAAGAAGAAAAAGTCCCCGAAGAAAAGAAAATGCCACGGGAGTATAACTGGAATATGCCAGAATTACTTCAGCTACCGGAAGAAGAGTTGGCAAAGAAAGCAGTTGATTGTTACACAAAAGTTTTTCGTATCAAGAAAGATGATTGTTTTGATACAAAGGAAGACTTGAAGATAGCTTTGTATACGAAATGTGTGGAAGATGACTATCAACTAAAAGTTAACAAATCAAGCAAAGATCGTTTCGAAACAAGGTGTACGATTGACAAAAACTGTACGTGGCGTATGATTGCAAAGAGGATAAAAGATTGCGCAATGTTTCAAGTTAGGACTTTTATTGATAAACATACATGTTCAAGGACCCAAGTTTTTCCTCACCATAGACAGGCAAACAAAAAGGTGTTGGGTGGTTTTCTGGCTGAGTTAATGTTTTTGAATGGTAGGGTATATCGGGGACATGAAATTATGACTGACATGAATGCTCGGTTCAAGATTAGTATATCATATTCTTAAGCTTGGAGAGCCAAATGTTATGCCTTGGAATTGTTGAGGGGGTCGCCAGAAGCATCGTTTGCCCAACTGCCGGCTTATTGTCACAATTTAAAGCTGAAAAATCCTGGGTCGGTAACTCATATCAAAACAGATAGAGATGGACGCTTTGAGTTGCTGTTTATCGCCATTGGTGTTGCGGTTAGTAAATCAATATAATTCTGTTGACTCATTTCTGTTAGTTACATGCATTTCACATTTAAATGATTATATTTCTTGTGTATATTATTTTGTAGATTCGTTAGTTTATTACTTGCATGCGCCCAGTTATTATAGTTGACGGAGCATATTTGAAAGGTCGATACCTTGGAGTAAACTTATTAGCAGTAGCCATGGATGCTAACAATGGGATATTGCCAATAGCTTACGGGGTTGGCAAATCTGAAACCTCTGATTCATGGACATGGTTTATGGGGCATCTTAGGGATTGCATAGGTCCTATTAGCAATCTGACAATCATATCCGATAGGGCAAACTCAATTGACAACGCTGTTAGAAGGTGTTTCCCAGATGCTTTTCATGGACTTTGTGGTGTTCATTTGTATAGAAATCTAAAATCAAGGTCTGCTGATATAAAAAAGCACAAATGGACATACTGGAAGGCTGTAAAGGCTTATCGGGAAGTGGATTTCAATAAGCATATAAATTGTTTAAGACGTGTTTTGCCTCAGTGTGCTCAAACACTAGAAGATGTCGGGTTTGAAAGATGGTCAAGAGTACATCAACTTGGAGCAAGATATGGTTTCATGACGTCTAATAGTGCAAAATCAATCAACGCTCTAAGTCGTCATTCCCGGAAATTACCCATTACTATGTTAATGGAGTTTTTTCGAGCATCTATTCAACAGTGGTACTACAAGAAAAGAAACCATGCAGGTATTATTTCTTTGAATTCGTAACTTATCATATATTTTACTAAGTATTATTTATTTAAATTTACAGGAACATTGGAACATCGTGTTACACCATGGACTGAAAAAAAGATAACGAAACGTGTTTTGAAGTCAACGTCATGGAGAGTTGAACCATGTTCAAACACTTTGTTTGAAGTACTGGATAATAACTTAAATGGGCTTGTCGATCTAAATGCAAGGACGTGTAGTTGTATGAAATAGCAAACATCTGGTTATCCGTGTGGCCATGTTATAAAAGTTGCTCTTCATCTAAACCAAGATGATTCAAGCACATACGCTATGGATTGCTACACTACAGAAGTATATCGACAGACTTATGCCGAGATTGTCTACCCTATTCCACATCCTTCTGAGTGGGACATACCAGATGACTTACAAACAGTTTTGCCACCAGCCATGGACAGAAGGCTACCTGGCCGACCAAAAAGTCACGATCGTATACCGTCTAAGGGTGAAGAGAAGAAGAGATCGACATGTAGTCGGTGCAAGGAAAGTGGTCATACAAGGTTGACATGTGGATCACCAGTGCCATCACAATCATCTTTTCCTCTACCAAAATATGGATCATCATCAAAATCCAAAGCTCATATGGTGTCAAGAAAAAGGCAATCAAAATCGCAATCATCTTTAAAATCCCAATCACAACTGGCTTCACCTTTTGGGACTGTTAACTTAGGTGATTTTTAAATGCAAACGTTGTATTATGTAGATTTTATGTGTGAACTTTTAACATTTTCAGTTAGGCATGTATTAGTAACTTGAGTTTGAAAATTGTTATGATCTGTTCAGTTGTTATCACTTAATAGGCAATCATCTTAATGTCTATCGCAACGCGAAAATTACTATCGTAATGCGAAATAAAAATCGCAACGAGAGAATCGCAATGCGAAATGAAAATCGCAACACTAATTTCGCAATGCGAAATGAAAATCGCAACGAGGGAATCGCAATGCGAAATGAAAATCGCAACGCGAATTTAATTTCGCGTTGTGATTCTCTCGTTGCCATTTTCATTTCGCGTTGCGATTCTCTCGTTACGATTTTCATTTCGCATTGCGATAGTACTTTTTGCCTTCAACATAATGCAGATTGAAATCAACAAAATCAACCATTACATTTCAATCAATTAAACAAGCACAAATAAGAATTATGTTAACATCAATTAAACAAATCAACTTTTACAAATCACCTTTTACAAATCAATTAAACAATCAAAAAATAAGCAATAATTATTAGAGAAAATAACACTTCTACTATTGAATCAACTTTTGCAGCCATACATCATTTTCACGCAGCTCACTTCTGAGATTAACCTGCATAAACCAAACATTTGCTCAAACAACACTTTCTACACATCTAAAACCTACAAACAGCAAATTATTGAATTCTAGGTACTTAACCAAACATTTTCAAACCACAAGCCTATAAACATACCAATTGTTTATGGATATTTTTATAACGCGGATGCAGGTAGGCAGCATCTCGTATATATCGATCTAGCCATATAATGTCGAAACCACAAGCCTACTGCAGCTCTATCTATAACGGTGGGAGGTAGATACTTTATACTTCCTGTGATCAAACGGTCCAACGCCAAGCATACGAGAGGACCACAATCCCCTCTGGGTCTTTTCGTTTGTTGTGGTGCGGTCTCATCTCTGCTAACTGTAATATTGAGCTTCTTTGGCTTCTTGTTTCCAGAACGAGTCCAATAATTTATCGCATCCAAGAATTTAGCCAAATAAGAGCTCCATCCCTTAATAATATCTCTTAAATCAGCCAATAATATGTAATTTATCATGCTGTCATATACTATTGCCTTAAGGGATGGGATCTGAAGCTCGACGAGAAGCCAATGGTTACGTTCCAAAACAGGGATAAACACCTACAATCATAAGTAATAATTCATTCATTTGCACACTTATTTATGAATACCTTTAAACTCAATCTAAAATAAACACTAACCTTATCGACCTCCCACCATGCAGGATAAAGTTTAGCTTGTCCATTGCCCAACACAAATGATTCATCTCGTTGATTCTTCAAGTGAACGGCATTAAAAGACGTCGGCATAATTGTATATCGTGTATTTCTTTTTATTTTCCTTAAGTTTCCTAATTATTAGAAGACGTGACACCCACGCATCGATATGCTGTTTTACAAAAAAAGACATATATTAGTAACTTACATAAATTTACAAAAAAATAATCAAATTAAAATATAAGAAAAAATATAAGACTTACCCCTCTATCGAAATAGCCATTGTCTTCGACCCCTAATAATACGCCCCACCAAGACCGATCAAGCAACAAATAGATATCATCATTGAGCTTGCATATGTCAGTGAAACACCCCTGGCTTCGCTCATGTAGATAAAAATCAACTGCGGTCTTAGCCCAAAGGGTGTTATCCAGAATTGTGTCCGGTAGTTGTTTCCTCTCCACTTCAGATACCGGTATGGTACTGACCGGTAACTCATACGAGAGCCAACTTGAATCCATCATGTCCGGCACGTCAGAGGGTTTCTCAAGAATCCTACATATGACGCCATGTGAATCGGGCTCTTGAATGGTGGGAGAGACCTCTTCAACGATGACAGTGGCCTCTTGAACGGTGGGAGGGGACTCTCGAGGAATGATAGTGGCCTCTTCAACGATAGGAGTGGACTCTTGAGGGATGACAGGCGAGTCAGGCTTCTTCTTGCGGTGTCTTCGCACTATTGGGGTATACGGAGACTTAATAGCACGTGCACGCCGTCTGATGCGTGAACTCTGTCGTGCAAGAAAAACCCGACGTAAAGCATCCACCTTATCGGTCCGCTAAATAATTAAATACAAATATCAGTAAATAAACAGACATGATATTTAAACAGTGAAAACAAAGACAAATATATTTCAAACTTTCAACCAAAAGACAAAACAAAGACAAATACTAACTTCACAGTGTTAAAGAATACACAGTTTAGCAGAATTGGCAGCAACCGAATAAATTTACTTCAACCAAAAGACAAAACAAAAAGACAAATACTAACTTCACAGTGTTAATAAACAGTTTAGCAGTTTTGGCAGCAACCGAATAAATTTACTAAGCAATCTAAGTGAAATGGTTAATTTAAGTGAAATTACGAGTAAATTTATCATCAAGTTAAATATGGAAAATCTTAAACTTACCTCATTGCGTAGAGTATGAACCTCATTCTGCAACGATACTACCATCTCACGTAGAGCGGCAACCTCACCATGTAAAGTAGACACCTCCACACGCCATGCACCATCGTTATCGAGTAGAGTACCGATCTCCCCACGCAAGGCATTGACCTCATCACGTAACTCCCTTGACTCATCCTGTGGAGGTGGAGAACAGGGAGATAGAAGTCGTGGCATCTTTACCGGTCGCCTATCATGAGGTGATGGTGGAGAAGAGGCTCGAAGATGTGATGGGATAGGTGATGGCTCTCGTTGTAGAGGTGTATAGTCGGGTCGATCATGTGATGGCTCTGGGTGAGGTGATGGCTCTCGAAGTGGAGGAAGTGGAGGCTGCTCATCATTCGTGCCATCAAGAAAACGCTGACTAGCTTGCCACCAATCAGTGGCAAGCTCAACCTCCGTGGGTGTCAGTATAATTAATGGAATGTTGGCCTCCTAAAAATATAAAAACTCAAACAAATTTAAACGTCTACTATTAATAACTTGTTTATATATGATAGTATTTGTGTTAACTTACATTATTTATTTTCGCATATGGTATTAAGTCTTCCCAATCCAACAGACGTTTCCTCTTCCAGGAAATAGCCCTGGGAATATCATTTGAAGTTTTTATTGTATATGTCTTCATGGCGGGAAAGGCCTCGAATATCCAAATCTACAAATAATATAATAACAAACATTAGTAATTGTTAAATAATTAATTATAATTTTGAAAACATTATATAGAAATTCTTACCTTAAAGGCCCAAACAAAGCCTGACAAAGTGTATTTCGACCCATCGCCCCGCAAACTTTTGCGGTCATCAAAGGCAGACGACAACTTAGTCCAGGTAGCTTTCCATATATACGAACCCCACGGAAACAGATTCCATGCATTTAGGTCCTCTACCAATAATATTAGCTCCTGAGGAATAGGTTGTCTGGCCTCTCTGCCTAAAAAGTCGGCATACAAAAATAGTAGAAGGCATACTCGGACAACATCGACGTCATTCATCCGAGTAAAACCATCTTTCTTATTAAACAATTTCTTCATGTCGTCGACGTGTAAGTTCGGCTTCTCTATTGACTCATCAGGAAAAACCCTGGATAACCATGATGGGCGGGTGATATGACGAGTGTACCGGCCTACATCATCGTGTCCGAATCGTAGACCAGTGATTAAGCAGAACTCCTTCCGCCCAAAACAAGTATACGCCGGTGGAAAATGAAACCATATCTCTTCCTCACCATGTTGTATACTGTCGGGTAGATCTCTAGTCATGGTCTGAAGCCACAAATGGGTCAAATTAGCATCTCCACCCGGATGCTGTACTCTAAGCCATGGCCCGAAGCAGGTTTCTTCAAACAATTTTCTTTGTACAGGTGAAAGCTTTGAAGCAATTGTAGTGGCTAGGCTAACTTTATTCCTTAATGTCAATGAAGCCGAAAAAAATTTCTACAAAAACAATAAACATACCAAGTTAGATATACCAAAAACTACACTGTCAAGATATACCAAAAACAATAAACATAAATAGTAGTTTAGTCTTGAAACTAAAATTTGCAACACTGTTTTGTCTTTTGGTTGAAATGAAAATTACAACGAGATAATAAGAATCGCAACGCGGAAATGACTATCGCAACGAGAGAATCGCAACGCGAAATGAAAATCGCAACTCGAAATAAAAATCGCAACGCGAAATGAAAATCGCAATGCGATTTTGGTTTCGCGTTGCGATTTTTATTCCGCGTTGCGATAGTTATTTCCGCGTTGCGATTTTCATTCTCGAAACTATTCTTCTTCTGCATTACTTCAACCAAAAGACAAAACAAAGACAAATACTAACTTCACATGCTAAACAGTTTAGCAGTATTGGCAGCAATCGAATGAATTTAATAAGAAATATAAGTGAAATGGTTAATCTATTATTGAAATTACCAGTAAACTTATCATCAATCTCAATATGAAAAACCTAAAATAATGCAAAAATTTTAAAATAAAAATAAAAAAAAACTAACCATCAGAGGTTGATTTTCCATTTCTGAATGATTGTGAGGGATTTTTGACTGTGAATGGTTGTGAGGGATTTCGCCGGCGATGGGGACGGAAATCTTCGGAGATGGGGACGGATTTCGCCGTAGAGAGTGAGAGATGGAGATGGGACTGAGTGTTGTGATTTTGGGTTTGAGGTTATGAGTTGCGATTACTGTGGACGGTTCAGTTTCCGATTTATTAAGAAAAAAATTTGTGTTTGGAATTTGAAAAAAAAAATACGCGTTAATACGAATGGCGCTATGTAAATCGCGTTGCGAAAGTCAGTATCTCGTTGCGATTTTGTATTATCGCATTGCGATAGTAAGTATCGCATTGCGATAGTCAGTATCGCATTGCGATTTTCCCAATTCGCGTTGCGATTTACTTATTCGCATTGCGAATTGGTAAAATCGCAACGACACTGTAGACCATCGCAACGCGATTTCCAACTATCGCATTGCGAAAATGCAATGCGAATTTGCGACAATGGAGATCGCGTTGCGAATTAGCGATCGCATTGCGATTTTGTTGGTTATTTTGACAAATCCGAAAAAAATTGGTTAAAATCATATATTATAAAGCATTTTTGGGCGATTTTCTCTTTTAATAAAACAAAATAAACTTTAATTATATCTCTTTTACTTATTTTTCTAAACCAGAACTAGTAATACTAATCTCTTTTCATTTTTTTTTTCCTATAGCTCCTTGTTACAAAAATTTGGAGGCATGATGATGATAGTTAAGAAGAAGAGGTAAGGGTAGCAGCGGTAGCTTAGAAAGTTTGGTAAGAGAAGCAACAGTGAAGATGGTAGCTGGGTTTCTCGTTAATATCAACAATAAAGAGATGAATATGACGATTTTCGAGATTCGAATTCTAAAAATATTAAACAATTTTAACAAATTATGTTTGGTTGAATCTGATACAAACTCATTTTTATTGAAGTTGTAGTTTAAAGACTAACACCCATGAAAACTCAACGGTTGCTCTTTGAATCTTTGGAAGCATTTGAAAAGGCGAAGGTATTAATAGTGGAAAATGAAGGGTTGGATATTTGGATTCGATGAATTGAAGCTCAACAACAGGCGATGGTCAAATTTAAACAAAATCAAAACAAAAGGTAATATGGTTCCGTCCGACAACATGGGACCCGGGTGCTTATATTTCATTGGCTAAAGCGTTCATACACGTGTAATAAACAAAGCGCCATTGATGGACCCATCGCGTAGCTGAATCTCTCATATCTCTTACGCTTGGGGTTTTAATTTCCTTATTTTGGGTCGGTTACTGACTGATTTCCCATCTGTTTATGGATTTAACCTTTCGGCTTCTTCACGCCATTCTTTACCCAGTTCATCCTAACTTTCCGTAGCATGTAAGTTCAAGATTCTTCCTTTTTTGTTTTTGTTCTTTCTTGTTTAATTTGATCATATGCTTATTTCCCCCTGATATTTGCTTGTTCTAAAACTCATACCATTCCAATTTAAAGATCTGAATTGATTCTTATGTCAGATAGGGTCACAGTTAAAGATCAATTTTTCAAATCAGTATATTCCTTTCTTGGTTTTTAATCGCTAAATAGAGGCATTTATTGTCATTTTTTGTGGATACATGCCCATCTTGCATATAACTGTATATTTTTTTACTTTTGAGAAATTTGTCATTAGTTTTTATCTTGTTTTTGTTATTATTTCTTTTATCATGAAGCTAATTAGTTGGATTCGGCTGCCTAATTCTAATGCCAAAAGCAGTGTCAAGAGAATACCAATGGTAAAAGAGACAGCCTATTATGATGTATTGGGTGTCGATGTTGATGCATCCGCAGCTGAAATCAAGAAGGCTTATTACCTCAAAGTAAGCTTCTAATTTAATCCCCACCATGTTGAGATTTTTTGAAATATGTATGATCTCAGAATCACATATGAGATTGCTGCTGTAATTTAAGGGGAAAAGACTTTACCTTTTCCTAACAAGAACTAGGGTTGGATTTGTTCTTGGAAAGTAGTTTCCGCCTTTCCTGTTTGAATGAGTTTTGCAGTGGATGTGTGGTTGAAACTGTAACAAGAATAAGAGAAGTTAATGAAATATGCTATTATTATTGTTGTTATCATTATCATCATCTGTTTCTTATGTGCTGTTTTTTCAGGCAAGGTTTGTTCACCCCGATAAAAATCCTGGAGACCCAAAAGCTGCTGAAAATTTTCAGGTAAGCTATCGGATTTAACACTTTTGAAGATTTTCCACCTTTTAATTATGCTTTTAAAATTCAGTTTTGTACTTAATTGAAAAATCTCCTAAAACAAAGTCAGCAGACACCATTAGAAATGGTATCCTTGGTTCTGCGGCTGTCGTTTAACTACTTTAAAGAAGTATGTGTATTGAATTTGTATTTTCGTGTTTCTCAAGTTAGCTTAACTGGTCTAATTGAAAACCATAGTAATGAAAACATGTTTCCCACCTATAATGTATTTTTTTATTACTTATTGTTTGATATATGTGAAGGCACTTGGTGAGGCTTATCAAGTTCTAAGTGATCCTGAAAAGCGTGAAGCATACGACAAACATGGAAAGGGAGGTGTACAACCGTAAGTTCTCTTTTAAGTAAGATTCTCAAAGTTTTGTTTTTCGACAAAAAAAAAATGCTAGAAAGTGATACTCTCTAATTTACAAGCAAGCAGAGTTTGCTTTTTTTTTCTGTGACAGGGGCTCCATGTTAGACCCTTCAGCTGTGTTTGGGATGGTTTTCGGAAGTGATTTTTTTGAAGAATATGTTGGTGAACTAGCACTAGCTTCTTTGGCATCTGTTGAAATTGAAATCGGAGATGATTCACTTGATAAGGAAGCTCGTATGCAGAAACTTCAGGAAAAGATGAAAGTAATTATTTTCAGAAGTTTTATTTCTCCTCTTAAATGTTTGTCTTTCAGTTAGTCTTATTGGCATTTTCCGTTTACGATGCAGACAATTCAAAAAGAAAGGGAAGAAAAGCTCATCACATTACTGAAAATTCGCCTTGAGCCATTTGTTGAAGGTCAAACTTTAGAGTTCATTAAATGGGCAAATTCAGAAGCAAGGCGACTTTCAAAAGCTGGTAAGCATTTTTGTTTGTTCTCCTAAATTAATACTATTGGAAAAGGTTATTTGCTGTGCAATCTGCCAATCCTAAATTAATCCCAGCCTTAGATTTAAACCCTGGAGGTAACTAATAATCCTATCTTAAGATTTAAACCCTAAAAATATCTTATAATTCTAACCCAATAATATGTGTATGATTAGTAAATGTTACTAAAAAAAATTGTTAATTTCTGTATGTTAGTAGTAGTCAGTAGTTAAATTGTTCTCTAAGTCATATCTCACCTAAAGTGTAAATAGTTTCATCTTATCTTATCTAGGGTAAAGATAGAGGACTAATAGACAAGTTTTATTCCCAATATGTCTCTATTGGGAATGAGGAAAACATGGTTATGTCATGGTTGATCGAGTCCATGATCCCGAAGATAGGAGAGAATTTCCTTCTTTACGATACAATATATGAAATATGGACAACAATCAAGGAAATATATTCTAGCATAGACAACATAGCCGAACTATTCGCCATTGAGAGCAAAATCAATGATCTCCAGCTGGATGACATGAGTGTAACTTAGTACTTTGACACCATGATTAGGTATTGGCAGGAACTTGTTTGAAAATAATGATTGAAAGTGTATTGATGAAGCAGCCTTACACAAGAAACTCACGGCCCATAAGAGAGTATTTCTGTTCTTGTTTGGTCTAAACAAGAAACTTGACAAGGTGAGGGGGACAATTCTAAGCACAAAGATCCTGTCATCCATTAGAGAATCTTTTTCTAAGTTTCGCAGAAGGAGATTGATGATGACGACTCCAGCAACCACTGATAGTTTTGCCTTGTACACACACTCCTCAAATCCATGCAATAAACAAAAACAAGGGAAACCGTGGTGTGATTATTGCAAAAAACCTAGACATTTGAAGGAGCAATGTTGGAAATTACATGGCAAACCAGCAGACTGGAAGCCAAATAGAAAACAACTCTTCAGCAGAGAACAAGTTGAAGAATCATAATAGACGATGTTTGGTCAGCTGAAAACATCAAATGATCAAAATTGCAATTTACAGTTCACCAAGGTAGTGTTTTTTTTTTTGTTTGTAAATATTGCTGTAAAAACCTTCATCACTTAGATTGTAGACTCTAGGGCATCTGATCATATGACAAGTGACATCAAATTGTTTTAAGACTTCAGAAAGATAAACATTCACTCCAGTATAAAAACAACAGATGGATCTCTCCAAAGCACGAATCAACTTACTAAAGACTTCGTTATTAATTAGGGTTGATCTAGGTGAAGAGAGGGAAATGAAGTAGAGGAAGATAAGTTAGTGTAAGTGAGGGAGCAGGAAAAGAGAGGACCAGTCCTCATCTCAGTCGTGGTTGACAGGTATTTATAGTGGTAATAGTTGATGGTGTCAAGCATAGGGTTATTATGACTACTCGTAGGTCGGTAGGCTAAATATATATGTTTGTGAGATCTTGAATTTTGCTCTGGTAGATCACGTGGGCCTGTCAGAGGTCTTGTTCATGCATTGTAGCTGGCTCAAAGGCAATGATATTCCTGTGCCCGGAGGGTATAAATTCCTTGGAGGCTCTAGTAAGCAAAAGAGTATATCTGGAGGCCTCGACTGAGTGAGAGCTGGTAGTCTCCGAAGGTGACCTCCGGAGGTATAACAAGTCTCAACTAATTACAAGGTATGTAAGTTAAGCAAATCCTTGTATGCCTTGAAGCAGTTACCAAGGGCTTGGTTCGACAGATTCACAGAGGTTGTTATCAAACATGAATACAAACATTGTTAATCTGATCACATTGTTTGTAAAAATGCCTCTAGAAAAGAAGAATAATTTTCTCATATTTTATATGGATGATATAATCATCAAAAGAGATGATACAGGAGAAATTAGCATATTAAAGGGACTGTTAGCAACTAAATTTGAGACTAAGGACTTCTGTTGTCTTAGATACTTCTTGGGACTGTTAGAAACTAAATTTGAGACTAAGGACTTTGGTTGTCTTAAATACTTCTTGGGACAGGTAGTTGCAAGATCACCGACTAGAGTTGTAATCAATCAGAGAAAATACATACTATATCTACTTTCTGAAATTAGTATGACATGATGCAAACCAGCCGAGACTCCAATGGACTCTAACATAAAATTTAGGAAAAATGACATGGGAGTTCCAATGAACAAGGAACGATACCAAAGAATGGTTGGGAAATTAATCTACTTGTCTCGTACCAGATCAGATATAGCTTTTCAGTAAGTGTTGTCAGTCAACACATTAATGATCCAAGAGAAGAACACCTTGAAGCGATAAATAGAATTTTAAGATACCTCAAAATGACTCCCGAATATGGTTTAATCTTTTGGAAAAACAAAAATAGAAAGTTTGAAGTTTTTTCTGATGCTAGTTGGGCTGGAGAGTTGACCGATATAAGGTCTATAAGTAGGTATTGTTCGTTTGTATGGGGGAGTCTAATCGCATGAAGCAAAAAGCAGTCGGTTGTGTACAGAAACAGTTCAGAGGCAAAATGTAAAGCGCTAGCCCTTGAAATATTTGAGGGGATGTGGATACAAGGCTGCTAACAGAACTGGAGGTAAATTGCAGTGAGCAATTTGAATTGCAAAGTGACAGCCAATCACCTATCAGTATTGCTAAAAACCCTGTCCACCATGAAAGAATCAAACACATCAAGATAGACAAGCATTTCATCTCTGAAAAGATTAACAATTGTTCTGTAAAAATCAACTTTGTTCCTACATAGAAGCAACTAGTCGATGTTCTCACCAAGGCCCTTCCTAGAGTCACCTTTGATGAGTTCACATCTATGATGAGACTCTACAATGTATACTCACCAACTTGAGGAGGTGTGTAGATTGGAGTTGTGTAAATAGTAATAATCTTACTTAATTTCTATATGTTAGTAGTAGTAGTAGTTAGTATTTAAATTGTATTCCAAGTCTTATCTCATCTAAAGTGTAAATAGTTTCGTCTTATCTCATCTAAGGTAAAGATAAGGACTAATAGATAATTTTTATTCCCAATAGGTCTCTATATACTCAAGCTATAAGTAGGCTTCTTGCTGTACGATTACAATGAGAAAATTACGAGAATAATATCATAATTCTCTTTACAAAAATACCTATTTTCTACACTTACTCTTCCACATGCTGCCATGAAACTAAGCAACTTCAAAATTAATCCACCCTCCTTTGGTATAATGGCATGCACCAACTGCTCCTCCAATCTACCTTGTACTGCACGATTTGTTGTCCCAGCTTTTTCTCTTCCTCACCAAAATCTAATTTATCAGCGGGACTATCTTTTGTATGGCAAGCTAGTTGTAGGCACCTTTTGGAATCTCCATTAATGTTTCCACTTGTTCATGTTGCAGCCCAGATTAAATTGCACACAATTCTTCAACCATACGTCACCTCAAAGCCAATTTTGTATCTTGATCTTGATCTTAAAAGCGAATCCGGATATATGCACTTGTATCTAATTAGACTCTGTTACCAAAATTTATGTGGTTTAGGGGAAAACTGAAGCAAATCAATAGAATTAGGTTTGAACAAATGATAAGAAAGATGGAACACTAAAAAACACAAGGTTATATTAACCTCTTGTTTCTATATTTTTATTCAAAGAAAATAATTTGTGTTATTGTAGTTAATATTTTATAGCTTTTTTATACTAGGGATACAAATAAAGTTTTAATCCTAACCACAATTTACTCTAAGCCAAAATATAATCTTGTATTTGATTGGTGGTAAATAACTACTATCTTCAGTTTGTTTACGAGATATTATTATTGCTATTAGTTCAATTTTGCATCACTTTCAGCTTTTGGTGAGGCTATGCTACATACTATTGGATACATTTACATGCGGAAAGCTGCGAGCAAACTTGGAAAAGACAAACGTTATATGAAGGTCCCCTTTTTAGCAGAGTGGGTGCGTGGTAAAGGGCACCGTATAAAATCACAAGTAATGGCAGCTTCGGGTACAATATTCCTATATAAAAGATCTGGATATTGTTTATTAACGTTCAAGATGTTTCCATTTTATTTGAACTTCGAAATTTTCAAATGAATCCAGCAAGTGCATGCATCACCTTGTAGGTGCTGTTAGTTTACTTCAAATACAAGATGATCTGAAGAAAGCGACCCAAGGAGAAAACAAAGAAGAGAACTTAGTGAAAGCCTTTGAAGATAAAAAGGAAGCCATGCTTCAATCCCTTTGGAAGATCAATGTCGTGGACATCGAGTCAACTTTGTCTCACGTCTGCTTAGCGGTGAGAAAAGAACATTTCCTTAACTTTGTAAGTATGATTTGTATAAAAAAGCATTGCATTTGTGGCGCCTTTTACATTTGCTTTGTGAAGGTACGGGCGTTATAGTGTAGGTAAGGAAAGATAAATTGTCAGCAATGAATTTTATGGGATGAATTTTTATAATTTCATCTCAATGAGCCTAGGATTATGAGCAAGATTGCAACTATCAGTAGATTTAGCTAATTTGTATGGTTTTACAAGGAGTTGATAATATGCACAGCATTAAATTATTTATGGACCGACCAACCTCTGTATCCTTTTAGAGGAGCTGCCATGCACACATTGTTTGTGTTGCTTTGCAGCTCTTATGGTCTTCTGGAGAACATCAGGTACCCTTTTATCTGCAGTATATATATATATATATATATATATACACATATATATATGAAGTTCGATCTTTGAAAGAAAAAAGGTTCAACTTATTGCAAATGATCTCTTCTTGTAATCAACTATCAAGCCATAATCTCCTATTAGATGCCAAACTTCCTGAGCTTTATTGCATAGACATACTAATTTTATTTAAACTCGCTTCATGTTCATTAAAGAATTCACATCAGTTTGTTATCCAGGTACTTAAAGACCCCAGTGTATCCAAGGAGGTCCTGGTATTGCGGGCGAAAGGATTGAAAAAACTTGGAGCAATATTTCAAGTATGGCTTTTCCGTTCCACAATTTAACGAACGCTGGAGTGTTAGAAAGACTCCTAATTCAGTTGGCTTATAGTCAATAGTATAATTTCGGTTGTCTTTTTCGATTTATAGAATTCTTCCATTTTCAATTTCTCAGGGAGCAAAAGCTGCTTACAAAAGAGAAAACAGTCTGCGCTATGAAAACAACCAAGCAATCGGTGGTGACTCTTCTTCATAATCGTCTTTGATACTCCTGATGGATGGCCACTTCGTTGTCGATATATGAAGTGTGTTTGAAGTAGAGTTTTTGTACAATTTGTCGAGTTCTTGAAATTAACATAGCGACATCGAATTTTAGATGAGAACTGATATTAGGAATCCGTGTATTCATCACTGCCTTGTTAATAAATTGATTAGCTGACTTGTAACCAACGGTTCAGTAGCATCTCAGTAAGTTTTCCTGAGCATAAACTCGTTCAGTCAGATTTCTGAATATTGGATGTTCTATTGATTTTCAGTTCGGAATACAGAATAACATGAGCTCTTACAAGGAAATACACACGAGTTGTTAGCAGTCCAACATGCTACTTCCAAACGTCGACGTAATGTTGGTAATGAGGGAGAATCTTTAGTGTATGGCCAAGAACGGGAAGAGCAAGGCTAGACTAATCCAAATACAGATCATGAATATTAGTACAGTACAAACAACAATGATTCCCCTTAGCAACAAATAAAAAGGCTCGTTTGTTATCTCTGGGCCCTTATCTTTGAGGGTCTCAGGTTCGAACATTATATATGCTAGGGATATAAACGTTCATATATACACTCCAGATTTATAAAAAATAAGGTCGTTTGTACATGGAGCCCGAGCATGTATCTCGAGCGATACCTCGTTAGAGCACAAAACTGCAGGATAAAGTAGATGACTTGTGAAAAGAACAAACAACTTGGCTAGACAGTATGGTTTGGACCCTAGACGCTCATGACACTAAGGATCTCATCAAGACACAATTTTATATTAAGGGATGAATTTATAATATTTTAGGATATGAATATATATTATTAATATAAAATACAAAAAATTCCTAATTTATATGAGAATATAAAATTTTAAGAGAGCGGCCCCTCCATCACATTGGTTCATCTTGGATTTCACATATCAGTTATCCCTGTACGATAATTATATGGAACAAAGGATAAAGTAAAGCAATTGTGAAAAGAACAAATATACAAGCCGACACTGTTTCCCCCAACAATTTCAAGCTATGAAAAATAAAAAATCCTAAGATGGCATTAAGGTTCCCACGAATCACTTATCCTAAAATAAATACAGGGAGATCCTGATATCCTTAGATGTGCTAACGAGTATGTATGGTATTTTCATTTCTCAATGACTCCTCGCAATAACGCGAAGAATTGATAATCATCCTTGCCCGCACAATCCATTGGCAACTTTGAAGAGCTATCTTGATAGTTCACTGGTCATTTCCTTGCCAAAAGAACAACATATAAAACCAATGCCAGTTAACTTCTAGATCGCCAGCAACCGAATGAGTTGATTAGAGTGATCACACATCGTTTTAGTCGAGCTACATTAGAAGTTAATGACTGTTGACTAGTAAAGTGATCAACAATCATAGAAGGTGGTGATTCAGGTAGTTCTAGTAATGTTGATATGGTTTTCTGGTGAAGAAGTATGTCTGTCCCTCTACTCTATATTGCATGGCTATTTATAATGTATTGAACAAGTGTCAATCGGGAATTCTCGTGGTATTAGCACTAATTGGACGTCCTAAGAAATGATGGCTTAGATTCAAAGACCCACGTGTATCAGCACGTAGTCGCTGGTGATTATGCGCAAGGTATGTTCGAGTGGATATTAAACGATTGACACATAATTACTACTGATTATTCGTAGGATGCGATCCATATGCTTGAAATTTCGGATATCTGAGGTCCACGAAACTAAAGGTTCGTAAATAGTAACAAGGACCTGACTTATGAATGTGCCGTTTCTACATACATAATAGGTTGGAGTATGAACATTTGAAATAAACCCCAACAAATGAATTGTTATGGTTGTATGAGGAGGCAAACAAGAATCCAAAAGCAGTTGTAGTTAGTGCACTGAGTCGCCACAGCCCTTTAATTAATAAACTAAAATATAATTTTAATACAAATTTAAAAAATTTAAAAATAGAATCCTTATATAAATATATAAATATAAATAAAAAAAACAAATACATCGTAAATATCTTTAAATCCAACACAAGTGTGAAAATTTTAAAAGCCAACCAATATATACAACACAAGTGCTATCAAAATTATTGTTTTTGGAATATATATTTTAAAATATATTTATTATATATATCGAGCGGAGTCTCCGTAGATTTCATATGTTTCAAAATATATATTTTAATGGAATAAACATGATTGAAATTTATATTTCACAAATAAAAAATTAACTTACTATATGCGATGGAATAAACATGATTATAATTTCATATTCATTTTATTTCATTTCATTCGTGTTATTATTTCTCTCCACAGTGAAATGAAATAAAATGAATATGAAATTATAATCATGTTTATTCCATCGCATATAGTAAATTAATTTTTTATTTTTATCCTTATTTAAGCGTGTAAATTAATCGAGCTTAAACAAATGAAAATGTGCTTGTATTTTTTTGTTTATTTTTAAACATGTTCTGTAACCCCCTAGACCCGGCCTATGCGTTTCGACTAAGTCTAGTGGATCACATACATGATTCTTAAAGACATTTTCTGAAACCGTTATTCAATCATTGTAAAATCACATTATAAATGACATGATATTATACTATCAAAACCCAACTTGTAAATATAATACCAATAAGTAATAAATTAATTTAAAACAAGTCTTCAAAATCAAAATTACAATAAATCGAACAGTAATAGTAAAAGTGTCATCATCCTAAAATACGATACTTTAAAATAAGGTCAATGTCACCAAAATAAAGTCAACTAGCAAGATAAAACATTACAATCAGATATACTTCAAGAGATATGTTGATCCTCCAAGTGCTCGAACCGAGATATCTAACCAACAGTATCTGAAAGGGGAAAAACATTTTCGAAAGGTGAGCTAGGCTCAGTGTGTCCCAATATTACCTTAAAATCACAATATGTACATCAAACAAATCATAGTCCAGTAAATCTCATAAATTCATAAAAGAGTTTAACTTTTGAAAATCATAGTTTAAACCCTTTTCTTGTACACCATCAGTAGTTCCCAAAACTATTTTCCATATAGCTTACTTTAAGCACACAGCAAAAAGAAAGCCAACCTAAGGATAAGCTTTAGAGCTTGTATCCTTAGGCCTGTAAGTCCAAGTCCATATAGCTTACCCTAAGCACACAGCAAGGGAAGCCAACCTAATGTATCTTGGGGCCCCAAGAGTCACATTAGGCCCATTCTATTTATTAGCTTGATCAGAGCTATACTATTGTAATTCAATCCAAAAGTTCAATTGCACCGTGTCACAAATTCCATAAATCATCACATTAAATTGGTGCATCAATAAAACAGTAACCAAAGAACTCAGTGTACCTCATATTAAAACCAATAAAACAGTTCAGTAATAATTAGGGAACACACCTCGATAATAGGTTCAAATAGTAGATCTACTGATTGTTGGTTTCACCACGCTCTGCTACAGTTTTCGAACCTATTTTATAATAACCCTATATTACTTATGGGTAACATAAATAAATCTCTAAAATCATAAAATTTACGGGTCTTATGGGTGAATACTGGTACACGTGGTTTAACTGATCTAGAAGAGTTGTTTCGAGGTGTCGAACGATCCGGAGAATCTCTTGTACCTTCAAACAATAATAATTTATCAGCCCCAAATCTTACTTTATTGTTCAAAGCTAAAATTCTTAAGTATATAAGTATTTTCAGGGTTTGACTATAAATTTGGAGGATTTCGAGTCTGAATTTGGTCAAACGGATTGCGGAATCGGAATCAGGACGTCGAAAAACATAAAGTATGACTTTTCGAAATTAAAATTCTTGGTCAAAGTCAACCACTTTGACCGTCGATTTGGAGGCATTCGGGTTCGAATTTGACGAAACGGATTCGGGACGTCGAAAACTATCAGAATAGGTATACTCGGAAAAGATTAACGGTCGCTTAATGGTCGGTCAAATCCATTTTAAGTCTTGGTCAAAGGAGGTCAACAGTCACGGTCAACGGTCGGGTCGGGTCGGGTCAGACCGGTCAAACCGGTTCAGACCGAGTCAGACCGATTCAGATCAGTCAGACCGGTTCGAACCGGTCGAAACCGGTTCAAAACCGGTCGAACCAGTTTTCCAGCTGCTCACTCTCCCTACGGCGGCGCGTGTGGCGCGTGAGACCTCCTCCGGGGGTCTAAAAATTACGGAAAAATTTCCATAAATTATTTTGAGCGATTTCGAGATACTTACAACGATCGGTTCAAATTTTTGAACGGCGGAGAGCTCGAATTTCAACTCGGCCGAATCTTTGACTGCTCCACCTCCTCACGCGCCGCCGTCGACGGCGAACAAGGTTGACATCGGCGGACTCGCAACGACACAAGGAACACGATGGTGCAGGAGGTGTCATAAACAGAGCAACGATCGGTGATGAATTTGAGATTTTCCCGGCGATCGAGCTAAATAAAGCGTCGAGACTTTGACTGGAAATTCCCGACGTTTGGCAGCGTTTCGCTTCAATTAATTTGAAGGGTTTGTTTCTCGATCGATGATGAACACAACGGTGGTTTCAAAACGACAATCAAAATTCGGACGGCGTCGGGATCTAAGTCGGAAACCGGCGTAGTGGGAAGGGAATTTGGGAGTGTGGTTTTTTGTTTTTGAAACAGAAACCACACGTATATAACATATAACCCCAAACTTACCTAGCTTTTTTGGGTAAATTCAGGGCTTAGTCCTTGAATTTTTTAACTTTAAAACAAGTTCCAAGTTTTAAAATCTTTCAATTTAGTCCCCAAATTTTCGCCAATTTTCACAATTAACCTCCAATTTCAATTAAATACTATTTTATAAATATTCGGGTTGTTACAATTCTCCCCCTCTACAAGAAATTTCGTCCTCGAAATTTACCTTATAAGAATAGTTGAGGAAACTGAGCCTCCATTGACTCCAATGTCTCCCAAGTAGCTTCTGAGGGGCCTCAGTTACTCCATTGAACTTTGACCATTGGAATACGCCTATTCCGAAGAACTCGCTCATCACTTTCTAAGATCTGGATGGGCTACTCCTCATATGACAAATCAAGTCTCAGCTCTACCTCATCAACTTGAATGATGTGATCTGGATCTGGACGGTATCGCCTTAACATAGACACATGAAAAACATCATGAATACGACTAAGATGGGAAGGCAACTCAAGCTGATAAGCAACAGGTCCAACTTTCTTCAGAATACGATATGACCCAATAAATCGCGGACTCAGTTTACCCTTACGTCCAAATCTCAATACTTTCTTCCATGGAGATACCTTGAGAAAAACCTGATCTTCAACGTCAAACTGTATATCTTTCCTCCTTTGATATGCATAAGATTTCTGCCTATCAAATGCCTCTTTCAGACGGTCATGGATCAATCTGACTGTGTCTTCCGTCTCCCGTACTAACTCAGGTCCCAAAGTCTTCCTATCACGCAACTCAGTCCAACAAATAGGGGTGCAACACCTACGCCTATAGAGTGCTTCATAGGGTGCCATATGAATGCTGGTCTGGTAACTGTTATTATAAGCGAATTCAGCCAAAGGCAAAAAGTTCTCCCAGCTACCATGAAAATCAATTACACAACCCCGTAACATATCCTCCAGAATCTGAATTACTCTCTCAGATTGACCATCAGTTTGTGGGTGGAAGGAGGTACTATAATCCAATCTCATACCCAAAGCCGTATGAAGCGCCTTCCAAAATCTCGAAGTAAATCTCGGATCTCGATCTGAAATGATAGATAACGGAACACCATGCAATCTAACAATCTCTGAAATATACAACCTCGCCAACTTGTCCAACGTATAATTTACCCGTATAGGAATGAAGTGAGCTGACTTTGTAAGTCTGTCAACAATCACCCAAATTGAGTCCTTTTTCGAAGGAGTCATAGGTAAACCAGTAACAAAATCCATAGTAATACGCTCTCATTTCCATTCAGGAATCTTGATAGGTTGTAACAAACCTGATGGATATTGATGTTCCGCCTTAACTTGCTGACAAGTCAAACACCTCGCCACAAAATTCGAGATGTCTTTCTTCATGCCGACCCAATGATACCTCTCTCTCAAATTCCGATACATCTTATCTCCACCGGGGTGCATAGCATATGGACTACTATGAGCCTCCGTAAGGATAGTCTGCCTCAACTCAGCATCATCAGGCACACAATACCGACCTTTGAAGCATAAAACTTTATCCTAATCAAGGGCGTAATCTGAGCTTGTCCCTTGCTCTACTTGCTCAAAGATGGAAAGCAATGAGCTATCAAGGGGATGCTTAGCTTTGATCTCATCAACCAAGGTCGGCTTAACTTGTAATTCTGCTAACAGAGTGCCATCGTCATATAAATTCATCCTGGCCATTAAAGATCTCAACTCTGTTACCGTCTTTCGACTCAAAGCATCCGCTACAATATTAGCTTTACCAGGGTGATAATCAATCACGCAATCATAATCTTTTAGAAGCTCTAGCCAGCATCGCTGTCTCAAATTAAGCTCCTTCTGGGTCAGAAGATACTTTAAACTCTTATGATCCGTGAAAATGTAACACTTCTCTCCATAAAGATAGTGTCTCCAAATCTTCAAGGCAAAAATCACTGCTGCTAACTCCAAATCATGAGTAGGATAATTACACTCATGCGGTCGCAGCTGACGGGATGCATAAGCCACTACCTTACCTTCCTGCATTAGAACACAACCGAGACCTGAGTGTGACGCATCACTATACACTGTAAAATCCTTCCCAGACTCTGGTTGAATCAATACTGGTGCTTGAGTCAATACCGCCTTTAATTTCTCAAAGCTCTCCTTTTGTGCCTCACCCCAGTCAAACGGCACATTCTTCCTTAACAACTTTGTCAAAGGAGAAGCAATGATCGAGAAGCCCTCAACAAAACATCGATAATAACCAGCCAAGCCCAAGAAACTGCAAATTTCAAAGATATTCTTGGGTCGTTTCCAATTCACAATAGCCTCGATCTTGCTTGGATCGACCTGAATACCTCGCGCAAAAATAATATGCCCTAGAAACGACACTTCTTGAAGCCAAAATTCACACTTGCTTAGTTTGGCATATAGACGATGCTCTCTCAAAGTCCGCATAACAATCTTCAAATGCTCGTCATGCTCTGCCTCAGTACGAGAATAGATCAAAATATCATCAATAAAGACCACCACAAATTGATCCAAATATGGTCGGAACACCCGATTCATCAAATCCATGAAAGCTGCAGGAGCATTCATCAAACCAAAAGGCATCACTAAGAATTCATAATGACCATATCTAGTGCGAATGGCCGTCTTTGCAACATCAGATCCTTTAACTTTCAATTGATAATACCCTGAACAAAGATCAATCTTAGAGAATACAGTAGCTCCTCGCAACTGATCAAATAAATCATCAATCCTGGGTAGTGGATATTTATTCTTGACCGTCATCTGATTCAACTTCCGATAGTCAATACATAATCTTAGCGACCCATTCTTCTTTTTCACGAACAGAACTGGAGCTCCCCATGGTGAAGTACTATGCCGAATAAATCCTCGATCGAATAATTCTTGCAATTGGACCTTGAACTCCTTAAGTTCTTTTGGAGCCATGCGATAAGGTGCCATAGAAATAGGTGCAGATCCCGGATAAGTCTCTATCTCGAACTCTACCTCTCTATCAGGAGGTAAACCAGGTAACTCCTCTGGAAAGACATCAGGAAACTCGCTAACTGTACGGATCTCTTCGATCGTGGACAATGAACCTTTATTGTTCAAAATACAAGCAATGAAAGTCTCATACCCCTTCCGGATCATACGACCAATTTCCATCGCTGAAACTATATTGGAGAGATAGCCACGCCGTTCACCAATTAACATAACAGTCCGACCATCTGAAGTCTTTAGAGTAGCCCGCCTGTATTCACAATCCAGATTTACCTTGTGTTTATTCAACCAATCCATCCCAAGAATTAGATCGAACTCCTCTAAAGGAAGTTCCATAAGATCAGCGAGAAAAATTTTTCCCTGAACCTCGAGAGGACAACGCCGAAATACTTTATTCACTAATACCGCTTGTCCTACTGGACTCGTAACTGTAACAGTATTTTCAGTGTTCTCGATCAGAATCTGAAGGTTTCGAGATACCGAGCTTGATACATAGGAGTGAGTGGAGCCATTATCCAGTAATGCAAAGTATGGGATATAATAAATAGTAAATGTACCTGCAATAACCTCAGGCTCATCTCTGTCATCCCGACGTCTAGTGGCATAAACCAAAGCTGGCTGTCTAACCTCAGAAACTATTGGCCCTCTATTTTGCTGAGGTCGGGCTCTACTGTTAGTCCTGGACGCTGAACCACGAGCCTTTACTTGGCTACGATCTCTAATTGGAGTCTGTACTGTAGTCTGAGAACGTACAGGAGTCTGAGTAGCGGTCTACTCAAACGAAGCTAGCTGAGGACAATCCCTCCGAAAATGACCACTAGATCCACACTGATAGCAAAGACACATCTTCTTACGACACTCTCATTTGTGTTGTTTACCACAAAACTCACAGAGGAACCCATGATAATACGACGAGGAACCGCATCGACTGCCAACTAACGGTGAGGATGCTACAGGCCTGAAACGTGTATTGCTTCTCTGAGGGACTGAAGTACGAGTCCTTTTCCCGGACTGTGCTAATGACTCCATCGGGCCTGAAAATTTCTTAGATCGTTCCTGTTCAACACGCTCTCTACCAGAAGCTAAAACCTCCACTTCTTCAGCATCTTTGGCTCTGCCCACCAGCACATCAAATATCTCATCCTGATGGGTTACAACTTGCCTACGCAGTTTGTATCTGAGTCCAAGGGCAAATTTACGACATCGATCTCTCTCAGTAGGTACCATACTGAATCCATACTTCAGCAACTTCAAGAACTCGATCTCATACTCAGAAACAGCCATGTCTCCCTGAACCAGGTCTTGAAACTGCTGACATCTCTGAGCTAAGTAGCGCTCTCCCAGAAAACGACTCCGAAAGCGATCCTTAAAGAAATTCCAGGTCAAACGATCGGTAGGAACACTACTGGTCACTGACTCCCACCAAGTGTAGGCATTGCCATCTAACATCGCCACAACACCCTGATATCTCTTAGTTGAGTCTAAACCCAACTGATCCATGCGTCTCTCTATATCCTGGAGCCAATCCTCAGCTTCAGTAGGAGCTCCACCAATCTGTCCCCCAAAAGTTCTAACTCCATTGGCAATCAAAGTCTGCGAAATAGGAACCTCTGATACAACACCAGTAGCTCTGACTGCTCCCTGTATCAACTGCAGAAATTGTCTACCAAAATTCTTATCCAAAGCAACTCCGGTAGACTCTGACTCAATATCGATCGCTCCTATGATCGGTGTAGTCATGCCAATACCAGCGGTATGAGGCAGATTCGTTGAGGTCGTAGGAGCAGGATCACCTATCGGAGGTAGGGGATCTACCCGTATCTCATCAATGGGATCTACCCGTATCTCATCAATCGGATCTGTAAATCTAGCCACTCGACCTCGTCCACGGCTAGTTCGACGACCACGTCTAGCACTCATTTTGATGGATCTCAAGTTTACTACAGAAGATAAAACTTAGGGTTAGATAAGCACTTGGAGTCTCGAACACAATTTAAAAATCTTAATAATTTTGTGAGATGGCCTTTGTAACTTGTTTTGTAAAATATTTCAAAACCGTATTTTCAATATGGACTCATACACGGTCCGAGGGTTAAAAACCAAAAATCTGATACCAATAAATGTAACCCCCTAGACCCGGCCTATGCGTTTTGACTAAGTCTAGTGGATCACATACATGATTCTTAAAGACATTTTCTAAAACCGTTATTCAATCATTGTAAAATCACATTATAAATGACATGATATTATACTATCAAAACCCAACTTGTAAATATAATACCAATAAGTAATAAATTAATTTAAAACAGGTCTTCAAAATCAAAATCACAATAAACTGAATAGTAATAGTAAAAGTGTCATCATCCTAAAATACGATACTTTAAAATAAGGTCCATGTCACCAAAATAAATTCAACTAGCAAGATAAAACATTACAATCAGATATACTTCAAGAGATATGTTGATCCTCCAAGTGCTCGAACCGAGATATCTAACCAACAGTATCTGAAAGGGGAAAACATTTTCGAAAGGTGAGCTAGGCTCAGTGTGTCCCAATATTACCTTAAAATCACAATAGGTACATCAAACAAATCATAGTCCAGTAAATCTCATAAATTCATAAAAGAGTTTAACTTTTGAAAATCATAGTTTAAACCCTTTTCTTGTACACCATCAGTAGTTCCCAAAACTATTTTCCATATAGCTTACTTTAAGCACACAGCAAAAAGAAAGCCAACCTAAGGATAAGCTTTAGAGCTTGTATCATTAGGCCCGTAAGTCCAAGTCCATATAGCTTACCCTAAGCACACAGCAAGGGAAGCCAACCTAATGTATCTTGGGGCCCCAAGAGTCACATTAGGCCCATTCTATTTATTAGCTTGATCAGAGTTATACTATTGTAATTCAATCCAAAAGTTCAATTGCACCGTGTCACAAATTCCATAAATCATCACATTAAATTGGTGCATCAATAAAACAGTAACCAAAGAACTCAGTGTACCTCATATTAAAACCAATAAAATAGTTCAGTAATAATTAGGGAACACACCTCGATAATAGGTTCAAATAGTAGATCTATTGATTGCTGGTTTCACCACGCTCTGCTACAGTTTTCGAACCTATTTTATAATAACCCTATATTACTTATGGATAACATAAATAAATCTCTAAAATCATAAAATTTACGGGTCTTACGGGTGAATACTGGTACACGTGGTTTAACTGATCTAGAAGAGCTGTTTCGAGCTGTCGAACGATCCAGAGAATCTCTTGTACCTTCAAACAATAATAATTTATCAGCCCTAAATCTTACTTTATTGTTCAAAGCTAAAATTCTTAAGTATATAAGTATTTTCAGGGTTTGACTATAAATTTGGAGGATTTTGAGTCTGAATTTGGTCAAACGGATTGCGGAATCGGAATCAGGACGTCGAAAAACATAAAGTATGACTTTTCGAAAATTTAAATTCTTGGTCAAAGTCAACCACTTTGACCGTCGATTTGGAGGCCTTCAGGTTCGAATTTGACGAAACGGACTTCGGAAACGGATTTGGGACGTCGAAAACTATCAGAATAGGTATACTCGGAAAAGATTAACGGTCGTTTAATGGTCGGTCAAAGCCATTTTAAGTTTTGGTCAAAAGAGGTCAACGGTCAACTGTCGGGTCAACGGTCGGGTCGGGTCGGGTCAGACCGGTCAAACTGGTTCAGACTGGTCAGACCGGTTCGAACCGGTCAAACCGGTTTTCCAGTTGCTCACTCTCCCTGCGACGGCGCGTGAGACCACCTCCGGGGGTCTAAAAATTACGAAAAAATTTTCAAAAATTATTTTGAGCGATTTCTAGATACTTACAATGATCGGTTCAAATTTTTGAACGGCGGAGAGCTCGAATTTTAACTCGGCCGAATCTTTGACTGCTCCACTTCCTCATGTGTCGTCGTCGACGGCGAACAAGGTTGACACCGGCGGACTCGCAACGACACAAGGAACACGATGGTGCAAGAGGTGTCGTAAACGGAGCAACGATCGGTGATGAATTTGAGATTTTCCTGGCGATCGAGCTAAATAAAACGTCGAGACTTTGACTGGAAATTCCCGACGTTTGGCAGCGTTTCGATTCAATTAATTTGAAGGGTTTGTTTCTCGCTCGATGATGAGCACAACAGTGGTTTCAAAACGACGATCAGAATTCGGATGACGTCGGGATCTAAGTCGGAAACCGGCGTAGGGGAAGGGAATTTAGGAGTGTGGTTTCTGTTTTTTGAAACAGAAACCACACGTATATAACATATAACCCCAAACTTACCTAACTTTTTTGGATAAATTCAGGGCTTAGTCCCTAAATTTTCTTTAACTCTAAAACAAACTCCAAATTTTAAAATCTTTCAATTTAGTCCCCAAATTTTCGCCAATTTTCACAATTAACCTCCAATTTCAATTAAATACTATTTTGTAAATATTCGGGTTGTTACATGTTCATCGTTTAGTTCATGTTCGTTTAAATTTTTAGTATTATGTTTGACAACCCATTCTCTTTTACCCTTTTATATGGAAATTAAAAGGAAAATAGTAAAATTACGCTACTAATCATTAAATTACTTAGATTTCACAATTCAAACTTCAAAATTCACCTTATATTCAATTTAATTTATATCTTTATCGATATTTAAAAATAATAAATTTTTTAATAAACGAGTTAATAAATAAATATTATAAAATAATTTGTTCGTGAACATTATATTATATTTTTATAACCTCTACTAATCCATTAGTGACCCACACCTAAGCCACAAGTGGCGGCTGAATTTTTTAACGTGGCGAGAGCTGAATGTAGCATCTGCAACTGCAGACGCCTCGCCATCTGTAAAACCACCCAAAGTTACATGCAAAATCCAACGGTCAGTGTCTTTATACATAGCGTACCTCATTCAACTCCATTCAACTACTCAACTGAGGCTTCCTTCAAAAGAAATGGCAGATTTAAGAGATGTGCATGGCAACCCCATTCAACTCACAGATGAGCATGGCAATCCTGTTCAATTGACTGACGAACATGGTAACCCCGTCCACGTCTCTGGTGTCGCGACCACCCACACTGAGCAGCAGCAGACTCAGATGGGATATGATATTTCCGCTGCTTATGATGCTCAGCCTCAGCAGCAACTTTACTATAAGCAGCCGTTCCCAGAGGCACAGCGGGTACATTACGAGGTTTCCAACACTACCAGAGAAGAGATTCTGCGTTCCAACACCTCCAGCTCTAGCTCGGTAAACAAACCCACCTCATTAGGTTTTTATCTCTGTTTAATTATGTATATATATGTGTAAATAATGTGTTTTTTTCCTTCTTCTCTGGTTGTAGTCAGAGGATGATGTGATGTGTGGTAGAAGGAAGAAGAAAGGGTTAAAGGAGAAAATAAAGGAGAAGCTAACGGGTGGTAAACATAAGGCGGCGGAGGCCGGGAAGGAATCACAAACCGTGACCTACGTTGCCAAAACCAGCGTCACAACAACCACCAGCGACGCAATGTCGCCCCCTGAGCACCACCACCACCATGATCAACACCAGAAGAAGAGTATGACGGAGAAGATAAAGGAAAAATTGCCTGGTCATCATAGCCATTGAGGAGCTAACTTATGTCCATGAATAAATTTAATGTTGTTGTTATGCAATAATCAATAAAAGGGTTATCTTTTGCCTATTAGGTGATATCTAAGTACTATTTACTGGCATTTTCTTCTACTGACAATTGACCATCAATATCTGAACTCTATGAATCCATTATTTTGTTGGTAGCTTCTGAAAAAGGGGGTAAAGCAACATTTCTCCACCAAAAAAGGGAAAACCTCCATTGATGATGTTCATGAAAACAACTGTTAGAGATAAAACTTCATTACCCTCTTTTAACCAAAGATCTGTCTTGCAAATAACTCTCAACAAAACTGATCAACAAGCCTCTGAGTTCTTACAAACCAAGCATGGATGAAGATGCTCCTTGGACCAGCTCGTAGACCCCTTACTTTAGCCTTTACACTGGTACAACACGAGGTATCATTCGCCATGATGTTCAAGGCCAATATTTTGTTTGACAATACCTTTCTTTTCACCAAGGTAGCTGGTTTTTTGTTGTCAAAACGCACCATCTTGAAACTATGTGCAAGGCCTGTCATTAGCCCCCACAAATGCCAAGAAGAAAGCAGGTTAGATTGGCTGAATGGGCCTTGGAATGGAAGAGAAAGGGCCGGCTTGAAAAGATCGTTTGATCCTCGTATTGTGGATGCTCTGCCAATGCTGAACCAAAGAAAAAGTTTGCGATGCCGACAACAGGCAGTTGATCAGAGCCTCCGATATTGTATTTTGGAGATGATATTGTTACAGCTTATGTGGTTTCCCTTTTTCTCTTTTTCTCCTATAACCATGACATTTACGTGGTTTTAACCCGACATCTTGTTGACATCTAACCTCACCAAATGCTACATGACTAACACAAGAACTACAAACGATCTACACGTGGTGTAATAATAATGCTGTGCCTTCAATTTCCTAGATTTGTGATTAAAATAGGGTATATGGAAGGGGAAACTATGGCTAAAAAATGTGATGGATTCTATTTCAGGTAATGGGGAATCTTATGTGATAAGACCTTTAAAATGGGCATAATTTCCTAATTAAATGCCTATCAAATGGTGGTAGAAATTAGATATATTTGGGGATCTAAAAGGAACACCAAGTTTAATCTAGTAATTCACAAAGTCGCCCATAAAAACTAGTATTCAAGAATCCTATAATCTGCCTACAATCTCCTTTGGCCACAAAGAAAAAAATATCTAAAATGGACTAATGGATGTTATTAAGCAGCAAAAAAGAATGGGAGGGCATTAGAAAGTAGAATAAATAAATGAAAAGGTGAGAGATGCCTTTAATCTTTTGAATCAACAAGAGGGAGTTTAGATAAGGCCTTGACATCAACTTGTGTCCATCTTTTTCCTGAACCAAAAGGAAAATCCAAAGCAGCCATAATTGTTGATATTCCGGCAGAGTAGCATTCCTTTTCATGTTTCAACAAATTCTTTTTTCCACATTAGATAATGGAGAATCAAACTGAAATGAGGACTTTTCACATGGAAGCTTTGAAGAGCAACCTTCCCCAAAAGATATGGTTCATGTTCTTCGGATATTATAAAGAAAAAAAAGCGGATAAATATTTGATGAATGATGATTCAGTGTTCAACACAATGGATATAGTTTGTTCCTTTCAGCATAAGGGTTGTCAAGGTATTAACTAGGGTAAAGATAGATCATTTGCATTTCACTGCACAAGTTAGTTATGTCGAGGATCTCAAGAACATCCTGATGCTAAGAAAAGGAATAAAACTTTAAAAATTGAATATGAAAGAGATGCAGCTTTGTACACCTTATCTATGTTGAGTATCGAATAGCAGTCATTGCACTTCACCTTGCATCGGCCTGTCAAAAAAATCAAATACCATCTGTTATCAGATTGTGTACTCAATGAATTATATCTGCAGGGTGCAAGACAGGCAGACTTTATGATTAAAACTTTGTTATGGTAAGAATTAAGATGTACCTTTATTCTTTGACATGATCAGCATGCTTTCCTGCCTGCAAAATTTGGCAATGCATTACATCCATTGATTCAGGCTGGAAATCTAATGATGCCAGCCCTGAAGCATACACAAAGATGATAAATATTGCTTCATGCTGTTTATCAAAGAAGATCCATCTGGGAGCTTGCATTGTGAAACTGTGGAAAGGGGTTGGTTCATGATTTCAGAGAGCATTGTTTATAATAATCAGAGTAAGCAGTTGTGACTTGGTTTCACTTCTAATTTTATTTCACATTGATGTTCGAAGAAACCCGGACACTAGAAATTTTACAACCCTTGGTTCATCTAAAACTAGGACCAATGCACATTGTTGCTACACTTGTAAACCAACAAAATGGGAATGACATAACAATTCGTAACATCAAACCAAGCAAAATACTATCGATTCAGTCCTAATGCAACCATTTTGGCCTTCAAAAGAATCACCATTTAACCTAACCATACAAAATCAGAAGTAAGATGCTGTCCACAATCAAGATGAAGTAAAACCTATCACAACCTTTTCTTTTTGGTGAGAGATTCCCAATCATCATCCTCATATTCAACATCAAGCTTTTCGAGTTGATTGTGATTTCTGCTTTCATCACAAAGATCTGGAATGGCGCTTTGGGAAACCTCACACAATTTTCTTTTCTTCCCAGTAAAATTTTCAGTCAGCTCAGAAGTTTCCCGAATTTTAACATCCTTCTTACCCTCCAGAATCTCCTCCGTTGGCAACACACTGGATGTACTTTCACCATTTCCAATAGGCTTATTACTGTCCATATCAGCAGGAGCCTCAAAGCATCCAGAGAGACGCATTCCATCAAGTTCCTTCTCATCAAATTCCTCCCTGTGAGCATGAGTAAATTTTTTAAATCGGTCTTCATATTTGAGGACAGCTGTCCCAAACTCAGGAAAATAATTAATGCAAATAGAGAACAAATCAGCCACAAGCCAGACATTTTGCAATTACAGAAAAGAAAATAAAGGAAGTTTATATCAGATTTGAGATCAACACTCATAATAATTTAATAATAAGACGTCTAGCCTAATCAAATAGTTAGACTGAAACAGATTTTAGTTTAGCTAAATAAATGTGCCAAATGCTTTTCATTGTTTAACCGTATGACACAAATGCCAGGAGCAGATGTAACAGTTATGCACACAAGTAATACCAAAAAAGGACACAAGCAAAAATGATAAATTAATTTGATGAAACCAGTCCAACATTCATCACATATTCTTAAAGAACCTTCTACAGAAATAACAGGAAAGGAATTTTAATGTTTTACATTACGGTTACGGTTAGAAACATAGACACAAACCTATGCTTGATATTGATACTGCATTTGATTTCCTGTTGTAAATCCTCTACAGTAAGCATAGTCCCACTAATAACCGGAGAAGGCAGCTCAGATAAGGCCTGTTAAGCAAAAAATTCACAATTATCACATTATCTGATGTGCTACAGTGTAAAAGAATAACTCCTGTGACTGTCGGACTTGAATCCACGAATAATTAATGCAAAAAGGAAAAAGATTCATATTAGAGGATATTTTTCTTTAAAAACAAGGAAAGGGCGAAGAAATTGCTTTCTCAAGGTTTGCAGCATAAATTGCTACCATATCCTCTTCATGATCTTCACCAACTTCATAAAGAATACTTGCCCCTAGCATAATTAGTGGGAAATCC